>NW_017729022.1:33643205-33644403 GCF_001723915.1 Gavialis gangeticus | reverse complement strand
GAAATCAGATTGGTCAGGCAAGACCTACCCGCAACAAACCCATGCTGTGTATACTTCAGGATATTGCCTTCAGCTAGTCTGTTAAGGATGGCCTCTTTGATAATCTTTTCCAGGACCTTACCCAGGACAGAGGTCAGGCTGATGGGCCTGCTGGATCTGCTTTCCTCCCTTTCTTGAATATAGGCACAACACTGGCCCTCTTCCAATCATCGGGCACTTCACCAGAGTGCTAAGAGCTCTCAAAGATCCATGCCAGGGGCTGAGCTATGATGCTCGCCAGCTCCCTGAGTACCCTTGGGTGTAACCCATCAGGGCCAGCTGACTTGAAGATATCCAGCCTGTCAGGGTCAGCTTCGATTCATTATTTACATATGGTTAATTTAAATCCAGTTTTAAAACCTGAATGCCTTAACACATTCCACACCTGAATACTGGGAAGTATCTAAGCATGTAAAAACTCACAGGCCTCTGTGGGAAACTATGCAGTGAATAAGGCTTTCCATTTGAATGTCTAAATGTGAAGTACCAACACGCTATTAATTCTGCCTCTTTGAAAAATGGACCGCACATTGGTTTTCACTGAATCAGAGTGAGAAGAATAGTAGTATCTGTTACACAAAACTGAGTCAGAATGTCTGGATCCTATTCTTTGTTTTTCCACAACATTTTTATATGTCTTTTGGCAAGCTGCTTAACCTCTGTGTGCTTTTGTCTTTGCCTGTAAATTACTTTCCTAACTGGAATGTATTTTTATGATTATTTGTTAATGTTCATCAAACAACCAAGGTGGTTGAATGGAAGACACAATAAAGCCATCTTTCCACAAATGATGCTTTGTTTGGTGTTTTTGATACCAAAAAAGATGAACCTAAGGGCTCAAAAGCCAAGTTAATTTTAGATCGGAGTTTTAAAAACATAAAAAGCTTCTATTAGATTTTTCCACATTTTCAAATACTTAGGCATTCACTTTGGTCTGTCTTAGTGAACAATCTGCCTTGTAAATGACTGTTTGATCCTCTGGCTAGGGACAGACATTCAAAAAGCCAGAGCATGAATTGAATCAATCTTTGCAGGTTAGTCTAACTTGCATAGATTGAATCAATTTGCAAGTGAATAGATGTTCACTTTTGACTCAGGAAATGCCTGCCATGGCTCAGACCAGAAGCGGGGGGGGGGGGGGGGGGGGGGTGGGGGGGGC
>NW_017729022.1:33610324-33638205 GCF_001723915.1 Gavialis gangeticus | reverse complement strand
GCCCTCACTTGCAAGGAAGCAAAGTATGGGGGGGAAGGGGATGCATGGCCATGCTGGGCAGTAGCCTCAAGTGAACTGGCCAGGGAAGGAGTTTGATTCCCTCCTCCCTGTCCCACCAGCACAGACCTGAGCCAGCAGCCTGTTTTAGGTTGCTCCCCCCTCGCTGCTGCAGCAGGAGTAGGGGCATGGCCAGACACCAGCTGGTATGGCCCCCTGAGGAAAAGGGGGCAAGGAAGGGGTTTATTCCCCCCGCCATCCCCTCTGCCCCTTGGGGGACCACAGCCAGGGCCTGCCAGCCCCCGGCCACTGCCTCCACTGCTCACACCCTGCGCAGGGTGAGCAGCAAAATAAGCTCCCTCCTTTCCCCCTTTGCCAGATGCTGGAGGGAGGGGAGAATAAACCCCCTTCACTTAAGGCGGCACACCAGCCAGCATCTGGCCATGCTCCTGACCCTGGAGTGGTGAGGGGGGAGGGACCCTGACAGGACAGCAGCCCCTGTGATGGTATCTTGGGAACTCAAGCTTCTTCCCAGTGGGGGAGGCTGTGCTGCGGGAAGGAACAGGGTGGGCAGAGCTGCTGCAGACTGCAAGGGGTGAGCAGTGGCACCAGGGCTCAGAGGGGTGGCCATAGCCCCCCAAGGCCCCTTTTGCATGCCACTGCCACTCACCCTGCACAGTCTGCAGCAGCTCTGCCCACCCTGCTCTCACTCATAGTGCAGCCCCCCCTGCCAGGAAGAGGCTTGCACTCCCAGAACACCATCACAGGGGCTGCTGCCCCATCAGGTTCCCCCCTCCCTTGCCACTCCAATGGCAGGGGCATGGCCAAATGCTGGCCAGCATGGCTCCCTTCAGGGAAGGGGGCAGAGAGGGGTTTATTCTCCCCTCCCTCCAGCATCTGGCAAAGGGGACAGGGGTGGGGGGCATATTCTGCTGCTCGCCCCACACAGGGAGCAAGCAGCAGAGGCAGCAGGCAGGGGCTAGCAGACCCCAGCTGCAGTCTCCTGGGGCAGAAGAGATAGAGGGGGGGAAATAAACCCCCTCCCTGCCCACTTTGCCTCAGTGGGGCATGCTTGCCAGCAACTGGCCATGCTCCCACTCCTGCCGCTGCACCAGCAAGGGAAGAAAAACCTGACACATGCTGCTGTGCTCCAGCCAAGCAGACCCCAGCTCAGGTTCATGCCGATGGGACAGGGAGGAGGGAATTAAGCCCCCTCCCTGGCCAGTTCACTTGAAACTACAGCCAGGACTGACCACGCTCCCTGCCACTTCAGCAGCGATGTCAGGGAAAATGCCTGACAAGGGCTGCTCTACCCTGGCCACGCAGGCCCTGGCTGAGGTCCTGCGGGGAGGGGAAAGGGAGGAAATAAATCCCCTCCCTCCTCACCTGAGGGGGCCATGCCAGATAGTGACTGGCTGCACACCCAGCCCTGCAGCAGTTAGAGGGGGGACCCTGACACAGGTTGCTGCACCCCAGCCAGGAAGACCCTGACTAGGGTCCATGCCACTGGGACAGGGGATGGAGGGAGGAATTAAATCCCCATCTCAGTTTGCTTCATGCTGCTGCAGGTGTTGGCCACACACCAGCCACTGGATCAGAGAGAAGAGGTGCTGGCAGGGGGTGCTGCACCAGTGCCTGGTAAATCCTGGTTGGGGTCCATGCTGGTGGGACGTGGGAGAGAGGGGGGAATAAACCTCTCCCCCACCCCCTTTGTCTTAGGGGGGGGCAGTGTCTGGCCATGTCCCCGCCCCTGCTCTGGCTAGGGAGCAGAGGGGCAGAGACAACCCTGGTCCACTGGAGCAGACATCACAGCCTAGCCCAGGGCTGCAGAGCATGCTGGGAAGCTGGGGGACTCAGATTTAACTTGAACCAGGAAGGGTTCTGGGACAGACATTGCATAAGTTGATTTGACCTCAATCAGTTAAGTCTGATACTACATTCAGTCAAGTTTATCTCAAACTGGTTTTGGCCATTTTGAAACTGGTTTATATACACTGAACTTATGTTCTCTTACAGCTTTAAACCAGTTTCTGCTCCCTTAAACTGATTTATGTGTAACTTCTGTCCCTAGACTCTAAGTCATCTAAGGTACCAAGAGAAGTATTTTACAAATTGAGAGACATCAGAATCCCAGTATGTTCACAGCATATGGTGTATATACACTATGTAGAAAATGTGTATACAGTAGAGTGTAATTACATAGAAAATATATAATATATAATCAAAATAAAATAAACATTAAATTTGAATCGATATAATGTCATCCTGAATATAAAATGCCCTCTACATCCACATTCAAAACAACTGCTCTGAATTTCAAGCAATCTGTATATTTTACACCTCATCAAAATGACAGGATTTCACATGTCTACTCATTGATGAATCTGCTTTTATAAGGCAGTGAATTAATCAAAAGTGATAAATAGTGAAACACTAGTCAAATCTTGTGGTTTAAAATCCCAGCTGCAAATTTTGAATATATAGGAACCATCTATATGGTCTCTAGCTTTCATTAAAACTTTCATCACTTGTATTTACAGTATGTATACCAAGAACTGTAAGGAATGGGATGGTTTCAGCAAGACTTTCATTGATTTTTGTGTGCATTTTCTCTGTAATGCTCAATAAAACAAATTAATCCTGAATACAACCCCCTGACCTGTAATGGAATTACAAAGATATAAAATGAAGACAGCATTTTGCCTGAAGTATTTGTTGCATTTGAACAACAGACTGCTCCCCTGTAAATTCCCACAGTGATACAGCCTAAGTAGCTTAGGGTCCATTTTACATTATATTTTTGCATGTCTGATATCAGGAGTGGAGCCTCATTTATGAGAGATTCTTCACAGGGATCATTCCACAGGTGGTCAATATACCCAATCCTTGTGATCATTTATGTTCAAGCTATGAAATATAAGCTTCTTTTCTTTTCTCCTGTGTAAGCTTTCCAATTTGTACCAGTTGGCATGATGCTGCTCTAGAGGCAGAGGCACACTGCAAGGAGACCTGCATCTCCATCACTCTAACACATGTGGGACTACAGTGTGCAGCTCTGGATAGGCTGGATGGCCGCAGTGCAGGTCCATGCTCCCTGCCATGGGACAGCTTCTCCCCTCCACAATTCTATGGGTGTGAAGCTTGGACAAGCTACAGCTTGGCGCTCTGCCTATTGCAGTTATCCCAGCATTTGGTTGTTTGTATGCAAAAGTCAAGTTTGAACAGCTCAACAACATAAAGATCAACGAAGTGAGAGAAGCACTAGCACAGCTGGTGGTCAAGTTAACTGAGACAATTAGTGCTAATTTCATCCTGTAGTTCAAAACAGGAGAGCTCCAAACTGGAGAGGGACTGAGCTCCCTTTCATTTGCACAGATGGTGATTTTACAGTGTTGCTTAGATAACACTTGCAATATGTACAGTAAAAAATAACGTACTAATTTTCATATAAAGATCCTTCTGTTGGTGATCCAATAGCACTTCACAAATAATAGACATGAGCCTGATGCTTTTCTATTAGTCAGTCTATGAATAACACTGAGATTTGAAGGAAGATACATGCATAGAGACTTAGGAATGGTGATTCTTGGCCTCACTATACCCAGCTTTTTAGAATCAAGAATGGAAATTATAATCTAGAGTTAATCTAGTCTTTGCTCCTCAGCTTTTTTCCCCATATTTTTATCCAATGACTACTTTTAGCAAATGCATAAGCAGTTGTGGGACACTTAGACAACTGCCCTAACCACTGGGTTACAAAGAGTCAGACTCCCTCTCATAAACCCTTTCTGGTCCCCTTAATCTTGCAATATTTTCTGTATAGTAGCACAACTTTGCTAGAAAAGATGGACAGTGCTTCTTTCCCTTCCCTTCCCTTCCCCAAGTCTAGCCTAAACTTACTGTTATATTACCGTTATGGGAGGTGGGATGTGTGAGGTTGAATCCTCTCAGCCTGGAGCAGTCTCACATTTCTTGGGCAGGCTCTCTAACCTCTAGGGGCATTTTTTACACATGCTCTGGGGGGTGGGGAGGAGACCACTTTAATTAAAGAGGCTCCCAGAGTTGCTCTAATTAAAGTGCATGGAGCTTGTCATGTATCAGCAGCATCCTTGCACTTCAGCATGGTGGTGGGGATATTTTAACTAAAGCTCATGTAATGTTTAGTTAAAGCACCCCCACCATCATTTTGAAGCACAAGGATGTTGATACTGGTGGAGCATGCTAATTAGCACACTCCCTCAGACTCAATTGAGTCTGCTCCAATGCTCTGTAATTACAGCAGATCAGAGCAGCCTACCTGTAAGTCTACAGACATCCTAGGCTATTATATAAAAAGGTGGACATTTTGAGCACTGCTACTACTTTTGAATGAAAATTATAGGGGCTGCTCTGTTTTGTACTGAACTGAGATCATCTACACAACTAGGTCCCTTGGGGGACTTCAGTGCATGCACACCTTCTTTATGGGTTCCAGATAGATGGAGGTATGACATAGCAGGGTTATGTAGCTTGGCATCTAAGATGACAACAGTTCTGGGCACTGGCAGTAACAGTAGCCTCGGTGTTCAGAGAACTTTACCAGCCAAAAATTGAGACCCAGCAGTCTTCTACATATCTAAGTAACTAGAAAAGGGATACGTTATTTGCAAACTCAGCCTAAAGTCTGTTAAATGTACAGGGCCTTTTGTCAGTCTGGGCCTATATACATTTTTTGTTTGAAAGACCAGCCCCGCCTAAATACAGAAATTGTTTCAGCCCTTTGCTGTGAATACACATACTGCAAGAATGCCACAGCAACTCAGTTTGCAATAACAAAATGTTGCATGCAAGTGAAACTACAAGGTGAGTTTTAGACACATGTAATGAGTTGGACCATACCCAGGTCATCCACTCTTGCTAACTTACCCCTCCTACGTGTGATTAATTGCTTTGCTGAAGTGTCCCCTTGTGGAAAGGAATTGGAGATCTCCTTAAGCTATTTCTGGTCTCCTTATTTCCTTACTCTGCATTAAAATGTACAGTTGATACACTTAAATTAACAACATTTTTGGAACCACAGTATAAAATGAAGCCAGTTTTACTAGTCGTTCACCTATTTTAATGTCTCTACAGTTTAATACTGAACTCCAAAGAAAATAAAACTTAAACAGATAAATGTACAGAATGGATCAAATTTATGTTCAGAAACTTTAGTTGGCAATGAGATTAAATAAAAGCATAAGTATCTATTACAGGGCTAGACATTATAGTTAACTATTATTTATATTAAAATTGCACTAAAGTACATTTATTCTAATATATTTAAAGGGCTTTTATTATCTCCATAATCCTTTCAAGCTTCATAACTTGCATAAAATCTTACGGTTGAAGAGGCCTCACGGTTTCATCTGCAGGATGCAGGATTCCTGTTCCTAAACCATTCCTCATAGATGTCTATTAAGCCTCTTGAAAACCTGTAGTAGAGATTCCACTACTCCCCTAAGCAGTTTTTCCATTTTCTGCTGTTCTTAGTTTGGAAGTTTTTCCCATATTTCATCTAAATCTGCTCTGCTGTAGTTTAAACCCACTGCTTTGTGTGCTTTCCTCTGTGGCGGGGGGAAAACAATGTTTCTTAATCTTTTTGTGGCAGACTTTCAAATACTGAAAACTAGAGACTATTTGTTATCCTGTTTAATTGCTTCATCTGTCAGAAGCCACAAACCTGAATTCTGTCATGCACACCTGCCCAAATCCATCTACTTTCTAAGGAAAAAGTCTCTAAGAGAAAGTTTTGAAGATCATCCAAGCACCGTCTTGGACCCAGAGCAATGCAGGGGATGCCCAGTACCCACCACCACCCCATCAGGCACTAAAACCCACAGGGTGACTCCTTCCCTTTTCTCCTTCCCAACACAGGCCGTGGGAAAAAACTGCAGACAGAAGCCAACAAAGGACTCAGAAAGAAGCAGCAGCTATAGAAACAGCAAAAAACAGGACCTCTGGATGTGCTGGACTTTCTCTGTCCAGTTCTGACTGGCTGTGTTCTCTGATCAGCTACACTGCCCTCCCTCGGTCTCTTCATCTCAGCTTCACCCCACACTTGATCTCTTTATCTCTTCTTCCCCGTCCCTTGTCCCACTTGCTTCTCTTCGTTCAGGTTATCTCCTTCTCAGAAAGCACCCTTCTCCTTCTCCCCCTCAACAAAAATGATGAAAATAACGTGTGCTGTCACACTGTCTTCTCTGCTTGTGTGGCACAGCCCTTCTTCAGTCGACCTCCCCTCTCTATTTAGATAATAAGCTTATCATGGCATGGACTACCTATTACTATGTTTATTCAGGGCCTAGCAGGTTTGAGCCCAGTTCTTGGTTGGCCTTAAGTGCTAACATAATAAACAGGAATAAAAGTGACATCCAAGGATAAAATGAGCCAGTTCTGTGTCTGTACATAGCAAGTTCTTCCCTAGTTCACCATTGGCCAATCTCTCTCAAGGGGTGTTCAGCTAGGAAAAGCATCTGGAAGCAGACTAAAGACACTCCTTCCTTCATCCTATCTCCAGCACTCTGGCAACACTCCTCTCTACTTCAACTGTAGAGGTACCAGTATTACTTAACAAAGGCTGGATTGTTATTTCTTTATATCCATAGATTTCATAACATTATTTTCTTTATCCTACCACAATTAATTTTTAGGTGTCATAAGCAAGCAACTCACTCACCCCTTAGTATTGTCACAATGACCTCTATGGCAGGAAAAAAAATATCCGCTACAGGAAGTTAAGAAGGGAGAAAATTATGCCAGATAAGTTTTGTTGGGGGCATAATTTGTTGTATGCTAAATAGGTAGGGATTTCTACCCATACACTTTGTGTGTGGGAATCAATTAAAGACACAAGGCCATCATGGATTAAATCTGTTTGTCTAGGTGAACCAATTAGTATCAACACATAAGCAGACTTCTAACCTCATACTAGTAGGAGGAGAGCTGGCAGTACCATACTTACATGTCTTTACACAAATGCCAGGAGTATGGGGAATAAGCAGGAGGAGCTCACACTCCTACTTGCTAGCACCCAGTATGACCTGGTCAGCTTAATGGAAACATGGTGGGATTCTATTCATGACTGGGTGGTAGGCATTGAGGGGTACAGGTTGTATAGGTGAGATAGAGTGAGGAAGAAAGCTGGGGCTGTAGCTCTCTATTTCAGGGAGCAGTACACATCTACCATCATCAAGGCAGGGGAAGAGGAGGGGAACACAGAGGCATTATGGGTCAGGATACAGGGGGGGTCCAGGAAAAAAGGATTTGGTAGGGGGGGTCTACTACAAACCCCCTCATCAGGATGATGAGCTAGACATGGTATTTGCCAGGAAGCTCTCAGAGGCCATTCAGGTGAGAGAGGTGGTGGTCATGGGGGACCTTAATTACCCACACATCTGCTGGGAGGAGCAGATGGCCAAAACAAAACACTCATGTAGGTTCTTACACTGCGTGCAGAACCTCCACCTAACCCAGGAGGTGTCCAGCCCCACTAGGGGTAACACCTTGCTAGATCTGGTCTTAGCAACAAGAGATGATCTCGTGGGTAACCTGTGAGTGCACAGTAGCCTGGGAGATAGTGACCATCATTTGGTCAAATTTACAATCCAACAAAGGGTGGAAAAATAACTAGCAAGGCTAAAGTGTTAGACTTCAGAAGGGCCAATTTTAGTAAACTTAGAAGGCTAGTTAATGAGGTAGCTGACCTCAAGAGCATTGAGCATATGGGGATCCAGGAGGGTTGGCAGTTTCTCAAGGAAGTGATCCATGGGGAAGAAAAGGAACCTATTCCATTACGCTGGAAAGGGGGCAATGGGCACTAAAAAGCACCCTTGTTTGAACAGGGAACTCCAGAAAAGACTGAGGGCAAAGTAAGAGATCTATAGGCAGTGGAAGCAGGGGGCAGCCACCAAAGAGGAATATACCTCCCTGGCATGCTATTGCAGGGAATCAGTTATACAGGCCAAGGCATGGCTGGAGCTTAGGTTGGCTACAACAATCAAAGGCAATAAAAATCCTTCTACAGATACACTGTGAGCAAAAGGAAGGTGCAGAGTAATATAGGACCACTGCAGGACAAATCAGGTCAGTTGGTGGTCGACACAGGGAAAAAGGCGGAGCTCTTCAATGAGTTCTTCGCTTCAGTATTCCTAAATAGTGGCCAAGACAATTTCCCCAATTTGAACATAGATAGATGTCCAGGAGGCACTAGACCACCAATGGTTAGTGCTGACTTAGTTAAGGAGTGCTTGGAGGGGCTGGATGGGTACAAGTCAGCAGGCCCGGATGACCTCCATCCACAGGTGTTGAAGGAATTGGCCAGTGCCATAGCTGAGCCGCTGGCACAGCTGTTTGAGCACTCATGGTGCTCCAGCCAGGTCCCTGAGGACTGGAAAAGGGCTAATGTGGTGCCCATTTTTAAGAAGGGGAGAAGGGATGAGCTCGGTAACTTTAGGCCAGTCGGTCTTACCTCTATCCTTGGGAAAACACTGGAAAAAATAATTAAAGAGTGCATTTGTGAAGGCCCAGCAGGGGAAATGATGCTGAAAGGTAGCCAACTAGATCCTGCCTGACAAACCTTATAGCATTTTACAACCAGGTAACACACTGCCTTGACACTGGAGCTGAGGCAGATGTCATCTACTTGGACTTTAAGGCCTTTAATACTGTTTCACATCCTATTCTCATAAAGAAGCTAGCAGGCTGTGGAGTGAATACTTACACAGTCAGGTGGGTGGCAAACTGGCTTAGGGACTGCACCCAGAGTGTGGTGGTGGATGGCTTGTTTTCAACCTGGAAAGAGGTGCGCAGTGGTGTCCCACAGGGGTCGGTCCTTGAACTGGTGTTAGTTAGTATCTTCATCAGTGATTTAGACAAGGGTGTGGAGAGAGCACCCTGTCCAAGTTTGGAGATGACACCAAGTTATGGGGCAAAGTTAGTACACCAGAGGGCAAGGAGCAGATTCAGGCTGATCTGGACATATTGGGTCAATGGGCAGAATGAAACAGGACGCAATTCAACAAAGACAAATGCAAGGTACTCCACCTAGGGAGGAGGAATTCCCAGCACACCTATAGGTTGGGGGATGACCTCCTCAGCAGCTCAGCGGCTGAAAGGTTCTTGGAGTCATAGCTGACTCCAAAATGAACGTGAGTCGTCACTGTAATGAAGCCATCAACAAAGCTAATCGCGCCTTACAGTGCATTAGCAGATGCATGACCAACAGATCTAGGGAGGTGATGCTCCCCCTCTACACGGCACTAGTCAGGCCACAGTTGGAGTACTGTGTCCAGCTCTTGGCTCCGCACTTCAAGACAGATGCGGAGAATCTGGAGAGGGTCCAGAGGAGGGCCACTCATATAATTAGTGGCCTCCATACAAAACCCTACGAAGGGAGGTTGAGAGATCTGGATCTCTTCAGCCTTCACAGGAATCATCTGAGGGGAGACCTTGTAGCAGCCTATAAGTTTATCAAGGGAGGACAACAGAGAGTTGGAGATGAGCTATTTACCAGGGCACCCCTAGAAGTAACTAGAAATAATGGGTACAAACTAGTGGAGAGTAGATTCAGGTTAGACATTAGGAAAAAATGTTTTACAGTAAGGGTGGCCAGAATCTGGCACAGGCTGCCAAGAGAGGTGGTACTATTACCTAACTTGGAGGTCTTCAAGAGGAGGCTAGATAGGCACCTGGCTGGGGTCATCTGACCTCGCTCCTTTTCCTGCCTGGGGCAGGATCCTTCGGGGTCCCTTCCAACTCTACAGTTTATGAATCTATGAATATCTGAAGTTGCTTGACATTTTACACTTGAAGTCCTTCTTATCAGTTGTTTCTAACATTATCAAACTAAATACCTAGGACTGAATTTGTCTGTGCTAAGTATGTGCCTTGGGCTGAATTTTTTCCTGAGGGGCTAGTCTCAACTTTTTCCAAAAAAGAAGTTTGATGAAATATGTTTCCCTACACTAAATTCACAAACTGGTCTCCAAAAAAATTCTAGTGCCATAAAAATTGGAGGTAGCTTGGTGCTTAGGTACAGCCATGTGTGACATTTCTCATCAGCAAGAGGAAATCAATGACCATTTCTTAGCATGAAGCAATAGAATGGATATGGTGGGAGGCAAGAAATCTACCTTAATTTGGTGTTTGCCCTCTGAAATTGCCATTGACATGTGTACACAGTTTTTTTATGCAGCTGAAAGCTAGCCTCTCTGAACAGTTCACTGCCTGGCAGTGTCCTATTCCTGGGCTCATGTTTCATCCCAGGTCTTCACAGCCCAAGTAAAACTTCTGCAGTTGTTCCTCCTGTTTATCAAGGTATCTGGCTGGAGCAAGGCAACCTCCTGCTTCCATCCAGCCAGGGTTTGCCTGGGTCAGGGGGAAGCCCCTCTCTGGCTTTTTCCCTGCTCCCCACTAGAGTGGAGGGGCATAGTCAGATGCTGAGCAGGCCAGCAGGCTGAGGCAGAAGTCAGGGAGAGGGGTTTAAACACCCTCTCCCATGCCCACAAGGTACCCCATCCAGGGTCTGCATGACAGGGGTGAAGCATCCCCTCCCTGGCTTTTCCCCTTCTTGAGTGGAGGGGCAGGGGGCATGGCCAGCTGCTAGCCAGATCAGCAAGCTGAGGCAGAGCTGGGGAGGGGCAGTTTAACTTGAACCAGGAAGGGGTCTGAGACAGAAATTCCGTAAACCAGTTTGAGTTGTATCAGTTAAATCTGATGCTATATCCAACCAGCTTTATCTTAAACTGGGTTTGGCCATTTTGTAAGTGGCTGAAGAGCACTGAACTTCTGTTCTGTTACATGTTTAAACCTATTTCTGATCACTGAAACCAGTTTGTGTGTAACTTCTGTCCCTAGCCTTAGTGAACATGGTTCCACACACCTTCCATATGAGGCAGAAAAGCCTTTCCTCTTTTTATATGTTAGGTAATAGGGGCTGCACAAAGCTATATTTGGCAAAACTGGTAACAGAACTCAGGTATGTATTAAGGAAGATTCATCACTAAAATGGGGCAAAATACCTATAACAGGGAAATGCTCAAGATACATTTGTGAAGCACTCCAATACCATAGTGATGAGCATTTTACAAAAAACTAATAGAAAATGAATACATCCATTTCATGTGGTGTAAGTAAGGGACAGGGATATGCATGGAAGGACTGAAGGAATTACTGAACAGCTGCCCACTTTTTGAGCATCCAATTGAAGCAGGCGTTTGGTAGAAAAAAAATGCATGTAATTCAGTAATAAAAGAATATTATGCATGCACACAAGTAAACTAATTAAGCTGGAGATGCAAATTTAGCTGCGGCATTTTCTTACTTTCCACTGTTTCACTTTGCAAGAATAAGGTTTCAGCTTAGGTTTTTGTATGCAATTTCTCTCTATAATGAGCATGTACTCTCTGCTCCTGTCATGGGGTGCTGCACCTATAATCAAAGACCTAGATAGTTTATTTATATACATGACTGCTAAACTCAGCATTTACTGTAAACCAAAATCTGACTCAACTACTGCAGTTGCTGACTTTACTGCATTTACTATATAGAAAAGTAACTCTAGCACCTCAGCTACTACTTGGAATTAACTGTTAGAAAAAATTATACATACCAGACCACAGTGTGGGTAATAAACTCGTAGTATTCTTCTTGGTATCTGGAAGCTTAAATAGCCAAGATATTTTGTACAAAACAGTCATATCTCTATGCACAGAATTCATAAAGCCTACTTCTTCTAATTTATTTGCGAAGACATATTTTGTGTTTGTAATTGCTTGCTTTGGTTATGTATGTTATGAAGCATAGTTAGTGCACGAGTCAGTTTGTCTTTATATGCAATAAAGTTGGCCCAATATTCCTTGTTCTGGGAAAAGACAAATCAGTAAGAGTCATACAAAAGGAAAGAACTGATACTCACATTTTTCATTTTTATGGAGAAAGTTGATAACAGCCAGTGTTTCACAGACTGCATGTGAACAACTGATTTACATTGTTGCACGCATTTTGTCTTGGCTGAATGCCACAGAAAAAGTATTGTCATTTGACTGGATAGCATGCTGTATATTATGTTGCAGCTAGTGGCACCTAATCTTGTTTTCTACATGATATAGCATACAACCTGTCAAGACAAAACTTTTGAATATGACTCTGTACCTTAGCATGTTAGAGTTACGGTAACTGTAATGTTTTCTCCTGTGCATTTAAAAGTAGCTATAACTGCTTAAAGCACCAAGCTAATTTAGCCTTGCATCTCCGGGTTAAATTAAAAAGGTAAGCCAAAATTAACTTACTAAAATTTTAAAATAGAATTTCAGTACTGCTATAAGCCTACAAAGATCAAATACGTATTAATTATGGAGTACCAGTCTCAGCTCAAGGCACTGATATAGAAGCTGGATATGAAACCTATGCCTAGCTCTGCCAGTCTTTGCAAAAGTAATTTATTCTGTACTAAAATACACCTTCTGGAGTTACTGATGTGTGCAAAATGCTACCTTATTGGAGTAGCAGCATTTTACACATATTTTGTTCACACATAAATGGCTACAGAGAGAACAGCTGGGAGAGAAGGGGAGTCACTGCCTATTTATTACTTTCTTCATCTGTAGAATAAGGAGCATAATATTTACTCTCAGAGATGTTGTGAAATTTAATTAATTGCTACCTGAATCCCTTTAGATTTCCAGGTCAAAAGGGCTATTTAAGGTGCATCTTTCCCATACATGACCCAGAGGTGTTACAAGGGCCTCCAGATACTCTAGCCTCATAGAATCACTGATAATGATTCCAAGTGCATCAGTGAAATATTAAAATAAGTCAAATAGACACTGTCAAAGTTGTTCACCCTCACATTTCTTTACCTGATATTCTATATTTAGTTACAATTGTGAGATGTAATTTAAAAACAAGCAATTATGTTCTCTGCACCCTTTAGAAATTTTACTGTAAGTGCATGTGCACCCTCAGGAGGAGGAGACGTAAAGTTCTGGTCATCAGTTGGAAGCTGAGGGAGTGAGATGAGGCTGAGTGGGCACACGTGGGGGCTCTCACCACACGTGCCCCCCTGCAACTTACCAGTGGTGGCAGAGGCTGAGGACCAGTGGCGGGGGTAGCAGCAGCTAATCCCCAAAAGGTAGGTAGGGCAGGAGCCAGTTCAGCTTTAGAGGATCCAGAAAGGAAGCCCCCGGAGCCCTCTTTGCTGAGCCAGGCAGAGAGTTGCACTCCCGAGCCACGCGCTCTGTAAGAGTGTGCCAGCATTTGCACTGGCGGAGGCAGGCAGGGCAGTGAGAGAGTCTTCCTCAGGAGGGAGGAGGCTCCACCAACAAAGAGAGAGGTAGGGACTATCTGCGAGCCATGGCGAGGACTTGTAGTGCTGCCATGGGCCCTACCCCAGTGGTGCCACCCTTCCGGGGCTCCTCTGAGGCTGCCACCCAGATTTAGTCCTTCAGGGGCCTGGTGACCACCTGCTTCCCAATCTGTGGGGGGAGCTGGGTGGGGTCCCTGGGGGTGGGTCTGAGGTCTGGTGACTCCCCCACCTGCCCCCTGTGTAAGCGTCTTCAGGCTCTGGAGGGGCAGGTGGCAGAGCTCCAGGTCAACATGAGCACGTTGCGAGGGATCCAGGAGGCGGAGGATGAAATTGATTTGTATTTCCATTCTCTGCAGGGCCAGGAATCCACTGGAGCTGCCCCGCATGCAAAACATCCAACTAATCGGTGGCAGCGGGTTCCTGTCAAGGCCAGGGCAGCTTGTACAACTGCTGTGCCTGCTCCCCAGACACCCCCTGGGAACAGGTATGCGGCCCTAGCTCCCCTAGAGAAGGCAGAAGATCAGATCCCCAGAGTTATTGATGCTGCTCGACCTACAGCACGGGCTGAGAAGAGGCACATCCCAAGGAGGAGGAGACGTAAAGTTCTGGTCATCAGGGACTCCATCCTGAAGAGAGCTGATGGTCCAATCTGTCGCTCTGAGCCCTGGTCACGGCAGGGCTGCTGTATGCGCAGAGCAAGGATTTGGGACATCACAGAGACCATCCTGAAAATCATCAAGCCCTCTGACTACTACTCACTGGTTGTGGTCCACGCGAGCAAAACGCTGGCTTGCATCCATAGATGTTTCTCAAGTAAATCCTGTGACATCGTTCTCCTGTTGTACTCGGCCTTGGTGAGGCCACAGCTGGAGTAGTGCGTCCAGTTTTGGGCTCCACAATTCAAAAGGGATGTGGAGAAGCTTGAGAGGGTGTAGAGGAGAGCCACGCGCATGATCAGAGGTCAGGAAAACAGACCTTATGAGGAGAGGCTGAGAGCCATGGGGCTCTTCAGCCTGGAAAAGCGCAGGCTCAGGGGTGATCTGGTGGCTACCTATAAATTTATCAGGGGTGCTCATCAGGATCTGGGGGAACGACTGTTCACCAGAGCACCCCAAGGGATGATAAGATCGAACGGTCACAAACTCCGCCACGACCGATTCAGGCTGGACATAAGAAAGAACTTCTTCACTGTCCGAGCCCCAAAGGTTTGGAATAGACTGCCGCCAGAGGTAGTTCAAGCACCCACTTTCAATGCCCTCAAGGCACATTTGGATGCTGATCTTGCTGGGATCCTATGATCCCTGTTGACTTCCCGTCCCTGGGGCAGGGAGCTGGACTCAATGATCCTCCAGGGTCCCTTCCAGCCCAAATGTCTATGAAATGATGCATCCAAGGGCAAGCTGGAGAACATCATGGAAGACTACAAGGTCTTGGGACACCAACTCAAGAAGATGGAAGCTCAGGTGGTATTTTCCTCCATTCTCTAGGTAAGTGGACAGGGTAGGCATCATGAGGCCTGCATTGATGTAGTTAATTGGTGGCTTCGGAGCTGGTGCTACGAGGCGGGCTTCAGGTTTTTTGACAATGACACGTATTTCTGTACGGAGGGCATGCTGGGGTGGGATGGGCTTCATCTCTTCCCTAAGGGCAAACATATTATTTCTTCTAGGTTAACTAATCTCATACGGCGGGCTTTAAACTAGCTTCGCCAGGAGAAGGGGCCGCTCCGAGTGGAGAGGATGCTTTGCCAGCCTGCAGGGTACAAGAGAAAGGGATGCCCAGGTAAGCAGCAACATCCTGGGAGTAGGGGGCCACAACAGTCCTGGGAGTACGGGGAAGGCGCGTGCACCTTCAGAAGGCCTCAGGTGCCTCTACACAAATGCTTGTAGTCTGGGGAGAAAGCAGGAGGAACTGTGCCTCCTGATTGTGAGTAAGAATCCAGACTTAGTAGGGCTCACAGAAACCTGGTGGGACCCTACCCACAACTGGGCAGTGGGCATTTGGGGATACACCCTATATAGAAGGGACAGGACAGACAGGAAAGGGCGGGGGGGAGGTTGCACTCTATGTCAAAAAGCAACTCACATCATCAAGGATTAGCTTCGGGTTAGAGGAGGGTCAGGTGGAGACACTGTGGGTCAAGCTACAAGGGGGGCGTAGCGAAAAGGACATTACACTGTAGTCATTATTGACTCCAAGATGAATATGAGCCACCAATGCCAGACCACAACCAGCAAGGCCAGCCATACCTTGTCATGCATCCAAAGATGCATCTCAAGCCAGTCCAGAGAGGTGATACTCCCCCTCTATGCGACACTGGTCAGGCCGCAATTGGAGTACTGCGTCCAGTTCTGGGCACTGCACTTTAGAAAGGATGTGGCCAGCCTGGAGAGGGGTCAGAGGAGGGCCACCCACTTGGTGAGAGGACAGGCCCTATGAGGAGAGACTGAGGGACCTGAACCTGTTCAGCCTCAGCAAGAGGAGGCTGAGGGGGGACCTGGTGGCTGCCTACAAACTCATCAAGGGAGATCATCAGCAAATAAGTAGAGCCCTTTCTCTCCAGCACCACCTGGGGTGATGAGGAACAATGGTAATAAGCTGATGGAGAAGAGGTTTAGGTTAGAGATCAGAGGGCAATATTTTCAGTTAGGGTGGCCAAAATCTGGAACCAACTTCCTAGGGAAGTGGTCCTCACCCCTACCTTGGGCAAATTAAAAAAGAGGTTAGATGATCACCTGTCTGGGGTCTTGTGAACCCAGCATTCATTCCTGCCTGTGGCAGGGGGTCAGGCTACATGATCTGTTCAGGTCCCTCCTGACCCTAGCTACTATGAAACTATGAAACATGTAAATAATATGCAAATAGGAGAGTAGAGAAAAAAAGCTTTATGAATATTGCTCTGTAATAACTATATGAACACCAATTGCTACCTGGTCACTGTGGGGAAGCTACAGGTAATATAGGAATATTTATTACATGCTTATAATGCTTAAATTAAATGCACCCCATTTAATTAAGATGCAGGCAGGTGATACAATGTGTTCCTAGGCAATACCCAAGCATGCATTTAAAAACCTGTGACATCCATCTGGGTTTTGGGCCCAAGTGATGTAGCCAGACTAGAAAACAGGAAATCAAAGAGCAATAAACAGAATGGTTTGTTCCCTGTGAAGGGGGACAAGTCACCAATGTCAGTCCAGAGTTTTCCAATGAGCTCAAACAGGGAGACAAACTGTGAGACAATCTATAGGAAATGAGGGCAAATCCACAGCAGGGATTTAGGATTTTTAAAACACTTTGCACGGCAACACCTAACTGTTAGGTACACTGCCACCTCGTGGCACTGTGGTGATCCAGGGATGATTATAGTGGACTCTTCAGCCCCGAGCCTTCAGGCTCCCTATGCAATGCCTGGGGAGGACTGTGCAGTTCAAAATGGGACTCAGCGTAACCAATGGACTGAACAAGGAACCGCCTAAACTAGCCAGGAAGTAGAAGGGTGAAAGGTGGACTTCAAGGATTCTTAGTCGATTAACTCTACATTTAGTAATGATTCCCCAGCTGTCAACTATGTCCTGTCTAAGTGAGACCTGTTTTTTGTTTCTTGTAAAGAAAGGGCTAAGACAGACCCTTACCCATTAGGAGAAGCTTGGTGGTTAGGGCGCTCGATTCCCCACTTGGCCCAGCTTGGAGCAAGGATTTGAACTTGGCTCACCTCTCAGGTGAGTGGCCACACCAGACTAAAGAGAACTCTCTCTCTAGCTGAATGAATATCTGGGAGGTAGGAACACATACAGGCTGCTTTGTTGCTTTTAAGATGAAGAAAATAACTTCAGAGAAAACATAAATAAGAAGAGTCCAAGCCAGCAAGGCTACAGAGGTCCAACCCTGGAAGTATAGGAAGTGTAAGAATTAAATCAGCTTCATATCCCCACATCCCTCCTGCTCTGAGCCTCCTGCACAATCATTTCCAGCTCCCACCTCTGCTTATTTTTCCATTTCAAGGTCTAGTAACCCCCTAGGTATCTAATCTACCTCCTTTCCCTACCTCTCCACACACCCTAACCACATTCCCCACTACCGCTCACCCCCAGTTTCTATGCCTGGGCTTCTTATCCAGTCTCAACATCCACATACAAACTATTTGCTCACTGCTCCTTCCCCACTTATATTGCCCTGGACCACCAGTTTCCAGTTTCACTTTCTTTGTTCCAAAAATCCCATTCTCAGCTGAGCTCCTCTTTAAATCTCCACTTTTAAATCCTGGAAGGGGGGAAACCCACCCAAGATTTCCCCCCTCTCCTTCAAAACATTTCTCTCCCCCACTCCCAGAACCAGTCTCCTTACCCAGACAGTCCCAGTCACCACCCCAGGTTTCTTGTACCAGTCTTATCTCCCAGATCCTCCCATGCAATACTCTTGGTCCAGCTCTTGTCATCTCTGCATTGAATTAAACTGTTTCCTCCTTTGTGCATCTTGAAGGCCAACAGAGAGTAGGTGCTGAGAGCACATGCTGAGATGCAAGTTCCTAACCCTACCTCAATAGTCCTTAGCTGGAGGAAGTAGGCTCAGTTTCTGTTTGGCACACGTGTGCATGTGCATGTGCATTCCTGTCAACCGGAGACTGGTGCTTGAGGCTCAACACCTAGCTGGGGTGTGCTCAGAGATGGACCAGCAGGGGGCGGACGTGCAATTCACCAGTTAACTGTTGCAAAGGTAATCTTGCAAATCCAGCAAAATGGAACAAGTAAAACTTGCATTTTGTCCCATAAGGTGGAGCATCAAACAATTTTTTCAAAAGAGTTGGGGGGTGGAGGAGGAGAAAGCTAAAATTATTTTGGCCTTTTACAATTTGTTCATCTTTTCTCCTTTGTGATCTGCTGCACAAATGGGGAAATTTTTTTAAGCAGCCAGAGCACCCATTTTACTTAAGTATCAGAGCTAAAAGTGTTGCTTTTGAAAGTAACACTTTTACCCCCTTAACTGTGTACTTTCTCTTACTTAAACTGAATTACTAACTGATTTTTCTTCAGTGATATAGGAGAAGTGTGATTTTTATCTTAACTTTTTTCTTATAATTTCCTCATCTTTCCTCCTTCACTGGGAAAAAAGCATGTTTAGATTAGGCACTGGAGGAAAGCAGGTTTTTTCCCCTTTATCTAGTGACAGAAAAAGAGCAGGATTTTTCCCACTAAGGTGTGCCATTCTTTTAGAAGTTTTTCCAAAGTTTGAATAACTGTTATCTTAAATTTTAGTGATCAAGTTTAGTTATTTATAAACAACTACTAGGTTGTACAAAAGCCTTTCCCCTTCTCATTTACTGATACTACAATAAGCATTTAGCATTTACATCTTCACAGCCGGACATCTCTGTAATACACAAAAAAGGCACAAACAGTAGTCTCTGCAGAGATATATATAGGAAATGGAAAATATTCTAAGCCATTGACCAAGCCCAAGCAGGACACCATGTGCAGACCTGAAATCAGGAGTCAGGTCTCCTCATTCCATGTCCAGATAATTTATATTGCCAAGAAGCAGTGGTAAAATGTGGTAGATGAGAGAGCCAGTTACTATTACAGAGCTGTGCTATTGCTAATAACCAGTTTCAGTTTACTTCTTTTATTAAAATAAAATGATTTTGGGTTAAAACACTTCATTCAAGCCTGAAATTAATTATTTCATTTCAATCTCTAATAAAAATTAGATCTTTAAACACAACATTCTGAATTAAAACTGAAACATTTAAAAAGCCAACATGATTTTTAAACCAAAATGTTTTGTTTTTTTTAAATTGCCATAATGCTATTAAAATGTTTTGGTCAACCCAAATCTCATTTTTTTCCCAATGAGGGGAGGGAAAAAACTTTAAAAAGAGTTGTCCAGTTCTAATCATTTACTCTTTGCTGTCTGGATGCTCATCAAGTTACGACCACAGGATCCAAGCACCTACAAAATCAGCAGAATTTATCCTCATAGACTTCTGTCCTTACAGGGAAGCTTTGCCCATTTCATAGCTGGGAAACTGAGGCACAAGATAAATTGATTTGCCCAAGGTTGTACAGAAAGTTGCAACTGAGCTGAAAACTTAAACCATGCCTCCCAAGTCCTACAGCTGGAACTAATAGCCTCCTTTCCCATGCACTTGTCTGATTTGGTAAGTGAAATGTGAGTTTAGAAAAGTGAATATATAAAATGGCAGATTATAAAAAAATTCACAGACTATATTTTCATTCATGCTACTGTAGGAGTTAGACTTGGGCCGGAACTTAAACTTTTGATCATGCTGGACATGTCTACACATGTATTAATGCACCATTGTTACTGTCCATTAAGTTTAGTACCTGTAATAACAGGTACTAACTCAATGTGCAGTAACCAACACTACTGCGCAGTAGCACCGGCGCACAGTCTTTTAGCGATGCTAATGCACGGTAGACTAATTCTACTGTGCGTTAGCATGGCTTTTGCCATGACATGCTAATGTGCAGTAGAATTAATCTACTGTGCATTTGGCATCTCATGTAGATGCATCCACTGCGATTTTTATATTGCGGGGTGGGGAGAGGGGAGAAGAATAGGGTGGAGGCATGCTGAAATCTGGATTCAGTTCTGAAGTTTACCTCTGAGTTACCTCTAGTTTAACTGAAAGTATTTCCTGGTAATATTTCTGTTCCATAAAGACATTTTCATGCATGCCTTGTAGCAGACAGAGTAGGTGGAGATTGTCTTTATATGATTTATATTCCAGGTAATGCATACATAACTACATCTCTATTCCTCCAGCACACTGTTGGGTATAAACTGAACTTTCTTCATCCAATGTGCTAAGAAACAATGCTGCTCCTTTAGTAACATGTCTCTTCAGCAGAAAGAAATTGGGTACAAGAGGGCTTTAGTTCCAGTCTCCTAACTGACTTTTTGAAATCATAATCCATTTGTATCTGTAGCAGTAATGATAGTAAAAGATTGGCTTGATGACAGTAGAGAAAAAGTCTCCAGTATAGATTTTATCTAAATGGATGATGCAAATACTTCAGTTCCTTCTAAAGCAGTCTAAGATGAAACTTTCCTTATTTTATTCTGGTAGCTTGTTCTGTTAATGACATTGTTGAAAGCAGTTTTACTTTCGCTCCCAAACGCTGACCAATTTAAATGGCTAGATTTTTTTTTAATTTGGGTAATTTAATCAGCACGTAGCAGGAGATTATATTACTGTAGGACCAAGTCATTTATTTAGTTGGGAATAGATGGCCTAGCTAAATGATTCACTTATCTGCGATTTTAGAAGAACAGCTTTTGTCAGATTGATCAGTGGCACAAGCTGTTCAGCTGGCATAGGCTCAGAAGTAGTTTAAAAAAAGGGACGGGGGGCAGTGGCTGCTTCTTTTTGTGGAATGTGTGAAGTCTAACAGGTAAGGAAGAACAAGAATTAAAAATAAGAAGACATTTCCAAATGTTATTTTGGGAGTGTTCTAAGGGACTGACTATGCTTTAAATGTATACGATAATGTTTTCCTATTTTAGTAACATGTATCTTGAGTCCTATTTAGGCAACAGAATGGCAATGGCTTATTATTATTTATTGAAATAGATATTAATCAGACTTTAAATATATTTGTATGTATGTTGACTGACACTTGCAAGGCATCCTCAAAATCCTGGAGCCTGAAGCCAATTTCATTCAGACAGCAGATACAGCATTGGCAGAGAGAAGAGAAGGCTTCTACCCTGCCATTTGGTCTTAATTTTGACCTGGAGGGAATAAATTCTTATCCAAAAGAAGTCCTTTTGCCTGCCTGGTAACAATTAGGGCTCCCCTCCTCCGGTTACTTCTTCCCACCTCTCCAAATGATAGCAGCATATTGTGACTGATAAATGCATCTGATCTCAGTCCAGGTGTTAATAAAGTCCACCACAGAGGAGGCTTTTTGAAAATAGATTTTTTAACACTCTTCAAATGATGCCAAGCTCTGGATGGCTCATCTAAGAGTCCGGCCCACTATCTAGGAATTATTTGGTAGGTTCTTAGACTATTCACTGTATATAAGCCAAGCAATCTAAAAATATAGCAAATTTATATGCCAGACAGCAGCACCCTTGAGCACATTTAATCATGTAGCGTAGTTGCATTTGTGACACCATAGGTGGCTAATTAGCACAGAGCTGAGTCATTTGGTACTACCATTGTCTAGGAGGGAGCCGATCTGGCATAATCCATTTGCCATCCCCATCCCCCCCTCACACCACACCCCTCCCTTTCAAGTATTAGACACATGTCAGATGTACAGAGGGACCTAGGTGTGGAAATGTGGATCCCTTCCTGGGCAAGGATTCTAATCTCAAGACTGTTATGTAGGAAGCCCCAGCACCACCCTCCATGTTACTAAAGTGTCTGGCTGCTATGCATTGTTCTGAACTCAGCGTTTTTTGTGTTGAAAATGCTCAGAACACTCCTTCTGGACTGGACCGTCCAGTTCAATACAGCCAAGATAATGGTGCCCTCCACATGTTGGCACTAACACAACTTTAAGCATTCGCATAACTTAGTGGTGAAAACTGAAGTGCCTGTGGTCTTTCAGGTTAGATGTTTTTAGCAGATCACACTTGGGCAGAATTTAAACTTCAAGTCCAAGGGATTTATTTGGGGGGGGGGGGGGGGGGGGGGGGGGGGGGGGGGGATGAGGGCTGGAAGATGTGGGCCTAATAATTCAATTGTATTTGGAAGTATTTTGTATTTACAATTTACAATTGTATTTTGAAAATGGAATGTGTGTGCTTCCTGAAGTTTTGCCTTTTGCTGACCTGATAAAGTTGCACCAGATTAGCACAAGCCTTTTTTTAAATGCATTGGTTTAACTAAACATCCACCATACATAGTAGACACTTAATTAAAAGTGCCTTGTTGCAATTTAGCTTAAAGTGATTCCTAATCAAATGCAGCTAAACAAAAATAAGCCTGGTATAACTCGTCCACCAAGCTTTTTTGTCCTAGTTCATATAGAGCACTTTAAAAATTATACCTTTGGTTGAACTGGTATGCCTTTGTGTAAATAAGGCACTGGTGGCAATACACACGTATACTGCCGGTTCACACACAGGATCAAATTCTACTCTTCTTATTTACACTAGTGCAAGTCAAAAGTCAGTAGACCAGTGATTCTCAACCAGGATGGCACAACACCCTCGGGTGCCATGAGTTCCTTTATCAATATCAGTGCTGTTAGGAATGCAAACAACTACACTTGATTCACAAGATATACTTACAGATTTGACATAGGAATTTATAGTGTCAAAAACCTGTTGTGGTCCTTATGAGTTCTATGCACCGGAAAATTTGTTCTATTTTTTCCACAGTCAAAAAATGAGCGAAAGGTAGGAGCTACCATTTTCTGAGAGCTGCCTTGAGTCTAATGGGGTCTTGAGTCTAGAAAGTTTGAAAGCTGCTACAGTAGACAAAAGTACTCCATGATACTGCATGAAGTGCAATATTTGTTCTGAACTCAGTGCTAATCTCCCAGCCAACTTCTAGATGTCAGACATTCCCTTTTCTTAGTGCAACAGTAAAAAATAATCCAACATTTTAGCAAGGAATTTTGTTTCTTCCCCTCCAACCCATATTCCTTAGCCTAGTTAAAAACATGGATAGATCAGCTACCCTAGGGTAACTACTAACTTTAAATGGCAATTCGACTGATATGAGTTTGTGAAAGAAGATTTGGATAATGTTTCTCAATCATTTCTTACTATCTATTATTCATTGCTTTAGGCATCCCAATTTGTGCAGGACTTTTAGAACAATCCTCTATGGATGCAAGGCTGGTAATGGGCACTTTGATACCATGAAGAAAGATCCACATTCAAGAACATCAGAAAAGAAGAAGGAACTGAGTAGGTCTACTAAACTATGAGCAGGAGATACCTAGGGAAACAGCATGTATAAGCAGTGATTTTGTCGTACTACCAATCACTTCTATATCATCTGGAAAAAATAAAACCAAAACTTTATGTCAGTACAAAAACCTGGTCTCCAGATTTTATCCTTTTTAAAGAATGAAAATATTCAACAAATAGACCCTCCAAGTTAACTACTTGCACAGAGCTCTTCAAAGAAGTGTTCTTTAAAAGACTTAAATGCAAACATATGGGTGGGTAAAAGCTGAGTCAGTAGG
Source organism: Gavialis gangeticus (assembly GCF_001723915.1). Classification (NCBI taxonomy): domain Eukaryota; kingdom Metazoa; phylum Chordata; order Crocodylia; family Gavialidae; genus Gavialis; species Gavialis gangeticus. The sequence goes on along the minus strand of NW_017729022.1, from coordinate 33,614,712 downwards.
GGTGAAGAGACAGCAAAATTCTTAGAAGAGGCATAGATTGAACATTGTACAAGGAGTTGGTTGCACTAGGTGTGTGAACTCATGAGACATTCCACTGCATTGGGAAAAACAAAATCATTTAGCTTCCCCCTCCCTTCCCTGCTCTACCTTTTGTTTTCCTAATTTCTACCTATTTACAGTCTCAGTGACATCCTGCCACACTTTTAGCTTCTTGCATTCCTTCAAGTCTCAGAATAGCAGAGACTTCCTATGCCTGGAGAAGGGTGACTGCGCCCGAAAGCTTGCTAAGAACATTTTCCCAACTACTCAGTTGGTCTAATAAAAGATATCACATCTACTCAAAGAATTTTGCCTGCAAAACAATCGATCAGGTATTTTGTGATGACAGGATTTTAAGAGTGGAAGATGCCCATTAACACCTGCCCAAACAAATAACCTCTTTTCTAGCATAATGCTGTCAAGTACTTCATACAAAGAACCCCTTATTGATATCAATGGGACTTCCTCATCCAGTATCAAAGTCATTGTTTGAAAGAATCTGCTCAGAATGTTAGTTTTAGTCCCTTAAAAAGGTACATTTTAATCTCAGTTAAAAAGATTAATGGCCAAACTCTCTCCAGTCTTTTGATATTGTGGAGAACCTGGAAACCTTTAAAAGTAAAGCACTCTGTTACTTGCATCAAAAGCTAATGTTTTCATAGTATTCCCAATAAAATCAAAGGATGTTTCTGTGACAGTTGAACCAGTTAACATGATGACATGCCAGCTCAGTGTTTGTTAATAAGATTTTGTGGTAGAATCTGTTCGAAAGTTTTATACTTCATATGATCTAGCTTCACGCATTGAGACCAGACACTGGACAGATCCACTTCCATCCACCAGAAGAAACACTCAAATCTTCGGTGTACTGATGCATTCCTCCACCTTTCTATTTCAAGTACAAATATAAAATTGTTATATTCCATCTGTTTCAAATGTTAGCTTTCCACTGAAAACTAAAGAAGCAAATCAGATACTTAAACCGCAGACATACCATCTTGCATGTTACAATCTTGTCAGCTACCACAAAAGTGGTGTTTGACCTACTATGAAAATCTAGGTACTGATAATACAGAAACTGGCACTGACAATTCTGTAGTTTGTAATACTTCTCTGTGTTAGTCAGGGATGGTATATTGGTGGAGTGGCCATGATCAGTGGGCCTTTTAAAAGAGTGTTTTGCAAAAGCAAGGGATATTTCCATTAGGACTTAAGACACATTTTACACTTGGGTTTATATTCCACCTACTTAAATTCTTCCTGGAGTTTCATCTGGGCAAAGTGTCCTTCATTTTTTATCCTACAGTGCTGTATACTGTTAATATTCATGAAATGCAATGGCCTGTCTGGCAAACCATAAGGGATCTGTATATAATTTAAGTTTGAAGTACCCATTAGAAAAAAGGTGCTGTATTAGAAGACATATGAAAAATACTGTCTCATCTTTAAAAATGGTTCCTCAATATCATCTGATAAAGTGATTCTACCAGAGTTTTTCACCTGAGCATATTCATTTGCCAAACCAACGCTAGATTATCTGAGCCAAGAAAGAAAGGAAGAGACAGAATTTGCGGACACTGTCAAGAAATCAGATTGGACTGCATATAGCATAATACATTGGGTTCCTGAGATTTAGTCTTATTAAAATAATGCATTAGAAACTGTTCTTTACACAGTGCTTAATATTTTAGACATCTGTTGTAACTCACTATGTTTGTGAACCAATACACTTTAGATTTCATACACTTTAGGGGGTGGAAGGGACCTCATGAGATCATCAAGTCTAGTCCCCCTGCCAGAGGCAGGAAGTCTGCAGGAATCAGATGATCCCAGCAAGACAAACATCCAAATGCCTTTTGAATGAGTCTACAGTAGGCGCTTGCACCACCTCTGGGGGGAGTCTGTTCCAGAACTTGGACACTCAGACTGTAAAGAAGTTCTTCCTTACATCAAGTCTGAATCAACCTTCTAGACATTTGTGGCCATTAGACCTAGTTATCCCTTGGGGAGCCCTGGCGAACAACTGTTCTCCCAGATCCTGATCCACCCCCCTTATATACTTATAGGCAGCCACCAAGTCCTCCCTGAGTCTTCTCTTCGCCAGGCTGAAGAGTTCCATGTCCCTCAGCCTCTCCTCATAAGGCTTGATCTCTTGGCTTTTGATCATATGGGTGGCTCTCCTCTGGACTCTCTTGAGCTAATCCACATCCCTCCTGAGGTGGGGGTGGGCCCAAAACCGGACAGAGAACTCCAGCTGCAGTCTCACTAAGGCCAAATAAAGTGGGAGGATGGCATCCCTGCTTTTGCTCAAGATGCATCAGTAGATGCATGCCAGAGTTTGGTTTGCTCTGCCAGCTACAGCTTCGGATTGGGGGCTCATGTTCATCTTGTGGTCAGTCAAGCCCCCCAAGTCCCTTTCAGTCACAGTGCTAGTGAGTCTAGCACAGCCGAGCCTATAAGTATGATGCTGTTTTTTTCTCCCAAGGTGGAGTACCCTGCATTTCTCTATATTGAATGCCATCAGGTTTTGGTCCACCCACTTTGCAAGCGTGTCCAGGTGGACCTATATCCCCAGCCTGTCCTCCAGCGTGACCGCCTTCCCCCATAGTTTAATGTCATCTCTGACCTTTGCCAGTCCGCATCTGACACCTGAACCCAGGTCATTAATGAAGATATTGAAGAGTATCGGCCTGAACACTGAGACCTGAGGGACTCTACTGGTAATCTTGTGCCATGTTGATTTGTTCCCATCTACTAGTACCCTTTGGGTCCAGCCCCGGAGCCAGTTCCCCAGCCATTGGACTATGAGAAGATCAAGGCCACAGTTCCCCAGCTTGGTTGTGAGGACGTCATGGGAGACCGAGTCAAAGGCCTTCTTAAAGTCCAGATAAATTACATCAACCTCATCTCCCTTATCTAGACAATGCACCACCTGGTCATAGGAGGGAGATGAGGTTGGTCAGGCAAAAACTTCCAGTAAAAACCCATGTTGGCTGGCATTCCGTAGGTTGCCTTCCATTTGCCTGTTGCAGATGGATCCCTTGATAATTTTCTCCAAGATCTTTCCAAGGATGGACATCAAACTGATAGGTCTGTACTTCCCTGGATGTTCTTTCTTCCCTTTCTTGAAGATTGGGACCATGCTGGCTCTTTTCCAGTCTTCTGGTACATCACCCAAGCACCATGAGCTTTCAAATATCTTGGCTATATGGCATGCTATGATGTCTTTTAAGACTCTCGGGTGTAATCCATTCGGGCCCACAGATTTGTGAATGTCAAGCCTCTCAAGATGTTCTCTCACTTGATCTATGTCAATTATGGACCCATCTCCCGAGCCCTGGTTGATTTGCATCCTGTCTGACAGGGCAACCCCCTTGGGTGGGTGGAAAACTGACACAAAGTAATCAATTAAGAGATTGGCTTTTTCTTGGGCATCGGACACCAGCTGCCCCATTTGATTTCACAGGGGGCCAATGTTGCTTTTGTTCTTCCTCTGATTTCCCACATATCTGAAGAATGACTTTTTGTTATCTTTGATTCTGGTGGCTAGCCTGAGTTTGGTTGCTGCCTTGGCTTTTCTGGACCGCTCCTTACAGGTGCGGGCTAGTACTGAGAAGTCCTCCTTGGTGATGATTCCAGTTTTACATCTGGTATAGGCTTCTCTTTTTTGTTTCAGGAGACCCACAAGTTCCCTGTTGAGCCAAGGGGGCTTCCCTGCCCTCTGGCTGCATTTCCTGTGGGACAGGATGGACTTCCCTTGCACATTTAAGGTTGAGTTCTTTAGGAACAACCATTCCATTTAAGTAAAGGACACAAACATTTGCAGAGAATTTTTGGTCTGACAAAAAGTGGCATCAAGAGCTTGAATACATGTAGCCTTAAAGCCGTAATACCTGCTGAAAATAGGGATCAGCTTGACCATGCCACTGAAATAGAAGCAGGTACCAATTGGATGCAGAGAATCAAAGAAAACTAAAGCTAGGCCTCTGCACTAGGGCTGTGTGAAGCTTCGAGTGGTGATTCAATTTAGAGGAGATTCAGTGGCTGAATCTCTGAGTCTGAATCGAATCAGGGGGCCAATTAAAAGGTCCAAATCAATTCGAAGCTCTCCAAATCTTTGGAAAAGATTTGGAGAGCTTCGATGATGTGGACAGTCCTGGTGGCCGTAGCAAAGAGCTGCAGCCGGACTCAGAGCTGGTAAGTGGGGGGGGGAGGGGTTGGAGGGGACCATGACCCCTGCCAGGCCCCATCCCTTGCCTGCTCTCCCAGTGCCCCCATGGCTGTCCACTGCCTGCACCCCCCCAGCACTTAAAAAAAAGCCCCAACTCACTGGGTGCTGCTGGGTGGGG
>NW_017729022.1:33605697-33610157 GCF_001723915.1 Gavialis gangeticus | reverse complement strand
TACCATGAGCTCCCCAACACCCCACTCACTCCCCCAGCCCCACCATGGCTATCCCGCCCGCCCCAGCTCTGGCCTTTTAAGGCAAAAACCGAGAAAAACCCTGGGACTCACCGCTCCAGCAGCAGCCTTGGGGCTTTGGGGGGCTCATGCAGAGCCCTGCACATGGCACGGGGGGCAGTGGGGATCACCCCCTGCCAGCAGAAACAGTGAATCCAGGGTTTTTCTTGGGTTTTTTTGTCATTTCACGGCAGCGGGACAGCTGTGGGGGTGGGGGCTGGGACAATGGGGGAGATCAGAGGACTTGTGCAGAGCCCCCCATGCAGCGTGGGGCAGTGGGGATTAACCCTCCACCTGGCACCACCCGGTGACCTGGGGCTTTTTTTCTTCCAAAATGCCAAGAGCTGGGGCAGGCGGGGCAGCCATTGCTGGGCTGGGAGAGCAGGCGGGGGTTAGGCCTGTCTTATTCAGAGAGTCAGCAGCAGCTGAATCGCCGAATCAGATTCGGACGAATCGATTCAGGACAGTGATTTGAATCACTGAATTGAATCACTGTCCCCCGAATCGGCCAAATCCGAAGCAAATACTAGCCGCTTCGCACAGGCCTACTCTGCACCTCCCTATAAGATGTGATCCATACCTTGGGATGCAGGGAACTCTATAATACCAGAGTTACTGCTTGATCACATCTTCTGAATATCAGAGGGTGCTGAGGACATTTATTTTAGTTTCCACAATGACAGCTAGTAAAGGAGCAAGGAGATATGAGTCTACACTCAGATGCTGGAGAAACTGCTATAGAGAGCTGTGACAAAGGGAGCAAGTCTCTGAGATAGTTTAGGGAACAGGAAAGTCCACCAACTTGCCCCAGACAACTAAAAGAGATCAGGGAAAGAGCCAGTGAGACAGAGGTTTGATACTGTTGGAACAGTTGTTTGTTTTACTCAGGATAAGTTGGTAAATTATTGTTGCTCCATTTTCCCAAACGACTGCCTTGCACCTCACGTACTTCATAGAATTTTGTTTTATGAACAGATTCAATGCCTGCAAGTGAGAAAATATTGCCTAAGAAAGAAGCCAAGAACAGCTATTTGTTTTTCCCAAGCCCTGGGTAAGTACCAAATTGGTTTGGTTTAGTGGTTTCAAAGAATCCTTAGGTTTTGGGGGTCATTTACAGGCAGTGCACCTGAAAAAAGAACAAAGGTTATGCAGAACTAACTCAAGCACCAAAAGGGGCAGCATCTGCCCAGAGGACTTTGAGTTGTCCTCTGACAGGTCCTGGATGATCGGAAAAGAACAAATATAGTGCCCATCTTTAAGGAAGAGAAGGAGGAGGGATTCAGGGAACTACACACTAGTCAGTCTCACCTCAGTCCCTGGAAATATCATGGAGCAGGTCCTCAAAGAATCCATTTCTAAGTACTTGAAAGAAGAGAAGGTGATTAGGAAAAGTCAGCATGGATTCACCAAGGGTAAGTCATGCTTGACCAACCTGACTGCCTTCTATGATGACATGAGTGACTCTGTGGATGCGGGGAGAGCAGTGGATGTTTTATATCTTGACTTCTGCAAGGCTTTTGATATGGTCTCCTACAACATACTTGCCAGTAAGCTAAGAAAGTCTGAGTTGGATGAATGGACTGTAAGTTGGATAGAAAACTGACTGGATCATTGGGCTCAGAGGGTAGTAATCAATGGCTCAATGTCTAGCTGGTAGCCAGTATCAAGTGGAGTGCCCTAGGGGTCAGTCCTGGGACCGGTTTTGTTCAATATATTCATTACCGATCTGGAAGATGGGATGGATTGCACCCGCTGCAAATTTGCAGATGACACCAAGTTGGGGGATGTAGCAGATACGCTGGAGGATAGGGCTAGGATTCAGAATGCCCTAGGCAAATTGGGGGATGGGGCCAAAAGAAATCTCATGAGGTTCAACAAGGACAAGTGCAAAGTCCTGCACTTAGGATGGAATAATTCCACACATCAGTACAGGCCGGGGACTGACTGGTTGGGCAGCAGCTTTGCAGAAAAGGACCTGGGGGTTACAGTGGACAATAAGATGGCTATGGGTCAGCAGTGTGCCCTTGTTGCTAAGAAGGCTAATGCCATACTGGGCTGCATTAGTAGAAGCAAATCGAGGGAAGTAATTATGCCACTGTATTCTACACTAGAGTACTGTATCCAGTTTTGGGCCCCTCACTACAGAAAGGATGCGAACAAGTTGGAGAGAGTCCAGGAGAGGGCAGCAAAAATGGTTTGGGGGCTTGGGAACATGACTTATGAGGAGAGGCTGAGGGAACTGCATTTATTTAGTTTGGAGAAGAGAAGACTGGGAGAGGATTTGATAGCAGCCTTTAACTACTCCAAAGAGGATGGAGCTACACTGTTCTCAGTAGTGGCAGATGACAGAACAAGGAGCAATAGTTTCAAGTTGCAGCAAGGGAGGCTTAGGTTGGATATTAGGAAAAATGTTCTCACTGGTGAAGCACTGGAACAAGTTACCTAGAGAGGTGGTGGAATCTCCATCCTTGGAGGTTTTTAAGGCCCAGCTTGACAAATCCCTGGCTGGAATGATCTAGTTGGGGATGGTCCTGCTTTGAGCAGGGGTGGTTGGACTAGGTGACCTCCTTAGGTCCCTTACAACTCTCAGTTTCTCTGATTCTATCCAAACTAGAAAACAATATAATATGTATATGGTGGCTCTGTGTATGATTTATCTCTTTTATTTTGTGCTAGTTAGGGCATATAAAGGATGAAGATGAGTGTGAGGGAGTGAAGAGGCGGGCCGGATCAGAGACTTCCCGCCCCGGCGCAGCAGCGCTGAACTCACTCACATACGCCCGAAACGCTGGGCAACCCCTTACCATCTGCAGGTGCGGGGAAGTAGGTGTGGCCCGGGCGGCAAAGACCAGCGTAAGAGGGACGCCGGCGTCCGGAAGAAGCGAGGCAGAGCCGGGAGGAAACCAGGCGGCTGCAGCGGCGAGAGGAAGCTGCGGCGAGCGAAGCGAAACTGTCCGGAGGCACTGTCGAACCTGGTGGGGTAAGCCAAAGCCTTCACAGGGCAGGGAAGCAGGGATGACAAGTCCCAGCGAAGACCCAGGCTGTGCAGCGCGGCTAAGAACGGCGGGACCCGGCAGGAGCCGGGAGCCGTATAGTTTGGAATAGAGGGGCACTCTCTACAGGAGAAGAGGCTGCCCAGGGTCTATAAGGACTGAAAGTTGGTAAGAAGCCAGGGAAAAGGACTAAGGAGCCCTGAGAGGGTCCTAGGAAGGAGTGCTCTAGCACCCAACAGCCGGGTAGGAACAATAGGGCACTGAGGGCAGGCTAGCCCAGTGCCCAAATAACCCGGACTGGAAAATCATTGATGGCATAAAACAGAGATCGCAGAGTAAAAGGGAACTACCTACTGATGGGTCCGTGGACCCGAGACGACGACAGATCCGGTGGTACGGGCGAGGGTGTAGGGGTGGCAGAGCCCTCACTGACTAGGGACCCCAAGAGTCCCGGAGTCTCACTTTTGGACTGGTACGCGCCGGAGTAAGATCACTGAACCGGAATAACATCAAAGTCGTGGCAGGCGTATCAAGCGCGTACAGGCCGAGAGGAGGGACCCGTAGTGATTGGAAGCGCTGTGGGCGAGGCGTGAGAGAAGGCGGGTGCAGCATCGGATACACCCGAGCCCGCACAATGAGGAAGAATAGAATGAGTGGCACTTGCATGGCTTATTTTTAAGCCTGATAATACACCTTTAAAGGGAAGAAATAACCAGTAGTTGTCAGAGGTTTTCCTTACACTGTTTGTTAATGACTGCTATATCCATTTCTGTGTAACTGTCTTTGGTATATGAATATTGGAGAAGGTGCGTTAAGATTTTGCAGTGGTCTTGAAAAGCAACTGCCTGACAGATGCAGAAACACTGTTTCAGGTGCCTAAAGACTAAGATTTGGTAAAAGCACATACTTTCCATCTTTTTGTAAGATGAATTCTGATGCTCTAATTAAGTTTTGCTCTTGTGATTTATGACTCACCTTTCAAAGGCTTAGTTCCATAATTTAGCTATATTATCCTATAATCTGATGCATCAAAACAACATTCAGCCTCTAATCCTAACCTTTTATCTGCATCTTTATTAATACAGATTTATAACCACTAAAGAAAACTACTTGCACTGACAGCTACAATTGAATGCATCAGTTCTTCCATAGTTTCATAGTTGGTAGGGCTGGAAGGGACGTGAGCAGATCATCAAGTCTAACCCCCTGCCATGGCAGGAAAATGTACTGGGGTCAAACAAACCCAGCAAGGTGTTCGTCTAGCCTCCTCTTAAAGACTCCCAAGGTAGGAGCCAGCACCATTTCTCTTGGAAGTTGGTTCCAGATCTTAGCCGCCCTGACAGTGAAGTAGCGCCTCCTGATGTCTAGTCTGAATCTACCCTCTGCCAGCTTGTGACTGCTATTTCTAGT
>NW_017729022.1:33593581-33600697 GCF_001723915.1 Gavialis gangeticus | reverse complement strand
TCACCTTGCACTTGTCAGTCTTGAAACCCATCCTGTTCTCATCCGCCCACCCCTGTAACCTGTCTAGGTCCGATTGCAACCTATTCCTCCCTTCTAGCATGCCCACGTCCCCCACATCTTAGTGTCATCAGCAATTTTGAACAGGGTGCTTTTTACCCCCTTGTCCAAGTCGCTGATGAAGATGTTGAACAGTGCCAGCCCCAGGAACTGAGGCCTGGGGGACCCCACTGCCCACATCCCTCCAGGCTGAAAATGACGCGTCCACCACCACTCTCTGGGTGTGGCCCTCCAGCCAGTTGGCGACCCATTTGACTGTGTAGGTGTTGACACCACAGTCCCCCAGTTTTTTAAAGAGAATGGGGTGAGAGACAATGTCGAAGGCCTTCTGAAAGTCCAGAAAGACTACGTCCACTGCTACCCATGTCTAAGGATTTTGTGACCTGGTCATAGAAGACCACCAGGTTGGTCTGACAGGACCTGCCTCTAATGAACCCGTGCTGGTTGCCCCTAAGCATAACCTCCCCTGCTGGCCCCTCATGGACATGTGCCAGGATAATTCTCTCAAAAAGCCTACCCAGAATCGAGGTAAGACTAACTGGCCTATAGTTTCCTGGGTCCTCCTTCCTCCCTTCTTTGAAGATGGGAACCACATTGGCCCTCCTCCAGTCCTCTGGCACCACACCAGAGCACCACGAGTGCTCATACAGCCGTGCCAGGGGTCCCACAATGACCTCAGCTAATTCCCTCAGCACTCTGGGGTGGAGATCATCAGGACCAGCTCATTTAAATACATCCAGTCCCTCCAGAAGTTCCCTGACTAGATCCTCACTGACCCTTGGCCTGGGTGCCAAGTGTAGGTTTGGCAACATTTAGTTTCAAGGGAAAAAAAGAGTGTTGGTCATGTGCTTTAAGCAGAGCTAGGTGGCAATTTAAAGAATTCTGTTTTTATTTGCTTTTTTGCAAATATTAATGGAAAGTCTCCGGCCTGTAAAAGACACATATTACCACTAAGAACAAAATTTTCTTTTGTTTTAGAGATTCAGATGGAAGCCATATCAACTAAGGCTCATGAATTACAGACCGGGCACTAGAAACAGCACTATCCTCTCAGCCATTTTTTGTTTGAGTCTCATTGCTGTACCATCTTCTGAACCTCTTAACTATGTAATTAATTTCTCCGCACAGCACTCCTATGAAAAGAAAATACTACCCCTCCCCCCCATACACACACTATTATATAAAAAAAAGAAATAGCAACATATTATAAATTGCCAAAAATCACAGGTCAGACCTGAAGAAAAGAAATCTGTGCTTGAAAGCTTGTCTAGCATCTTTTCTAACTCTTATTGGTCCAGCTGTAAAATATCACCACAAAAATCCTACTCTTTGTAAATGTAAGAGCTGCATCATAAATAGCCCTTACCCTCTGCTTGAGAGAATCACAAGTCCAATGACTTTGCTGTACATTCCCTTATTAACATTATTCATCTGGTTAGATAACTGAAACAATACCATGGGCATTAGCTAGTAGAAACCATTTAAAACCAACTTTGAGGATGAAATCTGCTCAGTGTTTCAGCACTTACAAGTGTTCAGATCCTTAAAAATGTCACACTTGCAGACAGGAGCCGCAAATTCAACTCTTCCTAACAAATACTTCAAATCCGCACAACAGATCAGAAAGTCTTCTTCAGACCCCATGCACTAGCATCATTTCAAGTTTAACTCAAATGTCTCTTGACTTATATCTAAGCATCAGTGAGGGGATTTGAGAAGCCACCAGCCCCTTCTTACATACAAGGAGGATACATTTATATTTTCTCCCCATGGATGTTTGTAATAAATGAAAAGAAGCTAGATTTATTTCCCTGAAAACTAAAGTCTCCTTTCTACAGAGGTGCAGCACAAGATTCATCAAGAGAAGGCATCTCCACCTTACCTGGCTAACAACCCTTGCCTTAGTGCTGTAAATCATCTGTGGTGCATGCTTACCAATTCAAGTCCTTAAACTGATGAAACTGCCAGCAAATAAGCCAGTAAGTTTTACATAGCTCAAAGATATCACAGCTGTTAACTATTTTTAGTAACTACTAGTCTCAGATGACTCAGCACAATAACCTAGAAGTATGACACCCTCTAGCTTACTATCAATTCCCTGAACTATCAGCCCCCCATGACTATTTGCTGATGCAGAAGGCAACACTAAATTAAATATAATAGCCATGATTGAGTTGACAGAACTACATCATCCTCTCTCCTGACTATTGTGTGAAGGATAACAGCTGCAGCACCAATATATTCAGCAACTTTTATGGTTTTAAACTGTAAGAGTGATGAAAAGGAGCTGTGGAAGAACAGAAGAAAGGTCAGTCATCCTAGACCTTTCCCAGATTTTTCTATTGTTAAATTAAACTGAGTATATTTTACAATGCCACAGTAAAAGAAAAAAAAGAGAAAAAAAAGTGATGTTACCTCTGTCTATGCTCTTTCCATCCGAATACAATGAAGCAGTAGACATGGCAAAATAAAGCAATTCCTTTTTATTTAGGTTCTCTATTAGTATAATAAAGGTAAAAGGATTACATATAACAAAGCTAGATTTGTTTCTCTCAAAGAAGTGTATTTTTCCCCCTAAATTCACTGCATCCTTTTACAAGAAATCCAGCATTCTTCTAGGTATGTTTTTGCTAAAGATTCAATAGGCCAAATTAATATTTAGCAAAATTGGTGCTATCTTTACTCAAAGGATCAATTTACTTATTTGCTCTTGTATGCTGACATTGGCTAGGGTGGACATTCAAAAAGCCTGAGCCTGAATTGATTCAGTCTTTTTAAGTTAATCTAACCTGGCTAGGCTAAATCAGTTTGTAGCTGTACAGACATCCAAGACATGCAGGCACATGCCTACAGTAGCTCAGGCTAGAAGGCCGGGGTTGCTAGAGCAGCTTTCCCTTCCCTTCCACAGTACTGAGCTGAGGGGGGGCATAGCCAGGCCCCAGCAGGATGCTCTAATTAGCCCAGCAGGGAATTGATAACAGTGTGTATCACCCATTAAGAAAACAACAGAGGGACATTACCAGCTACATGCTGATTCTGCCTTTGTCTGCCTGCCACAGCATGAACCATACCCAGCATGTGGTCTGCTAGCTAATACACAGACACCTCTCTGCAAGGCAGAAGGGAAGGGGGAATTCCTGCTTAGCAGGGAGTGGTGAGAGGGAGCAGGGAGCAGCCTGCAGTCTCTGCTGAGCTCCAGCCAGGGAGCTGAGGAAAGGGGCCAGGGAGCAGAGCCCCATTCAGAAAGCATGGTGGGATGCTGGGAGAGTCTGGTTCATCTTAAACCAGGAAGGGGTCTGGGACAGACATTGCATAAACCGGTTTGACCCAAATCAGTTAAGTCTGATACTACATTCAAACAGGTTTATTTCAAACCATTTTCAAACTGGTTTACGTGCACTGAACGTCTATTCTGTTACAGGTTTAAACCAGTTTCTGATCACTTAAACTGGTTTATGTGTATTGTCTGTCCCTAGCCATTGTCAAATTTGAGTACTTTAACTAGGATACCTGGATTTGAAAGTTACTGGGCACCCAGAACTCACTGCAATTGATTAAACTGAATCAGGATGAAGTTCACCTGTACTGTGAACACAATGTTTTGTACTCCTTTAGTTCGTTATGCAACATATATAGTTCAAATGGTTCCATTACTGGACTGTAACTCCCATTTTTTAATTTTTTACTTTACTCAGGTGCAGGGTGGAAAAAAGGAAGGGGAAAGAATCTAGTATGGAAGTATTGAACGTGTATGCTAGGAAGCACTCTTACAAAAAAGTTTATCCAAAATGGTTTCCACTGTCTGAATGAGGATGAGGATACTGAAAAGCAAAACTCAGTCATATGCCACTTCCTATACCATACATCATGTAGCTGGTGTCCTAAAGGAAACTTTTAACAGGGGTCCCAGCATCACAAGCCTTCCATATGTGAATTCCCAATGACTTCAGATCAAATCAGTAACATCACTTATTACACTTAAACCAATCCTCCTTTTACAGGCAGCAACCTTTACATTAAGGCCTTTGGAAGCCTCACCCTTTGTATTAAGATTTGCTCCATCACTAATAACTGGACTTCACCTCATATATAATGTGACTGTGTTCACGTGAGGGCCAATCTGACCTCGTATTTCAATACAAAGTGCTGTGCTTATTACAGTGACTGATGTCCCATTTCAGTGTGATTGGGAAAGGGACCAGTAAGAATCCAAAAGTTGAGAAGCACCTCAGATACTGGACCCTAGAACAATAAACCCAGCAAAGTTCTGAGAAGCTTGTCATCCCCGTCGACCCCTCTTCTCCCTGCCCCCGCCCCACTATTTCTTTTAAACATAAGATCTACAGTCACTTTTATATTAATGATTCTAACAGAGTAATATTAGTTAACCATGGTGTCTGTGCAAAAAAGAACATTTTGGGTTAGAGATAAGAGGGGTCTGGAATGCCATACAATTTCTGAGGAAGCTTACTTCTAGATGGCCTCAAACAAACCCATTTCCTCTTCCCTTGTGCATGTATATGCAAACCTGACACATTAATCTAACTTCTGAGATCACAGTGTCTCTGATATGGCTCATTTTTATGCCCACTTTTAGAAAAAGAAAACTAATGAGCTAGCTAAATTGAAAAATGCTGTATGCACTTTGTTTTTCAGCAAATGAAATAGTATGATACTGGGCCTTTTTCCATCCTGAAGTGATAATTAAGCAGGTTTTCAATAGGTCAGGTAGGAAGGAAGGAACACAGCTATTTAGAACAGGAATCCTGAAAACTCTCCATCTAATAATTGGTCTTTATTTCAAAACATAGCAGAATTCATCTATAATTCTGGTCATTGATCAAAATTCAGGACATTGATTCCTGAAACCAAATGAGTGATACGCTACATTTTATTTCTTCTCATTCTGTCTTGTTAGTAATTAAGGGCCCAATCTTAAAAGGCCCCAGGCTCTTCCTGCAATAGTTACAGATGGCCTGATTTAATACCTAAGACCCAGGTTGTTCAAATGGTAGCCCATGAGGAGCCAGCAGCCACCTTTCCACTGCCATGCGGTAAGGTAGGACCCAGCAGCCCACACAGCAGGAAGCTGCATGACACCATGAAGCCTACACAGCTGGGGCAAGAGGCCATGCACCACTCATTCAACCCATGCGACAGGTGGTGAGGGCTGCATGCTGCTGATGCTGCCCACACAGTGGGGGAGCGAATCCTGGGGGCCATGTGAGCTGCAGCCCAGGGGTGCACACCTACACCATGCACAGCCCTCAAATCCACTGAAATTTGACAATCCTGCCTAAGATATCAGCAGAGACTAACTGGATCACCATCTCAGGAAGCACTATGGCCCTTGCAAAACTAGGTCTCCCCATCAACACTACATCAAATGGGAGATAACAACAGTCAACATGTGGAGATGAGCTGTAACTGAATTGATATTATGAAGTTTGAGAGAACAAAACAAAATCTCTGCTTCTTAGAAGTAAAAAGTCCATAACTGAACTCCCAATTGTTCACCTCCTCATTTTCACTATTGAGTGTTGTTTGCACCCATCTTTATATGGCCTGTTTGCAAAGCTATACTTTTGAAATATCTGCAGAATTATAGCCTTCAGCATCTTCTGGAAATTTCTTGTTAATTCCAGATTACTGAATCCTGTCTCCATTCCCCCTTTGCTTGTTATAGACTCTTATCATGTAGAAAAGGTAAATCAAATGAAACTCCACTGCTTCTTTATGACTGAAGAGGTAGTGAGAAATATGAGAAAGTTAAAAATGTTGTTATCATATTTGGCCTGTCATCTAGAATTGAAGCTAAGTATCTGTCCAAATGTTACATAATTAAAAAGACAGATGAATGAAATAATATGTACTTTTGTAAGTTTGATAAAAGAAAACTTAAGTTCTTAGCATTCTCAATGAATTTTAGTGCAGCTGAAGCATGCTATATCATTACTGCATGTCATGGTGATTGTTCATTTCTAGGACAATGTTAGTGAGGGACTAGCCAAGTTTTCCTAAATCACTCCTGCAAATATGACTCTCAGGAACTGATGGTATGACTTCCCAAAGTAATGAGAAGGGTAGTAATGAGATTCTCTTGTACTTCTCTGTAGATACTTGATTGACATCAACTCAGATGATAAAAGTTAGACAGCCCAACTTTATCGGTACCAGAGCTTAGTGAAATTTGATGGAGTGATCTACACTGTGCTAAAGAGGAACCCAGGAGACAATAAGATGACAGATATTTTCTCTCTTTAGCTGTACAGACTAAACTTTTCAAAGTTTGCCTGCTAGTCTTGTTGCAACTTCCTCTCAGACCCCCATATCTACCAACAGCCTCAGTACAGGAAGCTGCACTGCATTTCAGACCCTTGAGCAGTGCCTTTTCCCATGCAGCTGGCTCTGTCTCCAACTACAGAGAGACTTCCAACTCTTCCAGTCCCCTAAACCCTCCTAATTCAAGTTAGGTTGCTGTTTGCTGACATCCCAGGCTGCTTTGCAGACCTCTGCTAATTCCCCTCGCAGTACAGTGCACTGGGACTCAGCCATACTTGGCTACTCCAAAATGTCAGCCACAGGTAGGGGGGAGGAAGGGAGTGTCTATAGCTCAACATTTTTCTATCTTTATACAAATGTCCCTAGGCTGGGAGGGTGGCGCTCTGCCGAAGGAAGGATCAGGCCCCTCAGAGCCCCAGGGAACGACAGGAACCCGGCAGCAGTTCGCCTGCAGGCCCATGGTGTGTGGCAAGGAAAGTGGCACTCTGCAGAAGAAAGGATCGGGCTCCTCAGAGCTCTGGATAACTGCATGCAGTACCTCTTTCCCTGCCACACAACACTGAGACGTGGGCACCTGTTGCTTGGAGACGGGGAAGGAGGCCTGCCTGGCTCCAGTCCTGTTTACTGAGGCTGTGCCAGGTCATACAGGATGAAAGCTGAGCATGGATAAGCAAGATTCCCTCTGCTGCATGCCAACACCTGTCATGCCTGTGTCCAATGCTGCCAGGCATGTGGGGAGGGATGCTCAAGCTGTGCCCAGCAGCCATCAAGGGTGGC
>NW_017729022.1:33577403-33588581 GCF_001723915.1 Gavialis gangeticus | reverse complement strand
CATGCCTGTGTCCGATGCTGCCAGGCATGTGGGGAGGGATGCTCAAGCTGTGCCCAGCAGCCATCAAGGGTGGCCTGGCCCAGGGAGGCCACTGGGAGGCGTGAGGAAAAGCCCCCAACCTGCTGGCCTTGGCCAGCCTCCCCACTCCGACCCCCTACCAAAAGGGCAAATTTGTGTTCTGTTCGTTCCTGCACTAAGCCTAGTCCACTTACAGAAACCCACATAAGCTGGTTCAAATCCACGTCAGGCTTTCTGAATGTCTGTACCTAGCCTTAGCTTTGAAAGCTTTCTTAGTACTCCACTGCCTGGTAAACCATAGCTGAAACATATTGTAGCACCGAATGTCTGTATACCCTAACGGTGATTGCTGCCCCATATCCCTTTTCCACTATGATTCTCCTCGGGTTACCAAGAGGCCCTTTCTCCAACTCCTTTCCACTGCCAAAGAGTCATCCTCTGTTGGTTCCTCAGCAGGAGGAATAGAAATGCAGGAAGTTCATGCTCATTGCTCAGCAGATTTATCACACTAATTTCTACTTACATGTAATTATAAAGTATCAAATTAGCTGAACACAGGTTGCTGGAAGAAACAATTTAGTGAGGACATCAGGAAGAAATGTGTGCGCAAAGCTAGGGACAACTTACTGCTGAACCAGGGGTCTCTGTAAATGTTTCTTTTATCATAGTGCTAGCTTTGTTTATTAAAAATGGAGCTTCGGTGTTACCCAGTGTGTATTACATGAAAGAAGCATATGCAAAGATGCCTAAACTTATGAGACCAGCTCCTCATTTCAAGTCCACTTGATATTCTCCAGCATGTGGCTGTTGAACTGGATATACCTAGAATCTTTGGCTTGTGTAGGGCTTCTCAGTATGACCTTACATCAATGAAAATCCACGACCTTGCAAGACGAAAGCCATCCCTCCTCACTTTCATGTCACTGTCTCACAAAGAAAAAACTAGACTGCAAGCTGGAATAGGATTACATACTCTGTTGTAACAGAATTCCACAGCTTCACTTGTTTAAACCCTATATTCTAGAAGATACAGCCAGATTTGGATTTTATTCTAATAATACATTTTCTAGCTAAATGTAAAAATCACTTCAGATTTGGTCTTTTACATGCCATTTAAATTCTTAAATGCACTCCATAAATTCTTAAAGCATTCCATGTTCAGATCCTACTTTTACCTCAGCAGCCTCCTCAAAATGCAAATTAAAATCATAACCAAGATCAAAAGTCTGAAAAGTACTATTTTGTTCCAAAGCAGGAGAATTTTTTTCCCCTAAATATATACAAAGCCTTAGGCAAAGGGAGATGAAGTTATTGGCTTTTAAAATAAATTGTTTATCCTTAAGCTATTTTGCCTTTCTCTTCCATTATGCAGCAGAGCTTGGATTGACCAGAGATAAAAATACCATTTTTAATTTTATTTATAATGAAACCAAAGTTTTTGCTTGCACAGCTAAATAAGATACTGCCTAATGCAGTTAAGGATGTATGTTAGTTTTGGGTTGCTCGAGTATGATTGATTTGCCTGTTTTATCCTTAACTTGCTCAATAAAATACTAATGCGTGCATGGATCATCATAATTCATGTCCAGACATTCCCATGGCCTTAAGAGTTCTAATTTTTCTGCTGCAGTCACCATGTACTTGGCCACATAAGACCTTGGTGCTTTTCTGTATAAAGACACCTTGTCTTCTATCAGTTTAACTATACCATCTATTTGGGGAACCAATGTCACATCAGCAGGTTTCTAATATGTTTCAGAGCAGCTGTGCTCAATCTTTTTGTCTCACAGGCCAGATGGCCTGCACCCAGTCCCTCCACAGGCCAAATCAGGTCAGTGGGCATAATCCAGCCACATGGATGGGGATGGGAGGCAGCCCTGACCTGGCCATGCAGGCTTGGGAATTTGGCAGAGGGGAGAGGTGATAGTATTAACCACTCCCCTACGACCAAAGTTCCTGCCCCATGGGGAGCCCACAGGCCAGATGCCACGATACCATGGGTTGCATCTGACCCAGAGGTTAGGGTTGAGCACCGCTGTTTTAAAGGCACAAAGACTCTGTTTTAAAGCTTGCAATATTGGGGAGGGGAGAAAAAAATCAGGTTAAGGGGTACAGCAGGACCCTCTCCTGCAGTTTTTTATTGCAAGTGCCCCAATATATGAGTATTAAAGACTCAGCTCCTGGAGTCATACAGCTGTGGGAAACTCTACTTTCATCAACTAAAAATAGTTGTGGGGACATGGGCCCACATAACCCTTCAAACAGTTTAAAATGTGGCTTAAGCCTAAAGTGAACAGACGTACAAGGCTCTTAAATAGGTTCACATCTACGTGGAAAAGTTCAAAAGCGTACACGGAAATCAAGTATTATTTTGAACTAGTTCACTGGTTAATGTTATGTGCAGACGCCAAGCATTCTGCGACGTGATTCTTGTCAGTACTCTACATATCCCATACTGCACTGCTCCTCCCCTTCCCCCCACCCCACCCTAACCGCACACTGCTGCAACTGGCTGCTCTGGAACACAGCAGAACTCTACTGCCCCTTCTCCACCCTTTTGTTGGCACTTTAAAAAAAAATCAATTAGTTTCCTTTCTAACAATGAGGGATGTCCTCACTCCTTACTTGATCACATGCCCTCATCATGCTGTCCAGCCCCTGGGAACCAAAAACCATGGATCCAAGCAATATCTCCCTTCCCCTGACAAGTCAAGAAAGCACACTGCAGCCTTTGGCCATTTTCAGGCTATTCAAGTCTATTGAACTCATGTTTAGTAGAGAAGGGAAAGCAGAAAAGCAACTACACCAACAGCCACAGGTCACCTACCCCTGGCACCCCCAAGCATAAGAGTAAGCACTGCCCCCATTGTTATAGTGTTGCCCCCCTGAGCCTTCTAGGTTTCAGAGAGAAAGCCTAAAAATATAGTCCCAAAAGGTACCATACACAGAAAGCAAATACATCTGAAATTTATATTGAGTCTCATGGTATACTTGCATATATGTATCATGGTTTTTTAATGCACACAGGCCAGCAACACTGGACTACCTACAAAGCCTACCCGGGATTCCTTGGTTCCACTTTGAGTCCATTTATATTTACCAGCCCTGAAATGTTGCATTGATATCAGAATTTAGCTCATTATGTTCTATTGTGACATAAGCATGGCTGAGACTTTCAAAACTGATCAGTGACTGGGAGTGCCTTGATTTTAGGGAGTACCAGCTGAGACACCTTCAGTGACTTCTCTTGATAAAATGCTGACTGACTCCCTTTGAAACATGAGCCTTTCTTAAAAGATCTCGTGTCAGGTCTCCAGAAGTTAACATATTCAAACTAATTAATTATCATTAAATATGTAAGCCACAGGTTTATAAAATGTAGCCGTCCACACTTTCCTAACAGCTCCATGCACCTTACTCATTACTGCAAAAAAGTTTGACCGCAAGCTTCATATAGGATTTTCCCATCACAAAGATAAGAAGCCAAGTAAATTATGATCCTAAGAGCTAAGAGAGAACAAAGATCTATTTAATGAACTTGGAGGCTGGCCTCTGTTTGAAGAAAGCTATATACTTTTATCTCTTTGAAGTACTCTTGAGTGCCTCGGTATATTGATCCCTTCATGCAACTCAGTAGAAAAAAAATAGGGTTGATATTTTGAAATTACTACTTTTCTCCCCAACATTTACAGCACTGTACAGCTGATGAGGTGTATTATTTAGTTCTGAAAGCCAGGGGTTGGGCTTCCTGTGAAATAGCAAATACAGACAGACACAGGAGGGAGGATAACAGATTAGATGGACTGCTTGTTTGATCCTTCTTGGCATTTGCTCTGATTAAGGGAGAATTTAAAACACCGCAGAGCTGCAGTTCAGTATTTTTTAATGAAATATTCCTGGGGACAGATCAGTTAGGTGTCTCCCACTGTGTCCATCTGCACCAGGCCATGCTGTAATTGCCACTAATGCAAGAGAAGTTAGGAAGCCTTTGGAAACCTGACTGTATTCCTGTTATATACAAAGAGTATGCCATCAGCACTAAAGGAAACAATTCTCTGACTTGTTTTCTTCCCACTTAGGCTGAGACAACTCATTCTGCTTTTTTATTTTATTTCTCCTTCTATTATTGTGTATTTTTCTCTGTTACTTAATACTCCTTTGTCTGCCTCCCCTCTCCACCTCCTTCCTACGGTTTAACAGAATGCAGCCCACTTTCGTGCTGGGAGCATCTACTGCGCCACTCACAGCAGAGAAGACAAGCTTGGGCTTGCAGACTGCTGGTCGAATTGACAGCTGCATCTTCACAGGTGGCTACATCACGAGCCTAAAAATACAGATGGAAATAGAGCTGTTTTTAATGGGTGTGTGTCAATTTCCCAGAAGAAATGGAAGCATAAAGCAACAGGAGCATGGTCAAGCTGTTCCACTCCCCGCAGCTCTTCTATAGCAGCCATCTTCCAAATTAGTTTCTTCTTCAAACCTGCCAGACTAGAAGTACCATTTTAGGAAATGTGAGACTATAAGGTTGTCATACAAATAGGACACTGGATAAATACAAAACACCCAGTTCTTATAGAGTACTTACTTAGTAAATAAAATTGCATATCTTGCCTTAAAAAGGAGATCAGTATCATTATCCCCACTTCACAGAAGGAAAAAAAGGATGGGAGGTGAAGTGCAGTGAAATGACTTGCTCATTGTCACATTATAGGCCTGTCACAAACCCAGGTCCTAGTCTCTGGTTCTATTTCCCACCAGTGCCCTCCTCCCCAAAATTAGTGATATTTTAAACCCTACTATATAATGGCACTATATGCTATAGACAGCTGGCTGTAAAAGACACTGTCAAAACAAAAGTTGGTATCAATACAATGGTGACTCCATGTTCATATTATATATGAGATATATATAGATGTATCATATCATACCATATATATATGAAGATGTGATGGCACAGTCACCAACCCCTTTTGGCCATAGGCTGCATGCACAGCAAGTTCTCAGAGCATGTAGCGCAGCTCCTCCTGAAGCACTGCGTGTGATGTGAGCACTTCCTCTTCCTCCTCTGCCTCTCCAACTCTGAATTCAGTAGCAGGAGAAAGGAGGAGACAAGTTGCTGCCCCTTACCCCCTCCTTTTCCTCACTGCTGAATTTGGGGGTGGAGGGGGAAGGAAGAGGGGAGAGCATGAGCAAACAGCAGCTGGCTCCAAAGGTGTTTGAGAGCAGGGACACCAGAGAGCTCATACAACTAGCACCACGTGGCACTTGGAGCTCACTGGCACCCAGGATCATAGCAAAGGGCTCTGACCACATCCCCATTAGCTGTGTGGCACAGCCCAACGAGTGCTCTGCACTGTGCATGCACCACAAAGGCAAAGGGGGTGTGGCTACACTGCAATCCTAGACCCACTCATGAAAGATATTAGGTCAAATATTTTAGTCCTAAAACACCTAAATGTATGCCACTGGTAGAGAACAGGAAAAAGTTGCTTTGAATAATAGGCCCCTGTAATAAGAAAATGGTTAGGTGAAAAACTCATGTGAATGCTAGAAAGGGGGGCAGGAGAGGAGGCCAAAAAAAAAAGCCTCATCTAGTCTAAGTGAAAAGTCCTTCCTGATCCACAGGGATCCTGGTTTTCTCTGTTTAAAAATCCAGAATTCTCTGATAAACACCCCCAAATCTGTGTTTTTCAGTGATCAAAATAAAATGCCACTACACACACACACACACACACACACACACACAAGTACCAGTTGAACACAATTTTTTATAGATACAGTTACAGTTTTAAAGCAATTTGGGAGCCTACCAGTGCCTCAGTCATTATAATGAAATAAATTCTAAATATGCATATATTTTGGCATTTGCTTTGGATTTTTTTATCATGGAAAATCAGCACTCCCTCTGCCCTCTTTGCTCACCAGGACATAGGTCCAGCTGCAGCTGTTCCCTCTGCTGCTTTATGGTACTGAACAGCCCAGATATGCCAGTGCCTCTCACTCCCAAGCCACATCTTCCACCCTGTCCCCGCTGGTGCCCCTCACTCCCAACCCGCAGCCTTCTGTCCCCCCCAGTCCTGCTGGTGCCCCTCACTCCCAACACACTGTCCCCCACCCCTAGGCTACAGTTCCCCAATCTGTGAGGAAAAGGGTGGATGTGTGCGGCGGGGAGGGTGCCCGACCATAGACAATGCTACAGGCAACATGTCAGGGAGGGCACATGTCCCGCCCACCCCAGATTTATGTGCCCACAGATGGTACAGAGTTGCAGCCCAGTTGGACTGGCATGGGCAAGAGCCACCTCTGTGGCCCAGCAGGTGGGACCCAGCACAGGACGGTGGAATAGGGAAGTGAGACTTGTTGCCGCCACCAGGACCCCTGCATCATCTGTGCCACCAGCATCACAAGGAGTAATGGACCAAGGGGGCAAGGGGTCCACCAGTGCTGATACCCCCCTCAGGCCACCTGCATTGTCCCCCACCTCCCCACCAAGGTAAAGCCATAGCCTGAGGGAAGTGGTGATAGCAGCAGGGTAGAGCCATGGCCCAGCATGTAAGTGGCTGGCAGTGGGAGAAATGAGGGCAGCACAGTCCCCTCCCACCCCCCAGTCTGTTACTCCTCGTGCTGCTGCTGGTGTGACTGGTGCAGAGGTCCTGGCAGTGGTGGCAGCAACACTGAGCCTCTTCACACTGCCCAACTCAACCCTGCTGTGCTGGGTCCCATCCACAGGGCCATGGAAGTGGCTCCTGCCTGTCCCAGTCCAGCCAGGCTGCGGTCCCATGCCCACTGTGGGCACAGAAGTCTGAGGGGGCATGTGCCCTCCCCACATCACGTATGCCCCCTTGCCCCATAGACTTACATGCAAGGAGGTGCAAGAGCTGCTCTCTACCACGTTGCCCGGCTGCCATGTGCATGTGTGCACATGCACATACATGTGGCATTCCTTGCCTGTGATCATCCTCCTCCCACTCCCCCCAGACCCAAGCAGCCCCTTGCAAGCTGGAACTCTGCCAGCCTGCAAGCAGAAACCTGAAATTGTCCATGTTTTTGACCCTTTTGACAAGGAGAAAATCCATGTTTCTCTGCAAATGGAAAACCCAAATCCAGAAATCAATTTGACCCTTAGCATGTGAGCAAGATGCACAAACTAGCTAGGCACCTGAGGGTTATCTGTAACTGCAGAAAACAAGTTAGTAGAACTTCTCTCCTGCCATCTAGAACTACATGAAGCTGTGCTTGGAGGGAATAGAATATTTTGGAGGTTTTGGAGTGGTGATAAACTGGGTTTCAAAAGTCACGGCCTAGCGGTGAATACTCCAGCTGATGTGTGTCCTCCCCCCTTTTTGATTTAACAGTCTCCTCACCACCAGTCTGAGTGTTATCCTATTCATCTAAAAACTACTGTACTTTCCTTCCACAGCCCATGCACCTACCTACTATTGCTTTCATCTCTGATTTATAGCACCGCAGTTTGTCATTTCAGATGCTACCACAGACTGATGCCATATCTTTAAAAATGGCCTAGGAGGACAAGCAATGGTGACAGATACTTAAAATTGTATCGTCAAATCTTGTTAGTGGTCACTGCTTTCCAGGGTCAGTGATAGTAGCCAATCATTTTTAATATCAGCATCTTCATGAATCAAATCCTGCTCAATGCATCTGTATGCAGTTAAAAAAATAATACTTTATTTGGATGCATCCAGAATTAATATGGTCAAATTCATTTTACACTTTTCTAGTTGCTGCTTAAATATTTGCATTTATTACACTTCGTAGTTTTCAAAGCACCTAAGAAGCTTTAGCTAACTGATGTACATATATGAAAGGCTCTTTATCAGCAAGTTGTTCCTCCTTCCCAGTTAGGGGAACGCTCAACAAGACTTCAGGAAGGGAGACACAGTGGGTGCATACAAATGCATTTAGGGTTAGTCCCCAGGAAAGACAACACTTTTGCCATTGCCATGTACTGCAGTTTTCACAAAGAAAGCCACATTTTGCACCAACTAAATTCCTGCAGGGCAGCTTTCCTTGTCTCACAGCCAGACTTAAACCAATTAAGTCCAAGGCTGGGATCCAAAAACCCTGTCAATAAGTCTTAAATTCCATGGTGCTACCTTCTCTTACTTCAAGCCACCACATGCCTGTATTTTATTTCTGCACATGCCTATAAGTGCCCTTCTCTGAACAGTTCAGCACCTACCTGGGGATCGACGAGAGCCACTTCCATGTAGTGATCATCTCTGATGAACACGAGCTGCCGAATCAAAAAAAAAAATGCCAAAGTGCAAAAAGATAAAGATACGGACACTGTTTTTGTCATACAAAAGAAGCACCTACCTTATAATCTGGATTTGGGAACTACATTCCTCTACCTAAGTCTCCTAAAATTCCTAATTTGATAAATGTGCTGAGGCCACCTAACACAGAGAATCAGGTTCCTTACAAAGATGATGTAGTTTTAATCGCACACGCAGGCTTGCGGTTCTATAGCTCAGAAAACCACCTGCCCACAAGCTTTAGAGCCTTAGGCCTGAAAGAATCCAAGTTCTCATCTTCCACCTGCCAGGAGAATGCCTTTACCAAAGGACATAGGCTAGGCTTGCTGGGAGCACTCCCTCCCTATCCTGCTGAAGATGAACTGTGCAGAAAGAAATGCAACATTCATTCAAAGAATAAGAACTAGCCTGACTCTGTAGCCTAGTGGCTGAGGCATTCACACAGGAAGATTAAAGTTCTGGGTTCTGGTCCCTAATCCCAGGCCAGCTTCTGTCACATTACATTAGATAGGTTACAAAAATAGCCCCGGAAGCAGAAAATGAAACTGCCATGTATAATAATGAGCTCTGCAACTGTTAGGGGAGGCAGGGGTGTGTGTCCATCCCTGGAGCATACTAAGCACATTAAGCCCTCAGGAGAATTAAGTACTGTTCTGCCTAGTTTCTAGATCCAAACCAGTATTAGGCAAAAGCTAGGCACATCATTGCTGAGGCCAGGACTATTCTTTACATGTTCAGGAGGAAGAAGGACAGGTATTTTTTATGTCAAAACGAGAAATGCCCAAGTAGTAAAGTATAGGCCAGGGTTCTCAGCCTTTTCAAGCTTGAGGCACCGCTCACTGGACTCAAGGCACCCTTCTAACTCTTGTAAATTGACTGGCATCCAATTTCAGCAGTTAATTTTTATATTACAGGGTTTACCTCCTTGTACAGGAGCCAGGCAGTGGGGATGGGGGATTGGCCAGGTGGAGCCAATCCCCCATCTGTCCATCTGCTCATACCTTGAAGCACTCCTCACAGAACCTGGTTGCACCCCAGGGTGCTACGGCACTTTTGTTGAGAATCACTAGTCTGGGCTTCTCCTGAGTGAGGCAGTTGAGGAGCAGGGTTCTGTTTTGGATTCACATGTTTTGGGGCTGTTGAGGCAGGTAGGAACAGTGGTTAAGTCTCTTTGAACTGCACCTAGACCTTCATGGTTTCCACTTGGGAAAGTTCACAGATAGGACTTGCCCCGGGTTTACAGATTAAAGGCTGAGTATACAAGAAGCCCAGAGTACAGTTAAGTGAAATATTTTTCATTGATAGTTTATTACATCGAGGAGGACAGATGCAAACAAACTGTTCCATTCAACTGCCCCTTTTCATTATTGTTTATTATATAAACTAGAAACTAATCACAGCCAAAAATCACTTGCTGACTCATTAAAAAGCTGCTGTAAGTTATTTTGAAAGTGAAGAAGGGTAAGAAATAGCTCAGTAGCATATGACACGCAATCAAAGAACAAGGCAATGAAGGTATTTAACTGGAGTTGATATGGCTAAGCATAAGACCACAACATCCGTTAACCACAACATCCATTTAAGGTTCAGTTCTAATTCGCTAGGTTAGGTATAGCATTGTAAGTGATAATATATGCATTACTAGCAAAAATCAATCCTGTTATTCTGGCCAAGAAGGCAGGCAATCTATTCAGCTTAATTACATGCACAGTCTAGGCTATTCACAGAATGTTAGGACACTGAATGAATTGCTTATTCAACAAGCTCAAAGCTTGCATTAAGAATGAGGTGCTTTTAACAGCCATGTGATCGACTACCTGATTTTTGAAGTTTCCCAGCCATTCAAGAAGAAACTACTACTGTCTGTTTTAAGCACAGTCATTTCAGATAATCACAAACTATGTTAGCAACCTGTGGCACAGGCATATTCAGAGAATTCACATAATTATCAGAGGCCACAGAGCTTTCATAATTATTTCCACTTTTCACCTGCTCACAAGAACAGCTGAAAGATTAATTTCATGCTATGCTGAATTCCCAAGGTACCAGGAACATCCGATTGTCTGAATGAGCTGCAGTGTGCACAGTCAGAAAGCTGTAGGAGAAAAGATCACCTTCCAACATAATTATACAGTTTTATGCAGTATTCATAATGCTTAAATCCTATATTAGCATTCCAAAACACAAGTCCAGTATTATTCACTTTTAAAAAACAGCTAACATTAAATAGATCTTGATCCCAACAGCAATAGCCATTGCAAGGGTGACAGACCATCTGTTAATTTAAGGTACTTTAAGATTCAGCAAGAGATATAGTCCTCCCATGATTTATGAATAAATAACCATATGAAGTATAAAGACAGCCATAGTATAACAGGAACTTGTTTATTTGCAGAGGTAAAATGCAATCCTTACGCAGGCTTAGACCAAAAAGTAATTTCCATTTGTTTTTCCACCCACAAACCCCAGATCAATCTATGAAATATGACCTTGTCAGTAAAAATGGTCTTTCTGAAGCAGAGCCAGCCATATTCTGCTTGTTAAATTAGTCATAAATTTTAATTTAAAAATGTGGCTAAGAAATTGTAACTTTTGAGTCATTTCTGACAATACAATGAGTTGTACTGGTCTTATCAGCACAGCTACAGCAGGGAAGAACTTAATAGTCATTTCTGTTGGGCCACTGGCGCAGATGTCCTGGGACAAGTTAGAACAAGCAAGCAGCAGGAACTGTTGAGGCAAGGGTCTCAATGCTCTAATCTGTTCCAGAAATGACTCCCTCCAGTGGTTAGATCAGAAGAGAATCAGGACTCACTCTCATGGCTCTCACTGACAGCTTTGGAAGTTACTTAACTTCTTTCTGTTAAATTTAACCATGCGC
>NW_017729022.1:33567677-33577290 GCF_001723915.1 Gavialis gangeticus | reverse complement strand
ACACACACACACACACACACACACACACACACACACACACACACACACACACACTTGCATTCGCATATTCCTCATGAGTGTGTGTGTGTGCATAGTAAAACCCAACACGATCACATAGTTAATATCTTTGAAAATTTAAGGAAAAAGACTCCTCAAAATATACAGAAGCTTTTACACAAGATACTTTCCTCAATTCTTTAACAGCTTAGCCAAGTTTAAGTACCCTGTTGGACAAGGGAAAAAGTCACAAACATTAACTCAGCTTTAAACTGGATTTGATATCAAGATGGATGTCTCTCCATGACTTTGTTGCTTTTTTGTTTTAGTTCCCCTTTTTTCCTTTTGAGAATTAGACAAATCTGGAGGACAGATAACCTGTGATCATGGGTTCGATTCACTCCCAATCACTCAGCTCAACTGAAAAGATGCTGTAATGGAGACTCTCTGTTCCTAAGAATTCTTCAGTGTAATTATCAAGCTCACACAATTCATCTTGTACCACAAAAATTGGGCTTTTTGTTGGGTTTTTTAAAAGGACCTAGATTCTACTCTAGATGAAGACATGCCATACTGCACTGGATCAGAGCATCCTTCATGTCTAATTTCCAGTGGCATTGCTATGGCATGTGTTAGGCACTGGCCAATTACACACATCTACATTTGTGCTGCAGAGGAAGGATGACAAACAATTATTAATTTAATCAGATACTAGAGAAAGAAACAATGGAGTATCTCTTCTACGAGAAAATGGAACAATGTTTAATTTTATAGAGCAGCCCACCTCTCCAATCACATCCTTGTGATACTTTGAAGCAGGATGCTCATTTAACATTGAAGTTAGTCCTTTCATTGCCGGACCATAGTCAGTCTGTTACAGCTAGGTATGTATGAATTAGAAAGGCTCAGGAAAACCTCTTTTCATATTCTGTTCAAAATTCTCAGTTAAATCATAACTATGTACCAATAGCAAAAGATACCACATGTGGTAGCAATAAACTAAACTTGATCTTAGCCAAAAGGCCGGAAGTCCAAGAAGTGATCAAATTTAGTCTGCTGCTTTCATGTGTGATATCTATTGCTACTGCTACATGGTTACGAGTAACTTGGAAAAAAAGCCGCAGCCCTCCTACAAACACCAAGAAATCCCTCCTACAAGGCACACAGTCTAAAAGATATTGAAAACTGAAGAGGGCCTGAAAAGAGCCAAAATTAATTTTGAGGCCACCAGTAGGTGTCTTAGTAAGAGTCAGAAGCAGCTCAATCAAAATAAATTGAGAGGCAATTTGATTACAGTACAAGTATTTTCACAGGGAGAAATATTTTGAACCAATAGTAAGGTTCTAACATAGTGAAGAAAAACTGTACCAAGAACCAATAGCTTGAACCTAAAGCCAGACAAAAGTCATCCTAGAAATAAGGCACAATTCTAACAAAAGATCAATTACCACTGGAACAGACTACTAAAGAGATGTGATAGAGTCTCAGTCTTTTGAGGCCTTCAGATCAATAATGGATGTCTGTACTAAAGTTGTGCTTTGGCCAAGCACAAGTTATGTGGATCAATAAAGGGTAAAGAGTGAAGTTTAATGGCCTGAGATATACAGGAGGTCAAACTATATGATCTAATTGTTCTTTCTGGCATTATAATCTAGGAGCAGTTTTATAGATTCAAGGGATAGAGGAGAGAATAATGAGACAAAGGGAAGTGAAGTGGCATTCATTGCCTGGACTAAATGCAAATGGGACCCAAGACTACTGTGCTACAAAATTATAGTCTCATAGGTAAATGTGACTCTTTATTGGACATTTGATTTTTAACCACAATACAGCCTTCTGTTTCAGAAAGACTTAGACTTCTATAGAGAACATAGACTTGTAATAGTGAAGCATTCTATTGGTTAGAATTACCCTAGACAAGAATTACAACCTTTGGATGCTTCCAACTTTCAGATCAATTCCCTATTTCAGCTGAAATTTTTCTATGCTTGGTCTCTAGAGATTGTTTTTAAAATGAATGAACAAAAGCTGCTGTCCTAACTGAAAAGGAGACTTAAGCTGCCTTTTGTGCCGCAATTCACAAAGCTGAATTTTTCAAGTGGCAAGTCCATAAAGAGGGCACAAGCCTCCAGGACATCTTGCAAAACAAAGTAGCAGTTGAGCAACAGAATATATACATTATACACACACCAAAATATGTCCATGTTCAGCACCATGTACAGAACTAAAAATCTTATTTATGGATCTCATGAAGAAATGGTTGCCCTTTGCTGTTTACTAGATTTCCATAATTCAGCATTTAGATTTGCAAACCTGGAATTAAAATTAGAACAGTAAATGCCCACCCCCCAAAACAAAACAAAACAACCCACTACCTGCAAGCTTTTTGGGGAAGGCATGATCTTATGTCTCAACAGCATTCAACACAATAGGCTGTTAAAGTTTCCATGTCTAATGCAATACAAAACTAGAGATTATGTAACTTTACCTTTGAGGGAAAGAAAGGTAGAGAGACTCTTGTCTTCTTTACGGATAAATGGGAAGCCTGACATTTCCAGAAATAAAGTACTTGGTGGGAGGAAGACAGGGGAAGGAAGAGAAGGGGGCTATATTAGCCTCTGTCCATTCCTTTTTTTTAAAAAAATGTAGCTGGTAGAAAAGCTAGTAGAGAGATTTACAGTATGGGACACCAATCTGGTCAAATCTGCTACAAAAGGAAGTATTTTTTTGTTCAGAGTGCTTAATGTTTGCTAGTATTTGTATAATTGAAACAAGTGGAAAAAAAACACTTGAGTACAAGATTGCCTTTGTTAAAGATGCAAGACCCTGTAAAGAGAGTAAGTGGTCACACAGCTGTAATGCAAGACTGGTTCAGGCCATCAGTTTTATTTGGTATCAGGCTTCTAGTGTGACCAGTCATAGGCAAGTCAGTTGGATCCAAGTCCACAATGAGCAGTTCCAAAACTGTAGGTCATGACCCCAAATGAGGTCGCAACATCAGGGGATGGGGTCACAGAGGTGAGAAGCTGTGGGTTGGGAGCGAGGGGCCATGCTGAGGAAATGGGGTCATCCCGAGGAAAAGTTTGGGAAGCACTGGTGTAGACAGTAGTGACACTAGGCATCACCATGCCTAACATCTAAGTTCTCCATGTGAAATTCACAAGCTGGTGTTACATGCCCCAGGTTTCTGTACAGAGCATGTATTAAGAAGGCATGAGGAGAATTAGGTACCTACGAATGAGGGGAACTGGGACATCGAACCAACCAGTAGAACACTGCAAAGAGAGGGGAGTGTCTATCTCTCCTGGTTTTAGAAACCTCCCTACATCTGTCTGAAAGGCACTTTGACAGAACTGGTCCTTGGGTGGCTGCAGCACACACTAATGGCCATGCAGGCTACTCCAGCTCCTCCTTGTACCCCCTGACAGTGTCACATATGCCAGCTTGATGGAAGTGTTCTATTACAGTGGAAGGTTGCCCCACAGTCTTGAAATAATTGATGATGCCCTAACTCTAACTTAATCTACTCAGTCACGTTTTGGTAATGGACTGGGACCTATTTCAAGTCCTACCAGCACTGGTCAGGCACCAGTTGTTCACCCACAGAAGCCTTACACATCAGAAGCTGTATTCATGGCCTTCATAGCTATGCCCATTTCACAGGTGTCAGTCACTTAATTTTATGGGGCTCCTCAGTCCTGGCTGTACACTCTGCCCTTAGACACTAATTTCTTGGTCTGAGCCTTGTCCTTCCCAACCTTGGCCCTTTTTCTCTTGCTGACTCCCTCAGTCTCTGGTTAAAGAACATCTCTATATTATAACTTCTATTATTATAGGACAAACTTGTTTTTAATGAGAAATTTGGCCCCTTGGGGCAGGTCAGCAAAAGGCCCCCTGTTGCAGAAGGCCTATGAGGAGTGAAGAAAATCAGGCAGGGTAGGCACAGGGTCCTTCGAAATCCTATGTCATAAGGAAGTAAAATCCACACTGGTCTTGGATGGGCCACTGAAGTGGGAAGCATGCGTGCGTGCATTGGGGTAGGAGGAGGAAGGGTGACTTGGCACTTCCAGCAGTCAGTTGCTGAGAACAACAGTGGAGGGACAATGACTTCTATTCCAGTCCTGGAAAAATGTTGACGGCAGGAAGTGCTGGCAGCAGTTTTGATGTAGTCACTTTCTCCCTCCTAATAAGGAAACTACAAAACCCCGTAACTACCAGCTTACCTCAAGATCAGAAGCAATAAACCTAGCGCCTGTATTACACAAGAGGCAAGGATTTTTTGGGGATGATATCTTTCTTTGGACCAACTGCATTGTTGGGATAAAGTTAGACAAGCTTCCTAATGTGTAAAGGAGCACTTGCATTTGAAAGCTCGTCTAACTTCATCCCAACTGTGCACTTAGTCCAATAAAAGACATCACCCCCCAAAATCCTTGCTGCTTGAATAATTCCTGGACCATCGTGGCTACACCATCACTCTAAACACCTGTGTTACCACATTTAAATAATGCCAACATTTTACAAAGGTTGATACACTGGATATCTTACCCCAATTCATTTTAGTAAACTAATTATTTTTCAGTGAAGTGAGAACCCAAATCACTGATAACATAATTCAAAATATGAGTAGTTAGCATACAGTAAGTTAAGCAGAACAACAATCCAGTGAAACTAAAGTTCCTTTTCTGGTTATTCCAACCATATCAGAGTTTAATGTACTTGTAAACGTGCATATCACCATATATGCTCATTAATGTAAGGGTCAGTAACCATTTGCCAGTGTCTGCTGGAATTTATAACCTGGTTGTGTCTGCAGTCTAGAAGTCTCTGCCCCCTCTCGCCCCACAGCACTAACCAGACCCCTCTGCAGTGAGGGAAGTACAGACCCAATGGCACAGCAGCCTCTGTAAGAGGGGAGTGCTGAAGATGGGATGGGCCTTGCACTGGTCTATACCAGATTCTCCATGCCAGATGTGACCTCTGCAGGCCAGACTGGGCCTCTTTGCGGGGTTCTTAATGGATTAGAAACCTATATTTAATATCGGTATGCTATATATTCCTATACCTCAGAATAGGTGTATAGAAGTTAGAGTACTTACCTTGAGCACCAGTTCTCAAAATTCAGAGCACCTCTTGGTACCCTACTACATGCCCTCCAAATCTCCCCCACAGCCACAACCTGGTCCTCTGGTTATAAACATAAACCAAGACACACAAACTGCTTTCAACTAAAGATCAAACCCCACTCTGGGTCACTATCCCACAGCACTTCACACTCCCCTCTCAGTTGTCTCCTTTCTGGGGTACTTCAAGTCTTTCTCCTACAGAGTACAGAACCAGACTGCCTCCTCCTATTCCAGAGCTGAGCTCTGGACACCACTCTTCCAGACACATGGCTCATCCATCATGCACAGGCATTTTTTCTTAGCTGAAACAAGCCCTTCTCCTGCTGTTACATGGCTGCTCAGTCCAATATAGCTAGCTTTTAGCTCAGCTTTTCTTTCCCTCTTAAAGTGGCAGAGGAAAAGGCCCCTGTGACATGCATCCAATGTAAAACTGCCATTCACAGCTTGAAGCCCCTTACAGGTTAAGTCAGTCCCTTTGGGGACAGTTGGACTGAATCCTTTTCTAAAAAATGACTGTAAGAAGAAGCATTTATGGCACCAGCACAAACCTTTTATAACAGCCTAGTGACCAAAGCACTCAGCCAGACAGTGGTTATATGTCACCTTGTGCTCAAGGGATAAAGGTTGTAGCCATTTTGGTCTGCGAAGACACCTTGTGCTCAAGGGAACTCTAATGCAAATCTCCCAAGGGAGTGCCATAACCACCACAATATAGTCAGGGCCAGATTAACCCTTTAGTGGGCCCTAGGCAAACAAACTTGTGGGCCCCAGGTTGGTTGAGACCCCCCTCCCCAGCCTGGTGTTGCCGCCTGCAGGGAGTGGGGCTTGGAGCTGCCGCTAGGAAGCAGTCCCCACGGTAGCAATGCCAACAGAGGGGAGGGGAAGGGAAAATAAGGGAGGCAGATGAGGCCATTCATATCATTTCTGCAGAGGGAAGGACCAGGCCTCCCCTCAGGTCAGGATCCTAGACATGTGCTGAGTTTGCCTGTACACTAATATGTCCCTGAATATAGGCTAAACTGGGTGTGGATACTCTCTACTGCTCTTGTTGAAATTGTGTTATTGTGCAGAAAGGAATACAAACATCATATGGTCAGAAATAGAGACCACAACTGGAAGTCAGACTGTAGCCTAAAGCACTCCCACTGGATGGCAAATCCTAGTTTCCAGTCACTCAAAGCTCCTGGCTTCTTGTTTCCACATTTTAAAGACTGGAAAATGCACATGAAGTTCCCACCACAACCAGTCTCCTCCCATCCTGTTCAGAAAGGAAATGGCTTTTCTTTGTGTCAAATTCAGTGTTATCTCTGTGTTAAGCATGTACTAGGCGGAGCTTCTAGGCTATTCAAGCCAGTGCACCTTTCTGCAGCAGCCGCTTCTCAGTTCAGCTCCAATATGCTTCCTGAAAACAGAGGTACGCAATTTCACCCCGTAGTGAAGGCAGCAACAGTGCCAGCATTGCAGCACCCTGATTGAGAACCACTGCTCTCAGTGAAGGGATACCTAATTTGTAAATCCAAAATGACCTTGAGCAGAAAGTAGGCACCGAGATACTCAGCCACAATACACATGTCCAGAACTGCTGCTATTAGCACAACTTTAGCTGTCATAAGTAATTTTACTGGCCAAAACCTGGCTCCTAAACCTTAAAAAAGGGGGACAGCGTACATGCATCTCACAGGGTGTTGTGATGCCTAAAATCATTAATGTTTAAAGTTATTTGCAATCCATGTTTGGAAGGTGTAAGATATGTGAATGTGTACACATGGGAAACTAAAGTTTCTTCCTGTTGAATCTGCTACTGGCAGTGAATGCAGTTTTACTTTGTTTACAATAATGGGGGCAGACAGAAGTACAGCTCCCAGCTGTGACTCAGGACAATTACTGCAAAGTGATCTGTGTTACAGCCTTACCCCAAACAGAAGTTCACTGTTCATTCCAGGGGAGAAGGCGAATCTAGCAAGTTCCCATAGCAGCAGCCACAGCTCTGTGCCAGTGCTCACTGTTTTAAGAATGGGAGGGGGTGGAAACAGCAGAGGGAGTTCATTCTTGGGCTCTTCAGATGATGCTGAAGGGTGGAGTGGGTGAATTGGAACACCCCCCCCCAGGGGGCTCTAATACACTCACCCCACCCTTTAAGAGGGTGTTGAAAAATCCCCAGACTGAACTCCCTTTGCTTCCTTTCTCCCCCTCCCATTATTAAATCAGTGACAGGCCAGGAGCTCCTCAGAAAAGGTGCTACATTTTGAAATGTCTTTATCTCATACCTCACGCAATGAAGGGTCAGTTTTTCAATCGATCTGCCAGGTTTTAAGCTATCTGCAGCCATGCACTTGTGATTGGTCATAGCTATAAACTGCTTTCTGTGGTCAGACTGGGTAAAAATTGTCATTTCTATCTGCACCCAATATATTTCACCCTTGCCAGTCTGGCAGCACTCTTTCCCACACTTGTGGCTGGAGCTAATTTTTTATTGCCCATTAAATCAACCTGAAGAATTGCTGTTATTGTTAGTACCTGAAATCTGTTGGAATTGAAATGGCTACTTGTAGTGAAATAAATGGAGCTTAGGATGGCACCCTGGAAGACTGACCTATATGCATATAGAGGGGTTAAATAGTATTTTGAGGTAAATAAGATTCTCCCATAGAAACATGTAACTACACTACAGAGTCTGATGGGACAAAAAAAATGTACAGTTTACTGCAAAGGCTTAGCCTAGAAGTCAGCAACCAAAACCTTTAAAGAATTATTGAAAATTATCCAAAAGCATCTGGCACCAAGCCATTGATTATTGCACAAAGATTCAAGTTCATAAGAGAAATCAACTTGAAGATGAATTGATTTTCCCTTCTGCAACGGAGTTACATAAATTGTCAGAACACTGCTATGTTAAAGATGGACTTAATGAGGCCCTCAGAGAGATTTGTGCATGGGCTACTTAATTAAGCCATACAAAGGAAGCTATCAAAAAGGAAGACCTCATCTTTAAATCTGCTGTTGAGACTAGGACAGCTATGGAAACTGCAGCAAAGGTTGCCATAGGATTGCAAGGAAGAGAGCCAATGGATATAGAAATAACTCATTCGAGTTATTAAATATACAATAGAAGAGCCAGTGCAGGCAATGACCTAATGTGTAGAAAAGGATCTTACACCCTCACTGATTGCTAGTTTAAGGAATGCTACTACCAAAGCAGTAATAAAAAAGATATATCCAGCCAGTGTGTCATACTAAAAGAAATAAAGGAGAGGGTACAACAAGATATAGAAAAAGAGAATAAAAAAGCATATGTGATAAATAGAAACAGCAGTGACACAGACAGCAAGAGTGAAGTAGCTAGTCTGGGCATGCATCCTGTGAAAAAGGATAATAAATAAGCCATCAGTTGATACCCCAGGTTACTGGGAAAGCCGTTAAAATAGAGTTTGATACAGGTTCTGCAGTGTCTGTTATCTCATATTCAGAATACGAAAATCTTTTTAAAATATTAAATTAAGGAATACACTTGTTAAAAACATGGAGAGACGATTGTGCCAAAGAGGTTGAGGTCAATGCCAGCAGAACGTAATAAGTGGAACCTCTAGACTTACATATCATTGAAAAAGAGAGAACTGCTCTGTGGGCTCATGAATGGTTAAAAACAATTCCTTGGACTGGAATTGTGTAAAGATGTTGCAGCCATTTTCAAAAGTCTCTGCAAAAACAGTTAAACAACAATTTGAAGGTATATTAAGCCAGACCTCCTCAGTGTTCAGGGAAGGCATAAAAACATTAAACATATCAGACCTAGCATAATGATAGAAGAAAATGCACAGACCAAATTTTACAAAGCTTGGCCAGTTCCTTACAGCCTATGTGCCAAAGTAGATGCTGAACTGAACCACATAGAGGGCATACTTTCAAAAGCAGCCTGGAGTGGGGCATATCTATAGTGCCAATTGTAAAAATGTGGTACAGTAAGGGTATGTGGAGATTTTGGTTACTAGAAACTATGTTCTGAAAGTTGGCAATATCCCCTGCCTTTAACTGAAGTTATTTTTGCTGCACTATTAAGGGGCAGCAATTTAGCAAAACTGATTTAGTGCAAATGTAGCTCGGGTGGTACGCAGCTGGTACACCCTCTTCAATTGAAGGGATGTTAGCAGGTGTGGCATGCTGGGAGTGTGACTGCCTAGCTTCAGGCCAGCTCACCTCCTTTCCATACAGAGCAGAGACCAGAGACACCCAATGATGCTTAACTATTTACAGGTTTAATTGTACATTATAATATAAAAACTTATAAAAATGTACACACACACATATTATTTACAGATATAGGTTTTTAAAAGTCCTTAACTCTTATTAACCCTAAACCCAGGCAATCTCAGCCCGATATGGTAGACAAAGGCACTATATTAGCACAGGCTTTGACCCTCCTTGGCCTTCCAGTTAGTGTGCAGCCCTTGCCTTCAGCAGGGCCCTCCACCAAACCGGTCAAAAGATCCAGG
>NW_017729022.1:33557575-33562677 GCF_001723915.1 Gavialis gangeticus | reverse complement strand
TACATTATAATATAAAAACTTATAAACATGTACACACACACATATTATTTACAGATATAGGTTTTTAAAAGTCCTTAACTCTTATTAACCCTAAACCCAGGCAATCTCAGCCCGATATGGTAGACAAAGGCACTATATTAGCACAGGCTTTGACCCTCCTTGGCCTTCCAGTTAGTGTGCAGCCCTTGCCTTCAGCAGGGCCCTCCACCAAACCGGTCAAAAGATCCAGGGACCCACCGCGAGGGATGCCCGAGAGTTGAGGGCCAGGGGTTCCGACTGGCCTGGAGGTGGGCCAGGGCTGGTAGCCAAAGGTCCCAAGGGACCACACCCAAGAGAGGAAAACAGCTTCAGGGAGCTACGTAGCCTGTATGAAAGTGGATGAGGCCGCCTGATGAGAGGAGGGTTAAAGAGGTTAGGGTTCAGTCATAAGGATTTTGGGGCCCAGAGTGGGGGGCCAGTGATTATGTGAACATCGAGATGCCATCTGTGAGGCTTGGGCTGCAGTGCAGGGGAGGAATGGAGCTGTAGATAGTGCCCCCTGGCATCGGGGCAGAAAATGGGCAGCCTCCCGCTTAATTACATCTATCAATTAATTTAAGATCAAGGCGTGGTGGGCGAGAAAGCGGGCAGTTAGCCCAAGAACAGGTGGGTGGGCCATGTGGAGTTGGCCCCGAGCAGGCTCCCTGTTACATCCACCCTCTCCCCATCATGGGGCTTCCCTTTTAATCACCTAAACTGGGGAGGGCTTCTCTTCCCCTCTTGGGAACTACAATCACCTTCCCGAGCGACTCATCACCATGCTGGGAGTCGTCTAGGCTTGTCTCTCTCTGTGGACTGGCTACAGGGGCTTCCTTCCTGACTAGGATGTTTGACCCGTCTGGTAGCTGCTTGCTGCGGGAAGGCCCAAACTGCCTCGTGCTCTCTCAGCCCCATGCACAGGCTGGTGCCTTGTGCAGGGGTGGGGACCTGCGCTACCTCGTGCAGCTGCGATATCCTGTCAGCTCCGCTCGTCTCTCTTAGCCCCATGCACCGCCCTGTGCATTGAAGAGGTGCCTGCATTGTGCAAAGCTGGGGACCCGTGCTACCTCATGCAGCCATCGAGGTCTGGTCCACTCTCTGGACCCTCTGTGCACTGACACTGTAGCTGCCTCCATGGCAGGGCTGGGACACAGCTGCCTGATGCTTCCTGCTCGGCAAAGGCATCTTCAGGGTACTTCTGGGGCAACTGCTCTGCCCTACTGGTCAGCTCTACCAACTCTTCTGCAGCCCTGTCTTCATCATCCCTCATCAAAGCTGCCTATGTGCTGGGCACACAGATTTAATTCCTTCTGGAGGCTCTACCCCCAGATTGGAAATGGACCAATGGGACAGCCTGAGGGGCTAGTTTCCCCTCAGTCCCCTTCTTGACCTCACCCCTAGTCCAGGGCAGGGCAAGCCTTTCTCCTGCCTTCTCCTGATTGGCCCATCAATCAGCCTGAGCCATCCAACTCAAGCCATAAAGCCGAGATGCCACCAGCCAGACTGCCACACAAACTGTATTACAGATGGAAATACAAGATGCAAAATGTTTATCTTACCATAAACATGCAAAAAGTGTTATACCATGCCATAGCAGTATAATAGACTAGAGTTTGGCATTGCCCCTGCTCCTGCTATATGGCAATGAACAATGGATCACGTGTTACAAGGCAGTCAACAAAATATTATTTGTATGAGATTATTTTGACTGGGGAAATGATGAGGAACACATGACTGTTTTGAAGAGAACCTAGAAAAATATAGGTTGTGAGCAAATTGTGCAAAACCCAAATTTTTCAGAGTCAATTAATAGTATGTCCACATACTATTAGCGATGCAGAAGGCCTCTATAAACCTCAACAGAAGATTAAAGCTGTTTTGGAAGCCCCACAGCCAAAAAAAATTACACAATTTATATCTTTTCTAGGATGTATTTATTATTATAATAGTTGTATACAAAACTTCACAACTGTATTGTATCCTTTAAACTATCTTCTGCAGACAAGCCACAAATAGGTTTGATCATGTGTCAGAAAGCTTCCCTAGAAGCAAAAAGAAATGATTACATCTGATATGGTACCTGTTCACTTTACTGTCCATGGCAGCAGGGTGCTTTAGCTAGAGCTCAATCTATGAGCTTTAATTAAAGCACTCTGACTGTCATTTTTAGCACGTTATGCATCCTTCCATGGCATTGGGACTGTTATATTCAGGGATCCTAATTTTCTTTTTGCCATGGAAAAACGCAGAATCTGCATTTTTTCTCTTCCATTTAGGCCTTCTGCAACAGACGGCTTTTTGCTGACCTGCCACAAGGGGACAAATTCCACATTAAAAACAAGTTTGTCCTTTAGTGATAGCAGTTATAATATAGAGATGCTCCCCAACTGGAGACTGAGGGAGTTGGGAACTGGGATAATGTCCCTCTGTCAGGGAGCAGGGAGCTAGTTAAAGAGAGACCAAGAATTTGCAGGTTGCCAGCAGCTCCACAGTAAAATTTGTTATTTAGTTCTTCTCGTTCCCATATGCCTATGTTTACTGAATCCAGTGATCACTACAGGCATCTTTACATATATGCTCAAGGAGTGGGAGTGGGGTGCTTTAATTAGAGGGGTTCTGAGAGATGCTCTAATTAAAGCATCCACAGCTTCTGATTTATTCAGCATCCTGTGCTTCAAAATAGTAGTGGGGAGCTTTTACTACAGCTCATTCTCTGAGCTTTAATTAAAGTGTCCCTGCTACCATTCTGAAGTGCAGGGATGCCGAATACACGACACACAGAGTCTGCTGGAGCATGCTAATTAGCATGTTCCAGCAGGCTTGATTAATCGAATTTGCTTTGACATAAAATAATTAAAACGTGTCAGAACAGCATCCCTGCATGTGTACAGACACCCTAAATGTCCCAAGCCAAATTTCACTCTGGATAATGTTCCATGAAATTGCACTAACATCAGTGAGGTTGTAAGTTAACGGCTAGTAGCCCAACACCTCACTTTCTAATTCATGGTATCTTTACTTGTTATTGTCACACATCTTTGGTTTGCCTTGCCACATTTAAGAGTAGGTAGACTACACAGAACTATTTCTTAGATATTGTCAATTTTACTTATTCCAACTCATGTTTATCAAGCACTAATATTTTAATACAGTGGTTTTCAACCTGTGGTCTGTAGGCCCCTGGGGGTCCACAGACTGTGTGTCTAAGGGGTCCACAAAAGATGACTATGATAAGTCAAAAGTATGTGAATACCTATTCTTACAATTCAAAGGGATCCATACCTCCATTCAAAGCTTCCAAAAAGAATCTGCACCTCCATTCAAAATTGTTTAGGTCTCCAAATGAAAAGTTGAAAACCACTATCTTAATCCATTACCTTACTAACAGCACATGAGCTTTTAAGTAGGTTCAGACAGCATCATGTTTGAGCATCCACAACATGAAGTTCAGTGTGCCAAGATTAGTGTGCATGTGCAACGTTAAAAAAAATTAAAGCATTGAGTCTTTTTAATTGGCCCCTTCTAGAGAGCTTTAAAACTAAGCTATTTATACTCAGAGACATCTAACCTAAAACAAGAAGAGCCAATGCCCTGAATGTCTATTAAAGGCTCTGGGTCCATTCCAGCAGCCAGTTGAAGGTATTAAAAGTCAGAGCAGCATTTTAAATAAGTAGCACAGACTGTGTATTTACTAGCGGATAACAGATGACAAGTATCTGGACCTCTGCCTCTCTGGTCTCATGCCAAGCTATAGGCCTTCAATTTAAGCGCCAGGAGAGAGCATTTTTTATTCTGACCCTCTACATAACAGGGGGCATGGAGTTCCACCAAATGATCCAATATATAGACCTTAAGCAACTAGAAAGTCATTGTACTGGAACTGTAACCAGTACGGTTAAAGGGGTTACTGCAGTTAACGGGGTTACTTCTCTACATACATTTCCTAGACCTGTGCCAAGTAATTCCTGACTAGTAATAAATGTACAGCTGCTTTTAAAAAAGTACTATTTCATATCTTACTGTTGTTTTACACAAAATGTGGGCATACTAAATGTAAGTCATGGGTTTGTCAGGATAGAATGATTATATTTTAGGGAGATGTAGCATATCCAAAAAGATTCTTAGTTTTTTACCTTGCTTTCTCCCCACATCAGTTCCCAGAACCAGGTACTGACAAAGTTTATACACTTCTAACATTTCTTATCTGGCATTTCTATAACTTTGTTTTTTCAACTGAGTGCATTTTGAAGGTCACTGCATATGTGATGTTAGTTCGCCTATTGGGAATAACTGTCTTTAATGTGCAACTGCAAACTAGAAATTGTTGGTAGGGATTCATAAATTATTATCAAAACACTCCTTATGCTGTAGATTACAAACTGGTGTTTGTTTTCCCACAATCCATAAGAACAAGTACTAAAGACTCCCAAGCCTTCTTGTAAAAAGAAAGAAAAGGTTCCTCCTGGGTTCATACTCCTTTCAGTTCAGCAAGCACTGGGAAATTTCTGAGAGAGGAACCTTGGAAGGAGGAGGTTACAATTCTTAGTTAATATGGATAAATCAAGGCCTTCATCTGTACGATTAATACCACACATCATCCTGTTCCCAAGCGAAGAACTTATTTCTCAAATCAATATTTAGAGCTCACTACAGTTAATGGTTTAACAATATATGTCAAGTAATGTTTTTACAAGGTTATCAGAAATAGTTGCTTTAATTAAATATGCAAATACTGCCATAAAACCTTGCAAGTAACTTGCGAAGGAAATCCTTGGACAAGAGAATAGAAACCAAGCGTGGCGTAATAGTAGGCTTGTAGTTAAAGCAGCAAAGGGATAATCACCTTAAATATTAATTTATGGCACTAAATAGGGGCTTCCAGAAGGAGAATTATTTGGGAACATTCTGAAAGGTTTCAAGCTTAGGTGACTGGATACTTTAACTCTGTACTACTGCATAGCAATTATTTGACTTTTCTGTCATCTTGACTCTATCCAATATTGAACCTTCAAGGTCTCACTCTTTCTGTGGGCTTGCTTTTTAAAAAAAAAAAAAAAAAAAAAAATTTTTCCCAAAGCCAAAAA
>NW_017729022.1:33556092-33557438 GCF_001723915.1 Gavialis gangeticus | reverse complement strand
AGCCAAAACAGTTCTGAATTAAGTTCCAAATTTCAACTGAGTAGAGCTCAGTTGTTCAAGCCTGTGTGGCGCTACCACCAGCAAGTACCCTGCCTCCCAGACTCATCAGTCCGGGGCTTCAGATACTCTCAAGTCCATGGCAGGCATCCTACATGCAAGCCCCATGCCCAGAGTGGCCTGACAGTTCAGATGCCCCAGTCTTGCTTGCCCCTAGCCAAAACGCTGAAGGAGCAAACTAGGGGGAAAGCCCAAAAGCAATCCCCCATCGCCATAAGCTGTGTAGCTGTACAATACACTGGGCGTGTTCTCTGATACCCGCTTCAAAAAGTGGGCATCTGGCAAGTGGAAACAGCATCCTGCTTGCTGCACTACAATGTTATGGTTGATTTCCAGGACACAAGTATTTCCATACTCTTCTTTTGAGAGACCAGAGGCTCATAACATTTAGAAGTGATTTGCTTCTGCCTCTTGAATTCCAGCAGGGAATGAGCTGGGTATAAAAGGTCTGTATGAAGGCTTTCCCCCTTTCTTAGGGAGCATCCTTTTTCCTTTTTTTCTGGAATTAAGCCTTGCTGGCTGCCCACCTCAGCCCTTGTGGCGCATCTGGGCCTTCAATCTATTTTTATTTTTTTAAATGTCCATATTCCAAGCCAAAACGGCCAAAACAATCCATGAGTTAGTCCAGGCCCAAAAGTGGCCGTACTACTGGCAAACATTCTCCACCCCGACTTGGGGCTTCAGATGTTCCCAAATCCTTTGGTGGGCATCCAACTTGCAGCCTCAAGCCAGGAGGCATGGGGTTAGGATGCCCCTGAGTTTCACCTACCCTCAGCCATAAGTACCCTCAGGAACAAGCTAGGGAGGAGTCTCCCATTTCCATAAAATGGACGTAAAGCCCAGGTTTACTACGCATTACCTACGCGGGCACTATCCCATGCCAGCAGAGCGGTCTTCCCCAGGGGCACCTGGGCCTCTCATTTAGGTGCTGGGGCTTGGGGGCAGATTGCCCTCTTCAGCCATTTGCCCCGTGCCTCACCTGTTCAAACATCGTCGAGAAGAGGGCAGAAATGGAAGGAGGGAGGGCTCTGACGGGGAGGGGCTGGACCCAGAGCCCCTGTGGGGGCAGGTGGGGGTGAAGGAAGTGGGTTCGAGTCCCGTGCGGTTCCTTGCCAGCGATTCACTGGGGTTTCTGGTAACAGGCTGCCTCCTGCAGCCTCGCGGCAGACCCCGGCTGCTCCCCGGGGCGGTGCCGGAGCCGCGGCTGGGAAGGCAGCAGACGCTGCACCAGCGTCCACAGCAGGTTGCCGGGGGGTGGGAAGCCAAGTGCCACTACTGCCCAGCCCCAG
>NW_017729022.1:33538541-33555932 GCF_001723915.1 Gavialis gangeticus | reverse complement strand
CGCGCCCGGGCGGGCAGAACGCGCCGACTCTAGCGCCAAACTTTCCGAGCGGGGCCGCGAGCTGATTGGCGGGAAGAGCCGCGAGGGCTCCCCCCTGGGCCGCGCCTGATTGGCCGGATCTGAAAAACTGTGTCTCAGGGCGCCAGAATAGAAGCTTGAGCGCCCAGTGCGGGCTCCGCCGCCGGCAGCAGCGCGGGGCGGCCCCCATGCCATCGCCGCCTGCCTGCTCCGCACGGCTCGGAGCTGCTGCGGGGCTGTGGCCCAGAGGTAGGCTCTGAGCCTGCCCCCGAGGCGGCTGGCCCGGCCCGGGCTGGGGTGGGGGAGAGCCCGCACGCATCGCACCCACCCTCTGGGCTGGAGAGGGGGAGGGAGGCTTGAGCGGGGCCGCGATCGCTCTTTGCGCCAAAACTAACTGACCCGCGGGAACCCCGGAGCTCGCATGACACGTCCCTTTTCTACTCCCCGCTCTCCCTGCCCCCTCGCACCACGTCCCAAGCCCACGGATTTCGCCTCCCTCTCCCCCCTTCTAAGAGAGCCCTGATGTAAAGCAGGGGCTTGGTCAAGGTCGCGGGAGGGAGAGCCCTGGGGGGCTGGGAGGGAGAGCC
Organism: Gavialis gangeticus; assembly: GCF_001723915.1. Classification (NCBI taxonomy): domain Eukaryota; kingdom Metazoa; phylum Chordata; order Crocodylia; family Gavialidae; genus Gavialis; species Gavialis gangeticus. Next base: position 33,555,327 of record NW_017729022.1, on the reverse strand, counting down.
CGGCCCCTTAGGAAGTGCACAAAGCCCTCAGTGCTGCAGCTTGCTCTTTCAGATGGAGGGAGGCTGCCTAGCCCTGAAAGACCTGAGCAGAGCCAGGCCTGCAAGAACCAGCCTGGCCGATGAAGATGGAGACAACGCCCAGAAGGTGAGTAGAAGCCAAACCTGCCCACACCTTGCTGTGAGGCGCCTTCGGCTTCCACCTGCGTCAGCTGGGTTTCCCCAGACGCAGACAACAGGGAGTTTGGGGGAGGCTTGCAGAGGTAGAACCGTTTCCAATAAAAGTAGTGGGAAGCGATACGCTGGGCTGACGCCTGGCTGTTGAGCGGGTCTGCTGGGGAGGTCCACTGGCATGGAGGAGCGCAAATCTGTTCCTCACGGGGCAGGTGTTGGAATTAGACACCAGGAAACATGGCAATAAACTTGCTATTTAAAAAAGGAAAACAACCAAACATGACCCGTGGCCCAACACAGATGTACACAAACGTTCTCCCGCCTTGTAATGCTCCTCTCTCCCATAGTTTCTTCATCTAGTTCAGCTGATAAGCATAGACCCCAGGCTTAAAGATCCTTGGCCTTCTGGCTACGATCCAGTTTGGCTGCTTTTCCTGCTTGTCGGGTAGACAGTTTTGGGGTTGGGAACAAGAAGTAGCATCTTGGCTCTTAACTGAGCGGAAAAGCTCCTGTTTTCTCTTCCCTTTCGAGAAGCAGGCAAAATTGAGTCGGGATTAATTAGAGGATTTTAACAAGACCGTTGCCATCTGGGGAAGGGATTATAGAGAAGCTGGTGTATGGAGCCATATTGTCTGACAACTGTATGTAGAGCACATCAAACCAGTTAGTCACATATGGTTGTGAAAGGATACAGAAAGCATAGCCTTGCATTACTAACCCTGCCCAAGAGAGTTTTGTGGCAGGTGACTATCTGAAGTAGGCAATGAACCAGACAAGTTTGGAGGTGTATGATCCAGTTTAGTCAGGAGAGTATGATTTACATATTCCCTCCCCCACATATCGCTGGGAGTACCTGCTTGAATTTTAATAATGGCATTGGAGCTGCTGAGTGATTAACACACAGTGAGTAATGGCATTGCCACATCAGGGTTGACACTCTTCCTAAGGGATGAAGGTGCAGAAGTGTGTTGGGTGTAGGGAGTATGGGCAGCAGTATTATGTAGGTAAAGAGGTATGAGGTTAAAAAATTATCAGCACCATTGCTATAAACTATAGGACACACCTATGTGTGCCTTAAGGTTAAAAGTCTATGGAGTGGAATACTGTCTTAGTATAACCTGTTTTGTTTGTTTTGCATGTTTAATACATAATTTTCTCTAGTCTGCGGTGGGTTTCCTGGTTAGTGTAGTTTAGCAATGTTGTTTCAGAAACAGGCAGTGCTAAATTTGAGTTATTCAAGGCTTCTTGTATACCAATATTTTCTGTCAATAATAGAACACCTTGAGACCTGCCCAGCCCTGGTTCCATCAGAGATTTGTTTTTGGTTCTTGTTTACACAACCAAGATCCACTAGCTTGGAAGCAAGACGGATCCCAGAAATCTCTTCTGCTTTTGGTTAAACAACTTTCACAAAACATGGATGCAACTGGAGGGCACATTCAGGATATAAAGGCTCCCCAAGGGCAAAATGGCAGAAAGTCTGAAGGTTTTCCTAGGACAAGCTGAGTTTATAGCACCAAGAAACCAAGATTTAAAGGGTAGGCAGTGGATAGTTGTGTTCTGCAGCCACTTACAACTGTTGCTCAGTGTAATATTCACACAAGTGGTTGTCTGAACTGGCACTCAGTAAGGTAACTTGAAGATAAATCGCTTGTTTGCTCCATTACAGCTCCTTTAGCACCAAGCATAAAGAATGATAACTATATATGGAGGTAGAGTTTCTCCATTACAGATCAAAGTTTGAATTTTTGCCAGATTTGAAAGTGTAAGGATATACTGTGCCACTTACACTGACTGTGTACTCCAAGAAGCACCAATGCATTAAGTCACAACTAAGAGATCATTGAAATAAAAATGCCTCGATTTACATCCTTGTGACTAATCCAGCTCTGCATGTATGCATCTAATGCAAACATTCTGACTGCCTAGAGCTTAGCAGCTTTTGTGCTGTCTGTCCTCATCCCCAAAACAATCTTAGACAGTTTAGTCTTAAGTCAATAATTGTAATATATGGCTAAGTTTGCTCTTCAAATCCCATTTTCTACATTCCAATTAGAATGTGCTCTGATAAAGTAGTCAGGGTAGTTTTAAACATGAACTATTTTGTGATGTCTTTCTATTAGTTGGTGTCATGGGATGGGGTCCCCAGGGATGGCCATGATACCCCTAGGGCTCCTTGACTGTACCAATCTTGCCCAACAGGCACCCTCTTTCTCGCCTGCCAGGTCTTGCTGGTACTTTTAATATAGGGAGGTTGCCCTTGATCTTATTGTGTGGACACAGTCCTGCTGGACACCTCTGAACCCTGTGGGTTCTTAGACCCTTTGGCATCCCACTTCACAATGGATGATTCACAGGACACCCTCAGCCTTATGGGCTAGATGTGTGGCTCCAAACCATCCCTTTACCATGCTCCAAGCCTCACGGAGGGTATTTATGTTGTCTCTCCTGGGCCTTGCTATACCTCAGCCCCTTGTCCCCACTGGGCTCTCCACAGCCCTGTGTCCACACCCACACTGGCGCTGTGTTCTCCACACTCATAGGCCCCCAATGAGGCCTCCTCCTTCCCCAATAGCCTCAGCCCAAGCCACCGGTCAAACAGCAACTAAAATCTGAGGCCCTGCACTATAACATAATATAAGTGGTTCCAGGTGTGGTCTGTCCCTTTAAAACACCCAGCTTCTCCCAGTACTAAGTGCCTTGTAAGCCAGAGTCTTGGGTAAGGTCCTGGAGAACAGGACCTTGTGGGTAGAACAAGCAGCCAAGCCTCTCTCGTGAGCTTCTTCTCCAAGAGTTCCTTCCCTCTCACCTGCTGACAGAAAACTCTCCCCCTACTCCCAGCCCTGGGGTTTATATGTGCCCAGGGCCCTGCCTCTTCCAGTCAGCTGACTGGGTGCAGGTGCAGGCTAATTTATTCTTTGGCCTGTTGCCATAGTAACCTGCACGTGTGGGCTTCTGCCTGGCTCTTAGGACCCTCTCCCCAGGCAGTTTCTGCTCTTACAGGAGCAGGCACCTTAGTGCCTTGCAACAGTTGGCTATACTTTATCACGTTTCAGAGGTATGAGAACTGGAGAAATCAGTTTGCTTTAGCCATCCCCCCTAAAGTAAGCAGAGAGAAACTTAATAATTTTTAGGTAGTTATGGCATTTTGTATACTTTTTTGTTAACTTATGCCTTGCAGCATCTACAAAATGAGCATGATACAATAATATGTAGCTCAAGAATTGTTCTGCAAAGTTGACTCTGTTTATAAAATTCATGTTGCAACAATTAAAATATTAGCATGAGGGTAAGACTTTCTGAGAGCACCAAAATCACTGCTTGATTGAATAAGTAATACCTCTCAGGGCCTGATTTCTACCTTTATGGTTGAAACCACTTATCCATAGTACCAAAAAGTTACCTTCCAAGTTTGGAAAGTCATGCAATCTAACATTAATAGCTTTCTGATTATCTTGGGTATTAGCAACAATCAATCATTTCAGACTGACTAATCCAGAACCCAGTGAGTCGTGCTGCCAGAAAAAAATTGGAAGTTTCTCTCATTTTTGAGGATTAAAAGTAGAAAAATTATTAAGCATTAATAGGATGGATCTGAGATCTGATGACTTTTGATCTCTCAGGGCTAGAAGAATTTTGTCTTGGCTTTTAACACTAGTGACTTTCTCCAAAAAAGAAAAGTCGGTGGTACTTGGCAGGTTCAGGAAACATTCAGTCGATCAGTTTCAGATATTCTTCCTTTTGTCCTCAGCCTGTAAGAGCTGAGAGGAAAGCCAGTCCAGTTAATGCTATGCTACTCAACCTCTGGTCTGTGGAGCCATGTCTTCTGGCCTGCCTGGCTCCCCACAGGTCTGGAAATCTGGTGGCAGGAGAGCAGTGGCATTGCCACTCTCCTGCTGCCAGATTTCTGGATCTGTGAGGAGTCTGGCTGCCCAGATAATGTGGCCCTGTGCACTAGATCAAGCCTGCACAGGGTGACATCAGTGTGGGGCTGGATCCAGGAAAGCAGTGTTGGCCTGGCATGCTGGATTTCACCCATAGACCTACTCCATACACTGACTTTGTGCAGGATCCGGCCTACAGACTGACCCTGCACTACACACCCAGCTTGTGGGGCCAGAAGTTTGAGCACCACTGAATTAATGGCCTGAGGAAGGATCTCTTTCTCTAGAGCAGACCTCAGTTAATTAAGAGAGAGCACTGTCACTTCCTTGAGTCAGCCTGTTTTAAGTCAACTAGAAGCCACTCTACGAAGGGGAAGCAAGAGGAAGAAAAAATGATAATTATGGCCTCAGTCCTGTGTAGGATCCAGGGAGTCAGTTTAAGAAAGGAGTCAACTGCTATAGCTAGAGGCAAAGAGTGAGGTTAGTTTACAGTCTGAAATCTGAATTGGATCAGCTGGTGACTCATGTAGTCTTCTACTTCCCAGCAGCTTGCCCAGCTATATCAGTTAATCCTTTTTATAGGTATACTGTTGCTTTGAATATCAGATCTTTCAATCAGAAGACTTCCCTTCATTTGAAGGAAGTGGTTCATTTATTTAGACATCCTGTCTAACAATAACCTGTACTAAAGCCTTAACAAAGTACTTTCTATTAGGGAGTTCTTAAATGCTGTGTTGTCCCACTAGGGACAGTGAGAAGTAGTAGGGTATTTAAGCCTCAGTCAACTTTAGTTGGCTAGCCAGTGTTTTCGAGTTGACCACACCAACGAAAGGGTGAAAACCCAAAAGCCTGACACAACAGGTTTGACTCACTGATTTCAATTTATACAGATCATGGTGGTATTCTATGTGCAGGCTATCAGTACACATGGCTGCAGTAACCATTTTCTTTCCTGTCAGCCTAAACAAACCTCTCTCTTTTAAATAGGAAAACATATGTGATCGATCCAGAATTGCTCCAAAGACTCCCCTGAAAAATGAGCCAATTGATTTATCAAAGCAAAAAGGCTGCACTCCAGAAAAAAATCCAATTACACCGATTAAGCCAGTTGACAGACCCCTAGCAGATCCATGGACCCCTACCTCTAACCTGAAGATGCTGGTTAGTGCTGCTAGCCCTGACATGAGGGACAGAGAAAAGAAGAAAGAACTCTTCAGACCAATTGAAAATAGTGAACAAAATGAGGCTTTTCCTGATTCCCTACAGGTAAGAGGCTTCGAATGTATAAGATTGTGTAGAACAGTTGCCCCAGTGCAAGTGAAAAGTAACAAGTTACTAGTTAGTGACACTTTTAATTGAGTAATAGTAGTGCAGCTACACAAACTTTCTCCCAGTCCATCCTTTAACTCATTGTTGCTACCAATGGAAACATTTTAAAAGTTTTAAAAGCATATTTTTAAGTATAGTGTTAGAAGATATTCCTTCTTTCACCCAGGATGCTGAAAGTTTAAATTTCATTCAAACAGTCTATCTTATCCCTAAATCTTGACGCTAAAAGCTTTTTATGTGAAGTTTCCTTACTCAGGAATTTCCTTTCTTGGCCTTCTTCAGAAAGGAAAACCACCATGCACTTCACCTAACAGCATGGAGGGGGAAGGGAACAAATTTAACTCTTCTTTAGTAGCAAGTTTCACATCCTCTTTTTTGCATCTTACTCCAGGAACCGTTACCATTATCATAACCACTGCCACCTTACAGTACCATCCAGGAACCATTACCATTACTCTTCTATCACAGTATACATTTTCCCATTGATTCCAACACCAGGAACAGGAAACTACATAGAGTCTAATCACCAGGTGCTTGTGCTAAGAAAGTGTTACTAGTTAGGTACACAGGCATAGGTCATTGTTTGCAAGTAACTATACTACCAAACCAGCATGTAGCATTTCCCCAGTTTGGATAGATGGGGGAAGTAACCAAACAAACAAAAGTATCAAAAGCTAACTGCCAACACAGCTCTCAGCAAGCCATGTACACAGAATTATTCGATGTTAGATTTTAGTTGTGTGAATCACGAAAGGAATTGTGACACAGCAGTCACATGGTGAGTGTTTTAAAAAAGGGTGTAATTACTGATTAAACTAACTGTTTTATGTATAATAGTTAAAATGTAGTTCAGCTCCAACTTATCTGAATATTTTCAGATGTAAAGTTTGGTACATAAGTTGAACACATTTAAACTTTCTTCAGATATAGGATTGCAGAAGTGAATCGTTTTGTTTTGTGGGGAAATAGCTTCCAAAAATGTTTTCGGCCCATTTAAAAACCAAGGCTATTAGTCACTTGTTACAAGATGGTCAACAGGTAGCAGTTAACATACTCCACATTTTGATATTAAAAATAGTTCCTGGGAAATTAATTTGTTTGTTTAGGCTGAATAGACTGCACACAATCAGCTCTCTGCCCCAGGCTGTAGCCCCACACTCACTGTCCTGCGATCCCAGTCCTGGCTCCACCTGCCCATCCCACTCCTAGATACTGCTCCCTGCCCACCCATGGACCCATCCCATCTGCCTAGCCCAGTGTGCCCTGCCCACAGGGGTCTGGGGCTGAGTCAGCATCCCCTCTCCCACAACTCCCAACAACTCCCTAAGTGGCCTGCCAGGCCAAATTAGAGTGGATCTTGGAGCCGCTCTAATTAAAATCATTCCCTTTCTCTCCCTGCTTCCCCTCTCCCAGAACACGTGTATAAACGCCCCTAGTGGAACAATACCAGTCGTACATGGTCTGTCTTCCGACACTTAGCCACTGGGGAATGTCCTGGCAAATGTTTTCCTACTGAGCTGTATTGTACAAGGATTTTGAATAGAAGAGGTTTGCTAGCTTGAATATGACCCAGATACTTAGGAGAAAAATCACATTTTAAACCTACAGGGAAAACTGGGGTTGGGCATGTGTATTTTGTTTTTCTAATAGAAGTCTGTTTTTTGAGAAATGCTAGAATATGAAAAATATCTTGTTTTACTACCATCCTGCTTTCTGAAGTTCTACAGCAGAGAGATACCATTTATTTTTTAACAGTATGATACAGTTGATGACAGCACAGCGGATGAATTTGACAAGCAGAGACCAAGCAGAAAACAGAAAAGCTTAGGACTCTTGTGCCAAAAGTTTCTAGCTCGTTATCCAAGTTACCCTTTGTCAACAGAAAAAACTACTATCTCCTTGGACGAAGTGGCTTCAAGTCTTGGTACGTATAACAGTGAGCACCAGTGTGAGACTGTGATAACTTCAGTCCTTAAAAGTTTACCCATAAAAGATCCCTTAAAACACAGGAGAAGCACATTTTAAAAAAAGACCAGTTCACAGAATACACTTAGGGGACGATTGCTTTAATGCTGAATACTCCAGCCCACCTGAATTCAACAGGAGCGGCAAGTCTTTAACACTTGCACAAATCCCAACCATTTGCACATCCAGCTATAAATTACTTTCTGAGTGTCATCTTCCAGCAAATCCTGGTACTATTTATATAGTCCTGGATTTTTAATTTTGGCCTAACTGAACTCTCAAGAAAGAGGGTTTATAAAGAATAAATCACATCAAACAATTATGATTTTTTTTGTATAGAGTTACAAATTGATGGATAAGGGAAATTGAGGAGGTTTTATATTTTGATTCAGTAAAGCATCTGACAGTATCTTCAGGAATCTTGCCTACCCACATGGTCTCAGCTGTGAATGTTATCTTTCAGTATGAAAGCTGGCAAGAGGGCTACAAAGAAGGGAATGTGATAAAGTGCAAGCATTAAATTGGGTGGAAGTATCTAACCATTTGTTTCAGGGACCATTGTTAAGTCCAGGATTATTAAACTTCTTCATTAATCATTTGAGATAAGAATTAAAAACTGAGAGAGATTGTGAGGATCAGCCAAGACAGAAAAAACAATACAAAAGAACCAAAAGTGGTTATGCATAATTTCTGCAGGACATGGCAGAATAAGACTACAACTGAATTAATGTAAAAGACTACTTCAGAGAAAAAATAATTCAGAAGCCAGATATCTAAAGGAAGAAAAGTAGCAAATTAGCTGTGGACTTTCAGGGAAAAAATCCAGTTCAATATACTGTGGAAAGAAAAGTAGAGCAGGACTGAAGAGCTGGTGAGACCACTCCCTAAAATCTGTGCTTATTTCTGGGCAAGAGAAGAGAGACAGTTCCAACAGAAGGATTTGGTGGGAAAAACAGATGGAGTGAAGGACTGGCTGCTGTGGAATTTTTAAAAAATTGTTTTCAGACAATTTGAAGTTTTAAGTGTTAGTCCCCTTTTTGCTAGAGTGACAGTCTCAATATTGTGACCTCCCAAAGCTAAACATCTGTAATGCTCCATTCCTAAGTGGAATTAATACCATTTGCTGTAAATATACAAGGCTGTATTTACAAAGGTTCTGGCTTTGAAAAGCTTGTTTAGAAGCCAGTGGTACAAAGTCACCATCTTTAAATGCCAGGAGAAGGAGGGAAGTAGTTATTGTTCTTCTGCCCTCTACAACAGTTTGTCTTCCCATATCCCACTGCCACTGGGACAGGATGGTCTGAGTCAAGCCCTCAGCTTTAGTTCATACATTTTCTCTTTCTGTTCCTTTTCTGTTTACGCACACATTCTTCAAAAGGTCTAAAATTATTCTGGCTAATAAATCTTAGCCAGGGGGCATCTGTCTGATCCCTGTGTAGCCATAATTCCCACTGGAGTCCATTGGCCCAAAGAAACATTAAGAAATGCAGGATCAGACAATGAATGGAGGACAAATAATATCTTAAAACATAGGATGCACAGTTTTCACCAATTACACTGATTAAATCTTGCTTATTCTAATGCCAACTGCCACACCAGTTGGCAGTATGCTGATGATTTCAGAGGTGGGAAGGCAGCTTGGGTGTCGTTTACTACTGATTATATAATCTTGATGTTATTTGCTTTCAGAGTATAGCATCTGAGATTAGGAGGGCCGCCAATCATTAAACAAGTATCTTGACAAAGCGTGCCATCATCTCTCTTTTCCCATAAACACACCATCCTTGTGCTTGGATTCTGTAGATAAAATCATGTAGGAGAGGGTTTATGATGCTAGTGTTCAAATAAGCTATCCTTGTAAAAAAAAAAAAACTGAATGTGTGCGCATAGCACTCCACTCTTCTGTAATGTGTTTTATTCAAGGTTTTCCACATCATTTTAAAATATTCATAAATTTATTATCCCAATGCCCAGGTGAAGCTGGTGAGTATTCTCCATATTTTCCAGATGGGTGAACAGTCACCTAGAGGTCCTGTGTTCCTTCAGGGAACCTTTCCCAAATTCCCAGCATTATTAACTGTTTTTCAGCTCCACAGCCACTAGCAGTGGCAGACGGCCAGGTGCAGACAGCTGCCGCCAGCTCTTCATGCTCCATGTTGCACAGACTTGCTTCGAGCACAGTTAGATGACAATGTTTAAAATGGGCAGTGTAGCCAGTGGCAGGTTTGTATTGAGGTTCCAACACTTGCTAACACCAGTAAAGCTGAGCCACAGTTAACACTGGTGAGACATTTTGAAAAATCGTATTTGGGCTAGATAGTGAGGGCTTGCTTCAATTCCTGTTTCGGATGGTGGGCCTAACTGTTGCTTCATGTGTCATGTGCTAAGCACCTAGTGGGCACATCTACATGAGATGCTACTACACAGTCATTACTGTGTATTTATTTAGTACTTGTGTAAATAAGTACTAAATACATGTGCACTAACTGAAGTTACTATGCAGTGGCACTGGCAAATGCCTTTTAAGTGATGCTACTGCACAGTAGAGTCTTGGCACAGTTTTTGTCATGCAATACTACTGCACAGTAGTATCAAGCTACTGCACAGGCAGTGTCTCGTGTAGATGTGCCTGTTTTGTTTGCAATGGGTATAACACACTGCATTGCTAGAGCAGGGCTGGAGGATTGATTCCTGTGGAGACAGAATCAGGCTTCCTAAAATTTACCTAGGAAAATGAGGAGAGGGAACTATGCTGGGAAGTGCGACAAGATCTTAGTCAGTTTACACGTGTGTGAAAAGAAAGGAGTGGGGGGCAGCAGCATTTTAATATTAGTAGTCCATTGGCCAGCCTGTGAAAAATGAACCGATTTTCTAAGCCTCTCATGCTTCCTTGAAACAGGGGTTGAGCGGAGGCGTATCTATGACATAGTAAATGTTCTGGAGTCCTTGCACCTCGTGAGCCGCGTGGCCAAGAATCAATACTGTTGGCATGGGCAACACAACCTGAGGCAAACTCTGAAAAGTCTTCAGGAAATAGGCTTGCTGCAGAAGTACGAAGAACTAATGGCATATTTCCAGCAGAAAGAGCAAGACCTTGAGTATAAATTTGGAGAGCGCAAGAAGGAGAATGTTTCAGATTCTCAAGACAGACCATTGCTTGACTTTTCGGAAGCAGACTGCCCCTCTGGTAAGCTGATGCGTCGGATGGAGCAGGCTGTTCTGGTCACTGTCTTCAGCAGGCAATAAGTTTTATTTTCTCCTTGACTTAGAATAGGGCTGTTCAACTTCTAAGGGTTGGGGGCACCAGCACAGCACTAGTATATATTAAGGGTCTCTGGGCAGCATTTCCCCTCTCCCCTTGCTGCATCGTGTATGCTGTGAAAGCTTTTCCCAACACCACACACTGCTGCACCCTGTGGGCAGCTCCCACTCTTGCTGCACTGTGCTGTGGACTCCCCCAGTGTCATGGACTGCATCACCCTGCCCCCGGGGCAGGACCAGGAAGCACAATGCAGGGAGAGGGAGCCTAGAGACCCCTGCTGCAGTAGCAGCTGCAGTGATAGGAGGAGCAGTGACCAGGTAGAAGCCCAGGGGCTGCATATTAATCCTTTGCAGGTTGCATTTGGCTCATGGGCTGTTAGTTGGACTGCCATGATTTAGAATATATTTTTATTTGTGAAAAGCACTCAGTGAACTGGGGAGATAAGGCTCCTCTTTTACCCACAGCGCATCAAAGATTGCAGCACTTCCAGTGATGCATCCAGCAGCCTCTTGTACAAGGCTTCATCATATGCTTTAATTCTCTCTATCCCTACTTCTAATTGCCTTGCTTCTATCGATCAAAGAAGTCAGAAGGCCCAATTTTTTCCACTATTTTGTTATGCTCTTTCTATGTTGGAATAAAGCTTGTCTGAGTCCACAAAATTACATTGGCACAAAAGTTGTGTAATGATGCAAAGTACCGGGTCCAGAGTCTCTTAGATGTAAAGCTAATTCTTTAAGATTTAGGCTTTATTGCCTTTTGAAGTGAGCTAAACTATTTACTGTCCATCTGTTTTACACAATTATTTGCTGCTTATAAAAAGATTTCTGCTTCCCAACAAGGAAATATTTTACCGGGTTTTTTTTTATGCATGAAAAACCTACTTAATGTTTTCTTGGCTTTGATGGATGACACATGCTGAGACTTGGGTGTTATTTGTAATGCAGCATCTGCAAACAGCAGAAAGGACAAGTCGTTGCGGATTATGAGCCAAAAGTTTGTCATGCTGTTCCTTGTCTCCAAAACCAAGATAGTCACTCTCGACATTGCAGCAAAAATACTGATTGAAGAAAGCCAGGATGCAGCGGATCATAGCAAGTTTAAAAGTAAGCATTACTGTTGAGAGGTGAATTAATTACGTACTCAGTGGTCATGTCTACATGAGGCACTTTACTGCACAGTAGCCAAATCTACTGTAAAGTGTCACCATCTACACATGCAGGCACCTACTGTGCAGTAAATTTACTACCTGCATGTGCATCTATTAAATTCACATGCAGGTAGTACACTTACTGCACTGTAAAGCCAAATAGCATTAACTGCACATGTAGATGTGCCCAGTAAGGAAAATGGGGTCACATTCATACTTGCAAGCAGTAGATGATAATTGGAGCAAATAAGGAATCTTTCAACAAAACATCTTTTGGTGAAAAGGGGGAGGAAGGACTTCAGAAAATTCATAACATAAAATACTTAATTTGAAAAAAATCATTTTCCCCTTTTAACTATTTAGACTTTTATCACAAATAAAATATAAAAATTAAAAATGTTTGTCAACATGTCATTTGATTTTTATTATTTAACTGAAATTTTTTTTTGGATTTTTGGTTCACAAATTTTGTTTTGTTTTTTTCTTTTGAGACTTATAACTTTCATCCCGATTTTGGGAGAGGAAAACAATTTCCCATCTAGTTGCAACAGCAAATGAGATTTTTAAAAGACTGTTTAGAAGATTTAGGTGCCCAGTTTCTATTTAAATTAATGGAAATAGTGCTTTAAATCTCTTAGGTCAGCAATTAGCAACCCTTTTAGGCTGTGGGCAGGAATGACCCAGATGGGATCAAAGGGCATGCTAGGACTTGGCTGTCACCACTGCTCTTCCCCCTTGTATCCCCACATCATGCTGTCACTGTCCCTGCTGCAGCATAGGGAAGGTTCCTGCTGCTGAAGCCCCATGTCCGTGCACTGGATCCAATGCCTCCACTGGCCAGTTCAAGCTTTCAGGCCATCGGTTGCTGATACCCGCCTTAGTAGTTCGTAAATCTCAGCCAGCTTTGATCATATCTTCTGAGATTAAAGCTATGTCTGCTCTATCAATTTCCCAAATTAGGCATGTTGCATGTCCTATTTCCTGAACTGGCAGTAGTGAAGTGCATTCATACAGCACTGCATATAAGCTAGTTAGTGCTGTTGCTCATCAAGACTGATAAGTCTGGGCACAATGTTTTATGAATGCAGCTACACTGCTGGTTTAGGAGGTAGCCTGCACAGAGCAGTGTGGTATGTCTGAGGTGCTGCAGCCTGGCCGTGTGAGTTTGCAGTGTGAATGAGCTAAGTCTTTTTTGTTAAATACATACGACTGTCATAGAAAAAACTCTCTCCAACCCTCAAAACTTCAGGAGCGCAGGGGGTGAAAAGAGAAGTTTAACTGCACAATTTGAATTTAAGATGCCATGACACAGCTAAAGCATCATGAAATGCATTGGAGTTAGAGGAATTAGAAAGAGCTCTTAAGAGTTACTTGTGCATAAGCTGATTTACCCCTTTCTATCCATTCATGAAATTTGTCTTGACTTGCTTGGCAGAAAGCCCTTGGCTTGTTCAGATATATTCTCAGCCTGTTTGTTTGTACTCTTGTTTACCTTTCAGCAAAGGTACGAAGATTGTATGATATTGCCAACGTTCTGACCAGCTTGGGGCTCATAAAGAAAGTGCACGTCACAGAAGAGCGGGGTCGCAAACCAGCCTTCAAGTGGATTGGGCCTGTAGAATTCAGTGGAAAAAGTGGTAATTTGAGTCTTTTGCTCTGGGAGCACCCTTCCCAATCTCCTTCTACTGTGTTCTAGCTACAGACGAGTCGGAATTAAGTGCTTTTATACCCGTGTACAAATAGTAGATGAAATTCCTAATGTTTGTTTCCTGCTACTTCTTAAAAAATGTTATTGTCACAATGTCACAGCAACTGCTGAGATTGGAGATACTCTGGGATCCTGTGGCTGTTTGCATTTTACACTGATCTGCTTAACCACACAACATGCAAAGTAATGGAAAAATAAGGTCCACAGCACTCAGTTCTGGTCCGGGCTGTGGTCCCCTGTGCTGCAAAGAGGACCATGAATCTGCCCTCGCAGGCAGCAGACTATCCTCCCTGTAAGGAGGAAATGGACTTAAAATCTAGAGCTGCTTCTGTGCCTTATGGTCCCTGACAGAGGGTTTGTCTGAGAAGAAAAAAGGGGCAATGCAAGGGCATCTCTACAACCTGGTGATCCTTGGCTACCAGAAATGTGTGTGGAAGCTAGCGCAAAATAGAGTCCTTTTGTTGCTTAATTCTGTACTTGAGAGTTGACAGTACCAGGGTCAAGGAGAAAGGTGGGTTAATATTACTGCTGCCTAGCTGCTCTGCCCCTTTGTCTGCTCATTGCAGTCAGCAGAGCTTGGATACTGCAGACTCTGGGAGTGGAAGGGTGCGTTTTTCTTATACACTAATTTTAATGTTGTTTTTGGATTATTACAAAAATGCAGAGGATTGGAGCCAGAGGTTCCCTTAGTGTCCAGGTCAAAACTCATTGCCAGGCAGACACTAGAATGACAAAAGGTTTCCTTCAGATGATAACTTACAAAAACATATTCCTTTAGATGAGCCAAGAATGGACATTCCAACATCAGCTGCTTTACCAGAAATGAAGAGAGGAGTGTGTACCCAGCATCAAACTTGTGCTAATGGGAAACAAAGACTCGTGCGGCATGCTTCATTTAATGCTAGCCAGCCTTCTCAAGGCATCAAAAGGAAGGTCAGCTCTGAACCAAGCAGCCCACATAGGGAGAGGCAAGGTAACTGTCAAGGAGGCTTTCTCTTTCTTACCCCGTTGGATTTTCCAAGAGCAGTCACTTAGGGCTCTGGAGCCATGCTCTTATTTTCCAGTAAATTGTTCTGTTCTCTACAAACTGAAACTGTGGTCGGTTTCTTCTGTTGAAATTTGGCACAGACAGATTAAGGTCCTTTAAATAGAAAGAGAACAGATACTTTGCTATATGGCTTCCTGTAAGATGGAGCTTACTGTGACAATCCAGTTTATAGCACTTAAGAATTAAAAAGCAGTCATAAGCCCTGCTAATGGGCCTTACCTTGCATGATGCTGAGTGCTTCCTGCATATTGCAGGTTCTGACTTCAAATGATGAGTGGATATTATAAAAACCCACCTGAGTAGAAACATTGCTTTCCATTGTTTTATATTACCAATATCCGATTATGCTTGATTCATCTGTGTGTAATTAACTAAGCATCCCATTGTTCTTTCAGCTTGTATTGTGGGTTCAGATGAATATTGCTCCAAAATGATAAATTTAGCAGCTGTCTGTAGACAGAAAATGGAAGAAGACACAAGGTGAGCTGCCTATTAAAACTCACACTTTGCTCCAGTTCATTACCTTTCTGTTTAATTTAAGGCCAGAGATGCATAATCCCCCGTGACTTCCACTGGGGGGAAAATTGGGTCAATGTGGTGTTTTGTTCTTTCATTTTCCTCTACAAGGTCCACGTGAACATGCATCAGTCTTAAATATAGAAAAGGCTGAAAATGTTAAAGCAGTAGATTTAGGCCCCTGGCAGACAGACGTTAATTACATTTAAGAAACGACCAGGGTTGATTTGATTAAAATCAAATCAATTTAAATCACTGGTCAGGAAGCCTCAATTTGATTACTGTTTTCTACAAAATGTGCATTCTTGTTGTTTGTTATAACCTTAAAACATATTATTCACAACTCAGAAATAGATGTAGGTTTCATTTTTAGAAGATACACACTGTACATCTTAAAGCAGTGATTTATTTTGATATTTTTTCAGATTAATTTTGCAGCTACATCGAACTGAATTATGATTTGGTTACTTTTATTTACCACAGTTAACTGAAGCAGATATTTATGAAGTCATTGGGAGGTGAACTGTCTCCAATTCACTAGATTAATCACGGGTATTTGGGGGATATTTTTGCCATGCTGTATTAGGGGGACATCAAATGAGTGCTGCAGCCATATGTTATTAGCTTGGGGTTTTCTTCACTTCTCTTTTATGGCCTAGCAAGCCTGCCACCACGATAGGTTTTCCCTTGTACCTTACCATTCATTCCCTCACTAGATCTCAAATCAATGGAGAGGCTCTACTCAGAAACTTATTCCCAAAGACTTCTGAAATATTCTGCTCACAATGTTTCTCTTTTGTTTTACTGCCCTTCCCTCCTTGCATTCATCTCCAGACTCCTCCTCCTAACCCAGATCTACTCCACCCCAAACAATCTTCTTCATTTAACTTTTTGAAACTTTGCACTTTTAGAGAGAGGTAAGGGTTTGACTCTGTATACAGACTTGCAGAGAGACAATAGAGCTGATGGGTGGGTAATCGGGTCTGTTCTCTCTTACCTCCATATACTGCTGTTAACAGGGATGTTGTCTCTGGCGACAAATCCACACTTTGAGAACTGAAACTAAGCATCACAGAGATGCTTAATGGGATCTTCTAAACCAGGGGTAGGCAACCCCCCAGCACAGGTTCCAGAGTGTGGCACTCGAAGGCATTTTGCTTGGTGCACACACCTCAGAGCAGATGGCAGGGAAGGGGCCAGGGCTGCATTGCCTCAACAAGGATCAGACACCTCATGGCTTCCCCACCATCCACCCCAGACACACCAACATCTTGCAAGTCGAGGTTGCTGGTGTTTTCGGCACTCTTCCCAAGAAGATTGCTGACCCCTATTCTAGACTGAGAACTGAGTCCCGTTGGGTAAAGTGGTTTTCTTTAATCTTTACTAATCTATCGATTAGCCTCTGGGAACCCCATAAGATTGGGCCCCTAATATAGTCTATGGCCTGTTGTGACCTATTTATGAAACTTTTCTAAAAAGGTTGCATGAATATATTGTCTCAAATAGTATATAATTAGAAGTTATAATCCCTATTCCACGTTGATATCTTTTGAGCTTTAACATATCTTAAATTAAAACTTTTGTTATATAGGTTTATTTTTTTTTAAAGCATCTTAAGAAAAACAATTTTAAAAAATCTGATTTAAAAAAATTGATTTTTTTTTTTTTTTTTTTTTTTAATCCCCCCTGGATATGATTAACCAGTTAATTTATGTCTTAAGTAGTAACTTGCCCAGATGTTCATGTAATTAAT
>NW_017729022.1:33531535-33533541 GCF_001723915.1 Gavialis gangeticus | reverse complement strand
CCCTGGATATGATTAACCAGTTAATTTATGTCTTAAGTAGTAACTTGCCCAGATGTTCATGTAATTAATGGTGCAATAAAACAGGGAATAAGCCACAAAATTATTCAATAACATGCATGCAGTAATTTTGTGTCTGGTTCTGGGCTCCCTATGCACTGGTGAGTAACAAGCCAGTTGCCTGGTGAGCTTGCAGCTAAGAGCGCCAGTCAGCTCATTGGGCTTCCCAGCCTCAGAAATGCCTTGAGGGGATCTGAGACAGAAGTTCAATAAACCAATTTAAACTAAACAGTCAAGTCTGATACATCCATCCCAGTTTATCTTAAACTGGTTTCAGCCATTTTGAACTGCTGTTGTGTTACACATTTGAACTAGTTTCTGATCACTTATACCGGTTTGTGTAGAACTTCTGTCCTTAGCCCAAATGTTCCAAACCTTTTTTGCCAGTTCTACATGCAAGTTAATGCTTACTTAATTCATTAACTGGGGTACAATATGTTAATTGGAAGCAAAACCTCTACATAGTCTAGAGCTAACATAGCTCAACCTCTGGCCCGTTGGTCAGATATGGCTTGTGGAACCATTGTATCTGGCCTGTGGGTCTTGCCACAGGTTGGAAAGTTTGGCAGCAGGGGAGCAGTGTCTGTTAATACAGCCATCACTCTCTCCTTCCAAATTCCCAAGCCCCATGTGCCTGGTCAAAGTCAGGTCACATTTGCCATGCCCCCTTTTCTCCATGGGCTGGGACCCTATCCCTTCCTCCCCCATAGGGACTAGGCCACACACACAAGATCAGGCTACACCTTCTGCCCTCCTCCTCCCCCTGCATAGGGCTGGGTTCTGACTGAGCCACTCCCCCTTCTCTGCAGGGCTGAGCCATGCCCGCTTCGCCCTTTTCACTCCCCGCTCTGATTGGGTCCCCTGTGGAGCTAGGTGAAGCTCCCTTCCCCACTGTGGGGCTAGGGTGAGGCCAGGCTTCTTGCTGCCCCGCTCCACATGGCCAGATGTTGCCCACTGGCCCCAGGCACTGCCTATCTGGTCAGGTGGGGAAAAAGGTTGAGAACCGCTGGCCTAGAGGGTGGGGTTGAAAACAGGACAGACCTTTGTGATGGGAAGGGATAAGCATGCTGCGCAGTTGCTCCACTGTCACAATCCAGCTTCCCTGATGATCTTATCTTTTTGTCTGTACCTATCGTGGTTTGAATTTATCTGTGGATGTACGTCATGCAGCCATGCTAGCCCTTGACAGACAGAACTAAATTATAATGCAGCAGCACCAGAATTGATTAATCAGCCTCTAAGTGATTTGACATGCGATGTAAATGCGTCTCTTCATACCATATCTGAAAATTACTCATTCTGTCAGGTATTCTCCACACCTGGCTCCAGAGAACGGTTTTATTCAAGGATGGTGCATGGAGTTTAATTCTACACTAAATGCATTTCACCTTTCTTTAAGTTGTTTAAGAATAAAACTTGTGCCCCTGAAGGCATCTTGAATTTAACAAAGAACCCAACCATAATCTCTCCCTTCTCTGTTCTTCTGGTTCCTAGGGACTCAGATTATTCCCTTAACTCTTTGCCTCACCGAGTGTTTCCTGTTGCTCAGTCAGACATGTTGCATCTCTCTCTGCCAAATGGAACAAATGGCCAAGTTCTGCAGCCTTCCATTTCAACAGTCTCCAAAACAGAGAACGGAAAACCAGCTGTGCTCCCCAACCAGCCCTTTGTTTGCTTCCCTTCCTCGTCCCTGTTTATGCTGTACGGCAATCTACAGGAAAGTCTCTCAGGGGAGAACTTTCCTATTGCAGGAGAAAAGGATAACCGAAAACCTGAGGAGCAGGCCTCCACCCTAGCCTCACTCAGCTCCACTCCTAAAAATGTCCTGCACTTAAAAATGGTGGTGATGGTGCTTGAACTAAATCTCATTCTTTGAGCTTTAGTTTAAGTGCCTCTTCCGCCATTTTTAAGTGCCAGGATGCCAGTCCCCTGGACAAGACACCCATGGC
>NW_017729022.1:33519816-33526535 GCF_001723915.1 Gavialis gangeticus | reverse complement strand
CAGGCCTCACCCCTAAATCCACAAGCTGCTGTAAGTTCAGTTACCTGCCACAAGCGCAGCTCCCAGAAATTAGCATTGCCCTCTATGCTTGTGGGCAGTGAAGAGCCAGCTGCCAAAAAGCCAGCTATGGAACAGAGTGATGCCCCCATCTCACTGGTACTACCCAAGGTAAGAGTGTGCATTTAATTAGCGCTTGGGTTTTGCACTAGTAATAATGGCAGGGGAAAGGCTATTATCTCATTTGAAATAGTCTTTTCCCAGATGAAAATTCACTGCTAATATCTATTTAAAAATGCCACCTCCCACATGCAAATATAATTGTGGAGGGTTGATGGTATATATATCTGGTGTAGTGTTAATTGGAAGATGTGCAGTGTGCTTCCAGCGAAACAGATCTGCTTTGATGTGCGAGGTACAGCTTAGCTGCTCTACAGAACTAAGGCCCTGATTAGTTGTTACCTTAGAAAAACTTACAGGAAAGGAGTCTTGTCATTGTTTGTATCCCTTTGCCTTGTTCTGTCATGGAGATTCCTTCCAAAGTTGGCAGATCTTTGGGAAGCCCCATGCTTCAACACTGGTTGGCTCTGGTCCCAGTGAGACCCAGCCTAGCAGCATTGTTCAATCCATAGAGCTAGAGGGGAGGGAAGGGAAAGGTATCTTCTCCCTTCTCTCCAGTCTGCTTCTTTCAATAGCATCCCAATCCAACAGTTACTCCCTGCAGTATGGGCCACTGAGCCAGCTTCTGCAAAGGGAGGAGGGTTTCAGAGTTCTCTAAGAGCTCAAGGAGCTATGCTCTGGCTCCAAATCAGTGTTATGAACTGGATGTGTTGGAAGTGTATAGAAGGGCACCATGGTGGCAGGTTTTTCTCCCCCTTCAAATCAACTAAAAGAAACAGTGCCACATTCTGGGTGTTCCTGTAAGAAAATAAAAACTAAATAATATCCTTAACCACTGGAAACAAAACACAGCCCTGTGCAGAGAGCCTGGGCACCACTTAGACACTTAGCTCCCATCTAACCTCTCAGAACAAAACTTGAGTGGTGCAACTTTTTGTGCTGCCCCTCTGCACTGGTGTGACTCTCACTTTTAAATCAAGGAAGGGTGTGAGGTTACAGCATGGCACTATTTTAATTTAAATTCTTCATTTCCAATTCTGTTTCGCTCAGAAGTCTTTTGAGTCAGCTGAAGGGGAATCTCTCCTGGAAGGCAGCTGTGCATCTACTCTACACATAGGAGCTTTTCATCTTGACCTAGGAACTCCTGCAGCTGATAAGTCTGCAGAAAAGGATACAGCTAAACCTTTAGATTCTCTGGAGCAGGAAGAGCCATTGAGGAATAAAGACCTTCAAGAACCCTTGCAAGAAAATGGCAAACAGCCCTTCCTCCCACAGTATCTCTATCTTCAGCCTGGTGCTGGTAAGGATTGTAATCACATCTAGATGTTTTCTGGCTGAAGGATGAAGGCCTGTTTTCAACATAAGTACCTAAAGTTAGATTCTGCAATCTGTATTTCTGCAAGCTACAATGGCTTGGTTCTCATAAGTGTTGTGGATTAGGTAGGCCATTGACTTCAGTGACAGCTGTTCTCAGCAACTCTGAAAACTAGGCCACTTTTTATTTACACAGCAAAATGCAGATCTAAGTGAATAGCTAGGGTCCTAAGTATTTCAGAGCTACCTGCCTTACTCTTCACATTGCAATCGCCCTTCTGAACCTTAAACTTTCTTATCCCTAAAAAAAAATAAATAAAAAAAATAGTAATTGCTAGCAGAGAGAAAACCTTGAATGTGTGTAACTAGTGCAGTAGTGGCCTCATGAGCCTGCAGAGGACGTGAAATAAAAATTCTAGGAGAACTTCACACAAGGTTCTGTGGATTCCATAGTCCTGGAATCTACCTTGTTCCAGGATGTAATAGACCTCAATTGTTGTCTGCTATGATTGGCAGAATCTGCAATTCTGCCAGAATTGGCCATACTGAATCTACCAGGCACCTGAAACTTTATATTTTAACCCCCAGTTCTGTCTGCGACTACCCCAAGTGCCATGGTGTTCCACAGTGGCAAGAAAAAACAGTTTGCGTTCAAGAGTATAGAAAATTCTAAGCTTAGGCTGGTGAATTAGGCAGCACAGCAACTGAGACCTAGGGTTCTGAGAAGCGAACTTGCTAAAGCCTGGTACAAGCTTCTCTGTTAACTGGTACACATTTGACAGGGGTGTCATCTGGATAACATCAAAAGACAGGGACAAGAAGTGGCCTCCTAGAGGACAGAATGGGGATAGAAAAAACAACTGAAAACAGAGAATTGGATATTAGTTGGTGCATCTACATGAGATGCTTAATGCACAGTAAACTAATTCTACTAGCACATCACGGCAAAAACCGTGCTAATGTGCTGATTGTGCAGTAGAATTAGTCTGCTGTGCATTAAGTGCCACAAACAGACCATGGACCATTGCTACTGCACATTAGCACTGGCTACTGTGTATTTATGTAGTGCCTCAGAGGTACTAAACTTAATGCGCTGTAGCGATGGTGCATTAATGCAAGTGTAGACACACCCACTAAGTACTTTGGATTGTATACAAGCTGGATAGAGGGAAGGGTGCTGGGGAATTTAGAGGCTACTGCCTCAGGATCTGCTCCCTCTGTGACGAAGAGGCCATAGAAGTCAACAGGGTTTCACGTGGGTATAGGGGTTTATCTGCATGGAGTTTGCAGGATGGAGGCCTTAGTAGGAAAATATCAGTCAAAGTGCTTGTAAGATCAGGCAAATTGGAGCCAAGTCCATTGGAAAACAATGAAAGGCTTTCCATTAAATTCAGTAAATTTTGATGGGGCCTATGATGAATGTGCGGGGCAGGGTTGTTTGATTTCAAGTTAAACGTATGTTGTCCAATTTCAAATTATTTCTATTAGTGTGCTAACAATTTATACATGCAAGGTGCACCTTAGATCTTTCACTGATTACTTATGCAGCAGCCAAGGTAGATGGTATGTATGAACACAATCTAAACAGACAAAGAGAAAGCAAAGTTGAGAGAGAAGGCAATAGAGTGTACAGTACAACATAAATAGTGAGCAGATCTCTGACGCATGTGGTCCATTACTTTCTGTGTTTTTGGTGTTTCCTAGGCAACTTCACTCTCTTCTGATTTTTTTTTTTCCCCTTTTTTTGAATAATGAGGTAGTAACATAATTTCAGTTTGCCAACTGCATTAATTTGTGAAATTTTTTCTCTCTCTCTGCTTTAGGATTAAGTGGTTTTAACTTCCTGTTTTCGGCAAACCAAACTCACAGTGCAATTGGTCTGTCTCCAAGCCAGTTACCTTCACTTAGCATTCCCTGTGTGGTAGTGCCATCTACAGCCTTTGCACCCTTTCCTCTGATCTGCTCTCCAGCAATCACCAATCCACTTTCCCCTGTTCCTCCTGGCTCCTTTCCAAATGCCGCATCCATGAGTTTCAATATGCCTGGCGTAGCATCAACAGCACCCATTTTCATTGGCACCACAGCGATGGTTACTCCAAAGACCTCACAGTTACCTTCAGTGGATCCACAGCAACTGGCTCATTCTGCTGATTTTGCTGTGCACCTGAGTCCTGTGCTCAGAAGATCCTGCAGCACTGCTGAACCGGACTCCCCAGTTTGCATGGGTCACCCAGTCACCCTTCGTAAGCTACAGCAGGTGAGTTATAACCAGGGATAAGGGGTTTTTCTGCTTGCCAAGGAAAAACACAAATGTTCCCTTTAAGGAGAAAAACATGAATTTTCCCCTTTAGAGGAGAAAATGTGGGAAACTGTTTTCCCCTGCAGGCTGGCAGAGTTCCAGCCTTCAAGGGGCTGCTTGGGGCTGGGGGAGCAGGAGGAGGATGATCACAGTTACGGGGTGCCACATGCATGTGTGTGTGCACACATGCACATGGCAGCTAGGCAGAGTGATGGAGAGCAGCTCCTCACAGGTAAGTCTATGAGACAGAGGGGTCTTGGCAATGCATGATGGGACATAAGTGACATGGTGGGGGGGCACATGCCTCCCAGATTTCTGTGCTCACAGTTGGGCATAGGACTACAGCCTGACTGGACTGGCATGGGCAGGAGCTGTCTCCATGGCCCAGCGAGTGGGACCCAGCACAGGAGGTGGTACAGGGCAGGGAGGCTCAATACTGCTGCTGCCAGGACCTCTGTGCCAGCCACACCACCAGCAGCATAAGGAGTAACAGACCGGAGCGGCTTTGCTGCCCTCACTTCCTCCTGCCGCCAGCTGCTTACATGCTGGGCCATGGCTCTACCCTGCCACTATTGCCACTCCCCTCAGGCCATGGCTTTACCCTGGAGGAGAAGTGTGGGAGACAATGCAGGTAGCCTGAGGGGGTAGCAGCAGTGGCAAGTCCATGGCAGCGCGGTAGAGCCACAGCTCAGTGCATTAGCGGCTGGTGGTGGGAGGAGGTGAGGGCAACACAGGCCCCCAGCCCCGGTCCATTAGTCCTCATGCTGCTGGTGACATAACTGGTGCCTCAGTCCCAGTGGCAGCAATGAATCTCACCACGCTGCTCTGCCCTCCTGCTCTGGGTCCTACCCACTGGGCTGTGGAGGTATTTAGAATTTATTTTATTAGAATGATTGAGGTCAGACATTGGTAAGCTTCCAGATTAGTTTAAAATTGTATATATATCAATGAAACTTTGTGTTCAACAGAGATATAGATATAGAGTTTTATGGAAAACATGCGGATTTGGGGGTTTTAATTGAAGAACATCGGATTTTTATCAGAGAATTTGCAATTTTTAAATGGAGAAAACCAGGATCCTTGGTTTATAATATTAGTTTAAGGATGGCTGGCTGTACAAGATAGAGATAATTGGGCCAACCTGAGTGCAGGTGAACTGGTCCTTGAGTATTTACTCTGCTTAAGTGAGCACGTGTGCCATTTGTTAGAGAAGATCATAAGTTCTGTTATAGTGGTTATTGCTGCAGTTACATTTCAGTCTCTGGGAGAGAGTGGGTTAAATGTAACATGATAATGCAGTCAGTTTTAAGAAAATATTGCATTAGAGAACATAGGGATTACTCATTTTCAAATCTGAGTCAATATTTTTTCCCAGCACTCTGGATTTGACATTCCCACTAGAAGCCTGTATCGCATAGTCATTCCAGTAGGCAAGCTCAGAAGGGCTCTGTTTTAATTCAGAGGCCAATGCACTGAAAAATCATGTATGGTCTGTGCATCTCCTCCTGCCTCCCAGCCAAACTCGGTTCTTTAACCTCTAAATATTCCCTCCTAGCAGGCAGGGTCATGTTAGATCACAGGGGGTGAAGATATTTAATGCAAAAGCTATATAAAGAACAAGGATTTTAATTCAAGAAAAGAAACTGTTCTGTGTGGTTTTTCCTGGGTAAAGAAATTACAAATTCAGAAGAGGGGAGGAATTCAATTGTGCTTAATACTATAATTGGGATCAAATAGGCATTAATTAAAATACATTAGTATTTCCTTCTTCATACTCATTATGCTTGGTTCTGCTTTGGTCTTATTTTTTAAAAATTATAGTTTATTTGGCTGTTGGAGAATGACAAAGACAGTTAAAATGTATTACACTTTTGGGATATGGAAACTGCGAACTTAAAAAAAATTATTCCAATAGCAAATTGCTGACAAAAGCGAGTCAGTAAAATATAACTGCTAACATGAGGGAATTATTTTGGATCCACAGAAAAAGAATATTATAGCTGTTATATAAACCTATAGCTATTTTATTTTTTCAGAGTAGGAGTAACATTTTGTTATTGTCTGATGTTCCAACCCCACTCCGGTGGCATGGACACTGCAGTGAGCGACTGGAAGCCCAGAGGTTGAGGCCAGAGCAGAAGCGCTCATGGCACGGCCATGTCAGGTTCCAACAAATCTGTGAATTCTGCTAAATACCTTGTCGCAAGGCCCTGAGAAATGAATCTAGAACATCACATCCTTCCTATTTGGATTTGGTTGTCTAGGTCAGGGCTGTTCAACTGGCAGCCTGTGTGTTGCTTGCAGCCTGAAAAGGGTTAAATTGTGGCCCCTGGGATGGTGACTTGCTGGAGCTGCTGGGCTTGTGCAGCTCTGGAACCCAGGGAGTGAATGCCACCACCATTTGCCTCTGTGCCCCCTTGCCTACCACTGAATATAGGGTCTTTGGTCACCCCTGGCAAAGCAGCAGCAGGGGAAAAGAAGGGACAGAAGGCAGCAAGAGCTATGCCTCCTTAGCCCAAGAGCTATGCCAACAAGCTGCCACTGCTGCTAGATGTAGGTTGCCTGGTCCAGAAGAAGCCCTGAGGTCTGTATACAGCCCTTGGAGCCAAATAAGTTGGACAGCCTAGGTCTAGGCCCTGAGATCCAAGATGACCAAATAGATGGTCAGACTGAGATGGCCAAATGGTAACAGATGTCTAAAGCTAGCTTCTAAATCCATATTCTGAAATGAGGCAGGCACATACAGCAGCAACAGACTGATTTTTTTTTTTTCAGTTGTGTAAACAAGAATTCAAAAGACTGTTCTGAAAACTTTAGCCTTCTATCTAACAAATAACCTGTATGGATAAGCATCAAAGGTGGTGGGGGGTGATTTAAGCAAAAATACAATGTTGGGTACAAGAATAACTGGTCAGAAATTTTGTTAGTCCCCTTTAGCAGCTGGGTTCATTTCTTGTCTTTTCATTACTGCTAAGTTTCTAATAGTTTC
>NW_017729022.1:33502257-33514816 GCF_001723915.1 Gavialis gangeticus | reverse complement strand
TAAATGGGTAGAAACTAGAAATGGATTTCCAGTCTAAAGTTTTGGAATTAGAAGGTATCTTGCCATCAAAAGCAAAGATGTTCAGACGCACATAGGAACGGGGAGGATGGAGGTTGGGGGAGGACATGCAAAAACTCTTTCCACTTTAAGTTGAAGCTTGATCAGTTGATAAAAGGAGTTTCAGATGTGCTTGCCTGCAGTAGCAGGGGACTCTATTTGGTGATTCACTCAGTCCCTTCCACTTAACATGCATGTGTATTTTTATTATTATTATTATTATTATTATTATTATTGATAAGACACTACTGAACTGCCTTTTCTCTTTTATAAAATAGCAATCATCAATCCCCCTTACTCCTAAAAGCATTCGTTCTACACATAACGAGGCCTTTTTCAAAACACCTGGCAGCCTTGGAGACCCTGTGGCATGGAAAAAAACTGAAGGCAACCAGACCAGAAATTCCAGCTCTGTTCAGAGAAGACTAGAAATTGATAGTAATGGCACTGACTAACCCAGCTTGCAGTAAAGTGTGGGCAGATTGTAATAGGACTTCATGCTTGTTACAAAAGCTATTGCATGGCAAATAGCTATTACAGCTATAACATAACAAAAGGTGCATGGTAAAATGTTGTCCCTATTGGCATGCTTCCCTGCTATGTGGTTGCCCACTAGGTCTGCTAACTTTCTTCTTCATGAGCCATCACTACTGCTGAAATACGTTTATTAATGGTTTATTTAAACACCAATTTGGATTCAAACTTTGTGCTTGGCACAGCAATGTGAGCATTAAATTACTGTTGTGATTTTAATTTAAAAATATACTGTTATTGCTGTGGGGAGATGCAAACAGAGACCTACTGGAGTCTCATGGCTTTGTATTTTTTCAGGTGAGCTGTCTAGCACTTACGTAGGGTGAACATTTTTTACATGTATTCTACTTACCCTGAGTAAATCTGTGGTGGAAAGACATAATCTCCTGCAGTTGCAAAACCAGCTGCTTCCTTGCTTCCAGTCTGTCAAGTTCTGCCTCAGCAATGCAACATCTTGTTATTTATTCTCTACATTGGAATGGGATTTCATGCAAAAAGATTTTTTGTTTTGTATTTTCCAGTTTCAGAACAGATTTCCTCAGGGTATGACTACTTGAATGTTGATTGGTTGTTGTACAATTTGCCCAGCACTTGTTTTACAAAAGCCTAGTAATTTAATAATACAATATGGTTGAATGTATACATGTGAAAAAAGATTAAGACCAAAATAACTGTGAATTTTAACATTTTTGTTGTTGTGTTTAATTAACTGTATTAGTCCTTTTTTGTGTGTGTCCTTTTCTGAGCAGACAGTACAAGCAAATGGACATAAAGAACCCAAAAGCCAGTTCCTAAACAAATCTGATAAATTCAGTTGGGAATGGCGAGCCTCTAAAAGGTGTGAGTGAACCTGTCATCTCCCATAACATGTGCCTTGGACTCTAAAGACAAGTAATATGGGTGAGCAGTTACTCACACGGCTAGACTTGTGTCTAGTGCATAATTGTTCATTTACAACAGGCCTGTCCAACCTCTAAGTGGCCGAGAGATGCGTGCTTCATGGTGTGCACCAGCAGGAGAGGCTTGGGAGGGGAGCCCAGAGCCAATGGCTGCAGTAGGAGCCATAGAAATGTTAGGGGAGTAGTGACTGGGTGAGAACCTAGGGGTGGCAACTTCAACTTCTTTTGGGCCTCATGCCCCTAGTTGGGCAGCCCTGATCTATGGAAAATTGGTAGCTGTTACTCAGTTTGCAACTGGTTATTTTTAATATGGCTTGAGATGGACAGGGTGGGAAGAGCCATGACCAGTACACTTAGTACACAGGAAGATCATGAAAGGTATTGCATTTTGGCACATACCTGGGTAAATTTTGGAAAAAGGTTGTCAAAGACTGGGAGTTGTACATTTTTCATGGGGAAACAGTTGCTATCCCTCATGAGAAGGGAAGTAAGAAAAACAGGGCATGTCACATTTAGCAGTCTGAGTCCCCAGACATTGAGTGGTCAGTGCTTGAGGAAAATACAGAATAATGTAATGGTTAGTACCGACTTTGGATGTGTTTTCTCTAACAGAATAGCCTGTAATTACAAGTATGCATTCTCCTTTTATTTAATATTGTCATCATGTTACTTTGGGTTTTTAGCAAACATATGGATAGCCATATCAGCTCTTCTTTCACGTGATGAGAACTTTATGGACACCTATACACATGCCTGACTCCTGCTCCGATGCGCTCCAATTAGAACATGTCAGAGCAAACTTGATTAATTGAGTCAGCTGGAACATGCTAATTAGTGTGCTCCAGCAGCCTCAGCATTACATGTATTCAGTGTCCCCACGTTTCAAAATGGCAGCATGGGGCATTGTAACTAAAGATCATTGAACAGACTTTAGTTAAAGTGCCCTCACTGCCATTTTTAAGTGCAGGATGCTGAATACACCAAACACTGCAGGCATTTTAATTTGAGTGGCTCCCAAGAGATGCTCTAATTAAAATGCCCTCCGCCCCCACCCATCCTGGAGCACATATAAAAACGCCCTATGTGTTTACTGGTATTTCTCTCTGAGAATAGATGTATGGTCTGATGTGCTACTTCCCTGGTCTTGGGAGAAAAAGATGCTTTTGTATTTTTGTAATGAAATATGTTATAAAAATGAAATTTAAGAATGAACTTTAGTGGAGGTGGAAGTTGGAGTGTGGTGGCCTTATGTTAGAAGTAGGTAAAGTAACAGCCTTATGAGGGATTGTTATCTCTCTTTTTAAAAAAAGAAACTTATAGTAGAATTTTAATAGGAAACTTCAAATGTGGGGAATGGAACCCTTACCACTGCTAAATTTTTAAGTGTCTTTTTTTTTTTTTACACTACAATTTGCAAGTTTACAGTGATTGTATCAGAATCATTTTTTCTTTATACACCCACTCATAAATTGCTTTCCAAAGGGAAATTAAGTCTCTAATTAGTGGCAGCACATGGTGAAGCTGCTGATGCTGCTACTCTTCCTCTGCTAGTACAAATCAGTATGTGAGCTGGTCTGAAATGGAACCAGATTAGGTGATGAGTGTATTGTAGACTCTCCTTTTTCATAAACCACATGCAGCATGTTAGTGGAATGTCAGTTTATAGAGGGGAGGAGGAGAAGATCACCTAAAATACTGAAACTTGTTTTGCTCCACAGCTAAAACATCATTGCACAAATCACATCACTTTGTCAGTCTGGGTATTATGTCTGTGGCTGGCCTCGCTGTACTTGAAAATCCAGGGACTGAAAATAAATCTTCCATTTCCAATTTCCACTTCCACATGTTGCCTTTCCCTTAAAGCCTACTGAGCCTGATTCTGATCTTGGGCACACTCATGTAAATCAGGAGTAACTCCACCACCAAAGCCTGTAGAGGTTGACCAGTGCTAATGAGAGTAAAATCAGGCCAATTTAGAAGTTACTGAGTAGGCAAAGGTTGACACTGTGGCTGAAGAACCATCCCATTTACATCAATGACCAAACTCTAACTGAGGTAAATGGAAGAAGGAATGGGACCTGCTGCATTTTAAACAATCTGTCAAACCAGTGTTGCTTGCAGTATTTAAGCTGCTGAACTAGATTTAGGGTACTTTGGATAGACAAGGGGAAAAGGCAGTCTACACTTCTTATCACAGTGTTCATTAGACAGACAACCCTTGCTTAGGAACAGCAGGATTTGTGTGTGCACCAAGGAAAGTGCACATGCTCAATGATATGCAGGGTTTGAGAGACATTTATGTTCTGATACATGTTGGGAGGTGTGT
The DNA here is from genome assembly GCF_001723915.1 of Gavialis gangeticus. NCBI lineage: Eukaryota > Metazoa > Chordata > Crocodylia > Gavialidae > Gavialis > Gavialis gangeticus. The sequence continues at coordinate 33,511,000 of NW_017729022.1, read as the reverse complement.
GTATAACCTATATACTTGAATCTACCTACCACGTTTACATTTCTCAATTTCTTTTGTAAATGGTGCTATTTCTATATTTAAAAAGCTCTATTTTTAATGTAAAGCTGCTTCCTGTTTGTATCATTGCACTGCTAGTTTTATATAGGTATTAATTTTATTGCTGAGTGTATATGTTCCTCACTGGTTAGACATGACTTTCTCCTTTCCTTCTATGTAGCCATGTTCATTGTAGCTGCCTTCATATAATTTTACTACATGCTCACTGTTGTTGGGTTTAATTTTTTAAATAATATCTTTTAGACAAACATTAAACTTTTACAAAAAAATAATAAAACAAAAACAAAACAAAATGTGTAGGGTGTGCTTATTTTTATGTCTCTAAAGCAGATCCAGGCTGCCCATCGCTATAGTTGGTGAACACCTACTACCAAAACAGAGATTCCTAGAGTCCTTCATAGGGGTTTCCAGGTGCAGGACCTTCTCACCACCCTGATTTGAGTACCTGCCTTGGCCATTGCATGCTGTGTAAGAGCTAGAAGGTTGGAGAGGGGCCCCATCATCCTGTATCTAACTAAGGGAGAACTCCAGTGGTGCAGAAACTTGACTAGACAAGTTGTCCTGCTCCCTGAAAGATCCACCCATAAAGCAAGGCAGAATGGGAGTAAGGCACTAATGTGCTACAGATTCTGAGCTCTACTGTCTGCCAGAGCCCTATCTGCCAAGCTGATAGGGAAAATGAGATGCAGCCTGAGGTCAGCATCAGGATAGTCAACCAGGGACAGGCTCAGTAACGATGAGGGTTTATCTGAAGGGGGGAGGGGGGCAAATTGCAGCACACATGCCCCAAGTAACACAATCCACCTCTGTGCTAGTAAGATTAGGGAGGGGATAGGCCGCCCTGTGGCACATGGGGTAGGGAGCAGAAATCGGCATCACATCAGTCAAAGAGCACAGGGCACAAAGCAGAGCAGCAGCTTGGGCACAGAGTACAAAGCTGAACAACAGTGGGTAGGAGAAAGGGATTGGAGTGGCACTTGGGGAGAGAATAAGGCTAATTTGTGGTATGTCTGCCAAAAGTTGGCCCCCACGGGTCTAAATAATGCTGGTAGATGCTTTAGCCTCCAGAATCAGCCAAGTAAAGCAGCCCATGTGATAAGAGGTAGGGGGGCCACGTACTGCTACTGCAGCCTACACAGTGTGTGTTGGGGGCCAAGTACAGCTGGTGCAGCTCATACAGTGAGGGAAATCCAGGGGTGGATCCACCATTTGGCAAAAAGGTGTGCAAAAGCAGCTACCTGTGTTGTGGGGATGGCTGCATCCCTGCTCCCAGCCTCCTCACTTACAGCTCACCAGTGTGCACAGACTGAGCCCCTGGACTTCTTTTAAAGCCCCCACAACAGGTAAGTATCCCCCCTTCCCCTCCGTTCTCAAAAGCACATCCCCACCTCCCTTCTGATTCTCCTGTCCCAAATGTGTGCATGTGGGGGGGAGGGGGGCTTCAAAGCTGCTCTTGCCAGACTGCCTGGGGCTGGGCTGGGCTCAGCCTCAGCAGTAGCAGTAGCAGTGTTGATTGGCGGGGTGGGGGGAGGTTCCCAACCCATTCCCAGTTCCCTAGAAGCAGGTTCATGGAGTGGGAAGTCACCCCCACGCCCATCACCGCTCCCCCTGTCACTGTTCCCAAGTAAGCCAAGCCCTCATGCAGTCTGGCTGGAGTGGGCAGCAGCAACTTCAAAGCTTCCCCCACCATAGGGACAGCAGGAAAAGCAGCAGCCACAGAGGAAAGGGAGGGGAAAGGATGCATCTCTAAGCATGGAGGAGAAGGGAGGTTTCTCTTTTATTTTGGGGACTTTCAAAGTCCCCAGAGGCTCCACCAGCATGGTCCAGTTTGAAAGTGCACCTGTGTACCTGCCTCTGGATCCACCCCTGGGAATCCCAAGAAAAGGAAACTGCTCCTGGAACCTGCATGATGCATGGCCTGGGGCTGGATGTAGGCACCACATGCACCCTCTCAGCTATACTCAAGTTATACAGCCCTCTTCTACATTGCAGCCGTACAAACTCAGGCTTGGAACTTGTGCTGTCACTTCAGAGAGTTTTCCTTCACCTTTGTACCTGTTGGACTTACTGCTTCCTCAGGATCAGCACAGCCTCTGGCTGCTGGCCTGTTCTTTCCTTCAGTCCAGTGCAATGAGCAGCACTCCGCAGCTTATAGTATTCTTGTGCTGAGGAACTTCGCATCCAGCCACTTGACACTCCTGCATGGTCTGCAATACATGCACTACCCGAGTAGTATTAAGAGCTAGATCTGTGCCTCAGTCTGCGTTCTGAGTTGAACTGACTTTGTCAAATCTTGTGCATTCCTTCCACTGGCTAAAAAGTTCTGTAATCTATGCCCAAGCACACCCTTCAGCCCACCCCTCAAGGAAGTTGTAGCATAGCAGTCTATAATAGTGGTCCCTGGATTCTGGGGAGTGCTGACTGCCTATTCCTTTGGTTTTTTTACTTGTGGGAAAGGAAGTGGAAGGCAGGGAAGACTATGGCCTGTCCTATGCCTGAGTCTAGGGCAGTCCAGAGAGTAAACTGCCATACAGCAGCATGACTGATCCATCCCGGCTTTCCCAATAGGTTGAGCAGATCGTGCACTGTACTTCTACCCCTGTGTGCATGAGGACAGGTGGGAAGCACATTTACCTAGTGTTCTTCTAAGGGCAAGCCAGCTCTGCAGCACCCCCTCATAGAAAAGTGGAATGGCTTACCAGTACAAACTGCAAAAACGTGAAACTAATGTCAAATTGATGTTAGTAGATTCTGATGGAACTATGTATATAGTAAAAAGAAATACTGTACATGCTCTTCTCAGCCATGGCTAATTTGCCACCCCTTATTACACTATCCATTGGTAACCTGCTCGTTTCATTCTAAAATTGGCATATTTAAAATTGCTTCACTGTACAGGTCAGGATAGGGGAAAGAGAAACACCTTACAGACTAACTAAATCAAAGATGTGTTAAGATTTCTTGAGCCTGAGAGGACAACATAGCATCGGATGAAGTGAGTTCAGGCTCACACGAGCTTAAGCATCTCTGGTTTAGTTAGTCTGTAAAGTGCATCTCAGACCTGCCTGCTACCTAGCTTCAGACTAACACAGCTAACTACCACACTCTGTTCATTGTAAAAGTGAACCAAACCAGCAATTTAACATGAGAGTTAACAGGCAGAACCAGTGATGTGCTGAAAGAACAAATGTCAGACCTGGTGGAATGCAAGTTCTGCACATCCTGAAATGACAAATGCAGTAGTGACGAGCAGTTACGTTGCTCCTACCCATTACATCAGCACCCATGCTATTATGCCTCTTGCCCTAGTTCTCCACATGATGGCAGTAGTGCCTGTGTGACGGCTATATTTATCAAAACCGTTTTTAAAACACATATTTATTAAAAAAAATAATAAAACCAGGCACCTGATTATAAATTATCATTTTCCAAGGGGATGAATTGCTAAGATAAATGAAAACAGAAACATCCAACTTAGATAAGTGAACTATAATCAAAACCATATAAATTCTTCTGCAAGTAAGGATATTAACAAACCAGTCACATTAATTGGCACTGAATCCTCATCCACACCTGAATTCACAGTCCCTTGTTTCTTTGCGGCTCTCTCATGCTCTGCAATGTCTGTGTTGGTTGCCATGCAACCACAATCACACTGTTGTGCATATTTATTGGCCATTAACTACCGTTTTTCTCCCCAAATAAGAATATGGGTGTAGCCCACAGCACCTGTTTCGGAGAAAGATCTGTGTGAAGGAAGCAGGTTGTGGGCTGCATTTCTATGTTCAGTTGCTGAATCACAACATGTCTTAATAGGTACAGAGAGGCAAGGGACTACACATTTGCATTCTCTCAGTGTCACCAAAAACCACAAGCATTATATCAGTAAAGAAGCTTAATGTGAAATGGGGCAGCAGCTTACCACCTCTTATATAGAGTCAAGCAGGAGCCCATCTAAAATTTCTTAATGTTTATGAATGTAGAGATATGCAGCCCTATTTGTTCATTTCATTTCTTTTCCTTTTCTGTTCTGTAAAAGAACAAGCCCTCTTCTTCCTCATATTCTGTCATGTCAATGGGGGTTTTGCCACTGACTTCAGTGACAATAAAATTGGGACCTCAACATTTAAGGAAATGTAAATGAATGTCCTGCATTAGGAAAAATGTTGATAATATTCAGTCAAATCTGTGAGTTAAGACCAACTGTATGTAACAAAAGCTTGTTTAATATGAAACCTGGAGTATTCCCAATTCATTCAACAGTGGTTGTTTTTAATCCTTGGGGCTTAAACAATTTTAATTTTCTTTGTAATTGAAAAAAGATAAAAGAAGACAAGGAGTTTAATAAGGTTAAATACAGTCTGAGAAACACTAATAAAACCAAAACCTGGTCCAACTGCATTACAAGGAACAGAGTTTTATAGTTTTCATATAAAAAAAGCTGAACAGTAGCCTCCAGTAGCTTATCATCTGTCTGGTGCTTTTAACTATCCTTTTTGAAGTAAAAAATAATTAGAGGGGGAACATTAAACATTCCTTTAGTAAAACAGAAAATTAAAAGCACTGGCAATAAGGATGAAAGTCTTAAAACACTAATGTCTGGACTAATCAGCCCAGAGCGAGACAAGAGACCAGAAACGTTACTGTTATGTTGGAAGGTGTCAACTGACTTCTAGTGTGTCTTTGATCTATGAGCGATCACAAACCCTGTTCAAGGTGATGGGCACGCTAACCACTCTTTACTCAGGATAACTGGAAGAAACAGTCAAGCCTTTTTAAGGAGTAAGATCATAGCTGAAACTATAATAGGAGCTGCCACTCAAACTCTTTCTGTACTTAAAAAGGTCGGAGGGGGGATACAGAATGAATGAGCAGCCAGGAGCACAGTCCAGCAGCATGGAGCAGCTGGGTCAGCTGGTAAATCTGTTGTGGGGAAAGGGCCGGGAAGAAGGAAGGGGCATGGTGGGGGGAAGGGGCTGGGGCAGGCACTGCACAGCGGGGGTAGGGCATGGGACAGAGCTGCAGCTCATCCGGCGGGTGTGGTGAGGGGGGTGGCCCCTGCCACTGCATACACCCCGGGAGGGCATGGGGGGGACACGCCCCCAGATCTGCACGTGGGGCAGGACAGGCTGCCATTGCCAGGCTGGGGTGGGGTGGCTCCAGCCTCAAATTAACCCTCATCTAATAAGTGATTAGATGAAGGTGCTCCACTTCGGAGCACCTTAGGGAACTTCTGTTCCCTGGGACCAATCCATCGTGCAATCAGGGCTGAGCTGATTGGAGCCCCCCATGCCTTGTGTCCCCCCTTTCCCCAGCCTCCCCACTCCAGCTCAGGCCCGACAAACCCTACCTTGCAGCTTGCTCCCCCTTCCTTCTCCCCTTCCCTTCCTGCAGACAGCACCAAAGTTGGGAGAGCGGGGAGAGCAGAGCTAGGGGAAAGAGGCTGCAGGCAGGCTCCTCTGACTTGATCAGCTCCAAAGTAGAGCTCGATCCCCCACTCCCACCCCAACAGGCAAATGTCTAGGGTGGGGCACTCTAACTCATGTCACTTATGTAAAGTGGCATGAGTTAGAGAGGGCAACTGCACATCTGTCAGTGCCCACAGAGAAACGTCTTTTTCAACCCTCTTTATAACTGCCTTTCAGGCATTTGAAGACTGTTATCAAACTACCCTCCCCTTCAGACTAAATAATCCCAGTTCTTTCAATTTAGATTTCATTTTGGTGAATAATGAAGAAAAAAAAAGATGCAAGCAAAAAGATTTTCCTCCACAAGATAAATTGCTCAGAACAAGCATCTCTATTTATATTAGTTAGTTAATTCTTCATTTTTTATTGGAACGGTGGCAATAACGATGCCATGTAATTTTACTGTCCCAGAGCCTCAACTGATAGCCAAGCAATATGTGGTTTAATGACCCTATTCTCCCTATGTCTTTATTAACTGGTAATAATTAGTTGGAGTTAAGTACATCTTCACATACCTGGAATACAAAGTGAATTTAATAAAAAATAGCATATAATCAGAAATTGATGGCCTCATTGCCTGGTCAGAATTTGGATTTAGAGGGGGAATTAACAGGACTGATTGTCCCCTCATTTCTACCAGTGTAATGTTACTGATGCTATCGGAGTTATTTTCAACCTACACTGATGTGTGAGAGACGAATCAGGCCCAATGTCTATTTGTTGGAGGATACAGCTTGGGCCTGATGTGTCCACTCAGGATTATCTCCAGCTCTGGGTTGGTCTACTTGGCAAAGTGGTAAAAACACCACAAGGTCTGGCTTCTGACCTGCTCTAACCTTCTAATATTTTTTAGACTAATAGAGCTGCACTGGTGCTAGAAAAATGGGAAAACTCAAAGTCCCTGTAGGCCTAGGATTCAAGACTCTGGGGTCTGACTTCTCTCCTCACATTGACAAATATTACACTGATAAAATTTCAGTAAAAGTCCTCCCAATTCACACAGTTATTAATGAGAGGTATATCAGACTCCTGGTTTTATTCCCAGTTTTGCCCCTAACTTGTGGCATGCTCTTGAGCAAGCCAATCTTGTTCCCATGAAGCAGGAATAATGATTATTAAGAATACTTTTCTGGCTTAAAGAGGTGTTAGTTATAGCCGTTCTGGTCTAAGTTCATAGAAAAGGTTCTTTGGGTAAATGTCATATCTTTTATTAGAGAAACTAAATAGTTGGAAAAAATGTTCTTTAGAAGCTTTCAGGCACAAACGCCCTTCTTCAGGCATAGGGAGAGTCTGCCGGTGTTTGTGTACTCCATTGGGTGGACTAGAACCTTGAACCTATATGCAAAACGCAGGTCTGTGAAAATGCAAATGTATGGCAAGGAAGATCAGAGGGGATAGGAATTAAAGGATGCCAGACAGGTAGGCTGCCAGGATGGAAATCCACAAAGGAAGGGAATGTTGACCAGTGATAAAATGTAGCTAATAAAATGTAGAGAGGGTATCTGGGGTTATAGAATGTCAGGCAGGTTATAATGTGCCATTAATCCAATGTCTATATTTAGTCCATGATTTTTTGTATTCAGTAGATTTATGAAGTTAAGTCTGTAGGCTCATCTACAAAAGGTGTTTTGTAAATTTCCTTTGAGGATTAGAACTGCAATATTGGGGAGAGTGGTTGTCTTGTGAGAAATGTTCACCCACAGGTAACTGGGTATTTTTGTTTTTCATAGATTTTCAGTGTGCGTTCATTCTGGTACGCAGTTGTTTTTGGTTTCTCCTACATAGTTTCCATCAAGGCATTCAGTGCATTGGATGAGATACATTATAGTTCTGGAGATGCAGGTTCAAGAATGGTGATGGTTCCGTTGTGGGATGTAGTTATTGTGGGAGTCGTAGAGATGTGTTGGCAGGTTTACGTTTACATTTTCATTTACATTTCTTGTCCCAGCATGGTTTGGATCCATTCAGTGTGCTCTGGGCCATAGGAAGTCTGCTTCTGGTGATGAGGTTGCCAAGGCTATGTAGATGAGCCTACAAACTTCACTTCATAAATCTACTGAATATGAAAAATCATGGACTAAATATAGACATTGGATTTATGGCACATTATAACCTGCCTGTCATCCAAAACCCTAGGTAACCTCTCTATATTTTACCACCTACATTTTACAACTGGTGAACCTTCCCCTCTTTTGCATCTTCCCCCCACCCCACCTATGTGTCACACCCATTAATTCCCATCCCTCTGATCATCCCTCCCACACATTTGCATTTTCACAGGCTTTCATTTTGCATATTAGCTTAAGCTTCTTTCCTTCCAAGAAAGTACACAAACACCAGCAGACTCTCCCTATGTCTGAAGTAGGGTGTTTGTGCCTCAAAGCTTAGAAAGAACAATTTTCCCAACTATTTAGCTGGTCTAATAAAAAACATCACATTCACCCAAAGAACCTTATTTTTCGGTCTTCCAAGTAGTCTAGGATTGATGCTGTAAAGGGTTTTTAAATCGTTGGCTGAAAAGTGAGAGTGTAATTACTGCAAAATACTATGCTCATTCCTTTAAAAACAATGATATTAAATCTAATATTCCTCTCGTATTTACATCTCATTGTAACCTAAGTCTCACATGTAGCACATGACTTTACAAAAACATGTCAATTACAATCAGCTTGTAGGAGAATCAAAAGTCTACCTTTCAGTACAAATCTGATTATTCTGCAAAAAGCTTATCTGGCTGGTTGACCATTATGTGCCATTGATTGTTAATGTAAGATTACTCTAGACACATATGATGTTGAAACTGAATATGAATTAGAATGCATTATTTCCATCAGATATTTACAAAACTTTACAAAATACATTTGACTTTTAAAAGGCTGACAAATCAAAAGCTATTGCAGCCTTTCCAACATGAAAAAATGAGAGAGATGACTGTTTTGGGGGCTCTGTCAGTGAATATATTTTATTAACACATCAATTCAGTGCACAGTCAGAATACAAGGTCTGAGATCTAGGAGTCTCTCCTAGTCCAACAAACAAAGGAGAATTGTTCCACAGACTTCTGCAGCCCAATGGATGGCATAGCCTCCACAGTCCTAGTAATGTGTTACCCTCTAAAAAAACCCAGAAAACTCAAATGTTCATATCTTTATTCCATCTCTAGACAAGTCTCTCTAGGTCTCAACACTTATATCTGAGGCCCCTTTCCCTCAGGATGA
>NW_017729022.1:33490921-33497257 GCF_001723915.1 Gavialis gangeticus | reverse complement strand
GCTCCGTCAGTGAATATATTTTATTAACACATCAATTCAGTGCACAGTCAGAATACAAGGTCTGAGATCTAGGAGTCTCTCCTAGTCCAACAAACAAAGGAGAATTGTTCCACAGACTTCTGCAGCCCAATGGATGGCGTAGCCTCCACAGTCCTAGTAATGTGTTACCCTCTAAAAAAACCCAGAAAACTCAAATGTTCATATCTTTATTCCATCTCTAGACAAGTCTCTCTAGGTCTCAACACTTATATCTGAGGCCCCTTTCCCTCAGGATGATCTCAGCTTACCGAAATAGATCAAAATATCCCTGGAGGGCTCAAACTTTTCAAATCTGCCAAGCTCCAGACTTGGGAAAACCTGAATCTTTTTATGGGTTTGCACAAATAGCACGTGAATCAGCCATAATTGCCATTTTCTCTGTTTCTTTTGGATCAAACCTGAAATAGAAAACAAAAGATGTAGTGACAGGAGGTAAGCTATACATGCATAGAACTTTAGGGTTTCATATTAATCTGACTGAAATCTGTAACACTAAAGGCACTCAGAGGTACAGAGCTTCCTAGCATGGCTGTGTTAGATAAATGTCTGAAGATTTCCAAGCCCTCTGGTTTTCCATGTACTATTTGAATTACATCATTAGGCAAGGGCAGATCCAGCCATTCTAGTACAGCGATGAGAATCCTATAAAGGACAGGGCAGATTAAACAGACTAGACACACAGATTGGGCCAGATTCCTTGGGGCTGTAAATTGTCACAGCTCTGTAGGCTTCAGCTAAGTTAGGATATTGTAGGATAATTTATTGTAGATGAGAATCTGCCTAAGAATTCCTGAGGAGTGTTGTAAACTCTGGTAACTTCAGCACTGATATGAATGCATTCCCTGGCTTTCAGGAATAGGTGGTATTCACTCAGTCTGGGCCTCATTCCCTTTACTGGCCAGTATAGACCAATGAAAAAAACAGATTCATACTGGGAGTGAGGTTGCAGCACACCAGAGATACTATAATCAGTGGACAGCAGTGTCTTAGTTCCCAGTTCCACTGCCAAGACACAGTGTGGTTCTGGCTTTAAAACAGTTTGTGACAACACCCTGGAGCAGGTTCTAACCTGCTGTAATGGAGCTGTAGCATGAACCCCCTCCAACAGCAGCCTATAGACACTGCGAGTGCACAGAGGGCACAAGGCTGTGACCCCATCCTTCTCCAAGGGGAAATAATGCTGCCAACACTGCTAAGAATTTTTTCTGCCCTTTGCAGAAAGATCTCTGCTAACCACTTCCACAACACAGGGCACTGAGGAACTCTTTCCTAAAATGTATTTGTTTGAACACCGTCAGCCAGGGAATGTTTTTTTTTATCATGGTCCACATAGCTCAGCATACCCTGAGCTTGGGTTACAAAAATGGAAGACAATAAGGAAAGAAGCCCAGTGAATTCAAGCAATATGACACAAGTTAGAGGAAAAACCAAAAAGCCATTTGAAGCTGCATTTGAAAGGAGACTCAGTAACAGAGCTCAATCCTGACTCTCTTCGTTAGGTTACATTCCCATTGGTGTCTACACTACGGAATAAGTCATACTGACAGTTAAACATCTTTTAGAGATCCTGAGTCTACTCTTATGGCAGGGTGGAAATTAGAATAGTCTCCCCAAATTCCTGTGTATTGTATTGGAAAAAAATATTGGAAAAAAAAACTTTCAAATTATCAAAGCTCTTACGGTACCCAATTCTTTCATTAGGTAAAACTTCCTCCCAGCTGAGCCCTTGGGAAATTGTGAATGGGAGGAGAGAGGAGGAATTATTTCATTATCAAGAGGTTTCATTTTATCTTAAGAATTTGATTTTACTTACGAGAAAAGGAGAGAGATAGTAAGTTTAATGCTACAGTATCCAAGTTTATATGATGAAAGACCAGAATTGATTGATTTAATAATTAAAGGTCTTTGTTTAGCCATGCACACACACATATACAATGGCTTAATCACATTTTTACAAGGAAATTGTTTTACTTTGTGCCAAACTAGATTATGAGATAGAGGTAGTAGGTTAAAATAAACTTGTTTAATCCAATAGTTTGATAATGATCCAAAGTGATTCATTACACCTCAGTAATGAGGAAGAGATTTGCTACAGGCTTGAATTAGCTTAACATATCCCCTTATAAATTGTGTGTAGTTCATATATATTTACCAGGATTTCTAGCATCTGTAGATGATAATTACTATTCTTATGAGCTCTGGAGCTGAGCTTAAAAGACAGACAATTGCTTATGAAGGAATCAGAGTACCACTGTCTTATGCCTCTCTTTAGCCAGAGGTGAACTAGAAAAAACAGGTGTCCCATATGTGGCAAAGACTAAGATTACTTTCTTCAGCAAGTAAAAGTGCAAACCTAAAAACATCACTGCTCCAGTATGAATGCAGAAAATTAGTTATAATTTCATAGACTTCCAATGGTCTCATGTCATTTTACATCAAAAATGCTTTCAGCATCACTGAAATGCAAGTATCCCTGGGGTGGAAGATTCCAACCAAGCACACAACTGATGCATAGTGGACACTAGGGGGTGCAATGGATGTTATGCCCAAAGTTACGCCAAATGCTTTGAGCAAAGTTCTCATTCTTCTAAACCCTCTCGTACGATACTTAATGTTCACATAGAATTGGTGGTAAGCACCTCTGGGGATATCATAGAATCGAAGGACTGGAAGGGATCTGCAGGATCATCAAGCCTGGTCCCCTGCCATGGGCAGGAAGTTATTGGGCTCAAACGAGCTCAACAAGTTGCTTATCCAACCTCATCTTCAACACCTCCAAGGATGGCAACTGCACCACCTCTGCTGGGAGTGTGTTCCAGATTTTGGTAACCCTAATGGAAAAAAAGGTTTTCCTTATGTCCAGCCTAAATTTTCCCTCTATTAGCTTGTGCCCATTGGTTCTTGTCCTCCCTTGAGGTGCCTTCCTGAAGAGTTGCTTCCTTAGATCTTGATACTCCCTGATAACACACTTGTAGGCAGGGATCAATTTACCTCTCAGTCTTCTCTTACTCAGACTGAACAGGCCCAGTTCCTGGAGTCTCTCCTCATAGGGCCTATCCTCCAGGCCCCTAATCATATGGGTGGCTCTTCTTTGTACCCTCTCAAGCTTATACACATCTTTCCTGAAGTGTGGTGCCCACTACTCCAGTTATGGCCTCACCAACACTGAACAGAGAGGGAGAAGCACCTCTCTGGATCTACTGGCAACACATTGGCTGATGCACACCAGGGTTCCACTTGCCCTGCTGGCAACCTCGTCACACTGCTGACATCAGAAAGAGAAACCCCAGAAAGTTACAAGGGTTCATCTGAGGGGCTTTATATAAGGGGCTTTGACTGGTCAGGATCTTTATTATCATTTAATACAATTTTATACAGCGTACATGTTGGTTTAGTTTCTGGTCTGCTGTTAGTTCTTAGACATTACCTGTAATCACCCAAGTAATTATGCTAAATATATCTTTTATTTAAGAATTGTGCTTGTGCGTATTCTCATATACATAAATTATTTAGAAAATATCCTACAGTGTATTAATGGCCTAAGGATGGTAAATACATTCTTGCCTCCTCAGGGAAACTGATGGTAGAAAGAGGATTTCTGCTGGTCTAAGCTCAGATTCAAATGTCTCAACTAGTCTACAAAATATAACATTTTGTGTCTACCTCAAGCAGTAGGCATTCAAGATGAGCTTGATATTAGTTACAGCAGAACTGGTCAAGAGGCTGTGCAATGGAGTTATTAAGGAAGTTATTACTGGGGTAAGGTAATCTTGCCTTTTTTGCTTAATGTCAGTGCTGCACCTACGCCATAAAGCATTTGTTGATAAGAAATGGGTGTACAATTACAGCAGGCCCCAACTGTTTCCTTTGTGGTGTTGTTATCATAACAGATACCTTGGAATACACGAACACTGCATACAGAGATGCATTATAGTACAGATATGACCCTCTGCCCTGTCAGCCCTATCTAGCACAAGTACAGAGAGGAAGGAAGTACAAATAAGAGAGTGGTAACTTCAGGCATCTTGGAAAACAATTCTCTTTAGAACTGCACAAGACAGGAATGTCTCTAAATGGCTCTGCCTCCTCCTGAATTGAGACAGGTCTGGTGGGCAAGGTATTTTCATTTTTGCCGTTATCTTTGCTACCTCAAATCATAAGAAATCGCCCTCTTTCCCATCCTTTTATTAGGGGAGCAGCCTAGAAACAGCAGCAGCAACATCTGCTGTGCCCCTCTTTGTAGGGAAAGCAGGAAAAAAACACAGCATGGACAAGGAGAAAGAAAGGAGCAGAGGAAAAAGGTCAGGAGCTAAGAGATGACAAAATAATGCAATTTATGCAATACAAAGGGATTTAACCTGAATCTTGGCATAAAAGCAAACACTGTGATCAGTGCACAGCTACATAAATGACCATAAGCAGGGCTAGGCCCATGTTAAGTAGTGCACAGTTGTAGTTTGATGTACAACCAGACCAAATTAACAAACCAGCCACTAGTCATAAAACACCTTCAGCAGCAGAATTAATCATGATGTTATTACTTGAAGTATGAACATACTAAAGACCATTTAGCTAGTATTTTCACCACCTTTTCCAAACAAGCATGGAACCATCATCTCTGAGCATAGGTCTAAGAAATACAACAATCAGTAACATTAGGTTTAGGCTAGTTTCATAGCCACTGATTCAAGTTGTTCCATTATCATTCTCACCCTTCAACTTGGCCTAGCCTATGTACCTCCAGCAGCAGCCAGGGGGGAAGTATTTGAGTCCAGTGGAGAATACACCAGACCTAGGTACAAGAGACCCGAATTCAAAGATACATTGTGTGACTCTGAGCAAATTTATGAGGATGAGGTTTTCCAAGCTGACTCTTGTTTTGGGGTGCTTCAATTTTGGAGTATCACATGTGAAATATATTTAAAAGTCCTGATCTTCATAAAGTATTGGACACTTAGCCTCTGAAAATCAGGTTCCTTTAAAGTTCTCACACTGGGCATTCGAAAATGAAGACCCTTCCCAGTGAATTATAAACTGCTGGCCAATGCCTATCTGTGCTCTAGTCCCCCCTCTGCAAAAAGGAGATAAACACCAGATAGTAAAGCACTTTGAAATCCATGGACTAAAAGCCCTGGTAAGTGCTAAACACTACCTATTGTGTTGTGACCCTGTTTCCTCTTTCAATATCCTTCATACCCTCTGTCTTTTTTTTTTTTTCCTATCCACTCACCAATGAGATAATCTATTTAAAACATCTTGGAAAAAGCAGGTGAGAAATGACTTTGAAAGGTCTTTTGAGAACAAGGTGCTAAACTGAAACTGACACTACAAGAAAAGTTCAAAACCCCTGGCAGGAGAGCACCAGCGAGTCCCCTTCAGCTGGACCAAAATGGAAGCTAGGTCATTTACTTCAAGTCTAGCAAAACGCGAAATGCCTGTGATACGATCGTGGTTTTAGAAACAGGTTCTGCAAAGAATGAACAATGTCAGCAAAACACTGTAGTCATTTACTATCTCGCTTTGGTGCTTGCTCACTACAAATCCCTGAGTCACTTCATTTTATCTTCTGGATAATTACATGCAAATGAAGTACAGAAGCTTGTTGAGGATGACACTGGATATGTAAATTCTAGCACAAGAACTGCATAAAGGAACAGACAAATTGGAGAGAGTCTCTTCAACGGCTGAAATAGCTGTAGCACTCTCAGCCAGCTATACAACACAGCCTGATACTTAACTGATGATAAAAGAGAAAAGGTTTGTTGAAAAAAGTATTATCCTGCCCTTTTACATCATTGAGGATCTTGGGCTTACATGCAAAAAGTATCCTAAACTGGCAAAGAATAAAACAAAGCTTGAACATCACCATTCATTTTATGCTGTCAATTGTTGCTGCACAATGATACCCTGAAGTGTTCAGTCCCGTCAACAAACTGCAATAGAAGTCAGCGGCTCACACAGTTTTTCCTAGAGCTGGGGAAAATCTTGAGGTAGCCTCCTCTGTACATGGTTACCATTGGAGAAGGCTGCACTGTCACAAAAGAGCACAAAGGGGTATACCCTGACCTGGGAGGCATGCCCTGTGGAATGAAGTTGTCAGGGGTAAGGACAAAAATTACACATAAGCCAGTATAAGTGACCGGAAACTGGTTCAAATCTGTAACACAACACAAGTTCAGTGCACATAAACTGCTTTCAAAATGGCTGAAACCAGTTTAAGATAAATCTGGTAGGCTGTAGTATTAGATCTAATTTAGGTTAAATCAGTTTACTGAGCTTCTGTCCCAGATCCCCTCC
>NW_017729022.1:33480210-33485921 GCF_001723915.1 Gavialis gangeticus | reverse complement strand
GCATCTCCCCTGCAAATCCCCACCTTGCAGGGTGGGTGGGCTAGACTTGGCTCAAGCTGCCTGCTCCAAAGGAGCAGGGAGGTATGCTCCAACATCCCCCAACTTCTGGCCTGAACCACTGCAGGCACATGGCTGCATTTACAAAATCAAAAGTGAATGTCTATTCACTTGCTAATTGGTTCAATCTATACAGTTTAGACTAACCTGAGAAGACTGAATTGATTCAGCCTTAGGCTTTTTGACTTTCTGTACTTAGTCCAGCTGTTTGGCAGTCCTTGGGGCCACTGCCCTTAGGGCCCCTCTATAACTCAGTTCTTGACAGTAGTCAGATGATGTGAAACAATGCTCTCCAGATCAGCTCAGTCAAAAGGAAGTGATGCAACTACCTGAAGCAATTGCTGTACAATTCTGCAAGTGTGGTGAGAGGCAGTGTAGCTTATCAGAGACAATCCTGTTAGGCACAGTTCAGTCTCTGCTGCCACTTAGATACAAAGAGTAACAGTAATTTGCTGTTGATCTATGTTTTCTACACTACTGTAGTTCTTGGTCCAAGTGCCAGGGGCTTGAGCATGTCCATCCATCTGAGTCTTCAGGCTTGCTCCAAGCCAGAAATACATAGGGAAGATTGCTCCAGGTTTGTACCTCTGCATCTGCTCTTGGGCCCTAATCTCCAGTAAGCCTAAAAGTAGGGACTGGGACAATCCAGAGCAGCCTTACTATGTAACTTGGGTTATATGCCCCTTCTATGTCTGAAGCGGCATGTAACCCAACGCTACAATGGCAGACCTTAGTAATTAGTAATACTAATGAAAGGAAATACAGAAAAACATAATTTACACACTGTATGGCCATGAAATAAATATGTCGAGAAAATGCCTGAGTGTAGCAGTCGTTCTTTAAAAGCAATCCTAGGCTCCCAGAAACTGGAGAAAGAAATGATCTGGCAAGTTGCCTAACCTTTCCCTTTACTGACAATATATATTTCAGAACAACTTGTATGTGTCACAGTGGATACTTTATATAGAATTTAACACCAGCCTGTTCTTAGATTATTTTCTGTCTCATTTTAATTAAATGAGCTTTTTGTTGTAAAATGCCTTTGCATCTCTTCTTGCTTAAATACAGAAATGTAATAATATTTTTTCATGTTATTAGCTCATTGATTTCATTGGCATTTCAAGATATTACTTTTGCTGGTTTAGATTAAGTCATGAATTATGTCACCAGCAATCTATAAATCAATACACATTCTTAATTTCTATCTGAGAAAGATTCAAATCTCTCAGTGCCTCCAGGCTACATTACCAGCTTATGCAATGACTGAAAAAGCAATATAGCCACCTACAGTACCAACAGTAGTATGCAAATAAAAGCAGCAATATTTAATCCCTCTATTTAATAATGCTTGCAATATCATATTCCTGTGATGGTATCCTCTTTTTAAGAATTTGTAATTCAGCTAGAAGATTTTCCCTTTGTTCTGCTGTTCTGGAATAGATTTTCAAAGGATACTAGCACATAATGCCATAGATTTTAGGGAGGGTTGTGTCATATTAAGGAGCCCTCAGTCCCAGCCTATCTCAAAGACCAGTCCCAATTTGCACATGAGTGCCCCCCTTATTGCAAGTAATTAAAACACGGCTAAAACATGTGCAACAAAGACTTTTACTGCACCAAGGCTAGGTACAGACATTATGTTTATACCTGTATAAGTGCTCAGAAACTAGTCTACACCATTAACTGAACAGAAATTCAGCACACACAGACCAATTTAAAAATGGTAGAACCTGGTCTAAGACAGACTTGGATGAATGCAGTATCAGACTTAAACAATTTAGGTTATTAAACCAGTCTACTGAACTTCTGTACCAGATTCCCTCCTCACTCAAGTTAGGTTGCAGTCCCACAGCATCCCAGACTGCTTTGCAAGCTCCCACTAACCAACCCTTGCAGGGTGGCTTGCTAGCCTCAGTCGTGCTTGTCTGCTCCAGCTGAGTGCTGGGACAGCCTTGCCCCCAAGCTCTAACAGAGAGAAGCCAAAAAAATCCTTTATCACCAGCCCCAACACCTATCTACACCTGTCAGCAGCAGCAAGTGGGGAAAAGGTGTCCCCCCCACCCCCCGGCTGTGCTGGTTTGGGGTAAAGAGGACTGAAATATATGACTGAATGCATATCTTGGTATCTTAAGATAAGAACTTCCATGGAAAGTAAAAGATAAATATATTGGTACCATGATAGTTTTAGGCATTCCACTACACAACATTGTATTTACAATTGATTGAAACCATCTGTTGTTGTGAAACATTTTTTCTTACTGTAGTGGATTAAAGTGACATTTTCTCTTGTTACCTACTTGGACATAGAGATACATCTGACTATGCATATCCATACAGTCAGAACATCTGGGTTTGACTGGTGAAAAGTATGTCGAGGAAATGTCTTCATAAATTATCTGGACACTGGTGTCAGAAGCGGACTGGCTAAGTTCACTGACGACACCAAACACTGGGGAAGAGTGTTCACACTTGAAACCATGGTGTCATGGTTACTGTGTTAAATCAGGTCAGAGCAATATAATTAGCGCTACTCTACAATGGCCCTTCAAAATCTCTTGTTCTGTTCCATTCAGGATCTTATTAACTCACACACTGTCACTTTTTTTAAAGTTTTAAATAAGTCTGTGTTGGAACAATAGTCAACGGTCAGAGGGTTTTAAGAGCTGGTACAATGCACAGATGCATCCCAGGGAATCTGTAACCAGTAATATTCAGAATAGAATTGTTTAAGCAAAAATTACTAGAAAAGTACTAACATAGGGCTGAGTGCCAAAAATCTTTGCCCACATCAGTGCATTGACTTAAAGGCAAATACTAATTGGAAGGTTGGGTAGACAATTTCCCTAATAACACAGACATAGCTTAACTATTCATAACCTTACAGTAGTGACAAAACCTCCTCCCCTCCATACAATTTACCACAAAATGTCCGGTAACAAAGCTTCACTCCAACCGGATTTCCACATCAAAAGAAAACCTCTGCAATGAGCTATTTTGGACCCAAGTATGCTAGGTGAATTCTTGGTCCAATTCTGTTTTCCAGTCAGATGGGTTTCCTGTAAACTATGCACTTAAAAGACAGCCTCACATGGAGGCATATACAGTAATCCAGTAAACTCAAGAAGCCTTGCTCCTGTTTCAGGTGCTCCAAGGGGTGGAGTGAAAACACTAATAACACCATACCCATGACTGGGATGTAATCTATTCAGTAAAAGCTGTGTTATCCAGCACTTTACCATCCAGAATGCTTTATTAACTGGCATGCTGATCGATCCAGCAAAAGCGAAACCACCTGCCAATAGACATGGCAAAAAGCAAAACTTCCAGCACTTCCAGTTTCACCAAGTCCCACTTCTTTCTCGTGGACCACGGCCCGGGGCAAAGCAGCCTGCACAGGGCCCCTCTCCCTGTCCCCTGGTACACTGACACCAGGGAGTGAAAGCCTTTGCGCACCGGACAAGTGGGAGGGGCGGCGGCCCAAACAAACAAAGACGCCTCTCAGATAACCAGCATATTTGATTAACTGGCACCTCCCATTCCCCATGAATGCCAGATAAGAGAGCTTTTACTGTACTATCTATTCACCTGGGCCATTTTTACTAGTCAGCAAGATGCATAGCTCTGCTCACTTCCTGCTTCTCCAAATGCTATCAAATACTATCATGGTATAGACCGTACACTGATGGGAATTCATAGATTTCATAGACATTAGGGCTAGAAGGGACCTCGCAAGATCATCAGGTCCAGCCCCCTGCCCAAGAGGCAGGAAGTCAGCTGGGGTCAAATGATCCCAGCAAGATAAGCATCCAAATGTTTCTTGAAAGTGTCCAGAGTAGGTGCTTGCACCACTTCTGGGGGCAGTCTATTCCAGACTCTGGGAAAATGGACAGTAAAGAAGTTTTTTCTTATGTCCAACCTAAAACGGTCATCCCAGAATTCGTGACTGTTAGACCTTGTCTTCCCTTGGGGTGCCCTGGTGAACAGATGTTCTTCCAGCCCCTGATGCATACCCCTTATAGACATACAGGCACCCATCAAATTCCCCCTGAGCCTATGCTTCTCCAGGCTGAAGAGTCCCATGCCTCTCAGCCTCTCCTCATAAGGCCTGTTCTCTTGTCCTCTAATCATGTGCGTGGCTCTCCTCTGGATTCTTTCAAGCTTCTCCAGGTCCTTTTTAAAGTGCGGAGCCCAGAACTGGATGCAGTTCTCCAGCTGCGGCCTCACTGGAGCCAAGAAAAGCAAGAGGATGACTTCCTGGGTCTTGTTTGAGGTACATTGGTAGATGCAAGCCAGGGTTTTGTTTGCTTTGCCAGATGCATCATTGCATTGGTGGTACATGTTCATCTTGTAGTCAATCATGATCCCCAAGTCTCTTTCGGTCATGGTGATAGTGAATGTAGAACTGCTGAGCCTATAAGTATGATGTGGGGTTTTATTTCTGAGGTGGAGCACCTTGCATTTCTCCATGTTGAATGCCATCAGGTTTTGATCCACCCACCTTGTGAGCCTGCCCAGGTTGGCCTGAATTGCCAGCCTATTCTCTAGTGCAGGGGTGGGCAAAATATGGCGCACAGGCTGGATCTGGCCCATGAGGCCATTCTATCCGGCCCACGGGGCCACTAAAAAAGTTAGAAAATGAGTATTGAGCTGTCCTTGGTTCCTGTAAAAAATGATAGAAACCAGGGGCAGTATGACCCAAGGCAATCCCACCTTGCTTCTGCAATAACAGGGCCCGCCTGGCCCGCCCCCCCAGCTGGAAGCCCCACCAGGAGCTTCTGGCCTGGGACCATGTGACTGCACCGTGCCGGAACCTCAGGTAAAGGGGGGGAAGGGCAGGGGAGGACCCCAGGCAGGGAAGGAGCCCAGGGAAAAGCAGCCCAATGAAAAGCGGTCCCTCGCCCACCACGTGGCCTGCACTCCATGCTGCAACCACTCACAGCCTGCTTGGGGCTGTCCTGAACAGGCACAGGCAGCCCCACCTGGTCTGCGAGTGGCTGCGGTGCAGGGTGCCAACCACAGGGAAGGCGAGGGGCCCTCAGCACCAGCTTGTAACCTGCCCCCCCACCAGCCTGGGCTCCACTACGGCTCCAGGCTCATCCATCGGGGTTGTGCATGGCGGCAGCAGCTGCGGCCTCCCCACTTGCCACGCCGGGAAGTGTTTGCTGCTGCTGCCTGCCCGGAGCTCGTGCACTGGGCAGCCCAGAGGCGGTGGTGGCAAACATTGCCCAGCGCAGCACGCAGGGGGGCCACAGCTGCTGCCACCGTGAACAGCCCCAGTTGGCAAGCCCGGAGCCGGTGCAGGGCCCAGGCTGGCAGAGGGGGTGGGTTACAAGCTGGTGCTGAGCGCAGAGAAAAGCAGCCCCTTGTCCACCCCGTGGCTGGCACCCCGTGCTGCAACCGCTCACAGCCCACGTGGGGCTGCCTGTGCCTGCTCAGGACAGCCCCATGCAGGCTGCGAGCAGCTGCAGCAGGGTGCACCAGCCAGAGGGTGGGCGAGGGGCTGCTTTTCTCCACACTCAGCACCAGCTTGTCCCCTGCGGAGGAGCAGGGGGTTGGGGCTGCATGGTGCCCCCTACCTGTACCGCAGGGCTGGGGGACACTGGGAGTGAGCAGGTGCACAGAGCCCACACCAGTGTCCCAGGGCCAGTGTCGGC
>NW_017729022.1:33471594-33475210 GCF_001723915.1 Gavialis gangeticus | reverse complement strand
AGCGGGTGCACAGAGCCCACACCAGTGTCCCAGGGCCAGTGTCGGCGAGGCCCAGAGCAGGGCAGCAGGACTACAGGGTCCCAGCTAGCAGGGGCTCTATGGAGCCAGGCCAGCTCCCCCCTCTCCATGCTAGTGCAGCCCAGTCCAGCTCCACAGACCCCTGCCAGCCTGTACCCTGCTCTGGACCCCACCAGTGCTGGCCCTGACACATTGGTCCCAAGACATTGGGACACTGGTCCCAAGATGGTGACCAGGGAGTGTGGCACCTGTCAAGGGGCAGGGCTACCCATGTGGCCCTCAACAGCTTGCCAAAACTGGGTAAGCGGCCCTCTGCCCAAAATAATTGCCTGCCCCTGCTCTAGTGTGACCACACTTCCCCACAATTTGGTTTCATCAGCAAATTTACCTAATCTGCTTCTGATACCTGAATCCAAATCGTTTATAAATATATTAAAGAGTACTGGTCCAAGTATGGAGCCCTGGAGGATGCCAATGGTCACCATGCACTATGTTGACATGGTTCCATGGACTATCACTTTCTGGGTCCGAACACAGAGCCAGTTCTCCAGCCATCAGACAGCAAGGTTGTTGAGGCTGCAGTTCCCCACTTTAACCATGAAAACTTCATGGGAGACCAAGTCAAAGGCTTTTTTGAAATCCCAATAAATGATGTTAACCTCTTCTCCTTTGTCCAGATGATGTATTACCTGGTCATAGAAGGAAATGAGGTTGGTCACGCAGGACCTACCCGCAATGAAGCCATGTTGGCTATCTCTCAGAATGTTGCATTCTGTTAGCCAGTTGTTAATGGGTTTTTGATCATTTTTTCCAATATTTTACCAGGGATTGAGGTCAAACTGATTGGCCTGTAGTTCCTTCGATCTTTCCTCCCTTTCTTGAAGATAGCCAACACATTGGCCCTCTTCCAGTCTTCAGGAATCTCACCCAAGTGCCACGAGTTCTCAAATAACCTCAGCATTGACTGTGCTATGATGTCAGCCAGTTCCTTTAGCATTCTTGGGTGCATACCATCTGGGCCAGCTGATTTGTGAATGTCCAGCCTCTCACGGTGTTCCCTCATAAGATCTTCACCAATGATGGTTGTGTGTTCACCCATACCCTAGCAATCCTACATCTTGTTAGGCAGGGTGATCCCCTTGGGCTGGTAGAAGACTGATGCAAAGCAAACATTAAGGAGACCAGCTTTTTCCTGGGTATTGGTTGCCGGCTGCCCCATATGGTTGAGCAAGGGTCCAATGTTGCCCTTGTGTTTCTTTCAACTATCTACGTATTTGAAGGAGGACTTTTTATTGTCCTTGATTCCCATAGCCAGTTTGAGTTCAGTTCCAGCCTTGGTTTTCCTAATTTGCTCCCTACAGGTGCAGGCCAGTGCTGAATACTCCTCCTTGGTGATGCTACCTGACTTCCATTCCTTATAGGCTTCTCTTTTCAGATACAGGAGTTCCATGAGTCCCCTATTTAGCCACGGGGGTCATCCAGCCCTTTTGCTTCCTTTCCTATGGGCTGGGATGGAATTTCCTTGTGCTTTGAGGATCGCATTCTTAAGGAGCAATCACTCATCGTGGACTCCCCTCTCCATCAGGTCCTGGTTTCTCAGGGCCTCAGCAACCAGCTTCCTAAGCTTATGAAAGCCTGCTTTCTTAAAATCAAGGACTTCTGCATTGCTGACTGATTTGCCAGCTTTGCTATGGATAGCAGGCTCATTGTCTCCTAGCTTCTCTTCAATTCTCAGGCCACTCACTCGATCATGCCCTTTGGCCAGTACCAGATCTAGGCGCATACCAGATCTGTTGCCCTGTAGACTTCTTGAGACAAGTAGAATTCATCAATGTAAGTGAGAAAGCTACACAACCGATTTGGCAGAGTGCTCCTCCCATGAGATATCAGGGTAGATGAAGTTGCCCATGACAACCATGCACCAAAAGTATACAGCCTCTGCCAATTCCCTAGTGAATGCAAAGTCAAGATCTTCCTCTTGTTTAGGAGGTCTGTAGTAGACTCCTACCATTATATCACCTTTACTGTCTTCCTCCCATAATCTAACCCAGAGGGTCTCAAGTCGCCCTTCTTGGGTGCCAAATTCCACTTGTAGGGAAGTATACTGCTCTTTCACATAGAGAGCTACACCCCTGTCCTTTCTAGCAACATGATACACCCTGTAAAAGGTATAGCCATCTATATCTGTGGTCCAGTCATAGGTGGAGTCCCACCAGGTCTCCATTATTCCTATGAGATTGTATTGATTTTTGTGTAGCACAAAGGCCAGTTTCTCCTGTTTGTTCCCCAGGCTCCTGGCATTTGTGTACAGACAAGAAAGCCTGCCATTGGAGGCCCTAAGCTTCCCAGCCCTCCTAGAAGAGTCCCGTCCCTGGGTTGGGGTAGGAGTGAAATCCTTTGTGCTGCATGACCTACTGATTCGGCAGTTGATGCTTGCTGGGCTTGCTCTGGTGGTTGTCTGCCCATCTCTTTGTTGTCTACCCTCTGGTGGCTGTCCACCCATCCCCTGGCAAACTTAGTGTAAAGCCCTGTCGGGTTGGTCAGCCATTCTGGCTGTGAACAGCTTCTTCCCCATTGGAGTGAGTTAAAGGCGATCCCTTCTGAACAGACCACTGCCTCTACCTTAGAAGTCTGGACTGTGATTGAAGAAGCTAAAGCCTTCATGATAGCAATTCAAAGAATGAGTGGTGGCATCTACACAAGACGCTGACCGCACAGTTGTCACTGTGCAGTCACTTAGTACTTGCATACCTAAGTACAAAATGACTGTGCAGTAACCAGCATTACTGCACAGTAGCTCATTAATACTGCACAGTAGCATCACATCACAGTTCATGCACCATGACGCTACTACACAGTAGTAACAAACTACTGCACAGTCAGCATCTTGTGTAGATGCAGTCACAGTGTCTAGACCTAGGGCGAGGCTGAAGCAATATTTTCCTCTCTACTTTTCCTCTGCCATGACGGAACACTTTGCCTTAATATTTTGTAAGCTTCATATGGTATACATATTCCAGAAAACAGTAGTGTGTGAAAAACTAAATCCAGGCATGGCAAAAATTAGGTCTGTGAGAAGCTTCAGTTGTTGATTCAATTCGGAGGAGGTTCGGCCCAATATGGCAGCTGAATCTCCGAGTCCAAATCGAATCAGGAGACCCATTAATCTCTCCAAATCAAATCGGAACCTCTGAATCGATTTGGAGAGATCTGACAATTCAACCATAGACACAGTTTTATATGTTTTTTCTATGTACCTTGAGGTACCAGGTGCGCCTCATGAACGCTAAAATAGTGGGGTAGATGGAGCATCCCACTGGAGTGCAGGGTAGTCCCCCACGTGCTCAGCAGTGGACCTGGAAGTGGACCAGAAGTACTTCTAGTCCACTTCCAGGTCTGCCATGGAGCGTGTGGGGGACCACCCCTGCCCCTATTCCACGGCTTGGTGACTGGTGCCTCCTGGGTCTGGGGGGCCACCCAGGGTCCTTCCAGGGCCAATCACTGACCTGGGGGGGGGGAGTGGGAGAAGGTCCCCCACGCACTCGGTGGCAGACCCAGAAGTGGACCAGAAGTACTTCTGGTCCACTTCTGGGTCTGC
>NW_017729022.1:33466034-33471402 GCF_001723915.1 Gavialis gangeticus | reverse complement strand
CCCCCCCCCCCCCACTCCTGTAGGATTATGAGCCATGCCTGGTACCTCGAGGTTTGTAGAAAAAACATTTAAGGTTGTGTCTATGGCCGAATTGCTGATTCTCTGAATCAGAATCAAATCTTCAGATTCGGATTCGGCTGAATTGAATCAGGACAGTGATCCAAATCAGGGAATTGAATCGCTGTCCCCCAAATCGGGCCAAATCCGAATAGAATAGAACCCACTTCGCACACCCCTAACAAAAACCTAAAGGACCTTTTTTCAGTGTCAGACCTAACATAAATGTTACATCTTCCAACTATCCAACTATCCCCACATCAATTGTGGCTCTATCAGGCTATACTCTTTCTAGCAAAAACAAGTTCTAAACAAGGTCTATGGTAGTGGATATATCTCAGGAGCAAGAGGATAGAAATGATTGTTTCTGTTATTTTGCACCTGCAAAAACTGCTGAACCACCAGGTGGTATCAACTACCAAACAAACCAGCTGATTCAGGCCAGGACCTCTTCTGTGATTCTCCCACAGAAGGGGTCCAGCTCTTTTCTTTGGACCTGCTCAGTCCTTTGGTGATGATAGCAAGCTTATGGAGACTTACAGCTGATACCAGCTAACCATCAGTGCTGAAGGAGGACTTAAGAGCAAAAGGAACTATGGGAGGATCTAAATTTTTTAAAAGGGGGGTTCAGATAGTGAGGTACATCATCACATACAAAACAACACATATTTTTCTCTAATTAAAAATACACTAGAAGCGTTATTAATATGCTAGGGCCCTAGGGCTGTGTTATTCAGTTTAAGACTGAAGCAAATACAAATATAACTTCACTGGAATGTTTAAAACAATCTGCGTGGCTGTGAAATAGGAGCTTCATTACCATAAGCAGCTAAAAGACAGCAGAATTGTGGAGAAAAGACTAACTTGATTAGTGGAATATCAAGACCCTTAAAAAGAAGGGAGGGTCATCAACATTGATGAAATGAAGAATTTAGAAGGAATTTAGAAGGAATCTGAGCCTTGAAGTCATCTGACTCCCTCCACACTGCCTGACTAGAAATGCAATGCTAAACAATTGGTTTTAAACTTTGGGTGGCCAGGAATTAATGTGGGGCTGCAAGTGAACTAGTGCACCCGGCCTGGATCCACCCCGAAAGGAACCATCACCTCTGAAAACTACATCCTTCACACATCACCAAATGCTCAAAGCAGGACCACCCCCAACTATATCATTCCACCCAGGGCTTTGTCAAGCCGGGCCTTAAAAACCTCTAAGGATGGAGATTCCACCACCTCTCTGGGAAACCTGTTCCAGTGCTTCACCACACTCCTAATGAAAAAGTTTTTCCTAATATCCAACATTAACCTCCCTTGCTGTGACTTGAGGCCATTGCTTCTTATTCTATCATCTGCCACTGCTGAAAACAGTCTAGCTCCCTCTTCTTTGGAACTCCCCTTCAGGTAGTTAAAAGCTGTTATCAAATCCCCTCTCAGTCTTCTCTTCTCCAAATTAAATAAACCCAGTTCCCTCAGCATCTACTCATAAGTCATGTGCCCCAGCCCACGAACCATTTTCATTGATCTCTGCCAGACTCTCTCCAACTTATCCACATCGTTTCTATAGTGAGGGGCCCAAAACTGCACACAATATTCCACAGGTACTACACCAGTGCAGAATACAAGGGAATAATCACTTCTCTTGAATTGCTGGAAATGCTCCTACTAATGCAGCCCGGTATACTATTTGCATTCTTATAAATAAGGGGACACTGCTGACTCATATCCATCTTATTGTCCACTGTAAACCCCAGGTCCTTTTCTGGAAAGCTGCCAATTAGCCAGTCAGTCCCCAGGCTGCAGAAGCTGATCCTTGTGCAAAGGCTTCTGCACCTGAGCATGGTGCTGCCAGCTTGAATTCATTCTGTCACTGTAATCAGAAACTGCCATTCTTCACTTAAACTATTATGTGACAATAAGATAGCATGGTGAGAGCCCAGGAGTTCTTGACAACATCGTTTTTACTATTTACAGAACACAGTATTAAATGCTCATAGGAGAACAGAGCACAGTACATCTGCCATGCATGATGGACATTCCAAAAGAAACAACTGCAAGGTTGTTAGAGACAGGGGGCTACAACCTCCAGCCAAAGAAAAGAGCCTGACAGTTATGTTGTCTCTAAACTCAACAAAGAGCCTGACGCCAGCTGTATCACTGACAATATCATGCTGTTACTGATCTTGTATAGTGCTAGATCTGGGTCACTCAGAAGTACCCATAGCCATTCAGAATGATGGATGCTGTGTGAACAGGCAACACAGGCACTCTTCTAATTTATTGGGCACAAGCTTAGATTGTCTGAGATGCACAAGTTAGTCAGTTTAAGCCTAGCTTTAAAGAGATTTCCTGAAAGTTCGGATTGTCAAAAAACTGAGTATTCCAAAGACAAATGTCTGGTTTCCATTCTCATTAGTCAACTGTTATTTTATTCTGATACTGAATTAGTTTGTGATTGTCAAAGGCAGTTAGGTGCCTAGCTTCCTACAACCCCTTTGAAAATCACAGCCTAAACCTACAATCCTAGTCTGTTCCATTTCTCTCAGGCCCTTTCGTCATAACCTGGAGGACTTGTAGTTGTGGGGTGGCCTAAGGCTTCCCTTCTGTCTCACCCCAGGGCTACAAATATTACAGGCTGGATCCATGGTCATGCTCCCCAAGTAATAGACACAACCTACACTCCTTGGTGGGCCCACAAACCTACTGCCCATCTAGTTCTAGGTCTACTACGGACTTCTCCATTACTCTCAGGTGAGAAGAATACTTGGAGTAAACAGGAAGGTCCACCAGCACTTTTCCCAAGGGATATTTTTAAGCATACGTAATACCTGGTGCAATCTAGTATATATGCAAAAGACCAAAAATACAGTATTATCCTTGACAGGATTTTTCTGTGACCCAAGGACAAGTGTGTTGGCTCTGAGACACAAGCAATTAGTGCCTTTCCTTCTCATGCATTGCTGCCATTAAAACAGCTCTTGTAAAATAGGCCTATTGTGATGCCTGAGGGGAAAGAGTGAAAAAAAATCTTTAAATCAGGTTAATCTGACCTAGAACACAAAATGCCTTGGTCATAGTCATATATTGTGTGCATCAGTAGAGGCAGAATTACAGTTGTTGGCTGCTTTAACTTTGTATTTCTATATTTTAGTCTTTGATTTCTTTTAATCTTAAATGACCTGGATAATCCTTGTTGGGGCATAATTACAACATTCTTGTAATGTTTGTTAGCCTTTGGAGCATATTTCAGTAACTTAACTTTGGCTTGCCTTTTTTGTTTTGTTTTGTTTTCCCTGGGAATATATCATAAATTGACCTATCTACAATGAGAAGTGTTTCTCTCCCTGCAAACTTGCAGACTGCATTATGTTGCCAGTTGTACTTTACTTCAAACAGTGCTACTGCAGTAAGTATTCAGCTTTCATTTAGCATTGGCAAGAAGAGTGGAGTCTGCTCAGCTTCATTTGGCTGTGAACTAATGAAGACAGACTATAAATGACTGCCTGTAAGATCTATTTATCTACATCTATGAGAGGAACATAGACTGTGGGAGAAAATGAAATTGCAAGAAAGAGGGAAGCTGGAGGACTAATAATTACAGGAAAAGAAACTCATTTAAAATCTAAACATGATCATTAAATAACTAAACCTTGTGCAAGATCATTTAAATAATGAAGACGTGCACTCTCCATCAAGACTAATTTAATGACTTACTTGAAAGACTATGGCAACTAAAAGCCATTAGTATTAACCTGAGACAAACATTGAAGTCATTATTTTTATTATTATGAATTTATGCAAGACAAAAAACAAAGGCTGCCCCATCCTCAGGAGTACACTTCTTAGCAGAAAGACTTTCATTGGCAACCGGGAAGATTTTGTGCAAATATTGAACTAAAATATCTGAAACCCACATGTAGCAGAGAGCAAGAATCCAAGGGTCAGAAAACTGAGCAATGAGAAGCAGATTGGTGTCCACTTTTAGGTGACTGGTTTAGAAACTTGACTCTCCCCATACCATGCATAACCTCAGCACTGGGTCAACAAAAAATAGCATGCTGAGCAGAGAACCATGCAAGCCAGCCAGTAAGAAATGCTAAGAACAGAAATATCTTCATCCTTCCTTGGGGCATGGTACCTCACCCTGCCCTACTGCAAGGTGCTGTTCTCCATTGGGGATGCTCAGTTCTGAAACCTCTTCTGAAGGCTGGCACCTCAGTCTTTTCTTTAGACTTTTCTTTAGAAGACACAGGAAGATGAGAAGCACCACCCTCCTTTTCTACAAGGCCTCAGTGGTTAGAGGCAGACAGCCACTCCAGAACAACCAAGCATTTACCAGTCAGCAGGAATACAACATGCAGAGTCCTTCCTGCCCTTCCAGGACAAACTTAAGGCAGTGTCTATATGAGCAATAGTAATTGGCCTAACCAGTCTTGTTTACTGGAAACCACGTTGTTTCCTCCGTCCTTCTCTGTGATTAATTTATCTTCCTGCTGCTGAGTTAAAGCAAAGCTTGAAAAACTCTTTACATCTTGTCTCTTCGCCCCTCTCTCTTCCCTTCTCCTTCACCCTCTCCCCTTCCCCCACCCCCCTTTCTTGGATACCAGTTATTCTCAGTTTTTAGGATTTCTATTGTCTTTTCCAAGGTGTTCGTTCCTTAGGTATGAAGCCCCATCCATTTCTTAATGGGCCATTCCTTATCAAGCCCCTACCTAACCACTTTAACTCCAGTATACAGAAGTATACACAAAGCTGGGGAGACTTAGGCATGCACCATAATAAAAATATTTTAAAACATTCTCACATGCTCACAGATGAATGCTTGGCATAGTTTAGAGCCATATCATAGCTTAGAGCAGGGGTGCTCAATCACCAGCCCACAGGCCATAACTAGTCTGCGGAGCCATGAAACCTGGTCTGCGGGGCTTTTCACAGGTTGGGAAATTTGGCGGTGGGGGAGTGGAAGCAGTTAATAATGCCATCCCTCCCCTGCTGCCAAATTACCAAACTTCACATAGCCAGATTAGGCTCAGAATACCCACCCGGCTTGCTAAATTCAGGTTGGGTTGGGCTGGGCTATTTTCATGCAGCCAGACTGGGTCAAGGCCATCTCCTCCTAGGGTTACCATATTTCCAGTTTCAAAAAAGAGGACACCAAAAAGAGAAGACCTGTCGGGGGGGCATAATATAATCATTAGGGGGCAGTGATATGCCTGTGTCCTACCCCTGCCCCTCACTCTCAAGCCACAGCCCGCCCAGCCCTGCTGCTGTTCCTCACTCCCATAGTACCCTGCCCCCCAGATAATGCTGGCGC
>NW_017729022.1:33460144-33461034 GCF_001723915.1 Gavialis gangeticus | reverse complement strand
ATGCCTGTGTCCTCCCCCTGCCCCTCACTCTCAAGCCACAGCCCGCCCAGCCCTGCTGCTGTTCCTCACTCCCATAGTACCCTGCCCCCCAGATAATGCTGGCGCCCCTCACTCCTGACCTGCAGTCCCTCAACCTCCCGCAGTCCCCCTCACTCCCAAGCCACAACCCTGCAGCCCTGCCGGTACCCCTCACTCCTGACCCACAGGCCCCTGTTCTCCTCAGCCCTGCAGCATCTCCCAGCTCCCCCACCCATGCAAGCACAGGCACTGGCCCCCATGCTGCCAGCCTGGCCTGGCCATGCAACTCCCCGCTGCCCCCGAAGGGCCCCCCTGCCCCTTCCCTGTTGAAGGGGCAGGCATCTCCCCCAGCCTGCTGCAGCCCCAGTGCCCAAACAGCTTCCCCTCAATGCCAGCAGGCACCTGCCCCCCACTTACATACCATCCCTGACGCACGCGCACACATACACACACACACACCCAGTCCCCAAGCCCTGGCCCTCCAACCCCCGTTCCCCATAGAATTACCTGTATCCAGCTGCCGGTACTGCTCCCACCACCTTGCCTGGCTGCATGCCGGCCATGTGCATGTGTGTGTGCAGACACACGATGCCCTGTGCTTTCACTCGTCCCTCCCACTCTCTCTGTTCCCCCCAGTCCCAAGCAGCTCCTTGCTAGGGCAAGACGGGAAGTGCCGGGAAAAACTTTGATGTTGAACACAGTAAAATCCTGGACATTTGTTGATATTTAAAAAAAAAAACCACCCAGACAGAGATGGGAGGACCCAAAAAGAGGACCTGCCTGAGAAAACCGTGACATATGGTAACCCTATCCTCTTCTCTCCCCACATGTGCCAAATTTGCCCCCCCCGCCCAGCCCCCCCTGGGGCATCC
>NW_017729022.1:33456951-33460092 GCF_001723915.1 Gavialis gangeticus | reverse complement strand
CCCCCCCCGCACCAGATATGGCTCCGGCTGCCCCAGTCCTGGCCTCACTCACCCCACCCCACCTGCCTGATATGGCCCTACCTCACTTGTCCAATCCGACCCTGGCCCTGGCTACCCATCCCATCCAATCTGGCCCTGTTCTCACAACCCCATTCACCAAATCTGTCTGCAGCATTACTCATCCCATGCACTGGATCTGGCCCTAGCCCCAGCCCTGTCTGCCCTGCACAGTGGATTAGGTCTACCAATTGGATCTGGCCCACCAGATGCCCTGTGGCCCATCTGGCCACAGGGCAACAAAATTGGGCACCACTGGTTTAGAACAATGCTGCATTATGCTGGGGGAGTGTCCTCATCATCCTCAGTAACAGGAGACCGTGACTCTCCTAGTATATCATAATTACTTGTGCTAAAAGCCAAGCAACTGACCAACCAGAGCCAGGTTCTGATCCCAATTTCACTTGTAAATCTGCAGTAACCGATATCAAAATTTGGCACTTTGGGTTTATTATTATTTATCCCTCAGTGGGTGCACCTGTGTGTATGCTTTAATACATATTAGCCTATTTTAATGCTCGTTAAAACATTACTTAAAAAGTGCTATTTAGTTCATGCATATTAAGATAGGCTAATGTGCATTAAGTGCCACGTAAAAACCATGCTCTTTAGTTAATGCTCATTAAGACAGGCTAATGCGCATTTTCTTAGTATCTCACAATGTAGGTACTAGATTTAATGCACATTAATACACATGTAGATGTGCCCAGCGTGTTTCTTGAAGGCATAGTTCTTGGCAGTCACTATTGATGCACAGTTGGCAATAATTCCTTGTTTAATGGCTAAAATCCCTTCAACATTCACAAGCATTATTGTCAGTGCCAGCCTTACATGGGTGCAGGTTGTAGCTGTGTTGGTCTAAGGACATAGGCAGACAAGGTTCTTTGAGTAAATCTGATATATTTTATTAGACCAACTCAAATAGTTGGAAAAATTCTGACTCCTCAATTTACACCTTTCCTGCATGCACACCAGCCTCTGGCATTTTTACTATTCATTCCATCCAGGAAGAGCACAGACCTACTGCAGATGCTTCCTCAGCCTGGTGAAGGGTATTTAAACCTGAAAGCTTGCTAAGAAGAATTTTTCCAACTATTTGAGTTGGTCTAATAAAACAAATCAGCCCTAATATGGAACTTTTATGACGCTTATAATGTCTCAGTATAACTTTGATTATAGCTTTGATTGAGGTGAATAGGATTTGCAGATTCACAACATGAATACTCCTTGTTAGAAAAACTGATGATTCTACATTGAATTGTGCAAGAAGTGGAATTGATGGCAAAAACAAAGAAATGACTTTCTCAAGGGAGTGTACTTGCACCTATACTATTTAACATCTATACCAATGATCAACCAATCCATCCAGGCACGAGAAGTTTTATTTATGTAGACGATTTGTGCACCACCAGCCAAACTCAGAACTTCACACAGGCCGAGGCCACACTGGGATCAGTATTCAATGGGTTGCCAAACTATTTAATCAAAAATCAACTGTGTGCCAATTAAAAAAAAACAGGTTAGTCTCTTCCACTTCTGGAACCAAGATACTAGAAAGCAACTCAACCTAATCTGGAATGAAATAACCCTTGTTCATGTAAAAATCCCAAATTCTATGTAGGGGGAACACTAGACCACATACATATATAAAGCACATGTAAAAAAGATGAAGTGCAGAGTTAGTTCTGAGAACAACATATTAAAGAAGCTCCTCAACTCCAAATGGGGTCCCACCCAACAACATCACAAACTACTGCACTTGCATTTTGTTATTCAACAAGTAAATATGCATGCCTGGTTTGGGAAAGATTGGCACATGCAAAGACGCTAGACATTGTGCCAAAGGAAAGTTGCCTAAAAACAACAAATGTCAATAGTTTCCACCTACTTGCTGGAATTACACCATCAGACATAAGGAGAGAAGTAGCAAACAAAACAGAATGCACCTGGCAAATCAAAGACAAGAAGCACCCACTACATGGCCATGTTGAAGCTCCCAGTAGACTAAAATTATGGAAAAGTTTTCTCTCTACAATACCGCCACTGGATGAATCACCAACAGCCACATGAATAAAAATATGGCAGTCATGATTAGAGATGACCCAGGTGGGAGTTAGGATGAATATCAAAACTGATGAACATCTCCCTTCAGGTGCAGAGCTTGACTGGTCTACATGGAGAAGTTTGAACTGTCTCCAAACAGGGGTCAATAAAATTTCAAGTTATCATGCAACTGTGGGGATACGCTAATGAGGCAAACACCGAGGCAAATGTGGAAGAAACTTTCAGAACATTTTCTGGCCTGCCCACATATAGAGGTACTATGTACCAACAAGGACTTCACTAAGGTCCTTGCTATTACACTAAGATCAAGCAATAGTATATGTCTGTTTCTGGACCCAAATTTGAACATGGTGACAAGACACAAGAAGAAACATTCATACCATTCAACAGCACTCATCAAGACCTCTATTGTTTTACTTTGCCAGAGAGGTCTGTTGATGGCATATTAAAATGTAGTGTCAATCATGTACGTACATTAATCTGAAATCTCTGAACATACACTTATAACAGGGCTAGGGTTCCCTGTTACAGCATTGTTACTAGGAGGCAGCGTTGCCCCTTTAAGACCAGAGTCTATAGGAACACCAAGTACCAGGCTGGTAGGGGTTAAAAGCCCAACCACCCAAGCCAGTCAGTTGACAGGAAGGAGATAGGGCTCTGGGCCCATATAAACCCCAGAGCTGAGGCTGGCGGGGAAAGGGAGCTCCTGCACGGCAGAATCACCCGGGAACACTGTAGCTGCCGGCCAGACTGTTGCTATGGCTAATGAGGCTCCAGGAGTCTACAAGGTACCCAGAGCTGGGAGGTACTCAATACCTGAGGAGCAGTTTGGGGTTTTTAAGAAGCCAAAAAGTGTGCCTTGTAGAACTTGTATAATGCTATAGCCCAGGGGCTCACATTTATGTTGTTGTTTTATCTGGTGGACCGGGCTGAGGCTATTGGGGTGGAGAGGCCTCACTGGGGCACACTACTGTATAGAGCCCCAGTGCCAGGGGGTGCAGCAACAGGGGGTGATCAGAC
>NW_017729022.1:33451221-33451951 GCF_001723915.1 Gavialis gangeticus | reverse complement strand
GAGAAACAGTGTGGGGTTTTTAAGAAGCCAAAAAGTGTGCCTTGTAGAACTTGTATAATGCTATAGCCCAGGGGCTCACATTTATGTTGTTGTTTTATCTGGTGGACCGGGCTGAGGCTATTGGGGTGGAGAGGCCTCACTGGGGCACACTACTGTATACAGCCCCAGTGCCAGGGGGTGCAGCAACAGGGGGTGATCAGACCCCAGCACCCTGGTGCAGGTCAACATCTATATACCATCTGCAGGTCAACATCTATATACCATCTGCAAGGTGTGGGTCACCGTGTAGGGTAGGTTTGGAGTGGTGGATAGCAACCCCTAGCATCGGGGTAGTAAATGGGCAGCCTCCCACCTGAGTAACATCATAATTATTGTTCCATCAAGGCATGGCAGGCCAGAAAGGTGGGTGGGTCGCCCAGAGGCAGAGGGTCAGGCCTATGTTAGACAGGCCCAGGGATGGACCTCTGTCACAAATACCTACCTAAGGCTGCTACACATTCAATGCAAGGTAAATGTGTAAGTTTCAAAACTGTTTCATTTTAAATAGTGCTTCCAGTTTTTTAAATAGAATTTTACTGTTTGCCTGGGAAATTACAGGCTTTACATTATATGAATCAATCATGATAGAAAAGATCACAGCTACCTTGAACATCAAATCATACTGAAGCATGGAAAACTCTTTGGCTTTTGTCACAGGGGCACTTTGGTGCCCTGCTCCTAAGAAGAGATA
>NW_017729022.1:33446259-33451210 GCF_001723915.1 Gavialis gangeticus | reverse complement strand
GAGCCCCACAGGAACTGAAGACCCGAGAAGGGGATTCAGAGGCCAGGCATGGCTACGGCCACCTGAGACCCAGTCGTGAGAGGCACCAGTGAGGGGGCACCGGCTGCGTGACAAGCCCGGGGGCACCAGTAAAGGTGTGGAAAGAAAAACCGACTAGACAACGTCCGTGACATCTGCGAGGCTTGGGGCATGGTACAGGGAAGGTTGGAGCCACGCATAGCCCATAAGGCTGGGGTGCCCCAAGGCAGTCTATAAAGAACCGGGGGTCAGGATAAACCAGAGCACCGTGTCCAAGGGGACAAAAGGCAGCCTCCCTTATAAAAAAAATAGATAACATCAAAGACGTGGCGGGCGAGAATGAGGGTGCTTGATCGCCAACTTTGCACGGTAGGGGGCGTTGGAGAGATCATGGCTGCTCCTAGGACCCCGTGCCGTGACAGTTTTGAACAGCATTGTAAAACAATAATCAAACAATTTATTGCTTTAATTATTTTAATTACTAAAAAAAAAGGGGGTAATAGATGGCATTGGAAAGACACTGGCCATTTTGAAGATTTATTGAAGGAATAGATGACCACCAAGTGTAAAGGGTACACAGACTTATCTGAATACTGTATTTTAGGGGGCAGTTACTACAGAACCCAATGGACAAAGAGGTTACAGATGGTGGATTTCCCTCCTGACCCCATAAAGTTCAATAACATTAAAGTAATAACAGTGTTCATGTCTTTAAAGCACTTTACACACATTAATTAACTGATTCCCACTACAATCCTATGAGGTCAGCATTACTATCTCCATTCTATAGATAGGGAAAATCAAGAGGTTTCCCAACATAACAAAGAAAGTCCATGTTAACTAAGAGTAGCACTCAAGAGCTCTTGGTACCAAGGTCTATGTTCATTAGACTTTGTGTCCTTCAAACAGAGAACAACATTTTTTAAATATTTAATTGAAGAAGGACATTGTAAATGTCACCCCTGCATTTGTACAGAGGTCACCCAAAACAACATAGTTTTACAGAAATGACGCACAGCTCTGAACACATGCAAAGTAATCTCCTCCACCACTACCCAATATCTGCCATGTGGCCTATTTTGTTTCATTCTACTTTACCTCATATGGGAAGAAAGAAAGACCTCATACAATTTCCTAGTGACTCTTACACAAATGGACTGATTTTCACTGATATTTGAGCAACAAAAATAGGGAAACAGCTACAGAAAACTTTTTCTCACATAATTACCAAGCTGCTTAGAATCCATACCTAACCATTCTAGAGCGATTCTTAACCTCAGGAATGAGTGGATAGATTAAAACTATATGGCTATCCTCCAAATTCACTGTAGGGAATATCTGTGAAACAACTCACTGGGACAAATTTATGGGCAAAAATATTAAGTGATGTAATTTATAACTTTCTGTGACTTACCAGAATTACTTATTGTATGCAACTTAATCACTTACCCACCCACCACTGTTCCCTTCACACCCCAGAATGTATTCCATTGTGCTTAAAATGGTGTAATTCACATTTAAATGTCAAGGAGAAGGCATGAAAAATTATTAGTAGAAGTATTCAAGAACATCTACGTTATTGAGGGTCAAGCTTCATTTTAATTTACGCTGTTCTCATACATCATAACTTGCACCTTGTTTCAGCTTCTTCAGCGTGTAAATTACAACATTTTAGACTTCTGGGGCACATCCAGATGTGCCAGTACACTGCCCATGGTGAATGTTAAAAACTTGCTACCGGAAGTTCCCAATAGCAACAAAAAATGGCACAAAAAGCAGCAGGGCAAAGCACTCAATAGTAGCATGCGCCAGAGCAAATGGAGGCTTGGTCCTCCAGGGAGATGCTCTAGCTGGAAATCAGAACATCTCTATGCTACATTTGTGCCCCTGCTGCTCCAGCATGCTGCATGGCTTGCAGCTGTCTGCTGCTGAGCCTGCCTGGCACCCAGAGCCTATCCTGAGCTCAGGTCCAGCCAGGTTGCCTTACAGTTGGGCACATGGGGCACCCATGTCACTGCTCCAGAGACTGAGCCACCCCGGCCTCAGCTGCTGGTAGCACAGAGTGGCAGGAGGCCTGAAGGTCTGCTGCAGGGACCATGACTTATCATGGTGAAGCATGTTGGGGGACCTAGATGCAGGAGTCTGCCCAGGCCAGACACAAGGGGACTCGGCTGGCAGCCCAAGAAGGTGACTGACCTCCTAGCCATTTGGGGCCAGGAGGCCATGCTGCAGCAGCGCCATACCAAGGCCCATGCTGGGAGTTTCATGCTCTGCATGATGCCAACCTGTGCTCGGGGGCAGGGAGATCCATCATGCCCACGATGAGGAGCTGGACTGCATCCTTGGGCTGACACAGAGCCCCCCTGCTACTCCTTTGCCAGCAGGGGAGGAGTGGAACCTGTGGCAGCCAGGCGAGTGACTTGACCAGAGTTCCTGGAAGCAGGACCTTCCTCCAGGCCACCCAGCCATACAGCGAGTGACAGAAAGGAGAACACACCACAGGCATGACCCACTGCCACGTCCAGGCCCAAGGCAAAGCTACAGTGACAGGACCCCTGGCTCCTACATGACAGCAGCGAGAGCACGGAGGAAGCCGAGAAGCAGGTCAGGGTGCCACACAGGTTGGCACAGGCCACACCCCAGCAACCTTGGCACCAGGCCTCACCCCCATCAGAAGTCAGGTCTGGGTCCAGCTCCCTGCCACAACCCAGGAACTAGTCTTACAGCCAAGGTGACCACCTGTCACTGAGGCCAGGTAAGTCCCACACAGTGCATGGGGAACTGGGAGCCTCTTCCCACTTCCCTCCTCCCCTGGGCCACTTCTCCTTGTGCCCTGCATGTACTCCAAGCCTGTCTCTGCCACTTCATTCCAACCTCTCCCAACCCCCACTCCTCTGCTATGCAGGGGTAGGACAGCCTCCCCACCCCCCTTGCCAGTGGGGCTGCCAACTTGACTGAAGCTATTCCAGGAGATTCCCCCTGCAGGA
This sequence comes from Gavialis gangeticus, assembly GCF_001723915.1. Lineage (NCBI taxonomy): Eukaryota > Metazoa > Chordata > Crocodylia > Gavialidae > Gavialis > Gavialis gangeticus. The sequence goes on along the minus strand of NW_017729022.1, from coordinate 33,448,205 downwards.
TGGGGATGCTGCGCACCCCAGTGACACAGCATGTGCTTCCAGATTGCTTCTAATAGTCACCAGGAGATTGATGCTGATTCTGGTAGACTCCCAGGCAATTTGGGAGGGATGGCAACCCTACTTGTCAGCATTCCCAGCTGGATGGAGCTGGTCCCTGCCCTGAAGGCAGGGGGCAGGTGGTGGCATCACCAGGGCCATGTGCCCATCAGGTCACAGCTCTGCACACAGTAGAGCTGGTGGTTCAGGACCCGGGGGTCATGGAGCACCATATCTAATCTGGTAGCGGGAGAAGCTGGGTGCCACAGACTGTCCCTGGGAGGATCCCTGTAGGTGGGGCCCCCTTCCTGGTCCTGGGCCTACCTGCAGCAGCAGTCCTTGGGGAGAAGCACCCACCCTCCCCAGAGCAGCTGGGGCCCCAGTCCCATTGTTATGGCCCCCGCACGTGGGGTGGCTGCACACAGGCCTGAGGCCCAACTAACCCCTGAATCCCTCCTCCCTCTGCCTCCTTCTCTAGTGTTTCCCCTGCCCCTAAGGACCCACTCTCTTCCCCCTTGTGCTCATGTAAATAGTTTCTATGTTGTTTTTGGTTTGGAATGGGTTTGTACACAGGAGGCCCTGAGTAAAAGGTGGTGGGGTGGTGAAGGGTTGCATTTAGGGTACTGTGGGTATTTTTCATTGTTGGGGAAGTTTTGGGGAGAAGGAGAGGGAATAAAGTTGCCTTTGTTTTCACTGCAAACATACTGCCTATGATGTTGCATTCCTGGCAGTGGGTGGGGATGGTAGCCCCTGGGTGGGTGTCCCAGTGCAGGTGGCAAGAAGGCCGGTGCCCTACATGGGGGTATGGGCTTACAGGTGGGCAGTGATGGCCTCATGCACTCTTGCTCTCATGTGCTACTGTTGCCTGCAACATTGTTCCTGGCTGGCCAGTTTTGCTGCGCTGTGAGACACAGCAAGCCTTCTTCATCCACTGGGGCTCCAAGACCTCTCCCCAGGACTTGCACATGCTATGCAGGACACAAGCCACCATGATGATGTTGAGTATATGTTGCAGTGCAGCCTCCAGGTGCATGGTGAGGCTCTGGCAGCACCCCTTCAGCCAGCCCAACATCCCCTTCATGGTGCAGGCGGCAGCAGGCGAGGCAAGGGACTCATTATAGTGTTACTCCCGAGCATCCAGGGGCCCCAGGAAGAGGTGCAGCAGCCAGGGGCTGAGCAGGTGTGCAGCATCCACCATGATCACTGTGGGATGGCAACATCCCTGACAATCAGGTCCTGGATGCTTAGGGTGAAGGTCCATGCCTCCATCAGTCCTGGGAGTGGAAAGTGCTGCTGCTGCTCTGCAGCCATGGCCTACTGGCCCAGAGGTTTGGGCAAGTCTGCTGGAGTGCCCATTCCACAGCTCAGGTGGCCATGTGGTCCCTGCCCAAGTCTGGCAGGCACAGAGCCATGGGACTGCAGGTCTGAGGGGTGGATGCTGTCATAGGTGGCAACAGGTCTCAGCCATATGGCAGTCCCTACTGCCAAACTACTGCAGTAGGTACAGGGTGCAGAGGTCACTAGAGAGCTGGGCTGCTGTGGCAGTCCAGCTGGTGCAAGGGATTAGTGTCCCCAGACACCAAGTGGCCAGGTCTGAGATGCTCCTGAGGGCAAACAGCCCTCAGGAAATGCTCATCAGGGCACTAGGCCTGTGCAAAGTGGCTAGTATTTGCTTCGGACTCAGATTTGGCCGATTTGGTGATTCAAATCACTGTCCCGATTAGATTCAGCTGAATCTCTGAATCAGGCAGGCCCATCCCCCATCCCTCTCCCAGCTGGCAATGGCTGTCCCACCTGACCCAGCTCCCAGCACTTGTTAAAAAAAGCCCCAACTCAGTGGGTGTTGCCGGGTGTGGGGTGATCGCCACTGCCCCCTATTGCCTCACGCTGCATGGGGGGCTCTGCATAAG
>NW_017729022.1:33440401-33441259 GCF_001723915.1 Gavialis gangeticus | reverse complement strand
CTGTGCAGCCATGGCCTACTGGCCCAGAGGTTTGGGCAAGTCTGCTGGAGTGCCCATTCCACAGCTCAGGTGGCCATGTGGTCCCTGCCCAAGTCTGGCAGGCACAGAGCCATGGGACTGCAGGTCTGAGGGGTGGATGCTGTCATAGGTGGCAACAGGTCTCAGCCATATGGCAGTCCCTACTGCCAAACTACTGCAGTAGGTACAGGGTGCAGAGGTCACTAGAGAGCTGGGCTGCTGTGGCAGTCCAGCTGGTGCAAGGGATTAGTGTCCCCAGACACCAAGTGGCCAGGTCTGAGATGCTCCTGAGGGCAAACAGCCCTCAGGAAATGCTCATCAGGGCACTAGGCCTGTGCAAAGTGGCTAGTATTTGCTTCGGACTCAGATTTGGCCGATTTGGTGATTCAAAATCACTGTCCCGATTAGATTCAGCTGAATCTCTGAATCAGGCAGGCCCATCCCCCCGCCCCGGCTCTCCCAGCCCAGCAACAGCTGCCCTGCCTACCCCAGCTCCCAGATCTTGTTAAAAAAAAGCCCCGGATCAGTGGGTGCTGCCGGGTGGGGGGGGGGCAATCCCTGTTGCCCCACATTGCCCCATGCTGCATAGGGGGGCTCTGCATGAGCCCCCCAACCCCTCCCTCCCACACACCTAGCCCCCCACAGGTGTCCCACCCAGGCCAGCTCTGGTCCTTTAAGAAAAAAAAACAAAAATGGAGAAAACCCCCACACTCACCACTCCTGCTGGCAGTGGGCAATCCCCACTGCCCTGCGCCATGTGAGGGGTCTGCAGAAGCCTCCGAAGCCCCGAGGCTGCACCAGGAACAGTGAGTCCCGGGGCTTTTCTTGTTTTTTTTTTTT
>NW_017729022.1:33435051-33439425 GCF_001723915.1 Gavialis gangeticus | reverse complement strand
TACCAGCTTGGAGTGGCTGCAGCTCCCTGCTGTAGCTACCAGGGACTGCCCAAATCATCAAAGCTCTCCGAATCTTTGGAAAAGAATCGATTCAGACCTTTAAATTGGTCCCCTGATTTGATTCGGATTCAGAGATTCAGCCAATCGAGCCGAATATCCTCCTAATTGAATCACCACCTGAAGCTTTGCACAGGGCGTGTTTTTATACTGCTGGGGCCAGCACAAGAACTAGCCCCAGCTTCTATCCCCCCCTGGCTGAAGAGCTGGGAAGAATTGGGCAAGGGCAGTTTGCCCAAAGTAGTACAACTGGTCCCTCAGCAAAGTGCATGTTCAGTGCATTTGTGCACTGAGGCACAAATCACTGGCACAAATTTGTGCCACTGCATCTTGTGCTGCTACAAGCATGTGCTCCTGCATGTGTGAATGTATAAATTGCTTCTGAGGTCAGCAGCTACACATGCATTTCAGCGCAGTGAATTACTCCATCGTAAGATAGTACTGTCCCCAACAGTACTATCTTACGGTGGAATTAATTAGGTTACTGCGCCCTAATACCAGCGCACATGTAGATGATGAAGCTTTACTGTGGAGTTAATCTACTCTGTGCACATGTAGTAAAGCACACATGTAGATGCACCCCCTGACAATTACACCTGGATAAATCAGATAACTGAGTCTAAGGAACTCTAGGGTAATGTAAAGGAGTTTGGCTTGCACTTCATCTCTTAATTTAGCTGACAACACATTTCAATCATTCTTTACTATGTCATGACATGTAGTCCATAAGTCCATTTATCATTATGATGCTAACTCAGATATGCTAGAAGGAAAAGGAAGATTGTATCCACCCTAACTTGCATCATCATTTCACATATTTAATACATTTTCCTTCTTTTTTTTGTATCTAACATTTGCTCTTTACACTTGCTCTTGTTTCCTACAGATGTAATTAAGATAGGAACCATCTCAACAGAAAAAAACAACATTTGCAAAATAGCACAGAAGCAGTCTCTGAAACCAAAGAAAAATCTATATGCCTACCTGCACCATCTGCAAGCAATTATGGTTGCTGTAATAATCTTTTAGGTTTTGTCCAAATTGCATTCCCACCTTCTCACATTTTAGTGCTGATCACACAACAATAGACAGGCAGAAAGGAATCTTCTTCCACAAAAATATTTTTCTTTTAGAAAAGACTGACTTGGTTAGAGTTATTATTCTGCAGGAACTTCAGCTTATATCTGTTCAAATTTGAGGTAATGACTCTTTGTTGGCTTCAGCTGGTGTTGGATCAAACCTCTGAAGACTAGAGCCTGCTCCTTTACGTATCCAAATGATTTCATTAAAAATAGTGGGAAGTTTACACACTAGGAAGGTGACATGTTAAAATGTTTGTAATAAGCAAGAGAAAATGGGAATGGGTTCCTCTGTTTTTTCTGTATTCTTGAGACAGAGTGAAAAGCTATACAACATATATTTCTGGTGTATTTTAAAATAATCACAGAACAGTTTATGGGCAGTTTCAGACAGCAAAGGAAAAAAAAGAGTTCCTGAATATGAATACTAAACCAGATCCTAATTTTTAACAGTATGGCTCTGAGTTTCCATTTGACAGAAACATTATTAAATTTATCTAAAAAGAATGCAGTTGCTTTTTAAATGCTGCTTTTAATACCTCAGTTATTTTAGATTTCAGCACTCCTGTCTCCTAAATATATTTAATTATATTTACTAGCTTTCTATCTCAGGCATTACGTGCTGGGAATGAAAAGAATGCTTAGTTTTCAGGAGGGGTTGCCATGAGTGGAGGATGGAAAGGAAGCAGGATTCAGGGGCTATTTGTAATTTCAGAATTATTTTGTAATGATGTTAGTTTCTCATCTCTGAATCTGACGACTTTGTCAGGTTTCTGACCAATTCTATATAACAAAATCACTCCAAGCAGCATGCCAGAACAAGCAAAAACAACTGCAAAACCTCACATGTAATGATCAAAGTATTATAAATTCACTGCAAATCCACTGCAGGTAATAACAGGTACTAGAAATGGCATCAGGCCCCATCCTCCAATCCTTTCACAGGCAAAATGCCTGGGGTCTTTTTCCAGGATTGCCAGATCAGGCTGATAGTTCTTCTGAGTTTCAAAGAAGCAATTAGTTAACATCCTTTTGGTAGCTAGCTTGGCCAAATTTCCATCACATTTAATAGGAATGAGACCTGGCCCTCCAGATTAGAAAGCATTTTGAACCTGATTCATCATTACTAGATAGAACATCTTTTTTTATTTGATTTATTGTAGCCAAAAGCTATGCAAACTTCCAGAATTGTTTGGAAACCATTTGATAAAGTTAGTGTATGTCAGTAGTATGTTAGTAGCATGTCTTTTTGGCATCTCTTTCTTTTCAGTTTGGTATAATCTGTCTGAGTTATTCACCTGCTCTGCCGCTCCAACAGCAATATGGCATCTGTATCTATTCTTGCAAAAACAATGTGGTTCACTAATATTGTCAAATAGTTAGAATGAAGACTGGCAGTAAAACCAATTAGATTTTATTTCCAGCTGTCCTGAGAACTTACCGTCTCTCTAATTTGTTTTCCTTAGCATAGCTGCTGCCAGCGAGTTATTCCATCAAATGAAAATCCAAAACATTACACTATACTCACAGTATATATAATTGCAAGCTGAGTCACAAAGACTGAATGACATACAAGTCCCAGAAACTAAAAGAGAACATACTTTACTGATGGTAGATTCATCTTCTACAAAACTGCACCACAGTTGAAAATAAGGCACTTCTTTTAAGGCTGACTGCCACACACTCAGATAAACAGTGCTGTCTGTAACTCTGCACCTAAGGGAGCATGAATCATCTTTTTATTTGTGTTTGTATGGTGCCTGGAATAATGGCTCCAGGTTCATGACTGGGCTTCTGGGACCTATGGTAATACAAGCTACACCAAAGACATTACAGTCACAGGCATATTGGGAGCATTCATTCACATCAACAGAGTGCTGAGAGATCCTAGCATAAAAGGTGTTATAAAATATATTGTGACGCAGCCCTTCTGCCAGATGTTCTTAATAGTTGTGTGAGCTAATTTTGATGCCATTTCAGAGTTCCATTTAAAATGAAAAAAATGTTTAGGTTGAGTACCTACAACACACCACTCTCTGCTCACTGGTAATGTAACTGGCGTGGGCACGGACACCAGTCTTGGGTGCTGGCTTAGTGGGGGTGCAAAAACAGTTGCCATTGCCATTGGCTAAATCTCTGCCACTGCCCAGGGAGCAAAACTGTCCAGTTACACCTCTGGTTGTCACCTTAGCTGATGCTTCAAGAAACTCCCAAAAGTCTTTGGGAATCTGAAACCACAAATACTTTTGGAGGCCAAACAAGTGATAAATATCAACTTATATAAAAGATGATATTGGTAAAACCCAAACACTTTGGCAAGATATGGCCAACTCTACAGTTTCAGTTATAAATTGTCTGGTCAGAATTTTTATTCACAAAACAATCCTGGCCTGCCTCTCATACCATACCACCACCTTGAGGGTAAAAAGCTTGAGAACCACTGCCTTAGGGTCAGCCTGACCATAAGGCAATCTGGAATATCCATCTGGTCCATCTGGTACACTGTCCACACCTCCCAGATCTCTCATAAGTCAATAAGTTGGCAGGGACAGTGTGGCATGCTGGGCAAGCAAAGTGCTCCATGCTGTTTCGACTCTGAGCCAGACTGCACCCTATGTCCCTGCATTTCTGGGATGCCCATTATAATTCTCGATAGCCAGCTGGGACCAGCCTCTGAAATCCAGGACTATCCCAGCTAAACTGGGACATATGGTCACCCTATCTAGGGTAATATGCCATACTAAGCACTAAAGCTACTGAGAATTTTGGGTGTGCTAATAATACTGGACTGGGTCCATTAATGTGTTTTGCAAAAACTAAAGCCAGGCAAAGCAAGAGTTAATCAGATAAAGTGCCTGGAACTTTTTAATTGTTTCAGAAGTTGTCTGTTTAAACCAATGGATAAATAAGACAATGAAAGGAAGGATTTCCTATCACCAAAGATGCATTTTTACAGACTGTCAATTTAAGTTTTGTAAGAAAAGAAGGAAGCTAGTATTTTGTGAGCACTCTAAGCTTCAAACAGGTGGGTGGAAAAGTGAAACAAAAGCTAATGTGTATATTTGTATCAGAACAGGAAAAACCAACATCTTTTGTACATAGCAAACTTTGCAGTTAGTAGAAACAACTTTGACTCCCTAAGTCTCGGCTATGTGTTTGAGGCTTATAGCACTAAAGAAAGGCTTCTGCCAAAGATGTAGACAAGCCATCCAAGGCTGAACTGATTTCTGCTACAGTT
>NW_017729022.1:33429175-33430051 GCF_001723915.1 Gavialis gangeticus | reverse complement strand
GGTGGGGGGAAAAGTGAAACAAAAGCTAATGTGTATATTTGTATCAGAACAGGAAAAACCAACATCTTTTGTACATAGCAAACTTTGCAGTTAGTAGAAACAACTTTGACTCCCTAAGTCTCGGCTATGTGTTTGAGGCTTATAGCACTAAAGAAAGGCTTCTGCCAAAGATGTAGACAAGCCATCCAAGGCTGAACTGATTTCTGCTACAGTTTAGACATGAGAAACTACCATGGGGGAGATTTTCAAGCGCACAAAGGGAAGTCGGGCCTCTTAATCTCATCGGAAGACAAGGGATATTAAACATATAATGACCATCGTATGCCTTTGAAAATCTTCCCTGAAGGCTGGCCAGATGATGGTTTTTCTGTGTCCATATCCAGCAGCTATTTCTGATTCCTACCTATATATAAATTGCCAGTAAGTACTACTACTTTTGTTTAAATATGGCTGAACTGACAATCAGAGATTGCACTGGTTGGTGCAGTTTAACAAAAGAGAAGCCTGTTCCCAAAGGAGCCATAGGGGTGCAAATACGACAAAATAAAGAAGATAGCACCCATCTTCTGGAACAGTGCTCCCTGAGGGCTTGAAGGTATCAGATATGGAGGAATGAGCCTATGACACAGTTTCACAAACCACAGAGATGGGCTAAACAAGGTCAGGGCAAGATAGTTTCATAAAGGGGATGATAAAGATAGGCAGAGAAAACCACAGATTGTCAAGTCCAAGTTGCTTACAACACTGCTATAACACAATCACAAGATGGTATTGCTCATCATTCTTAAGTCCTTTGATCTTACCCAAACCATTCCTCTGAAAACACTAATACTCAAAAGAACATGAAATTCTATTTCCTTTGACATTTAGAAAGAG
>NW_017729022.1:33423692-33429036 GCF_001723915.1 Gavialis gangeticus | reverse complement strand
AGTCCAAGTTGCTTACAACACTGCTATAACAATCACAAGATGGTATTGCTCATCATTCTTAAGTCCTTTGATCTTACCCAAACCATTCCTCTGAAAACACTAATACTCAAAAGAACATGAAATTCTATTTCCTTTGACATTTAGAAAGAGTGTTGATGGGCAGCTCAGAAGAGCAGAGGGTCTTTGGGAATACAGAATGGGAATGGGGAAGATTTTCATTTCAGACTTCTCATCTCAGGAAAAAGGTAAGGGAGACATAAGGCCGAAAACAAACTATTTGTGTTTTGTCCTTACATGCTTCAGAAGAGAATGTCTGGTTTTCTACTAGGGTCCAGGAAGCCAGAAGTTTACCTGTTGCTGAGAGCTATCACTACTGTAGCAAATGGACATAGGTTGGATACCAGGTCAGTGGCAGCATGCAGAGTGAATTTAATCAGTATTAAACATAACTACATAAGCCTTCAAAGAAAACAGAAATGGAGGATCTACATTAGTGACTACCAGCTTGTCTCTCTGTCTCTCTCTCTCTCCATTATCCAAATTCATAGCAGTAAACTTCCTTTCCAACCAAGTCAAACAGTGTTAACACCACCTGAAACAGAATAGGTTAAAAAACTGATTGGTTCAAAACTGAATGTTGAAGCACTGTTCTAGATTTTACAAAACGTATACAACGTTCAGGTGAGCATTTTTTCCAGCTCTGCTAGGAACTTTTCCTGTGATGGCCAGAGACTAAGCTGATGTTGACACTGAAATCCAGATGCTGTTGAGACATTCAGGAAGCAGACCTGTTACTGAGCCCTTCCCTTTAGTCTCAAGAGTTATTCAGTCATGGAATCATCTTCTCTTTTAAACACATTTGTCTATCATATAAAACCCATCTCTCCCCTCTACTTCTGAACTCAGCTAAACAATTAACACATGCTTTCTTCTGCTGACTTCTGAAGGACCTCATATGAGAAGATTGTCTTTTAATCCTGCCTCATCCACAACTCTTTCTAATTTTGTGAACTGTGCAGACAAGCATTAATTAGCCAAAACCACCATAGGAGACCCAAAATTCAAGTGTGAAAGGAGTGTGATAGCATTAGGCTGAGATTACTCAACCCAGTGACTCAATGTATATCTTGGTCTGCTCCATTGTTTTACACCTTCTCCAGTCACTTATGTCTGCATGAAGTAAGCACAAAGAGGGTATGAAATGCTACTAAGTTCAAACTAATGCATTTGTTTAGCATTCATTTGTTTGGCATACATCTAAATACTGGTAAGCACACATCGGATACACAAGTGGTATTAAATCATACTCTTAAAGATAGCAAAATAAACCACTATAGAGAATAGTAAGAATTTATCCACTGTCAGGAGGGGAGGGACAGGTCAGATAAGCCAAGTCTGGTGAACAAAGAATTGATGTGATCATAAGCTAGGATACATCGAGTAAGTTCATATGTTAGAGTGCTTGAGTTTTATCAGCATTTTAAAGTATTCATGTCCCAGTAACATCCGTGATACACAGACAGTCTAGGTAGCTCAATCCTTTACTTCCCCATAATCTGCAGAGATACAAAATGCATTTTTCTTAGTAATCTTCTTGAAGTCTGCCAGAATTTACTCCCTTTAAAATAAACACTTCGGCTTAAAAAAATGCAGAGTTTTACAGAAATGGGAGAGCTGCCTATACTCCCTCCTTCCCCAGTTCCTGGTTTTTAAGAGGATAAACTGTTTTTGTCTTGCTTGCACCATATGGCTTATGTCAGGAAAATCAGAATCCTGTTACTCTCACAAGTAATGTCTCCTGCAGATGTAACAGTTATTAGGATCCTCTTCCTGTCCTTTGTATCAGGCAAAGTGATTTTAACAGAGCTGCCTTTGTTGGCCTCCTTCCTTATCTTTCACATACAGAGAGTTTTTGTAATTCTTTTCAACAGAACTAGAGTTTTTCTTTAATATCTAGCTTCAGGAGTTCAGGTATTAGGTTATCCATTTACAGAGGCAAGCTCTCATAATCTTTGCTGTCTGGGATTCCTTGTACCCCTGTGTTCAGGTTTACACCTCACTCTTCAAAGTCTGCAGCTTCCTTTTTTTTAAAGTATATTTCTAAAAAACTTGTATGATTTTAATCATCTCCTTACATTTTTGTATGTCTAGTGAATTTAAATTTCCTTTTATTCACATCAACAAGGTAATTCATTGTTTCAGCATATGTAGCTCCAGAGTAAAAGCTGAAATTGCATCTCTCAGAGACTCCTTTGGCTTTCCTACTTCCTTGGTCCAAGGAAAAAAACTGGTATGGGTACCCTTTGTGGTGGCCCACAAAGCCCACAGTTTGAAGAAACTAGTAATACTGGTTCAACCTTAGCCTCTGTCAACTGGCCAATCATGAACTTTGCCAAGTGCCTTTGTAGTGAGATTGAGTGCTCTTAGTAGAATTTTTTAGGCCTTAATAATGAGGATCAGACCGGATTTCAGCAGCCAGTAGCAAGTAAATGGTATCATCTTACAAGTGTAAATCCATGGGATATACAGGTGTTTGTACCAAAGGAACATTTCCCTGCTTGAAAGCAAAGCAAACTTCACCAATACAAACTGCAACTTTCTTTCCTGGCCTACATTATTATTTTTGTACCAGGGCAACAGTAACCCATTGGCAAGTGGATTACTGCATGCTACAAGTTCCCCTGTCATCTTGACCTAGAATTGTTACAGAGCACCATTGCTTTAGCTCAACTTGTGGCAGCTCACTCTCTTACTCACTGGAAATCTCCAGGTCAAGTCACTATACATACGATACTGTCTGTGCAGTTGCAGAGCATATGTCCCCTGAATACTTTTGTATATAGAAAGATTAACCACAGGCTCAGTTCTATGACAAAAACTCACCTAGGTTTATTACCTACAATTAAATACATGGCCAAGGGATTACTAAATGTTATTCAGGATGCCTGTGGTAAGGCACAGCACATAGTGCCCCTTAAACCATGTACAAATATCAAGGCTTCCTAAGCAGTCCTTTTTACATACCCATCAAAACAACCCTTGTTTACACCATACACATCCTAGTTCTCACCAAATAATACAACAGTCCTTGTGAATGGGAAAACATGTTTACTCAGTCATCTTAATCCTTGTACATTTCATCCCTATTTTAGTGTCCTGTCCCGGCTTATCAATCACCCTTATCCATTAGCCTTGTGAGAAGTCTACGTAACTGAACTTTCCAAGCAGTTTATAATCTAAACCAATCTAATCTAAGTCAAGCATTACCATATAACGAATATATGATGATACAGTACTTAGTCCCATTCTCACTGAGGCCTACTTTGGTTAATGCCTTTAGAAGAGCCTTTGTGTGAGCTGTATGTGCACTGATAGAATTCATCAATACTTCAATGAGGACTATATTACTTAGGATGTCTCAGGAGTAGTATATGCCTGTACAGCTACAACAGTAAAGTCAGCTACTTGGGGCCCCCTCCAGATGTGCAGGTAAAAGGCATGATGGGATCTGATGTCAATCCCACAATCACGCCTCCTGCCATGCACCACAAGCACCCTGGCTAACACCTAGTAACCCCCTGACCATGCATTCTAATGAGTGGGTACTTTGTAGGTAATAAACCTAGGTGAGTTTTTGTCATAGAACTGAGCATGTGGTCATGGCACATGCATGGCAGAGGGCATGATTGGGGGATCATGCATCAGATCCTATCATACCTTATTTGCCAGTGTAGAAAAATCCTGGGATCATGGCTGGGAGTTCCACCAGCTGAGCCTAGCTCCCAACTGCAGGGGTTCTCCTGGTCACATGTTCGATAAGTGGCATGATAGAAACCAGCCACAAAGTTATTCCACATTTTTTGTGAAATAACTTTGTGGCTTATTCCTCTTTTTATCACATAATTTATTGATTGAATGTGTGGGTCAGGTCACAACTTAAGATGTGATTAACTGTTTAATCATGTCTTAAGTGTAACACGGCACAGGCCTTAGACAATTTCAGTTTGCAAAAATATACACTGCACTGGTTCCTCAATCTAAATAAGGTACAGAAGCACAAGCAAGTTGTTTGGTTTAACCGAGTCTATGCTAAGGCTTTTACTGATACGGAGCTGTTAGGAAAGCAAAGGAAAGGAAAGGAAAGGAAAACAAGATTATGTTTCTGGTATAAACCTGACAAATTCCAAAGTTTTTCCTCTGTGTAGAAAGGTGTTGGCCACTAAGCATAATGTTCTGTGTAGTAGTTTGTTTTGGTTGCTTGGCAATGGAAAAATTCCCCTGCCTTTTTGACCAATGAGAGAAATATGTTACAGAATGTTCGTCTAAAATTAACAGTTGATTTACATTATGGTAAAAAATTGTGGTCTATTCCCTTTTTATGTTTAATTACTCACAGTTCCTCCCTTAGGTAACCATCACTGGGGCTGTTCATTTGTGCCTCAGAATATAGAAAGTTTAGAAGAAAAGTACCTTACAACCAGATCACTCCAAAATACAGCACTAATATTTTTGGTAAATATGTGTATTCTTGGGTACATCCCTAAGGGCTAAGTACATGCATGGCAGAGGGAATGATTGGCATGATTGACAAGCAGTCAAAAAGCCCGAGGCTGAATCGATTCAATCTTTGCAGGTTAATCTAAACTGTGTAGATTGAACCAATAACCAAGTGAATAGGCATTCACTTTTGATTCCAGAAATGCAGCCACATGCCTGCAGTAGCTCAAGCCAGAAGCTGGGGGGGCACTAGAGCATACCTCCTTGCTCCACTGGAGTGTGCAACTTGGGACAAGGCTAGTCCACCAACCCTGTAAGGGAAGTTTGTAGGGGAGGTGCAAAGCACCCTGGGATGCTGGGGGACTGTGAGTTAACTTGATTCTGGAGGGGATCTGGGACAGAAGTTCAGTAAACTGATTTAACTGAAATCAGTTAAGTCTGATACTACATCCATCAGGTTTATCTTAAACTGATTTCAGCGATTTTGAATTGGTTTATGTGCACTGAACTTGTGTTGTGTTACAGATTTGAACCAGTTTCTGATCACTTAAACCACTTTATGTCCCTATTTTTATCCCTAGCCAAGGAGTTTCATCGTTTCATAGATTTAGGGTTGGAAGGGACCTAATAGATCTTCTAGCCCGACCCCCAGCCAGGGCGGGAGAACAACAAAACCCCAAAACAAGAAACAGGACTCAAATGAGTCCAGCCAGGTAGGCATCCAGCCTCTTCTTAAAGACCCCCAGGGTAGGGGCCAGCACCACTTCCCTTGGAAGTTGGTTCCAGCTCCTAGCCGCCCTAACTGTGAAGTAGTTTTTGCGGATGTCCAATCTATACCTCCTCTCCA
>NW_017729022.1:33422170-33423066 GCF_001723915.1 Gavialis gangeticus | reverse complement strand
CACTAATCTCCTCATCTCAACGAAGTTGGCCCTCCTGAAGTCTAGGGCTACCGCCTTGCTGCGGGCCCTTGACACCCTACGCTGGATGGCGAATTCCAGCAAGCGATGATCACTATTGCCCAGGTGGTCAAGAACTTGGAGGCCCCTTACCAGGTCATCGCACCTTTACAGCATGCCTTATTAGTGAAAAACAGAATTATAATGCTCCATTATATTGCTCCATTGAGGCAGTACACACTCCGCTTTTTTCAGGCACGTTTTTTTTTTTAACACTGGGATCTCCCGCTGTAAAAAACCCCCACTACACTGCAAATCAGTAACACAGCAAACACCTGCACGTGTGGCATGTGCAGTTTGCAGTGCCACAGATGGGTCTATGGTGCCTCATATCGCACATGTGTGCTGACATCCATGGGGCATTTCCAGACAAGCACAGATGCATGGTATGTGATGCCGCAGACCTGTCTGATGACACTAAGATATGAGGGAATGTGGGCATGCTAGACAGAAGGAATAGGCTACAATCAGACCTAGACAGGTTACAGGGGTGGGCGGATGAGAACAGGATGGGATTCAACACTGACAAGTGCAAGGTGATGCACCTGGGGAGGAAGAACCAGCAGCTTACCTACAGGCTGGAAAACTCCCTTCTCATCAGTGCAGTGGCAGAAAAAGATCTTGGAGACATCACTGATGCCAAGATTAACGTGGGCCGGCAGTGTGGGGATGCAGTCAGAAAGGCCAACTGCACCTCGTCATGCATCCACAGATGCATCTCAAGCAGGTCCAAGGAGGTGATCCTCCCCCTCTATGCGGCATTGGTCAGACTGCAGCTAGAGCACTGCGTCCAGTTCTGGGCGCCGCACTTCAAGAGGTGATCCTCCTCCTCTATGCGA
>NW_017729022.1:33420243-33422061 GCF_001723915.1 Gavialis gangeticus | reverse complement strand
GGGATCTAGTGGCCTGTTACAAACTAGTCAAAAGGGACCAGCAGGCATTGGGGGAGTCCCTGTTCCCCTGAACACTACCAGGAGTGACTAGAAATAATGGTCACAAGCTGGCGGAGGGTAAATTCAGATTAGACATCAGGAGGCGCTACTTCACTGTCAGGGCGGCTAGGATCTGGAACCAACTTCCAAGCGAAGTGGTGCTGGCTCCTATCTTGGGGGTCTTTAGGAGGAAGCTTGACAATCACCTTGCTGGGGTCGTTTGACCCCAGTACTCTTTCCTGCCATGGCAGGGGGTCGGACTTGATGATCTGCTCAGGTCCCTTCTGACCCTACTAACTATGAAACTATGAAACATACAGACATTTCCTGTGCTGCTACTTTGCAGCATTGTGGGGTTGACTCCAGGAGATCCAGGAAGTGAATATTGTATCCTGGAAGTAAACAAGTAGCTGAAATAGTGGTGTTGGTGTGAAGGCTTTGGATTTTTTGATAATGGGTGGATATTGGTGAGGACAACTGCTATCAGGAGATGGGATCCATCTGACCAGAATCAGAAACAGCATCTTTGGGTGTCATCTGACCAACCTAGTAAGGAGGGCTTTAAACTATGTTCCATAGGGGATGGTGAACAAAACCCTCTGGCAACAGAGCAACAATCCAGATGGGAAAGGACCAGAAAAGCAGTTCAACTCTGGGCAAGGACCAGAGCACTACAGGGCATCAATGAGGGATGCAAAAGGGAAATGAGTAGGTCAAAATGCAAAATATATCCAATACATATAGACAAATGTGAGAAGTATGGGGAATAAACAAGATGAGCTGGAGCCTGTGAAAGGACCTATAATATGACTGGTATCACAGAGACCTTGTGGGACAGTTCTTATGAACAGAATGTCAACATTGAGAGCTATGCTCTGTTTTGGAAGGACAGGTTAGGAGAAAAGGTGGTAGTATTGCTTTGTATGTCAAAAAAATATACACTTGTTTCCTGGATCAGGAGGAAGAAGATAGAAGAGCAGAATGCATTTAGATAAAGATAAAAAGTAAAAAATATCACTCTGATATAATGGTGGGGATTTATTACAGGCCACCCCATTAGGAAGAAGAGTCAGATGAGGCACTCTTTAAGGAGGTGACAAAATTATCCAAAAATTCTGAGATGGTACTGATGGGGACTTCAATTTTCTGGGCATTTGCTGGAAGAACAATACAGCCAAAGATAAATTGTTGAGTCGGTTTCTAGCTTGCGTGGAGAACAAATTTCTGCTCCAGAAGGGTACTGAAGGAACAGGCAGAGGAAATCTCAAAACCTATGGCAATGATATTCACAAAATCATAGGAGATGGGTAAGATACACAGGACTGGAAAAGGAAGCAACAGACTAGCAAGCCTCACCTCAATACCTAGAATTTACTAGAGAATATCCTAAAGCAGGGGTGGGCAGATCTGACTTAACAAGGCATTTTGTCTAGTCCATAGTGGACCCCTTGCCCTACTTGTCCCAGGCATGGAGGGCAGCCAGGGCCATGGCATGGGCAGCTAGTTCTGCCACCTCCAGGTACACAGCAAGCTGGGGTGGTACAGCAGCCAGACTCCATTTCCTGGCAGCTCCAGTGGTAGCTCCTTCTGGCTGCCACTGCTAGATCCAACCCTGCTGCCTGGGTGCCTTGGCCCATCTGCCCCACACCCACAACCAAGGGAGGAACCCACATAGACAGGGTACACAGCCAGGTGGCTGGGATGGGGCTGTGGGTGGGTGGGGAGCCCCATCCAGGAGTGGAATGGGTGAGCAGGGCTGGGACCGAGATCATGGGGCAG
>NW_017729022.1:33419317-33420232 GCF_001723915.1 Gavialis gangeticus | reverse complement strand
TGTGGGTGGGTGGGGAGCCCCATCCAGGAGTGGAATGTGTGAGCAGGGCTGGGACCGAGATCATGGGGCAGTGACAACACTGGGCTAGGGCCTGAGGCAGAGCCATGATTTGCTCCCTGCATGTCCCTGTGACAGATCACGGTTCCACGGGCAGGGACATACAGGGAGTGGATCACAGCTCTGCCCTGACCCCATGCTGTCACCACCCCACAATCCCAATCCCAGCCCCAGCTCGCCTGCCCATCCCACTCCTGGATGCTGCTCCCCACTCACCCACAACCCCATCCTATCCCTCTGGCTGCATACAAGGGCTACCTAGGGAGTTTTGGTGAGCTGTTTCAGGGTGGGAAGAGGGGACGGGAGGGCAGGAGGGTACTGACCCAGCATGTGACAGCTCACTAACTCCCTAAGTGGTACTCTGTCCAAAATAATTGCCCAGCCCTGTCCTAAAGGAAGTCCATTTGCAAGCATCTGGAGGAAGAAAAGCTGATCATAAATACCCAACATAGATTTACCAAGGGAGTCCCCTTGCTCACATTTTCCCCTGTAGCTGAATGGTTAGGGCTCTCACAGAAGCAGTGGTCCCCTTTCCCAGAAGGGTGTTATGAACTGGGCCATGGGTGGTCTAGTTTAGTGGTTAGACACCCAAAGCATGGGTGAAGTCCAGATTGGTTCCCAAAAAGCTGGAGGTCTGGAGTTATCTGGCGTCAGAACTAGATTTGGAAACTGTTGCCAAAGGCAGTATGCTGCTCTGGGTTTGCTGCTGTGGGTGATGCTGCTTTAGGGGTTGACTTACCCCAATCTCGACTGGGGTTGATTGGATCCAGGGCTACAGCCTGGCCTCCTTACAAAGGGGTCTGAACTTGCATCTCTTCCAACTTCTTTGTACAGTGCTACAACCACCAGGTCACAGCC
>NW_017729022.1:33401699-33419196 GCF_001723915.1 Gavialis gangeticus | reverse complement strand
CAGCCTGGCCTCCTTACAAAGGGGTATGAACTTGCATCTCTTCCAACTTCTTTGTACAGTGCTACAACCACCAGGTCACAGCCACCATCTAGTGTGCCTCTTGAAACTTAGCCACTTCACCTTGCATTTAATATTAATTGGATAAAAGGGATGAAGACCAGTGAGGAAGTTCCTGGCCACCTGGGAGCAAGGGTCCAGACAGCACTCAGGCCACTTCCCTACCAGGGCAGCATGCATCTCACTGGGCCACATACTCCCTTATTCTTTTCCTCCTGCATCCAGTGCTTAAACCACAGCCTAATAATTAGAAAGTCAAAGGAATGTATCTTCAAACCCCCTCTATATGAGGAAGGCCTTAAACCTGAATCTCTTGCTTCCTGGGCAAGTGATCTAAACACTAGACTAGTGGGTTTAAACATGCAAGAGCTTTCCCCTGTCTAACATCTAATAGTCATGGGGTTTTGCCTGACAGTAATTTCAGGATTTGCCCAGGTATGTGCAAATAGAGCCATGGACCTCTCTCACCAGGGCACAGCTCAGTAGATATGTAGACATACTGCATGTGGAACAGGATCATGAACCTAGGCAGAGTGCCCAAAATGAAAGGATTCTGGCCTGAGTCTTTCATGGCTACTTGACCCTGGCTGATGGCTTCCAACATCCCATTGACTACATATGCCATGCCTCCATGCTTGGAGTCATATACCACCACACCCATCACCTACACCATATAAACAGTAACTTATTCCCAGTGTATGTTGTCCAGAGCCCTCTCTCATTCACTGCACAGTAAAGGCCTGGTTGTGCCTGACCCTTCTTGTGATACAAAGTGCTTTTTATCCTTACACAGGCAGTAAGCACAATTTCTGTTCCTGACCTTTCCTGAACGCAAAGATTGCTATCTTTTTGTGGTTCCCAAGGGACATGTTCTACTGTCTTCATTCAGATGGTTCAGAGAGGCAGATATACACGTAAAATAGGGTTTTGTTAAAAAGCATTTCAAAACACACTGTTCTCAGCCACTCAGGACAGTGATGAAGAAGCAGTATTCTTTAGAGCCACTACCTGTGCTTCTCTTCCTTACGATGTACAAATACTATACATTGACTCGTAAATAAGAACTATGATTATATCATTACTAAAATTCCTGCTTAACAAATGGCATAAGGACTTACCATAATTCTTGCAGACTTCGTGTTTGAATCTTCTCCCACATCTGGCGTAAGTGTTGCTTCTTGTACTTGCACATACTGCCAGTGTGCCATCCAGTGACTGTGCTTTGTACTACATATTTGTATTGTCTCTTCTCCACATTGGTAGGCAGTTCTGAGGGCTTGTTAATAATGAAGTTAGTGTTGTCCTCACTTGCTATTTCAAATGCATTATTGGTCATGTTTTTACCACTGGGGATAAAAACTAGTTTTATCACTAGTAAGATCTATCCCCAGTGCCTGAGATTTTGACTTTATACATCCATCCATTCTCTACCTTTATTTCATATGACTGAAGTTATTCTACTGGTCCATTTATCATGTCAACATGTCACTGACCACCCAGGCTTTGTGCTGTTATTTCAGGGATGCCAGTGAGATTTTCAGTGGTCTAACATTTTTACTGTGATAGAATTTTTGTCTTCTTCCATCTCACTGGCTCTGATTAATTTTGTCATAACTTCCAAGTCTGAGCATCAGAAGATGCTTTTGGCAGGTTCTACTAATTAGAGTCTTCAGTTCATTAATATTTGTTCAGGTAAAGCCCCATTTTTGGTGGGTTAGTAGAGAGAGAGAAGGGTCTACACCATCTACATTTACTTTGGTCAGCATCTGCTTGACTAATTGTTCATACGTTTCACCATTGGACTACAAGCAATACAGGCTATTCTCTGTGCATGTGAAACAACAGTCCTGTACCAATTTTCAAAAACTCCTCAGACATGTATTGTAGTCCATTATCCAAATGAGTTAATTAGAAATAGCATGCAGGAACATTACTCTACTGTGATTCAACACAGTGCTGGCTAATGAGTTGTTCAGCTGAGTTACTTCCAAAATAAAACAAAAACCAGGTGTAATTATTACCAAGCATCAACAGGCAATGGCTTCCTGAAAAAAATCACTTGCAATTGCTGCCTAGATCCACTAAGTACTTCACAAATTGCAATATATTACTCCCAGTTCTGCCTGTAGTACTTGGTACAAACGCAAAAAGCTCTGAGCTTTCTTCCACTTGTGCATTCACATTGGCCAAACATACTGTTTGCAAACTTGGATAAAGTGCCTTACACATAGTACTGCAACAATGCATCCCTCATGAAGCTTTTTCAGACTCTCCTAATGCATTTTCTTTCAAATCATTATTTTCTGCCCTTTTGGCACTGCCCGGCCTCCACAGTCGATTTTATTTTTCATTCTAAAATTCTGATAGCTAACAGGGCTTGGTTTTGCCCAGGTCATCCTGAGTCCATAATTCCTTTTGAAATACTTGCCACATCCTCATCTCTGTTCTTTTACTATTTCAGCTGGTTTATTTGTTGACACTGTATTCTTCTCCAAGTCTTCTTTCTCCTTTGTCTCCTGTCCTTCTGTGAAATTGTATTGGAAGATTTATTAAAAAACCTTTCTTTTGAGGTAGTATTTCAAATTCAAGTCATGCTTCAAGAAAATTAGAATGACATACAGGGTTAGAATATTGGGCTGGACAGGCCTGAGATCTCTCTCACAATGGCAAAATGGATGCTAAGGGGGAAAATATTTATGGTGGGCCTATCCAGACTGATCTATCCCCTATCCTTAGCTTCTCACTTTATAGGCCACAACCCTATCTTCATAGGTTTAAGACCATGAGCTGAAGTCTTAGCAATGTCAACGCTAAAGATATGTCAAAAATGTTCTCTAAGGGTTTGTAATCTGCTTCAGCTATTACTGTGTGGGCATACATATACTAATGTAATTTCTGACATCCAATAACAAAAGCAAATCATCTGTTTTCCTAGCTGAACATATAATTTACCTCATTGGTGGGCACTCTTGATACCCTTACTACTTTTGCTCCTTCTTGCTACTCTGCTGCTCTTCACAAAGTGTCTAATTGTAGTGTTATTTCCTTTTATTTATCTTAGTATTTTAGTTTGTTTCAAGTATAATGCTGTGCTGCAAATTTCAAAAGGCCTGATTCAGATTGCTGTCCTGGTACCATTCACTGCTCCTCCCAGTCTCATTTTTGATGAAGTCACTGCAATTTCTAGGCCATGGCAAAAGTGGTCACAGACTGGCCATGTCAGATTCCAAAGAATCTGTGAATTCTCCTAACTATCTTGTCACAAGAACTCGAAAAAGGAAAGGACTTCACTTTCTGCTAATCTCAGTACAAATCTTGCTCACTATGCTCGATTACCTTCCAGTTCTTGTGGGGGAGGGTTTAATTGTTGGCATTTTCACTTTATTTCAATTAAGTCTGATGCTTCTTTTTTCTAGATGTAAGCAATTAACTCAGTTTCTGTATGTTGATATATATTCTGCTGTTAATCAGTTTTGGGTTTCACTCTTGTTACTATGCACACAGTGCTATTAAACAGCAAGTGCCGTTCTCAGATGTTGCTATTTACTAGTAGTTCACCAGTGATGACAACTGATTCTTCTCAGGCCTTCCAGTATACCACACACCTTTTTCCTGGAATATCTTTTGTGCGTTCTCTTCAAGGCATCCTGCTGACATGCCATCCTCCATACAACGTATAGAAAGCAGTTAACTGGCTGCTATTTTTGTCCAGGTTGATCTGACTGGATCTAGATTGTCTAGCATCCTGAATTCACTTGCTGTGGAATATTTGTATGTGATGTCATCTAGAATCATAGAAAATCAGGGTTGGAAGGGACTTGAGGAGGTCATCTAATCCAACCGCCTGGTCAAGGTAGGACCATCCCCAACTAGATCATTCCAGCCAGGGCTTTGTCGAGCTGGGCTCTAAAAACCTCCAAGGATGGATATTCCACCACCTCTCTAGGTAACACAGTGATTCACCACCCTCCCAGCAAGGAAGTTTTTCCTCATATCCAATCTAATCTTATCTTGCTGCAACTTGAGACCATTGCTCCTTGTTTTGTCACCTGTCACCACTGAAAACAGTCTAGCTCCATCCTCTTTGGAATCACACTTCAGGTAGTTAAAAGCTGCTATCAAATCCCCCGAGTCTTTTCTTCTTCAGATTAACTAAGCACAGTTCCCTTGGCCTCTCTTCAGAAGTCATGTACCCCAGCCCTCTCACCATTTCTGCTGCCCTCCACTGGACTCTCTCTAACTTGTCCACATCCTTTCTGTAGTGGGGGCCTAAAACTGGACACTGGACTCCAGATGTGGCCTCACCAGTAAAGAATACAGCAGAATAATTACTTCCCTTGATCTCCTGGCAGTGATCCTACTAATAAAGCCTAGAATGCTATTAGCTTCCTTTGCAACAATGGCATATTGTTGGCTTATATTCAGCTTCTTGTCCACTGTAACCCCCAGGTCCTCTTCTGTAGAGCTGCTGCCTAGCCAGTTGCTTCCCAAGCCGGTAGCAGTGCATGGGATTCTTCTGTCCTAAACAGGCTGGCCAGAATGTTTCCACATCACTGGTCTAAGTGTAAAGCATGAACGCTGCACACCCCACAGCAACCACCCAGAGGCGGTGGCGGCAGTGGTGCTGGCAAGCAGTTGGTGCTGGTGGGCAGGGAGCTCCCGCAGGCAGCTGCGGAGGTGTCGACAGTGGCAGCGGGGGAGGGGTGGGGCTAGCAAGCGCCAACCAGTGGTCAGTGACCACCTGTAGACGCTGCTGGCAGCAGCAGCCAGAGGCAATCATGGACTGCCCGCAGATGCTGCCGGCAGCGTTGGCAGTGCTTTTCTCAGGGGATGCACTGCCAATCTCAGGGGGTGCACATGCACCCCCCACAGGTCACCAATGATGTAAAGGGTTTACATAAATAAAGATCAGAGCAGTGGGCTTTTTTCCACTGTAACTACCAAGCTAACCCATTCCAATGATTCCTCAACCTTTCTAGGTATACCCTGCTGTGTCATGCACTGGAGCGCCTTACTTGCTTTTGGCCTTATTACTGGCAGTCATCACAGTGCATTCATCGCTGGCTCTACATTTGTTGATATCTGGATTTTGCATATAGTTCAGTTCTCTGCAATGTTTCCAGTTTCAAAGTCTATAGACAACTGATTTCTTGTGTTGTTCCAAAGGAACCCATACTTAATTTGTTTTTTCTTCTGACACCTGGTAGTGCCCATTTTAGAATATGGCATCCAGAAGGGAAGGACTAAACTTAAACTTAAGTTTAAGTTTAACTTAAGACTTAAACTTAAACGGGGGCTGTGTGTCTGTTTTCTAAACAAGAAGACTTCTCAAACACACTGCTCCCAGCAGCTTAGCACAGAACAGGCACACTCAGGAGTGACAAAGAAGCAGGACTTCAGGGTGCTTACACAAGTTACATTTTTCACACAATCAGGCCCCTGATAGCCTACGAGGTAATCATGCCACCATGCCTACAAGGTGAAGGGGGGCCTCCATTCCCCCACCTCCTGCCCAGGCCTCTTGACAGCAGCAGCACAGAGCTGCTGGCCGTTTTGGATGGCCAGAGCTGGGGCAAAGGGGTAGAACCAAGCCCCTCCCCTTGAGGGGTCACTTCCTGGGCTTCTTTTAAATGGAGAGTGCACCAATTACCTAACTGTGCAAAAATACAATAAACAAGCCACCTCAGAAGAGAAAGCAGCTCGCTACATACTGCACCCTATTTCTTATACATTATTATGCCATCATTATTCACTATTATACCTTCACCATTTCCTGCAAAGTGAATAAAGAATGTTTCAATGCTAGGGTGACCATGCATCCCAGTTTAACAGGGACAGTCCTGGATTTCAGAGGCTGGTCCTAGCCAGTTGTTAAGAATTATATGGGCATCCTGGAAATGCAGAGGCATGGGGCACAGTCTAGACGGGAGTCAGAGCAGCACAGAAAGCCTTGCAGGTGGGCAGGCAGGCACTGCTGCCTACCCAGCATGACACCCCACCCCCACTGACTTGTGAGAGTACGGCAGGGAGGGGAAGTGGATGGTCAAGTCCTAGATGTCCCAGATGAATGTCCCAGATTTCCTTATGGTCAGTCTACTCATTGCACTAGATCACTATATTTTTCAATATGCCTTTAAGTAGGCCTGCACCCATGCACAATGCTTCCTAATTTATTTTAGGACAGTGGTAGATGGTTGTATAAAACAACTGTGCATATGGAAGCCATCAATAAAAAAATTCTGAAACTTGGCTAACTTTATTGGAACAATGAAAGGCCCAATTCCTCCCAAAGGACAATTTCCTTGTCAGAATTCAAGTTTCTACATCCACCCACTTCACCATTAGATCTGTTCTAAAGGACTTACAATGAATGTTAAGAAATGTTTTCCTCAACGTCAAGAACAGCTGAGACCTCTTCACTTACAGTTTTAAATGAAACTCAGCTTGGGCAGTAACCAAGTCTGGAAAACTTCAGCTAAAAGGCTGACAATTTCAGCAGGTAACTCGCAACTAAAATTGGGGCCTTAAAAATGCCTCAATTATAATATTCCACCTCTGATACAGATCTATGGAGTTTAGGATTAAATGGCAAACTTGGTGAAGAAATCTGAAATTAATACTACCAGATGTTATGGTCTGAAGGCTAAGAAGTGAATGTATTATAAATACTGTACACTGAATACTGTAAATAAAAGGACTGCAAATTGTGCAGCCCTCTTTCTGGGTATCTTAGATACGTATTTCCTTCCTTGCCATGTTATTTAAGCAGCTCAAAATTGTAAATGTATTTGTTCTCACAACATTTGTGGATATAGTTATAGAGTGATTAAGACCCAAATCCTCAAAAGTATGTATGTGCCTGATATTCACTGGAAATAAGCACCTAAATATCTGAGAATATCAGCCTAAATGACATGCAGAAGATGCACATGGGAAAATGGACCTAGGTTTCTAGAATCCTTGAGTAATGCCTGGACTTCAGTAGGACATTTCCCTGAATCAGAGGATCTAGGAGACAAGCACATATCCAAGCCCCAGTCCTTTAATAAGTTCTTCAATGGCAAACCCAGCACCTGTGCATCTCATTAATTTCACTGGCGTATCCAAGCCTGCTGATCAGGGCCCAAAAAAACAATTGCAGGCGTAGAATATTACAAACTGAAATGAATTCTGCATTGTATAAAACTTATACTTACACTTTGCTATACAATTTCATATCAGTTCTTTAGAACCCCTTTCTTTGTCCTCTTTTACACTGCAAATAATATTTACATATTTGTACTCTGCTCATAAACAAATGTTTTTTATTTATTTCTCCAACACTCACAGTATCATGGTTAAACATCTAGAATAGTTAAACATCAAGATCATGGTATCACTGTTAAACACCTACTGGTAACAAATGTAATAGCAATAATAAATATTTAGAACCAAGCTCTCTATTTAATCTTCTTGAAATTTCAAGGATTAATTGCTAGTATTGATACTTGAGAATTACACCTTCAATCTCCAATGCACAAAAAGGTCTCTTTGTAATAGGATTTGATGAATGCTTAAATTAATTAACAAAGGTAATTTTGGCCAAATTACCCTTTTAATTTACATTATTCCTTGTAGAATGATGCCCTAAGAAATTAGTAATACAATTTATAATTTATGTTAATCAACATAATCTGATTTTTCTTTAATTATGTATATAATGAGCAATCTAATTGGAAAATGAAGAGTATTCTGCAAATGGCAAAACCATATGTAAATCAGGAAAAGTGAAGCATACTATTATTCAACCAAAAGAGAAAAAGGGGCGGGGCGGGTTTTGGGCATATGGAAGAATATTAGCTCAGTGGAAAAGGAATACCAGGTTACTAAATTTTTCTTCAAGCCCCTTACTTTTACTAAAACTAGTTCACAAACATACTGACAGTTCCAGTATCATCACTACACTTTATCAGAATTACATCATGTACAAGGGCTGAAAACAAATATTTCACTGTAGGTGACCAAAAGTACTGGAATAGTATTTGTAAAAAAGTGAGGCAGACACTTGATAGTTCTGTTAGTAATTTTAGCTCATTTTTCAAATGAAGCCTTTCTGGTTTTAGAATTTTCCAGTTGTAAAAATCATTTCACCACATCCTTGAGTTTCCTTTCACCTTTGAAATATAATCTGGTCTGATGGATCATGAAACAACATAAATATTCTTATATGTGGCAGACAGATTTTTTTTCCCTTCTCTGTGAACTTAATTGATAAAGAATGTCATACAAATAGCAATTTCCTGAGTATTTATTATTTCTGCCCTTGAAAAAAATATGGTCTTGCATGGATTAAAGTAAAAATCAATCCACAGTTGAAATTATATGGTGTATACGATTTTGCTAGGCAAATAGCGATATAAAAGAAAGTATGGTGTTTTACAAAAGTGTCAAAAGGGAGCTATTATAAACTCTTATCTCAAAAAGGGATTAATTTAATAAAAAAAATCAAAAGATACTGTAAGCTATCAAGCAATCTTAGCCACAAGTATTTGAAAGGTAAAGATTTGTGTTGCAAGGGTAACTCTTTGCAATCTCATATCCATGTTTGGTAAGTAAATCATTCACAGGCTAATACTAGTTTCCCCTTGATATGTTTGCTATTCCCAGGCATGTGCAGAATTGTTAGAATAGTTTAGGCAAGTCATTTTCTTCTCATGACATATTTTTTAAAAAGCCCTCAGCTGTTTGCTATTCTTGTTATGTGGTTAGTTACTTAAGTCATAGTATTGGTTTCTTCTCTGATTTGAACCTTACAACAGGAGAATAGTAAACAACATATCATATATATGAAATTTAGTACATCCACAGTATGAATTTTCAGAAAAATAAATATTCTTGCTGAATCTCTTGAACATTCTCATAGTATCTGAAAGCACTCTGAATACTTACCAATAGCAAATAGTATGACCACAGTCACTATATTTGATATTTTTATTTCAAATAGAAATAATGTAACAATACTACTGATTTAGCAAAAGCTTTAAACTACCACTCTTATGTAACAATGTTATTAATGACTTTTTTATATTTACTAGGCATGAATTAAGAGTATAGCATAGGCGTTCAGAGAGAAAATGAGAAAGACCAAGATGCAAATTAAGTTACAACAACCAAGGGACATAAGGGGCAATAAAAAACATTCTACAAATGAAGAGGCACACCAAGGAAAGCCTTGCTAAATGGGGAAGGCATTGTAAAAGTGGACGATGCAGAAAAGGCCGAGGTATTTAATGCCTTTTTTAAATTCAGTCTTCATGCATATAGTAAGCTGTCAGATGGCAAACACAATTGGTAGTAGCAAGGATAGGAAAGGACATAAACAACCTTAAGTAAAGAAATGACAGGTTAAACGTCACGGTCAAATGAGGTCCTCGCCTCTGCCAGTTCAATATGGGGAAAACAAAGCCTTGTCTTAGAACTGAGTATCAAGTGAAAATGTAGCCAGAAGTGGTGGCAGAAATCCATTTGGTGAGGCACAGAGCAGCACGTAACTCAGTGCAAAGTTATACGGCAGTGTGGGAACCAGGGTGAGGAGGGACCCTGTGCACAGGCACAGGGCAGCACAAGACCCAATGTAGAGGCACAGCATGGTGCAGAAGTCAGGGTGGTAAGGAACCCAGCATGAAGGCATAGGGCAGCACAGGAACCAGTGCAGAGCTGCCTGACAGTGCAGCAGGTAGCTGCAGGGAAGCAAGAGAAGCTGGGGCTGTAGGCACCAAGGCAGGCAAAATGTGGGGGGCTAGTGGCAGCAGGGAAGGCAACACGAATCCCTGTTCCCTTGCCACTTGCCTCCCCACCACCTGCCCACCCAGCTGCTGCTTTCCCCAATGCTTGCTTCCCTGCCACTGCTTTCACTACTGCAGTGGTGGATGGGGACAAATAAATGTAAGACAGCCCTCAAATAACAAGATTTCATACATGGAAAATTATAACAAATATATACTGTTCCACGGATAGAATCTAATTACTGGGGGGTCATCTTGAATTCTAAGTCATCTTGGATTTGGGTAAATATAGTACTTAAAGAAGCTGGATATCTTAAAGTCTGCAGGGCCAGACAAGATGCATCATGGAGTACTCAAAGAATTGGCTGAGGTATTTGCAGAACCACTGTTATCTTTAAGAACTTAGGGTGATGTCCCAGATAACTCTAAGGAAGGAAAAGAGGAGGATTCTAGGAATTACAGTCTGACCTCACTAGACAAAAAAATTATGCAGCATGTCATAAAGGTGCTGGGAAACTGATTCAAAATTAATCCAATGAAATTCAATAAGAACAAATGCAAAGACTTGCACTTAGGATGCAACAATCAGATGTTCAAATACAAACCAAGGAATGACTAGCTAGACTGCAATACTACAGAAAATGATTCAGGAGTTATAGTGGGCCATAAACCCATAAGCATGATCCCAGGCATCTGAATTGGGCCCTTTGCTGCCCAGATCTGGCTCTGCTCATTGCTCTGGCCCAGCCCAGCCTGGCACTGCGCTGCCTGGATCCAACTCCCACATGCCCAATTCCAGGCCCATCGTGTCACAGCTTCTGGCTTACACCACCCTGGCCTCATGCATCTGATTTAGTATGCAGGGCCATGCTATCCAGCTTACCAGGCTCATCACTGGTCCAGGACTTTGGCAATGGGGAAGCAGCAATTAACACTGCCATTGCTCCCCTGCTGACAAACTTTTGGATTTGTAGGAGTCTTGGGGGCCAAAAGACACAGCTCCATGGCCAGGGATTGAACACCCCTGGACTCGACGTCTTGAAGTCCTTTCTAGCCTTATTTTTCTATGATTCTGTTATTGAGACTAAATGTTGCCACTATTGCTTCAAGAATGTTTATTTTCATATGTTTTACAGTGTGTTTTTCCAACTTTAAACTTAATGGTCTTTTTGCAGTTGTAATCAATTCTATAACTGAACCTACAAACCAGAGCCATGAAAGTATAGTTATACTTGTTTAAGAAAAGTCAAATGTGAAATTTTCTTTTCCCTGAAAACAAACCACATGCCCCTTGGGTAGTTTATTTCAAGTTCAAGCAAAACTATCACAAAGACCAAACTTTGACATATACATATGTACCATAAATTATGAAAATAAAGATATAAAAGAGGCAGTTAAACAATGAATGATACAAACAACTCTGGATGGCATTTAACTTAGCTATTAATGGTCATACTGTTCTTGGTTTAATGACAATTACCAGTCAAGCTCTGGAAAATCTGTGTTGTTAGGAACCGTTGCAAAGTTTTTTTAACAAAGCCACTTTACAATTAGTGGCAAATTATTGTTCATTGCTTTGGAATCCATTTTAATGAGACCACTTTGAATAGAGTCTGAAGTTATTCACATGACTGTGACATGGAATTCCATGGAAAATCAGTTTTAACAGCAAGAAGTAGCAAGGTCTTTGTATAGCAAGCAACAATGATAAAAAGTCAGAATTGGACATAATGTTTTCATCAAAGAACTTTACAAATATTAGCCAACTGATCTTTTTAACATGTTGTGTATAGCTCATCTCTTTCAGTAACTGTATGGCAGTCGTTATCCTATTAATTTTGAATGCTGTGATAAGCTTTTTACTCTACCTTCAGCAAGCAATAACAGCAGAGCATGGTTCCAATGCTCACATGCTATTCTGATATGAAAGGATTCAGGTGGAACAACGGTAAAGGACACGACCCCAACACCAACTGGCAGCCACTGTTGGGGCAGGCTCTAGCACTGAAGTGTGTCTACTGGAGAGTGAGGCTCCAGAGCTGGCTTGCCATGTAGCATAAGCCAGACCTCAAATGATGCTATGCAGCACTGAGGAGCATATTGAGGTGCAGCAAACTCCTTCAGGGCAAAGTTGAGGACAGGCCAGGGATATTATGATAACTACCGGTGAATAAGGAGTAGAGCCCTAGCTACCATGGTTGGGCTCTCCACATTGTGGGGGCAGCTGCTACGTCTGCAGTGGCTGCTGTGGCTGCTGCTGGGGCAGCACAGGCTTGGGCTTGGGCTGCTGTGGCTGGGAGGCAAGCTCACCACACTTGGTGCAGCAGCCCCATGGTATGGACTCCTTGAATACTGCCAGTCTGGTGCCCCCTCTGAATCAGTGCCTAGGGCTACTGCCCCACTCTAGAAATGCTACTAGGAGCAGGGTTCAGTAAGGGGGCAGTACCCCATAACTGAGAAATCCTTGTCCCTCTAATTAATTGCTTCAGCTTTATTTTTAAAAGCACATTATTACCCTTGGGTACCATTCATACATTTCCTAATAAATCACAAACAACAGAATTTTGTGAATATATTTTCTACAATTTTACTCCTCAAAGAGCTTTGCATGCATTAATTAATTAATCCTCAAAACGGCCCTAGTGTGATAAGTAGTAGTAATCTCTTTTTGCACTGCAGGAAATGGAGAATTTGAGTTACTTGCCTATGGCCACAACATTGGATCAAAGATTAGAATTTACCCATCAGCCTTGTGAGAAAAGAGCTCTCTTTCAATAAGGTCACCATATTTACTTGAATTGAAGATGACCCTGAATTTAAGATGATGACCCTCTAATAATAAGATTCTATATAATTTGTTATAATTTTCCAGGTACAGAATCTAAGTATCAGAGAGTTGTCCTAAACTCATTCCTGCCACTGCTAGAGCAGCGAAAGCAGTGGCTGGGGCATCAGGTAGTTCCCTTGCCCTCTGCCCCTCAACTTCTTCCCCTAAAGCCTTTCTGTCCCCCTGCCATTGGCAGCCCCCAGCCCCAGATCCCCACAGCCTCTACCCCCTCCACAGCCCAGTTTCTGCCCCTTTTCTACCCCCGCCTCCCTCCCCCAATTACTGTCAGATGCTGTTCAAGCTCTGTTCCCTACCAGAGCACAGAACGAGGAAACGCAGCCCTTGTTAGGCTATGCAGCAATGCTGGCACTGCTGATTGGCTGGGCAGGAAACAGAGTTTCCATTTGCTCCATGACCAAGAGGGAACCAAGCCCATGTCAGAGCTGGGCTGCAACTAACAATAAGGGGGGCGGGAAGTGGGCAGAGTGGGGGGCAGAAGTGCAGAGGGAAGCAGAGGAGAACAGAAGGCTATTGTGGGTTAGACTCAGGGCTAGACTCAAGAGCTGAAGCAGCCCCCTTCCTTACCCCCCACAGCCCACTTCGTATGCAAATCTAAGACAAAGGGTTTCCTCCCCTCCCCACCCCAGCTGGTTGGGGGTGGGAAGCCTCATCTTAGATTCAACTAAATATGGTATTTCTTCACTAGTTCTTTAATTGTAGTTCCATAAGAGAACAGGTCATAGGTGCCAATTTTGTTTTTCGCTGGTGAATGCTTGCAGACATAAAAAAAAAAAAAAAAAAAAAAAAAAAAAAACCAGCACTTTGCTTTTAACTCAGTGCTTTCCTGTGCCAAGCCCCACACATGCTCAGAAGAGGCAGCGCATTACTTCAACCCAGCTCTGCAGCATCTGTAAAGATCATGCATTTCAGTGGAGCTTTGACACTTTTATCTAATAGCTGACTGAATCAGCTTTAGCTAAAATTGCCAAAAAGCCCTCCTGATGCACCCAATCTTTACAGACACTGTAAAGACAGGTCAAAGTAACGTGCTGCTTCTTCTGGTAAAGTATGATTTGGCTTTTTGGGGGGTGGGGGTTAATGTCTGCAAATGTCTCCATAAGTGCTGAACACCTCCTAATTTTTTTCAGTGGGTGCTTGAGCCCCAGAGCAGCCACGGAGTGAACACCACACAGTGGGATGGCAACACAAGAGGGACCTGACACGGACGTATGGAAGACAGTCACCTCTAGTACTAGACGACGCAGAATTAGACTCCGCACTGCTGGAACAACTCCTCCAGTGCAGGTGAGGAACTGATATGGGGCCCAGGCATCATTAGGAGTGATTGCAGCAACAGAGTGCAGCAGTGGAGGCTGCACTGACAGCTACCACCAGGCAGGCTGCGAGGCAACAAAGGAACCAGAGAAGATGTCGGGTAATAGTAGTAGGTAACTCCCTGTTGAGAGGAATGGAGAGAGACATCTGCCACCCAGATCCCACAGCACGGGAGGTCTGCTGTCTCCCTGGGGCATGGATTCATGATGTCACAGAGAGGATCCCCAGGCTTCTCCAGCCCAAATATTACTACCCCATGCTCCTTATCCATGTGGGAACAAATGACACGGCCAGTAGCAATCCAAACCGCATCATAAGTGACTACAAGGCTCTGGGAGCTGGGCTTAAAGGATCAGGGGCTCAGGTATTTTCCTCTGTGCTCCCTGTTGCACGCCACAGTCCAAGGATGCAAGAACGCATCAATGAGGTGAACCAGCATCTCCAACGGTGGTGCCGCCAAGAAGGCTTCGGCTTTTACGACCACAGCACCCACTCCAAGGACAGAGGACTCCTAGGGAGAGACGGCATCCACCTCACACGGAAAGGTAAGTCCCTTTTCTCGGCCAGGATGGCCAATCTCCTAGATAGGGTTTTAAACTAAGATCGCAGGGGGCTGGGGAAATGCTAACTGGAGCTGAGAAAATAGCTCCCCTTCAACACGGCAGGCAGTCAGTGACCCCAGTAGGTCTTAGGTGCCTGTACATCAATGCCAGAAGCATGGGGAACAAGCAGGAGGAACTAGTCCTCCTGTTTTCCACTGGCCATTACAATCTAGTAGGGATCACGGAGACCTGGTGGGACTCCTTTCACGACTGAAGTGTAGCCATAAAGCTATGTTCTCCACAGAAGGGATCGGGTCGGAAAGAGAGGCGGGGGTGTTGCCCTCTATGTGAAGGAGCAGTCCACCTCCCTAGAGGCCAATGTCAGCCCCAAAGAAGAACAGCTTGAAACCCTCTGGGTGAAGCTCTGGGGGAGGCACAGTGAGAGAGACTGTGGGTATATATACTACAGGCTGCCTAACCAAGGGGAGGAACTTGATCTAGCATTCGCCCCTGAACTAACAGAGGCTGCGCATGCATGGGACATGGCTGTCATAGGTGACTTCAACTACCCAGACACCTCCTGGGAGGAATGCTCAGCCACCTCAGATTGATCACGATCCTTCCTGAACAGCACAAAAGAGCTTTTTTTTGACTCAGGAGGTGCACAAGCCAACTAGAGGCAATGCACTTCTTGACCTGGTCCTGGCCAAAGGTGATGACTTGGTGACCAACTTAAACCTAGAGGGCAACCTAGCTGATAGTGACCATGAAATCATTACATTCACAGTCTGTTGCAAGGCTGACAAAACAGATACCAAACTCAAAGTCTTAGACTTCAAAAACGCAAATTTTAATAAGCTCAGATCACTAGTAGAGAATAAAGGGAGCACGACAAGAATGGTCATTCCTTAAGGACACAATCCTTAAGGCTCAGAGAAAATCCATTCCCGTACAAAGAAAAAGTAGCAGAAGGGTCAAAAAACCCTCTTGGCTAAGCAGGGAAGTTGCAGTGCTCCTACAGAAAAAGAAAGAGGCATACAAACAATGTAAGCTTGGAACAGCCTCTAAGGAAGACTACTTGACAATGGCCTGTGCTTGTAGAAACCAGATTAGGCAAGCTAAGGCAGAAACCGAACTAAAACTAGCTACAAAAATCAAGGACAACAAGAAGTCTTTCTTTAGCTACAGAGAAAGTAAAAGCAAAACTAATGGGAATGTGGGGCCATTGCTTAATGCCTCAGGATACCTGGTCACTACCACTCAGGAAAAAACAGAACTCCTAAATGACTGCTTTGCCTCAGTCTTTCACAAGACCAAGGGGAACAACACTCCAGGTAGGGCACAGAACGAGCAGGGTGGGATTGACACCATTCCCACCATTGCCATAGAACTGATGTACGATCAGTTAAAGAAATTAGACATATATAAATCAGAAGGACCAGATGAACTCTACCCAGGAGTGCTGCAAGAGTCAGCCAAAGTAATTGCAGAGCCCCTGGCAAAGATCTTTCAAAAATCATGGGCCTCCGGAGAAATCCCAGAGGACTGGAAGAGGTCCAATGTTGTGCCCATCTTCAAGAAGGGGAAGTGCAAGGACCTGGGAAACTACAGGCCAATTAACTTAACTTCAATTCCAGGGAAAATCCTAGAAACATTCAAAGAAGCTATATGCGACAAACTTGCAGAAGGCATGATACTGAATGACAGCAAGCATGGCTTTGTTGTGGGCAGGTCTTGTCTGACCAACCTCATTTCTTTCTACAGTCAGGTTACTTGTCACCTGGATGAGAGAAAAGCAGTTGACATCATATACCTCGACTTCCAGAAAGCCTCTGACCTGGTATCCCACAAGATACTGATCAGAAAACTGGAAGGTATCAGGCTCAACTGTGAGACTGTCAACTGGGTGTGAAACTGGTTGCGGGGTAGGATGCAGAGTCCAAATGAATGGAACGGTGTCGTCCTGGCAAGATGTGGGCAGCAGCATACCCCAGGGATTGGTACTTGGCCCACTGCTGTTCAACATCTTCAGCAGCGACCTGGACAAGGGGGTGAAAAGCCCATTGGCCAAGTTTGTGGATGACACCAAGATATGGGGTTGTGCGGACACACTCACAGATAGGCAGCAAATACAAGCAGACCTAGACAGGCTGGCATGTTCGGCAGAACGGAACCAGATGCGGTTCAACGGAGAGAAATGCAAAGTACTGCATCTGGGAAGGAAGAACCCGCAGCACACCTACAGGCTAGGCAACGCTAACTTGACCTGCACTACAGATGAAAGGGATCTGGGTGTAACAATAGACCCCAGAATGAATATGAGCTGGCAATGCAATGCAGCAGCCGCTAGGGCCAATAAAACTCTGGCATGCATCAATCAATGCATCTCCAGTAAAACCAAAGAAGCGATTCTCCCGCTTTACTCAATATTGGTGTGGCCACAGCTGGCATATTGCGTCCAGTTCTGAGCACCGCACTTCAGCAAGGACGTGCTAAAGCTCAAGAGGGTCCAGAGAAGAGCCACCCATATGATCAGAGACTTGCATGGCAAGCCATACAAGGAGAGGCTGAGAGACCTCTTCAGCCTAGATAAAAGAAGGCTGAGAGGGGACCTAATTGCAGCCTACCGCTATATATCAGAGGCGTACATCAGGGGCTCAGTGAACAACTGTTCACCAGGGCACACTGGGGAAAAACTAGAAACAGCCACAAACTCCTGGAAGACCGTTTCAGGCTGAACATTAGGAAAAGTTTCTTCACAACTAGGGTGTCCAGACTATGGAACAAGCTCCCCCCTGAGGTGGTGCAATCACCTACCCTAGAGATCTTCAAAAGAAAACTGGACGGTCACCTGGCTGGGGTCACCTGACCCCAGATGTCTTTCCTGCTTATGCAGGGGACTGGCCCCAATGATCCTTCAGGGTCCCTTCCAGCCCTGTGATTCTATGGAACAGGTCTTGATTTTTCAGGTC
>NW_017729022.1:33394282-33396699 GCF_001723915.1 Gavialis gangeticus | reverse complement strand
AGGGGACTGGCCCCAATGATCCTTCAGGGTCCCTTCCAGCCCTGTGATTCTATGGAACAGGTCTTGATTTTTCAGGTCCAGGTTCTCAAAATTGGATCACCAGAATCTATGAATGTTCAAGACAGTGGAGCTGATTTGGGGATCTGGCCAGGGGATGACTGGTATAAGACCCTAATGGTTTTAGAGCTTCTTTCCAGCTCCCCAATACTAAAAGGGCTGATTCAATTTATGTTTGGTAGCCTATAGTCCCAAGCGACCATTCTTACAGATGGAAAAGTATAAAAATAGGCTTTCTTGTCTATTTCTTCCAGTTCTGAAACTAAGAAGATTGTCAGCTGGCCAGACCTACTGAATTTCTAGCCTTTTTCTACTGCTACAGTAATGCAAAGGGGCTACAGTAGACAAAGAATTTGGATTCTAGGCATATTATCACAATACTGGACCTGGGGGGGAGGTTAACAGGTTTACATGTAGGCAAGATTTTTGACAGCCCTGAGTTAAGAGGCATACAGATTGACTAATTGCCAAACAAAACACTATGATCAGGATCACTTCTTTAAATGTTTATCTAGCTTGGTAACTACTCATAACAATTGAATTCTTAGTAGTACAACCAATGAGAAATTACCAGCCCCAAACATTCTAAACCAATTTAACTAACAGAAAAAAGCCCCTGATTTTTTTGAGAGTGAGAATGAGCACAACTATTTTAAAATATAACAACAGCACTAATATTTCTTCTGAAAAAAACTAATGCATAAGTTTGATAGGGTTGGACTGATGTTGCCATAACGCATAGTGCAATTTTAAAAAACATCAGTAATTTGATTAACGTAGACCCTGCAGAGGTTGAAATGCAACCTGGAAATCTTGATTAGCAATCACCGCAACCTCAAAGTTAATGATTGCTACTGATTTATTAACAATTGCAACTAACCCAAAATGAGTTCTACTAGCAATTGGATGAAATTATAAAGGAAATTACTGTGCCATGGTTCACTAGATAAATTATTCAACAAGTGTTTATTTATAGAAGTAAATTGCACAACGAAAGCAGCACAACAATTACCAAAACTAATCACTCCTCGAACTTGTAATTTTGCATTTTGAGTTGTGAGATGGACAGACATATCCATGAAAAAAGCAGGTCAGATCCAGTACCTGATAATGGGTATTAGCACAGAATGCTAGATGCCTCACGACTGGAAAAACGTTCTATTCAATGCTCTAGTTTTAAATCAGAACACAGAATTGTGACAATACAAAACTCTGTATTTTTCATTTATAAAAGCTAGGGCATAGGAATGATTAATATAATTAGCATTTTACTATTTTAGCACCCGGTCCTAAAATGAAAGGCAGGCAGACAAACATGTAGCCCACAGCAATAATCTCTGTCTATCAGTCTTCATGCAGAGATCTGTCTATATAAACCACATTCTGGACTAGGTCTTGGATGTATATTTGCTTTGGGTAGTTGTTTCGTTTTGTTCTGGGGGTTTTTTGCATCAGTGGGAGGTAGAAATTGTGCTTTTTATGCTTTAAAGAAGACACATGGCATAAACAGGAAAAAGTGAAGTAATCATAAATTAAAAATGTAAATCGTAAAGAAAGATGTTTTTCTATTTTATGGAAGACAAACTTATAAACAGAAATAAGAGCTTTGTTGTCATATGGCTAGATTTAACTTAATAAAACAATATATTTCTGAATGAATGGATGATTCAGATGGAAGAAAATGTTCCAACTAATCAGCATCTGGTGCAGAGTATTGTTATAACACATACATTGTGGTTTCTGGAAGAACAATTTGGCTTTGTAATCAAGTGTGGGCTGTGGTGGGAAAAATGACTAAATTATACTTAATTCAGAGGAATAATATATTTAAAGCAAGACAAAACTGTATTATGACATGGTTAGGGGAAAATCATGCAGAGAGACTGGAACTATGTTTATACCAACCATGCTGGTGAAATATTGTACAGCCCTGGTGTTCTAGTAAGATTTTGTCCTATCCACATAGGCAAACAAAACGGTTACATCACAGTGGTAATACTAAAATGTCAATATAATTTGCCCCTTCACAGTGGCATAGGCTGGTCCAACATGGCTGAAGTCATAAAACAGCATTCACAAGAAACATCAAATTACACAGAACCTCTAATTATCTTATTTGTAAATAAGCTCTTGATTCTATTTGATGCACTGCTTTTCCTGTCTTTTGTGTTCACTCACTGCTTATAGCATTAATGTAATCAGCACAGAAATCCAATGAAGTCCTGTCACAAATTTAACCCCCCCCCCCATATTTCACTAATGGAATAAGCAACCCTCATTTTTTTAAAAAAAGCTTCTCAAGTGAAAATACTAGTGGATGATGACCTTTTTATTTGACTGGAAGGAAAGATCTGAAATTT
>NW_017729022.1:33383274-33389282 GCF_001723915.1 Gavialis gangeticus | reverse complement strand
TAATGGAATGAGCAACCCTCATTTTTTTAAAAAAAGCTTCTCAAGTGAAAATACTAGTGGATGATGACCTTTTTATTTGACTGGAAGGAAAGATCTGAAATTTGTTTGGAACAAGACAGATCATATAAAGACCTATATCTAGGTGAGGTGAATTTGGTTTGAAAAAGTTTTCCTGGAAGAGAGTGATTTGAGTGCATGTCAGCAAGGCAAGGGCAAGAGAGAGGTTGCCCCAGTAGCTTAAGTGGCCAAGGAGTGCACTTCAATGTTGGTAGCAGAAACTTAGCCTTTGGCTGCATGGGTTGCAGTCCATTTTATTAGCATGCAGAGCAGCCCACATCTGGGCCTGGTTAAATGTCAAGATCTGGTGCAATTATCAATAGACTTGTTGTTGTTGAACGTTTAAGTAGGCAACCATAAATCCTCTGGATCATGGTGTACATGTAAAAGTACATGTAAGGTGTACAAGTCAGATGCCTGATGAATGTTTGTGGCTGGCAAGCCCAATTCGAGAGTGTTGTTATATGTTTCACAGATCCATATGTTGTCTGAGTCGGAGTCTAAGTTTACAACATGCTTCTTTCTTCTTCCTCGCTTTACTTCTACCCTCTGGATCAAAGTTGCTTCATGTTGAGCTGCACCCAGTGCCAGACGTTCTCTCAAGATGTTGCTGAACCATGTGCTCTGAAATGAGATGTAGGGGGACTTTTTTTTATGGGAGGGGAGATTGTTTAAATAATTTGCAATATAAATGATTTGCTGTGACATCAGACCTTTGTTCATTGTCCATCCACCAGATGCTGGGACTGAGCCAGATTTCCATTCCTTGTTACACAACTGGTCGAACACTAGAAGTGTTCAAGAAGAGACGGAACAGTCACTGGTCAGGAATGATCTAGGCACAGCTATGCTTATGTTCTATTATGGGTATTTCCCATGCTTCTGGGCTTTGCTAGTTGCTCCCACCCCCTCTTTCTGCTACATGTGTCGGAATGCTTTTAAGTCTTCCTCAGAGGCATTGGGTGTTGGCTACAGCCAAGGCTGGGGACTTTGACTGGGATGTACCAATGCTCCTGCTCGAACCAAAGCCGGAGGTTCCTAGCTGAGGCATCTTGCCCTTCTGTTCAGGGTCAGACTAATCACCAGGAAGGAATTTTACCCCATCATCAGGTTGGTATAGACTGTGAGGGTTTTTGCCTTCCTCTGTAGCAGGGGGTGTGGGCCTCTGCCTGGTGTCTCTTGAGCATATTACGACAACTTTTCATAGAAGCAGAACATTGGCAACCATAGTTCCCCTGCTTTACCTGTGGCAAGTTAGGGTATTAGGTTTGTGTTGTGTCATGGTTGAGGGTAGTCTTATGTAAAAGACTAAAGTTTAGATTATGGCTTGTATGGGATGGTTCGCATAGAGATGATCCTGCCTCAGGTAGGGGGTTGGACTGGATGCAACAGCTGGAGGTCCCTTCCAGCTCTTCTTGTCCATGAGTTTATGAAAAAGGCATTTTGACTTTCTGAGATACATACCAACGATATGCACTGACAGTAATTAATCTTCTTATTGTAAGAGATTATATTGTAACGGGGGCCTACCGGGGCCAATCTCCATGTGGCCCATCCACCTGTTCTTGGGCTAACCGCCTGCCTTCTCGCCCACCATGCCTTGGTCTTAATTGATTAATTAATAGATGTAATTAGGCAGGAGGCTGCCCATTTTCTGCCCTGCTGCTAGGGGGGCTATCTGCAACTCCATTCCTCCCCTACACCACAGCCCAAGCCTCGCTGATGACATTGTGGTGTTCTCATATGCGCCAGTCCCCCCCCCACAATGGGGCCCACCCAGAATCCTGCTGTAGGACCCCCAACTGAGTTCCTCCCTTCAGGTGGACTCTGCCACCATCATATTGGGCCATATATCTCCCTGCCACCAGTTCCCCTTCGGGTGTGGTCCCTTCACCGGGACCTTTGGCTCACACTAGCCCTGGCCCACCTCCAGGCCAGTCGGGACCCCAGGCCCCTGGCTCTTCGGCGTCCCTCTCAGTGGGCCTCCTTGCCCGTCTGACCCTCCTGGTCCCAGTCAGGGGAAGCTCTGGCGGACCTTGCTGTATGACCCATCTTCTTATCCTGGGGTCCCCCTCTCTGGGTCCTCCTCTACAGATGTGGGGAGTTGGGGTTACCTCACACCACAACTGGGGCCTCAGGGTCTCACAGGGGACTCTCACTCCCCCCCTGGGCAGCAGGTCATGGTACTACTACTGGTGTTATATTCGACCCAAACTCTGCCTCCCCACATTGGAGGACTTACTGGGGTCAGGACTCAGCTCTCTCTCTCTCTCTGGCTGAGCCCCCTCTCCCTTCACAGGGCTCCACATGCTGCCCTTCCCTCACACTGGGGGCTCCACACTGCTCATAATGCCCCCTTTACTCGGGGTCTCAGGGCTTCCCTCCACAGGTGGGCTCAGGTGGCTATAGCCATGCCTGGCCCCAACTCTCCTCTTCAGGGTCTCGAACCCCCACAGGGCTCAGGCGGCCTTGGCCACAGCTGGCATCCAAGTCTCATCCTTGGGGCTTGCACCCCCACAACTACCTCTGGTGTGCGAAACCCACCCGAAGGTGAGGGCTAGGGGTTAAGGCACCCTGACTCGCCTTTCGCCGGGGTGGTAACTGGCACAGCATTTCCTGGGGGCTCCCGCACCACTAAGAGCCCCACCAGGCCACCCACTCCTGGCAGGGTGTAGTTTCTGGTTGTACCCAGGACCAGGAGCCTCCTGCCATCCCCTACAGCTCCTCCCTTACCTCCAGATAAAACTTAGCAACCCTCAAGCTAAGCAATGTTGTTGCCTTCCCTCCAGTAGCCAAACTGCCTTGTTTATATAGGCAGCCCTGAGCCTAAAATGGCTGCCCTCATTAGGCACCTGGAGGCTGCCCGCTCCAGGGCCTTAAAGTGGCAGGCATACATAGTGCCCTGCCACATATATCATAGATCAGATAAAGGTAGAAAGGATTTTTCTATGTTGGAAAAAAACCATCACTGTACCTTGGCACTCTAGTCCTCTATCCAGGACTGTCAGAATGTAAGAAAACAGAAATTAAAGTTTGCTTAGCTCATTTTGGAACAAAAGGAACATGAGGAAGCTTTAGCTCTGCCTTTCAATCTTAACTTCCTCAGAAGCAAGATTTGTTGCCTGTGCCAGTTAGAAGTTTCCATATACCTCTTACCCTATCCCAAAGTAATAAAAGTCACATTTCAACCCAACAAAAAGTAGCTCCAGTGAAATCTTGCATTTAGGAGTATAACTTTATCAGCAGTCTTTAGGAGTAGCATATTGCTCCCTTTACAATTTACAGAGAGGGACTTCTTCTTATGCTTCTTGATATCTTTCTTTTGTTAAATTTATAGTTTTACTATGTAAACACCATCCCCCCAGACCTAGCAAAGAACCAGCCTCACCTGAAACAGCTTTTAGTTTATAGTAACCTGAGGGAGAGGGACACTTAGTTACATGGATGGATGGACTAGTTACACCTAGTTACAGGGATGTAAAGACTCTAGAACACTAGTGCTATATATGAAAATAAATTTTTGTAGTTTATGTCAAAGTAAGAATTTAGCTGCATGATGGGGGAGGAATAAGACAGCAAAACATACTGTGACCTACCATGGCCCTGTCCACACTGGGCCACCGTCGTTCCAGCTACAACTTTGTTTCCACTGTGATGGTTAACCTCATAGCAGAATTCTAGCACAATTTGAATGGTCAAGATTTAGCAATTGGTCTTATCCTGAACTTTATATATCCTGCTATGCTAATTAGGTAACCTCTCAGGATCACTATTCCTGCTACAAATAACTAACATGAATGTAACTGAGTTAGAATAAGCTAAAATCTCAGCTGCCAACTTTGATAAATGCTTCAGTTTGGAGAGACCAGTATTTTGGCACCTCTCTTTTGGTTATATCTCAAAATAGAGCCAAATCTTTTGCATTACTCAATGCTCCCTATGAGATTCTGAGTGCCTTCAATTCCTATTAATTCAAAGATCCCTTTTCTGACAGAAGTTTTTGAAGATATACTTACAATATGGGAAATACAGGGTCCAGTTACTCGTATAACTTTCCTATTGGGAGTCTTTCCAGCTCTGAGTAAATTCAGCTCAGAAGCAAACTAGCAGACCTTCTCACACTGACGGGGTAATTTCTGACTCTATGAAAATGAGAGTTACACAATTCCCTCAGCCCCAGAATGGCTCTGCTAAATTTGTCATGTAGCTGGAATGCACAAATTGAGTGGTGTCCACAAAGATAAAGTTCAAGAAAATGGCCTTAATTGGAACCCATTGAACATGCCAGAAAATTTAATAAAACTGACAAGCTTGCAATGAAAATGGTAGTAACTACAGTGACCAAGCCAATAAACAAGAAAATAAGTCTGTCAGTCAGCCAAATAACTGAGCAATAAAGAATTATTGTTTGAGCCTATTATTTTGTCTTTTATTTAGTATGTTCCAGGAGAGTCCCACTGGCTTTTATCTTGTATGCCAGAAGACCACCCTCCTGTCCATGTCCATCATGTCCCAACCTGTTCCTTCAATAGGTTCCTTCAGACTTATACGGTGATATGTTTAAGTCCTAGTCTTTTGCACCTAATACTAAGAAGGAAGGATACTTTCTCCAAGACACTATCCCTTTATTTTTGGATCCCACAGAGATCCTCTAAGGACTGAAAATCTGTGAAGGGGTTGAGAAGGGCAGGAACAGGGAAAGCCAAGCCAAGCCATGTGCTACAGTGCTGTCTGGCCATCAACTCCACCGTGCTTCAGCTTCATTGCTAAGGAACATGATGAGGAGTAGGAAGCCCAAGAGCTGATGTACGAGCCCCTAGCAAGAACTGATTAAAAATGGTTCTATAAACCTTACATGGTTTATGCACGCAAGTACTTCTAGTGCATTCAGTGAGACATTGCATAAACATAAAAGCTAAGTGCATGCTCAGGTGTTTGCTGGATTGCGCCCCAAACAAGACAGCTCAACCACAGGATAGAAATAAAATGTGTCTATGGCAAAAATGGATGGACAACAGGATTTGCACTAACTACTTGGCTATTAACCAAACAATGGTTTGGCCAAACAGGGTAACCTTTCGATATGGGAAGCACACTAATTGCATAACTATGTTAAGCTACAGAAACTATCCAACAAAACTTCAGACTTCAAATGCATAAATATTCCAAATCTGCCAGCTCTTCTAAGCTTAGAAAATGTGAACCCGGAGACATGAAGTGAACAGTTTATTAGATTATTATACCTACAGAGAGAAATGGAATATATGTTGTCCCTTACACATGGAGAATTAGGCACTTGGAATGGGATCCAAAGCACTGAGCAAGGAGCTGCCTAAAATCAGTACTTTTAGCCTGCTGCTGCCTACAACTAGATGGGAGAAAAGGAAGAGAATAGGTCTTAACAGATTCTTCTCAGGTACCTTTTTCAGAAGTTTAAGGAGGCACCTCCATTTGCAAGGAGCCACAGCTAGGGACCTTCTCCTGAAGGCAGGTACTTGGACTTTTTCCTTCAGAGAATGCAACAGGGTTTACTCTTTTCTTTTAAACTACGCCTGGAGAAGGTGGTGCTGGTGCCGACACCAATCACTTCAATAGCATTGCTTGGGGTGGCTGAGTGAGGCATTAGCCCTCAGTATCAACTATCAACTTAATGTGGGTGCAGAATGGCACCTCCTTGGCTCCCACCAGCAGCAGCAACAACCCCATGCTGCAGCAACTGGGTGCACAGACACTGCACTGCTGCTGTAGCAGCCACAGACAGAGCAGGCTGCACCAACAGCAGCCATGGGCTTTTTTGAGTCCCTGGAACAGGTCAGTGGTGGTTTCTCAGAGTACAAACCCTGCTAGTTGCAACTCAGTATTACCTTATACAATAACCTAGGGGTTAGAGTACTTTCCCAGGACATGGGAGACCCAAGTTCAATCCCCCTCCCCCCCCCCCCCCCAAAAAA
>NW_017729022.1:33379154-33382802 GCF_001723915.1 Gavialis gangeticus | reverse complement strand
CCCCCCCCCCCCCCCCCCGCCAATAAAGTTCAAACTTGGATTCCCTCACCTCCCTAGAATGTGCCTTAAGTAGCAGGATATGCACTGTTCTAGGGCGGGGATACTCTTCTCTCCTCCTATAATGCCTCTTTCCATAAAAATAATTCACTATTCCTTGGACAAGACTGAATGTCCACAAAAGACTGCAAGACTCGACTGGTGAGGGCATCTATTGTGGGGAGGGCTTTAGTCACTGCTCCAAATACTACTTTGGCATGTATTTCATATTAAATAGGATGGATACCTTACTGAAATAGTCCTGGCAGCAGAGATCAGAGCCAAGAACTCCCTTTTCCCTGGTGAGTATTCTTACCAGTAGGCTACACAATCAGACTCCATCCTGTGCCTTAGTGAATCTTGATTTCTTTGATGAACAGCACAGTTTCAAAGGGAGGGGTGACTATCCTGACCCAGACCAGTGCCCACAGCCTGGTCAACAGGGCACTTTCCCAGGTAGTGGGTTTGAATGCTTTCAGAGGAAGGAATTAAATGGGCAAGTGCTCTGGCGAATAGGATGTTCTATCAAATGGAACTAGCAACCACATGATTAAAAGGCAGTGAAAGTTGCAACTGCCTTTTGTGAGGAGCCTGATCCTGTCAGTAATTATTAGGCACTCTATGAGAACAACTGCCGATCATGCACTTCAGGGACTTAGATGGAACAGTACCTAGTTTCCCAGTGCCAGTTAAGATCAAGCATCAGATAGGCATTGAGCTACTCAGCCCTGGGGCTGTTTTTCTCTGGCAGAGACACAACCTTAGACATCTGGAAAATTTCCAAGACAGAAAGTGAAGCACCTCTGAAGGGAGGTTGGCTGAGCAGGGACTTGCAAGACTACATTTTGTACATCGGTGTCTACATTCTGTCTAAACCATATTCTCGGTTCTTAAGGACTTTGCTGAAAGTGGCTCCAAGTTTACTTATAGCCCAGCCAGACAGCGATGCAAAACTTACCTCAATGACAAAAAGCCATAACTGAACCACTTAAGTCCCCAGCTATGACATTATTAAATTGAAACTGTTATTTAATGTCCAATGGGCAGCAGCTCTAATGACAATTTTTGGTCTTGGAACAAATATACGCTGACGTTGCAATCAAGAATGTACAATATTGCATCTGATTTTCAAAAGCCTCCTCCCAACATAGTGTGCACACACACTC
The DNA here is from genome assembly GCF_001723915.1 of Gavialis gangeticus. Lineage (NCBI taxonomy): Eukaryota > Metazoa > Chordata > Crocodylia > Gavialidae > Gavialis > Gavialis gangeticus. Next base: position 33,381,600 of record NW_017729022.1, on the reverse strand, counting down.
ACATGCCTGTGTGCACGCGAGCACATACACACATATACATACGCACACAATTAAATTTTCTGGGAAAACAGCCAAGAAAGAGTGCATGTAACACTCGGGCCTGTGCTCTCCTGTGATCAAACCTTATATATTCTAGTTAATCTTACATCAACAGAAAATCTAAAGCAAAATAAAGAAAAATGGTTTCAAGAGATGCATTGAGTGCCAAAAACTAAATGGAAGACTTTTTCTCCTCTCAAAATAACAAACTGGTCTAGTTCTATGAGTAGTTCAGCAGTTCTGCAAAGAATATCACTTAATGCCAATAATAATACACATTTAATCAAATATTATCCTCTTACAGTGATTTACCATATATGACTCAAAGTTTCACAAAGCAGTCTATGCCTAATCTATATATTAAATTATTTATAACCATACTGAAATTTTAAAATGACAGTAATATCCTGCATCAGTGTTTATTCTTCCAGTATTTTTTTCTCATTCTATACCTAAAATAAGAAAAAAGAATTAAACTGTAACAATATTTTATATATAAACAAAATTGAAAAGGTGTTGCTAAGGCTGACTGGAATAATACAGACACTTGATCTAAATTATACAACTAGGTCAATGCAACTAGATCTGTGCTCTTTGGAGAGAAAACAGAGTATTCAGAATTGTTAAACAATGAAAAAGACATGCTGCAGGATAACTTGAGTTACTGTTCACTGTAAGAATAAGAGGTCATGAACTTAAACTAAGACTAGGTCAGACTGGGGAAGTTTCTTTATATAGAACAGTGATATCAAAATTATCCAGCCCCAGTGCTGGATACTGGGTTCACCATTGTGTGAAATGCTGTTGACTATGCTGGGGCCTAGCCCAATATGAATCATGAGCCTTTTGGCTGTGAACTGATAACATGCACAGTTTGAACTATGTATAAGCAGATATAAAAGTGGTGTTCAAAAGTGTGTTTATGGAGTACCTGTGCTGAAACCTGAAGCAGTCAGGGCTGGGGCCAGAGTCAGACAAAAGCAGTCTCCTGTTCCCCTCTGCAGTTTCTGCCCTCCCCTATGTCCCTTTCTCCCCCTTACTGTCACATGCAGCTCACTTCCACAGTGTGCTTGGGAGGGGAACAGACTCTGAGCAGGGGCTAACAGTAAGAGAAGGAAGAGAGGAGCAGGAAGGCTGCACGGGGAAGAATTTGTGGGGGCAAGAGGGCTACTTGACCCCCAACCACTACTTTTCTTGCTGTGGCACTGGGAAGGAGATGAACCCTTCAATAATTATATTCTACACCTGGTAATGATAACAAATGTATACATTTTCCATATATAGAATCTAATTATTGGGGGGGGGTCATCTTGTCAAATAAATACAGTATTAATCAACTAGGAAGGAACAGCTATAGGGCAATGGGCGTTATGTTAAAAATGTAGATGGGCACAAGAGGGAGAACATGCTGAGCCATGGATTGCAACTCGGTCTCTATTACTTGTTCTCTTATCATTAGCTTCTTCTAACATTTGATTTTTTTAAAGCATTTGCACCCATCCGCTACAAAAACCACCAAACACAGTACCTTCTATGTTGACTTTTGGTCTGCCCTCATACAAGGAATATCAAAAAATACAAAAGGGTTAAGTGAGGTCTCCCACACCAGGAGTAATTTACAGCTGCACAGGAAGCAAAGTTGGTGCTCAGGGCAAACCCTCTTAGGGAGAAGCCTGAAGTTTCTAAGAGCAGGGGGACAAGGGCATGCAGAAGCAAGAGTGTGGGGAGGGAACATGGGTTCTGAGAGTAGGGGTGGGGAGGGACAGTAGTCTTACTCCAATGGGAACTCCTAAACAGATGAGCTGTTGTCACTGCTGCCATGTACTCTACCCATATGGCTGTTGCTCTTCAAGCAGTGGCAGCAGAAGCAGCTGGGGTCTGTTTAGGAGTTCCCATCATGGGATATGCTGCCATGGCACAGACTGCAGGTTGGGGGAAATCCTGGCACACAGACCAGGTGCCCCTCTCGCCCAACCCTAGTTATGCTACTGGAATTTTAACAGACTAGGTGCTTCAGATGCCTTATACTTCTCATAAAACAAGAACAACAGGGCATTTACAGAATTAAGAGGCAAAAAAGTAAAATATATAAAAAGAAATATTATTAATAGGGGTGCACCGATAGAGATTTTGGGGGCCGATACCAATAACCGATTTTTAAGGAGGAATACTGGCCAATACCGATCCGATTTCTGATACAGCTGTGTGCAGCTGGTAAGTCTGTTGTGGTGGAAGGGGAGGGAGGAGGCCAGCCTGGCCCAGACCCCGCCAGGAAGAACCCAGCGCAACCCTGGCCCCAACCCACAGCTGCAGCCTGCCCTGTTCTGCCCCATGCAGATCTGGGGGGCGCACACCCTCCTGCAGTGTGTGCAGGGGCAGGAACCTCTCCCCCCCCTCCCCCCCGCCC
>NW_017729022.1:33376436-33379048 GCF_001723915.1 Gavialis gangeticus | reverse complement strand
CCCCCGCCCGATGTGCTGCAGCTCCATCCCATGCCCTGCCCTGCCCTGGCTGGGCAGTGCCCGTCCCAACCCCAGCCCCACTCCCCACCTCACCACAGGGCGTATTGATCTGCCCCCCCACACCCCTTCTCTCCCCCTTCCCCTTCCACCACAACAGACTTAACAGCTGTACGCAGCTGTCCATGCTGCTGGGTTGCGCTCCTTGCTGCCTGCGTGCTGTGCTGCAGCTGCACGCACGCACACATGCATGGGCATTTATCGACCAAATTATTGGCCATATCAGGCTGACTTCCAATAGTCACTTTTCTTTATATCGGTGCTAATTATATCGGTATCGAACCAATGTATCAATGCACCTCTAATTATTAATGCAAAAAAGTAATCAGTAATCACTGGTAAACCATTAACCATAGATAGCAGTGAGACAATTAGCTTAGTAAAGGTAGGAAAGTATTAGACGCATATGGATTAAAACAGCATCTGATAGTCTGGTCACAAGAACTGCAATTATAAAAGCTTTCAACTTTTTCTTTGTAATCACCAGCATGAATTGATTAGAATTTTGCTTTAGAGAATGATACAGCATTGTGTCATTTATACCACTTGCAGAGAGAGGACAACATGATTTCAGTGGTACTATGACACATCACACTAGCTAAGGATTTACTCCAGGAAGCTGGACAAGGTAAATGATGGGACTGCTCTGGTGAGCTTTAAGTTCTTATGAAAAATATTATATCTCTCTCCTATAAAAGGGCCCTAAATGAAGGGACATATTGGGCCCCTACCCATCTATTACTGAGTTTCCAGTCCTGCGACCATGGTGGGAATGTCCCGTCCAAGTGAGCACACCAACACACACAATCCAGCAACACAGCACAACAAGAAACACATGTAGTCTGGCACACTGGAAACAATACCTGGTGCTGTGCCCTGCTAAGCTAGATCTCATTGCCAAACTTTGAATGAACAGGTTGGAAACAAAAAGTAAAATTTACAGAAGAATTTAAGGCTGAAATCCTCAAAATTTAGGCACCTAATACCCTGCAGTCAGTGGGATTTATGGTGCCTTACCTGCAATTTTCAAAATTCAACTATATGGCTATCTGCATTTAATTCCACTAGATGCCTAAATACTTTTGAAAAACTGACCTGTCAAAGCTCTGGACACTATCATTCTTGAACATTAGATTTAGGCTTTTAAATCACTTAGGCACCTTTATAATTTTTACCAAAATGATGAACAGGTAAAGTGAACTCTCATTCTGGTGAGAGAGGAGGTAATCACTAATCAGTACATCAGGGGCTCCAGAATTTACAGAATCTTCTCTGAGTGCAGAGGTGTCACAAGCCAGTGGTTACTCCTAGCACTTATTGTTGTGAATGTTTGCATTTTCAGTAAAGGGTGTCACCAAAAAAGTAAAGTTTTAGCTGATTTTCTTACTGTATATAGAGACAGATTCTAAGCTAATTTAAGTCAACAAAAGGTTTGGCATTAACTTCAATAGGCTTTTGAATCAAACGTCAGAAATTAAAAACACTAAGAAATACTGGAATTATCTACAGGACTAGTTTTAGTCTACCTTGTGTTTATTTGTAATATGAAATCATTGTATGCTGTATTGGATTTCAAATAAATGCCTTCCTTTTAGTCAGAGCTGCTTAATTTTGATTTTGTTAATATTTTTGGCTATGAAAATAAGACTGAACTGAAAACAATATCTGACTGCAAGACAAAACAGAAGGAACATAGATGTAAATACATCAAAATAATTTAAAATGCACATTTCAGGCACAGATAATTATTTGTATAACATTAACTAGTTTTAAAGGAGCATGCATGGCGCCTGAAGGGCTTAAAATGGCTTTATTCCTGCCAAATAAGTACAGCCTGAAATTAAAGCTCCTTGATTATAATGTAAATTAAACAGATATTTTTGCTTCACAAACTCTAACCTAATATGAATGACAGCTAATATAATAAAATACCGCTTGCTGTAATCAAACAGTGATTTTTATATTTTTGCTCCATTACTGTTTCTACAAGATAGTCCATTGAACTGTGGTAAGTGCTGAATATGCTCATTGTAGTCGAGTGAATCAAAAGAGCTGAAGTGACTGATAAAAAATGAAAGACAAATCTGTTTGCAAAAGGAATGGTACCAACATAATAATCCTTAACATCTTAAAAAGTACTATACAAACTTTACTTCTTCAAACTAATACATGTCTCTGCAATTAGCAATGAGATCAGTCTAGGTACTATCCACTTTGGCCCCAAGCTCCACAGCATCTCCTATGTAGTTGATTATTATTCCTCCCACATTGCAGAAATGGGCAAAACTACCAAAGAAAGGGATTTCAGGCTTGTCCAATCCCACTGAAATTAATAGGAGTCTTTTCATTGTACTTAATGCATTTTGAATCCAGCCCCGTGGTCTTATCTAGGCCCTCTCTACCCGTGCAGGTAAAGGTTGTATGAGAATGAATACGCAATTCATACAGTCGCGCAATACACATGCATGGCAGGAGGTGCTACTCTGGGATTGCACATTATTGTCAGTGCAGAGGGAGCCAGATCTTGGACTCCCCCAGCACCAGCAAGAAACAAG
>NW_017729022.1:33367964-33371436 GCF_001723915.1 Gavialis gangeticus | reverse complement strand
TCTCTACCCATGCAGGTAAAGGTTGTATGAGAATGAATACGCAATTCATACAGTCGCGCAATACACATGCATGGCAGGAGGTGCTACTCTGGGATTGCACATTATTGTCAGTGCAGAGGGAGCCAGATCTTGGACTCCCCCAGCACCAGCAAGAAACAAGGTCCCACACCAGGGGAGACCTGCACACCCCAAATAAGGGGCTCCCAGCTGTGAAGCCACCCCACCCCCAAGGCTGGAGAATCACTGCAGGGGCAATCCCCCCCCACCCTGGGGGAGCAGAGAAAACCCTGGGGTCAGAAGACTGCTACTGGGGTGATACCTCCCTGCCCAGGAGTGCAGGAAAACCCCCAGGGCTAGAAGATCACCAAGACCCTCTGGCTCCAGGGGTTTTCCTGCATCCCCAGGGCAGCGGAATCCTCTGTCCCTGGGTGTTTCCCAAATCGCAGACCCCTGGGGATTGCAGCAGCTGCAATCCCCAGGATCTGGGCATTTCAGCCCTCTGGGAAACCCCCAGACCCTAAGGATTGCAGGTGCTGTGATCCCTAGGGCTCAGGGGTGTGGGAAACACCCAAACTCAGGGAATCACAGCTGCCATGATCCCTAGAGCACAAAAGTTTTACATGGGACTGGGAACCTGCTAACTGATGGGACTCCCAGCCAGAGAGAGACCCTGCTACACATGCAAATTAAAGCCTGATAGCAACCAGCTATAAAGTTAATACACATTTTCAAGGTCTAACTTTCTAGCTGGTTGGAGCTTTTAATTGTGTGATAGGTACTTTTCAAATGTAGCTGGTCTCCATGTAACTGTGCAATTAACCAGTTTATTGCACGATACCTGTAACATGCAGAGGGGGCCTTAAACTAAAGAATTAGCCTACAATTAAGAAAGGGTTTGCTTGTATTGCCCACCAACCCTCTAGCAGTACCGTAAGTAAGAGGGAGCATCTGGGGCAGCAGCTCCAAACACCAACTTGGGGGTAGAGGCGCTCCATGTATCACTGCTGCCCAGGGCACAGAGCTGATCTGCTATGTTTCCACCCACTACTGCAGCTTATACCAGTGACTGTTCTTTATCACTTCAACTTAACCAGTTCCCTGATTGGATTGAAGTCTATCAGAAAAGAGCCTTTGCCAGTGTTTTTCACTCTTCTAACCAACATAGCCATGCCAGCAGAGCTTGTAAGCACTGACAAAGCCCCAAATTTAAAAGGGTGTTGCCAGAACATGCTAATTAACATGTTAATAGATGAACATGTGACATGACCTGTATTGAACAGGAGCTGCTTGTACTTGCCCAGCATTCAAACACAGAGCCTATTTCACATACAAAACACCACTCCGCTACCTTCAAATTTCTTCACCCCCTTCTACATTTCCTTCACACTTACACATCGGACACCAATTAATACTATACTTTCCCTTGCTCATCAAACTCACCAACCTCCAGTCGTGTTAAAAGAAGACAACTTTTACTTAAACTATTTTCAGCTGTTTTTATTAAAGACTGTTATTCTGAATAAATGATAATGAGTATGATATGAGTTAAAAGCAAGCGAGACTTTGTTGTGAATTGTATATAAGACTATTCAAAATTCTGCTTTGTAAATCAGTCTCCATGAACTTCACTTCTATACAAATTATTTTTGTATTCAAGAGCTATACTTTTTCAGGGCAAATAAAGAAAAACGTTGATGGGGATAGAATATAAACCAACCAGTTGTTCATTAACTAGACAGTAAGAATAATGCCCCTTCGGAATGTATAAAGAAAACTATCAGAATACAGGAGAAGTATTCTCGCCACTCAAGGGACATCAGGACTTAAAAGAAACATTAAAAAGCTTGCATCTTTTTACAATTTTTTGTTGGGAGCGTGATACTCTTGGGGAGGAGAGGGGGGGAAGGAGGCAGAGGGGTTGTGCATATTCAACCAAGTAGCTGAAGCTATCCAATTAGGTTTTGTTCTAAGAACAAAAAAGTTTTGAAAATCTAATAGTAGTGTAGAAGCAGATTATTTCTCTTTAATATCTCCAACATCCACTTTATCCTACCAATGGCTAAAACCCCTTGTCAATATTTTGACTGATTCTTGTGTTGATTACTACTACCTCCCAATGTACAGCCTTCAAATTTAGGCTCCTTGCACTCATCTACAGGCCCTAAACATCTATTTCTCTATATTCATATTATTTTAGTTCCTTTTACTCCCCATCTCACTTCTTCTCCCATTTCTGCTGTGACTCAGCCTTCTTACTTTTTTGTCTCCTTTTTCCACCTGGGCATCACGCCTTTTATTAGGCTTATGGCATTCCCTCTATTTTCATCCACCAAGGACCCTCCCTTATCTATGGAGTGACCCCTTAATTAACAACTCCCCCCCCCCACCAACCCTGTGATACAGATCTGTATAAATCCCTTTAGTTCTTTCATCTTTTTTTATATCAGTGTTTTGTAACTGGAGACATGCATTATACAGGCTCTGTTTTGTTTTGGAAAACTGTTTTTTCCATTGCAGTGTTACATGGCATGCATTATGTAACCATTATAAAAGGAGCAACCACTGTAAAAGGAGTGCACTGATAAAGACAGTTAATCGGTGAAGTGTTGAAAATCAACCACCAGCAGCACAAAGAAGAGGCCCCAAACACCCTCATAGCTGTCCTACTGCCGCAAGTCCTGTGCCAGAAAGAAAGGGTAATTGCCAAGTGTGTAATCAGAGTGACCATAGCTAGTTGCAGCACTGTTCTTCCACGCACATCTAGTTTTGTCCTAATAATTTGGGACAGGAAGTTGTAAATTATCCAGCTTTAGTTGTCAGCTTCTGACAATGAGGGCTCACAGTAGATTATGTTGGCCTATATATTAATTAACATTAGCTGATTGGCATACAGTTACAGTAATATATGTAAGCATTCAATCTTGATATACTCTTCCTGTTGGGGAAACACGCACAATCTATGTTTCCACAGTATATTAATTATCTATTTTTACTGATACAAACAATTAATTAGTATAAGTAATAATTAAAAGACCTCAACCAGTGATTATAACTGTAACACTGATTTAACACTTGAAGGTTATATACTTCCTACCTTATACAACACTGATAGAAACAATTAAGTTTAAATTATGCCCCGAAGTGCCTGGGGAAAATCCAGCTACATGGCATCATATAATACCAGACAGTAACTCTCATACCAACCACTCACAACAGACATCACAAGCAGGGCCAAGTAGGTGATCCTCCCCCTCTATGTGACACTGGTCAGGACACAGTTGGGAGTACTGTGTCCAGTTCTGGGCGCCACACTTTAGGAGGGATGTGGCCAGCATCGAGAGGGACCGGAGGAGGGCCACTCGCATGATCTGGGGACAGCAGGGCAGGCGCTACGAGGAGAAGCTACGGGACCTGAATCTGTTCAGCCTCCACGAGAGAAGGCTGAGAGGGTACCTGGTGGCCATCTACAAAC
>NW_017729022.1:33362641-33362964 GCF_001723915.1 Gavialis gangeticus | reverse complement strand
GAGAGAAGGCTGAGAGGGTACCTGGTGGCCATCTACAAACTTACCCAGGAGGACCAGCGGGGAATGGGAGAGACCCTGTTCACCTGTGCACCTCCCAGAGTAACAAGGAACAACAACCATAAGTTGTTTGAGAGTAGGTTCAGGCTGGACATTAGAAGGCACTACTTCACAGTCAGGGCAGCCAGGACCTGGAACCAACTTTCAAGGGAAGTGGTACTGGCTCCTACCTAGGAGGTCTTTAAGAGGAGTCTTGACAGTTACCTAGCTGGGGTCATTTGAGGGAAACGGGCGCACAGGTGGTCTTCTCTTCCATCCTTCCAGTG
>NW_017729022.1:33355278-33362630 GCF_001723915.1 Gavialis gangeticus | reverse complement strand
TGAAGATCTACTTAGGTCCCTTCTGACCCTACATCTATGGATCTATGAATCTATAACATAATACAGGCAGAAAGAGGGAAGAGCTGCTCTTGGTATGCTCCTCCTTCCAAAGTAGTGGCATTCATATTAATTGGCTCCTTTTCTAAACTGTGTGTGTACTTTGTCAACCCCAGTGGAAGTCATGGATACACCAGTACAGTGTTCAGGACAAGTGGAAGCCTACTGTTCAACTTGCTGTACCATCAGGAAGCCAGAGACAAGTGGAGATAAAACTGCTACATGTATGAAGCATTAGATCTTCAGAATCTGAGCAATTCTTAGCTGCATACTCTCAGTCAACATCTGGACTGGAGACCATGCCCCTTTGCTTTTGTGGGAAGGTAGTTACTATGGTTATATAAAGAACCAAAGAACAAAAGTCATCCTTCATTTTAGAAGGAGAGGTTTCAACCTTCAAGGGACAGGACAGACAATGGCAAAGTACAGGTTACAGATAGCTCTCAATACTTCTCTTACGTAATGGTTAAATAACAATAACTTATTGTGAAACACAAAATCCTTTTGCTTCAAGGAGAAAAACAAGAAAGCCCTGTCTTCAAACAGCCCCTATTCCACTTTGCCAGGTAATTAATACAGTATAATTCATCTAGCTCATCTGTGGCTTTAGTATTTTTTAGAATAAATGTTCTCTAAAAAGAGTGTCATATAAAATAGAGAATATATATCATCCCAATTTTTGCTACTGTGAATTAAAAATTAAATACTTCTACATTTTACCATGATGTATATTTGTCATGCCTGGAGTCTGTAACTTCGTAAGATGTTACAAATAATAGGCCTAAAGTTCCCTTTCACATATGTGGGTAGACACAAGCAAAAACATTATGTGATTTCACGGAGCTCCTTCAAAGAAAATGTGTGTAATTAATACTCTATGAGGTTTATGAGGAAAATAAATTACAGGGCACCCAGTTTCTTGAGCTTATTCATCTTGGGGCCTGGCACATTTTCTAATAAAAATGCACTTGCAGAATTAGTTCCACTCCCTTTCCACAGCATCCCCCCTCTTTGGAGGAAGAAGGCAAGGGTGTGGTAGTTGTAAGGCACAGACAATGGCATCATTGTACCTAAGAAAGTCATGCTGCCAGGACAAGGGGAGATCAAGAGGAACAGTGTGGAGAAGCCAGGGATCCACAGAAATTGTCTGATTTTTCCAGTGGAGTTTCACAGATTGCTGAGAGAGCGACTCTGATAGAAGGATGCAAGAAATTCCACTGGAAATTCCTTCCAGGTTTTACAAAAGCTGACAGTGGGCAAGGTCCCAAGAAGTGAGGCTATGAAGGGGGCTGGTTACCAGCAAAATCAGGGTGATGAAACCAAGCCTGAAGCAGGGCTCTCTGACTAGGATTGGGATGAACATCTCTACACTGTGGTATTTTCTTTTATGTTTCCTGCTCTTATCAGGACATGAAGATACATGCAGTGGTGCCATAGTGTTGTATGGAGTGCAGGGTGCACAAACTAGGAACCAATTTGTGGAAAAAAATGGTATTATTTTATTTTGTTTCAACCTCTTATTTTCCTCTCATGGATTTAGCATCACTAATATGTACTCTCAGGGAATGCCATGTCAGATACTGTTGGCTCACTACTCTGGGGTCATTTCCAACAGTCAAGGAGCAGCAATAAAGAGGCAAAGTCAGACCATTTCACCTTGACAGCCACTCTGTGTGTGCCATGCAACATTAAGAACTTGACCGTACTCTCCTTAAAATAAGTAACGGCACTATTGGAACCAGTTATGTCCCCAAATTTTGTTTTGCCTTGAATTCACTTAGTGTGGCTGCCTTACAGAGAGACATGAGCCTCTCATTCAGAGAGGCACGAGCTTTCATAGGCTACAGACTACTTTGGCAGATGCTACAGTGAGCAGATACCCCACTTCCTGCAAGGCCATTCATAGCATCTGACAAAGTAGACTGTTGCCTATGAAAGCTCAGGCCTCCCTAAATTAGTTCATCTATAAGGTACCATACTGCCCTGCATTCTGCTTAGCTTCATACTAACATGCCCACTACCTTTGTCAGTCAGTCAGTTACAGGCTCTGTACGTCTGAGACCACTTAAGCCTTCACAGAGGTTCCTCCATGGTGCAGTGTTAGAAGCAATCTGGCCATGTCAGTATATAGTTACTAGTCAATCTTTAATAAGGAAATAAAACATTTCGAAGTAAAATACTGTTCCCTGCCAGGAACGTGACATCATTACTACTACGGGTATTAGTGTCCCGCTGAGTTGGCATCTTTAGATGGAAAACCTTTTTCACTAAGCTTTTTTAGAGATCTCTGTTCAAAACCACAGGACTTGGATATAATAACTTTAATAATTTGCTGGGTTTATACGGCTGAATGGCTGATACCATCAGCACCAGTGATCTACATCACACGTTAATCCACTGCATGTATTTAGGATCATAAACAAATTTTGTGTCTCTTTCATCTTTGTGGGTTTTAGATAAGGCTACAAAAACCTCAAACAGGGTTTAAACTTTGCATAAGAGAAACAGAGAATAAATATAAGATCTCTGTCTCTTCACGACATGTATTGTAAAGAGTTGCTTAAACAAGTAACTTTACCCCACTTGCACTTCTCTAATGAGAAGTTAAGCAATTTACAGGAATTTAGGTTTATTATAGTTCTGAACAACCTTAATTGAAAAGGTTTCTAAAGCCTACATCTAAGGATCATAACTTAATATAGATATTACCATAGACATATATCAGGAAAAAAATAGACTTCAATGTTGAAAGCTGGTCTGCAGGTGTGGACCTCTGCATACAGAAGCAGATCCAAGACATTACAAAGGGGCGCGCAGGAGCACTGACTGGTGCTGCAGGAGGGCTGCAGCCCTCACTCCCAGTCTCCTCTGCCCCACAACTTTCAGCAGGGTGGACAGACCACAACCACAGGAGCAGTAGTCAAGGACTTTTTAAGTCCCCAAAGCAAGTAAAAATTCTCCACCTTTCCCACTTTACACAGAGGTACATCGTCTCCCTGCCCCTTGCCCCCTCTCCCATCTGCCACTGCCACTGTCTCTGCTGTCCCAGAGCCAAGGAGAGTGCCAGAGATGCTCCAGCCAGGCTGCATGAGAGTTGGGCTCAGCCTAGGACAGAAGCAACAGCAACGATGGCAGGAGGTTGGCAGGGAACACCCAGGGGGACCAGGGAGTGAGGGGAAACTTGCTTGTCTGCTGCTGCTGTCCCTGCCACTGGGTTGAGCCCAACCCAGTGCGGCCAGGCTAGAGTGAGACAGGAGCTCCCCTTGCCCTTGGGACAGCAAAGACAGCAGCAGGTGGGAAGTGGCTTGAATGGGAAGGGAGGAAATGAAGAAGGGAGAGCAGGGAATGTGCTTCTGAGCACAGAGTGGGAGGGAGGAGGAATTCTTACCTTTTTGGGGGACTTTAAAAAGTCCCTGGATGCTGCATTGTGAAAAAAGGAGGTGCAGCCTTACTACTGCACCCCCTCTGTATCCACACCTGACTGCATATATTAGGACCTGCATTTATGTCAGTGAGCCTCTGTAAAGACACAGGGGTCACCCAAGCACAATAATTTGCTGAACTGGGGTCTAAGAACCTGAGGTAAAATCTGTGGAAGTGAAGAGAAAAAACTCCTTTCAGTTGGAACATACAGCATATCCTCAAAAGCACTTAAGTGTATACCTGTCACTTTAAGCTGGCATCTCATTTACTTACCACTGGCTTGGCCAAAACTGCTACTCAAATGCCACCTTAACTCTGTAAGCACTTAAGTTCCTGCCACTGGGCATGCACAAAGCCACTTAAGGTCTAATGCTGTTCTACAGCTCTGAACCCCAGCTCAAAACTAAGCCTGTAAAGCAGGATTCTCAAAATGGATGTTATCATACATATCTTACCTGAACCCTTGTGCGTTGTAAGGGACCAGGGCGTAGATGGCGTGGTATAATGATTAGGCCATCCAAGGAAAGCAGAGCCTGAGGCAGGCTCAAAGGGTGGAAGCCATATACCAAAGCCAGAGAGAGATCCAGATGCAGAGTCCACAACACAGTCTAAGTCAGCATCCAGAGGAAAAATGTCAAGTACAGACGGTGGGAGGGCAGCAGAGCAAGCCACAGGAAAAAGTCCAAAAACAGAGCCAAACCAGGGTCAGGAGCCAGAAAACAGAACCTCAGGAAAAGCCAAAGCCCAGAAATAAGACAAAAACCAGGAGAACTAGAGTGCAGAAACCAGGAGGCTTGCCAAAACAGAACTGGCTGCTGGCCTGCAAACCCAGGGACCCAGCTGGTGGTGCTCCCAGCAGCCAATCAGGATGCTTGCTGCTCCTAATAAACTGGGGCAGAGCCCATTAGCTGGGGCTTAGTGCAGGTGTGGTTGCTGCTGTACTTGATTCAGGCTGTCCTGCCAGCTCAGAGTCCCTGACACCACTAGGCCTAAGACAGTCTGCCTGGTCAGCGTCCCTGACAGGTATGCTCACAGCATACCTAAACCATGCAGATGTGGGTGTTTTCCATCTCCTTCTTCCATAATATGGTTTCTACAGCATCCAAGTTCAGATCCCACTCTGCAGTACGGTCATGAATCTGTCTCCTGCATTTCAGCGGCACTTCATTTATATATTTATTTATTTAGCCCTTCCCAGCAAAGCTAAAGGCAGCTTACGGTAAGTGAAAAAGAATACTTATAAAGCACGAAAATGACACAACTTAACTGGAAAACAGAAGATCAACATAAGACAGAGACTCCCTAGCCTAAGCAATATTCCAGCCTAGCTAAATCTCTGGTCACACAGGTAAGATGTGCAGTGCTTCCAAAAGAAGTTCAGGCTTAGGCTTTTAGGTTCAGGCCTCAAGTGGGCGAAAGACCTAGAGATGAGGAGTACTTGCTGAGAACAACCTCCTATGTATTTTCCCCAGGATTGTTCTTGGCTCACCTTTGGGATCGTGATGGGGTGTAAAGAAGTGAAAAAGTAGTAACTTAGATACATAGGGCCCAAATTATTTGGAGCCTTATAGTCAAAACCAGCACCTTGAACTGCACCTGGAAAATAACTGGGAGCCAGTGAAGACTCCAGTTCTGCACCAGCTGCAGCTTATGAACAGTTTTCAAGGACAGTCCCCCAGAGCTCATTGTAATAATTCAGCCTCAAGGTTACAGAAGGCATGGATGAGGGTGGCAGATCCAAATATGAAAGAAAGGGTCACAGCTTCTTACCAGATAGACTTGGTGAAAGGTGCTCCCAGTCACCACCTCCATCTGAATATCCAACCAAAGCGGGTGGGCGGAGGGGGAGGTAAGCAAGGGGCCAGGGACCAAAAAGTAGCCCAGTGTAGGGGAAGAGGGGAGCAAAGATTTCATCCTCCATGCTGGGGCCAGTGGCTGGGTATTCCCAGCCCTAGGGCTGTGCAGGAAAAGTGGACAGAATTTCCATGCACTGGTTTGACCTAAATTGAATGAGTGTGATACTACATAGATCTGGGTTTATCTTAAAATGGTTTTTACAATTTTTAAACCAATTTGTGTGCATGGAACTTCTGTTCAGTTACAGGTTTAGACTGATTGCCGGTTACTGAGACCAGGTCTGTAAGTGTAAGGTTGGCATTGAGACGAGCTAAATTTAAATCTGGTGGCCATTTTGAACCCGATTTAACCTCTTGAATATCTGTACTTAGCCATAGTCCTAGATCTTTATACAGTGAATGCTGTACTACAGATTTGTTTATTTCTGAATGATTTGTTTTTTAGGATATTAGAATAATAATAGCAGTTTGACACTCTACTATAAGAAAAGAATTGGTGATGGTGCAACTTATAAAATCAAACCAGGATAAAATAATCCCACGTGGGTGGAAAGTCAATGTCTTTAAAGAATGGGTCAATAAAAGATGGAGACAGTGACATACACCAAGTGTTCTTGAAGCAAACTTGGTCAATTTTGCACATGAAGGGTGAGAGCTGGTAACATGACTTCAGTTACTTTTCAAAATCCTTCATCACATGGCAAGGACATAAGGCAGGAAAAGAATCATACTTATCTACCCACAATCTAACACGGTATTTGCCACCTCCTTTAAAGCAGCAAAAAGGAGGCATTAAATGGGCTCAATTTTTGTAACTTAAACTTAAAATTATTTTTCCAGTTATAAATTGCTGAACTCAAAATGATAGCAGGATCCACGACTTTGGGATTTTTATAAGACCTGTGCTTTTGCATCAAGGTTTACCTAGGCTTTCTCTCCAGGTGTTGTACAATGGCAACAGCTAGATTTTTTTTCTCTACTTAGGTTATAGAACTTGAGGGGATTGGGCCCAAACCTGTCAGGATCCATATTTTGCCTACATTCACTGTTTGGGAAATAAAGCTCCCTTTGAAAAAAATACTCGATCCAATTTCAATACCCGCTTTTCACACACACATGACCACAGCATATTTAAATGTTGAAGAAGCCAGGGTTTTCCATAATTGTCTGTTTGACTGGACATATGCTCACTGTCTCCTTCACTGAAGTTCTGCAGGATTGACTGAAGAACAGTATATTTACAATGAATTATTAAAAACATATTGCAATCTTGACAGTCATTATATACATAGCGCGACAGATGTATATGGGAGATAGTATACTGAGACAAAAGAAGAAAGGGCAGGAAAGATTTAGAACATAAGAATGTTTATTGATAAACTGAAAGTAAGAAGGACTGGATATTTTTAGGGGGGAAGGGGACAGATTACTAATATTAAAGGAGACAAGGGAGTGGTCAGACAAAGAATTCAGTAATGAGGAATGAATAGAAGGGTTCATTCAGCGCTGTACATGAAACAAAGAGGGAAGGGCAATGAGGCAGCACACTATCATTCAGATGCAAAATGTATTTGGACTATAAAATCTTCCCCTTTGCAAGGTCCTTCATTGGAGAGAAAACCTGATTTGTGTCGACTTAACTGGAAACTACATGGATCACAAATTTCAACAGAAGTCAACTTCCTATAGAAAAGCAAGGTGCTAACAAAAATGGGTCCTGATTGCTGTTTGCAGACCTGTGATAAAATATGGAGTTCTACAAAATTCTCAGGTCTACAAGACTGTAACGCTGTTGTTGCTGTTTGTTTGCTTCAATAATTAGAGGGTATATGTCAACAAACTTATGCTGCTCCCTCTTCTGTATTTTAGAATATTGACTGACAATACACCAAAGTGCAAAAATTTCACCTTGGAATTAATACTGCCATCGCCCTCACCTCAAGTCACCCATCAGTATCCTGCTATCAAGCAGACTTCCACATACTGTTTGATCACTCATACTGTATCAGTGGCAGC
>NW_017729022.1:33347007-33350278 GCF_001723915.1 Gavialis gangeticus | reverse complement strand
TCACCTTGGAATTAATACTGCCATCGCCCTCACCTCAAGTCACCCATCAGTATCCTGCTATCAAGCAGACTTCCACATACTGTTTGATCACTCATACTGTATCAGTGGCAGCACCTATTTGCAACAAATTATTAAAAACAGACCAGCTGAACTCTGAATTTCTTTGCTTTAAGTAGTGTCACATTTTAACAGACCTGTAATGTCACTTTATTATAATTCAGACTTTCTTTCTTTATTTTTATGATAATTTTTAGAAAAACATTATCAAAAGGGAAAATACGGAGGCTTCTGGAGGCTATCTATGGAGAAGTGATAAATATTTTAGCTTCAACATGTGAAGTCTGCAGCAACCAACGTTCTACCTCTCTGTCCTACACCTCATTTTATTCTCTTGGAGCAGAGTCTTTCTCCTTTTGCAGTCTCAATGGCAGGGAAGCAAAAGCCAATCAACCACCTTTGTTTTTGTTTGTGTTTCTTTTTCTCAAAGTCTATAATATATGATACCAGTTTTTAGCCAAATTGCCTCTTTTCCTCATGGTAAGTACTGCCTTCCCCCAGAAGGAGATAATCAATTAAACTTCTTGTGGACTAAAGTACTAAGGAATGTGTAAGAGTGCCATAATCTGGCCCTTCATAATTGACAGGCAATGAAAATAAATCATTGTAACAGGAGAGGCCAGCTAATGTTAATTCTTGTTATTCACATGCTTTTTGTGCGTATAACTTTTAATCTTATAATGCAGGCAGTCTGACCCTTGAATGTATACTTGGCAGTTAGATCCAAAAGTTTATGTAATACGGTGTTACCTGGGTTAATGTAATCCAAACACAGAGGATAGTGTTTCGATATATTATACTAGCATCAAAAATGACATTTCACTCTAAAATTATATGTAGCTTTTTCTTTTTGTGCAAAATATCCATGAGATAGCTTTCTGATTTTCAGTTGCTGAGAAAGAAGTCCCTGTACTGAAATAAGATAGAGAAGGTCGATATTTATATAAATAGTCAGCTAACTATGTCTTTAGTCAAACAGAGGTAAAGGTTAACCTGGTCTTCTATCTGAGCAGAGAAAACATTGTGAGGGAATAAAAAAAAAAAACAGAAAAATAATCACAGGCCTGCAGACATTAATGAAAGGGCCATGTTTTAAAACAGTTGAAGCATGGCTTCCAAAATACTGTTTTCTCTCCAAAAGAATCACTTTGACTGTTGGTAATCATTAAAATAAGTATTAAAATAAAGTTATCATTAAAATAGTACTCAAGATACTCAGGGTTAGAATTACACTTTGACTCTGGGAGGGTCCGCAAAAAAATTGGGCTGCCCATCACGAAGCCTTAAAAAAATCAGAGACCCCCCAGGTTATGATTTTCAAATTTTGTAGGGGGTCTCTCATCTCTTATGGGGGGCTCAACCTTCCCCCCCCCAAGCTGCCCCATAACTTGAATCCTGAAAATACTAATATTGGACTGATTTGTGTTGCACTAATGATTCAGTATGACACTGAGGTGCTTGCCTAACTGGCAATGCTGTCTTTCAGATTAGAAATAACTATGATGTCATACATATTTCTGAGCATTAAAAATCCCGTGTTTTTTTCTACAGTTAAGCTACAATTTGGTCCTGCTTTGAGCAGGAGGTTGGACTACATGACCTCCAGAGGTCCTTTCCAAACCTAACTTTCTATGATTCTATGAGTTTCTATGAATTTACATACTCACAGTTTGTCTCCCTACTTTGATATGTAGTTATTGCTTATGGCATCTTTTACTTCCTCATTCTCCCTTTTCCCTTTACCTCAGGTGCTGCATCTAGCTCCAGAAGTACCTGCATTTGAAGATGTGGATGAAGTGAGCCATGGGCATAAACATGCAAGAAAACTTCTGGCTGTGGAGCCAATAAAACAAATTGTCTTACTGGCAAATCTCTCTTAGGGACAGGTGACAGGTTACTTTCTTTCAGAAATGCTGCTGTAATAAGAATGGTGCATAGCATAGCTGAAACCGTATTTCATTGCCACGAAAAAATACGAACTGGTTCTGCTTGGTGCACTTTTTTGCTTTAACCTGTTTTAAATGCCTAGCCAGATTGCCACCATCCCTTTGACGCAGGTGTTATACTGAAGGTGCTTAAACATTTACATCTACTCCAGGTTTGATATAATCTGCTTTACAGGAAGAGAGCTGTGTGCACAGAAATAAGTTGTTTTGCGGTGGTCACCAGGACTTTATTTTTAGGTGACTTACTGTCTTTGCCGAAGCACCTGTCCTGTCCCATAGTGTTGGTTGCTTACGGGTGTTAAAAAAAAAGTCCTCCCACCAAACCCACATCCAGATGACTTATACCCAGTCCACGAAGCTGAAATAAAGCTCTAGCTGTGAGCACTCCTGTATGGAAGATGGGAAATGGAGATATACAGCCAAATAGTTCCCAAATCCTGGGAAGAGGCCTGAGAGCTGCCAACCGGGACTGGAGCCAAGAGGCCCAGCTTCCGATTCTCGTCTCGCCTCCTGTGTGGACGTGGGTGTGTGTGTCAGCCTGGGTGCGTACGAAAGAGAGGTATCCAGGTTGTAGCCGTGTTGGTCTAGAGCATGGGTTCTCAATCCCTGGGCTGGGCTGCCATGGGTCGGCTGCTGGTCCACAGCACGGTTGGCTGCCGGACTGGAAGTGGCCATGGACCAGCAAACTGCAGCCCTCCAGAGCCGGGCCGAGAGGCCACGGGTCCTTCCACAGGGCCCGGGTTTGGCCCACCCCCCTGCCCAGGGGCTGGGGGTATCCTTACCCATCTGCCGGCCGGAAATGCCAGCCGCAGTCGGCTGTGACTGCTGGGCCGCAGTTTCCCAGGCTGCAGCATGAAAACTTTGGGAACCCCTGGTCTAGAGGAAAAAGCAATCAGGGCTCATGGGGCAGAGGTGATTTCTTTCATTAGACCCACAAGATTTTTGCAAAAAAGAAAAGCGTTCTGCACAAGAAAATTAAAGACTTTTCTTTTTTTGGTAGAAGTCTTGTTGGCCTAATACAAGATATCACCTCTGTCCATGAGACCTGATTATGCAAGAGAGAAGAAGGGCGAGACGCTGCAGGGGCAGCGCGTGTGCGAGAGCGCGCGAAAGAGCGACGAGGAGCGAGCTCCTGCCGGCGGGCGTGCAAGAGGAATCCCCTGCTGAGGCAGTGCGTGTGCAACAGAGGGAAAGCCCGTGGGGGGCCGTGGGTGTGTGCAGGTGTAGGTACGTACGTGTGTCAGTGTCCGCGCACGTGAAAAGCGAGG
>NW_017729022.1:33340989-33342007 GCF_001723915.1 Gavialis gangeticus | reverse complement strand
CCCCGCGCATCCCGGCCCGCCCGGCCCCGCACGTGGGGGGCAGCGGGGCGGTGCGGAGCTGCGGGCCCGCCCTGCCCTTCCCGTTTTGGCGCTGCAATCACAGAGCGGCGGTTGCCATGTTCGCTGCCATCTCCTTGTCCTCTTGTGCTGGCAGCGCTGCAGTAGCCTAGTGGCCGGAGCCACTGGGAGCGCTGAAAATGTAAGGGCCGTGTTAGGCAGTAGTTTGGGGCAACGCTTAACTCCGGGACTGTCTGCCTGTTAACACTTTAAGTGGCTTAAAGCGCTGGCTGTGTAGCTCAAAGTTGCGCACGGCCGGGGCGGGATGATCCCTTGATCCGCATAACCCAGCTCCTGTTCTGTCGGGGTGTGAGCACTCCTCACAAATGCTGCTGCTCACGTTGAAGGTGTGAGTGCAGCCTGGCACTGAGGTGACCAGCAGATGCACAGCTGGCAGTGCAGGGAGGCCCTAAAGCAGATGACTTGCCTGGCTGCAGGTGGCTAGGTTCGGGCGCCTTCTGCTAGCTGGGAGTTAGAGGGGAGTAGGGGGATGGAAACACTCAGGCACTCAGGAAAGCAAAGTCATTCTGAGCTGCTGTCCCCAAGTGACTTTGCAGCAAATGAAGCTGAGAGTGGGTTTGCTTTCCTCAGTGCCTGAGTGTGCTGAGTGCTAAGGGCTGAATGGACTTTAATTGCACTTCCTTGGCAGCAGTGGTGCACATCCTCTCTGAGAACAGGGGGAACTGGTATGTGCCCCATTTACTTAATCGATTACTTGTGTTCCTGGCAAAGAGACTTCTATTTACAACAGGTTTTTGTGTTGACTCTACAAAGACATGTTTTGCCTGGTATACAACCAGTAAGGTCTGCTCGCTCCAAGTGCCCTAAAGGTTCAGCCGATCACAAAGAAAACCCATCATTTTGGTGTTTTACCTAGTTCTTTTATCAGAAGCAGGCGAGCAAAAGGTTTTTTCCTGTAACAATTTCTGGAAGTTGAAGGGTATAACAGGTAAAACTTCAT
>NW_017729022.1:33309640-33340793 GCF_001723915.1 Gavialis gangeticus | reverse complement strand
ATCAGGGCTCATGGGGCAGAGGTGATTTCTTTCATTAGACCCACAAGATTTTTGCAAAAAAGAAAAGCGTTCTGCACAAGAAAATTAAAGACTTTTCTTTTTTTGGTAGAAGTCTTGTTGGCCTAATACAAGATATCACCTCTGTCCATGAGACCTGATTATGCAAGAGAGAAGAAGGGCGAGACGCTGCAGGGGCAGCGCGTGTGCGAGAGCGCGCGAAAGAGCGACGAGGAGCGAGCTCCTGCCGGCGGGCGTGCAAGAGGAATCCCCTGCTGAGGCAGTGCGTGTGCAACAGAGGGAAAGCCCGTGGGGGGCCGTGGGTGTGTGCAGGTGTAGGTACGTACGTGTGTCAGTGTCCGCGCACGTGAAAAGCGAGGACTAGAAACCCCCGCCGGGCTGTGCGCGGTATCAGGCCGCGGGGCGGTCGGGCGCGCGGGCGGGAGTGGCGCGGCCGGCTGCCTCCTCTCGCCCCGCCCCGGCGCTGCTCGCAGCCTTTATACAGAGGCGGTGGCAGCGGCTTCGCCTCGGCTGCTGCGAGCCCGGCCGGCCTGGCGAGGCGAGGTAAGTCCCCCTCCCTGGGCGGCCGTACCCGGCTGATCCCCTCGCACCACAGCGGCGCGGGGCGCTTAGGGGCTGCCCCGAGGGCCCCCGCGCATCCCGGCCCGCCCGGCCCCGCACGTGGGGGGCAGCGGGGCGGTGCGGAGCTGCGGGCCCGCCCTGCCCTTCCCGTTTTGGCGCTGCAATCACAGAGCGGCGGTTGCCATGTTCGCTGCCATCTCCTTGTCCTCTTGTGCTGGCAGCGCTGCAGTAGCCTAGTGGCCGGAGCCACTGGGAGCGCTGAAAATGTAAGGGCCGTGTTAGGCAGTAGTTTGGGGCAACGCTTAACTCCGGGACTGTCTGCCTGTTAACACTTTAAGTGGCTTAAAGCGCTGGCTGTGTAGCTCAAAGTTGCGCCCGGCCGGGGCGGGATGATCCCTTGATCCGCATAACCCAGCTCCTGTTCTGTCGGGGTGTGAGCACTCCTCACAAATGCTGCTGCTCACGTTGAAGGTGTGAGTGCAGCCTGGCACTGAGGTGACCAGCAGATGCACAGCTGGCAGTGCAGGGAGGCCCTAAAGCAGATGACTTGCCTGGCTGCAGGTGGCTAGGTTCGGGCGCCTTCTGCTAGCTGGGAGTTAGAGGGGAGTAGGGGGATGGAAACACTCAGGCACTCAGGAAAGCAAAGTCATTCTGAGCTGCTGTCCCCAAGTGACTTTGCAGCAAATGAAGCTGAGAGTGGGTTTGCTTTCCTCAGTGCCTGAGTGTGCTGAGTGCTAAGGGCTGAATGGACTTTAATTGCACTTCCTTGGCAGCAGTGGTGCACATCCTCTCTGAGAACAGGGGGAACTGGTATGTGCCCCATTTACTTAATCGATTACTTGTGTTCCTGGCAAAGAGACTTCTATTTACAACAGGTTTTTGTGTTGACTCTACAAAGACATGTTTTGCCTGGTATACAACCAGTAAGGTCTGCTCGCTCCAAGTGCCCTAAAGGTTCAGCCGATCACAAAGAAAACCCATCATTTTGGTGTTTTACCTAGTTCTTTTATCAGAAGCAGGCGAGCAAAAGGTTTTTTCCTGTAACAATTTCTGGAAGTTGAAGGGTATAACAGGTAAAACTTCATTC
Source organism: Gavialis gangeticus (assembly GCF_001723915.1). NCBI lineage: Eukaryota > Metazoa > Chordata > Crocodylia > Gavialidae > Gavialis > Gavialis gangeticus. The sequence goes on along the minus strand of NW_017729022.1, from coordinate 33,339,127 downwards.
TCTGTTAACGTCTGAGTCTGGCTATGCTTGGTGCTGTACCAAGTTGCTAGCTGCCCTGAGGATCTTGTGTTGGGGAAGCATCGATAGAGTCTAATGTTACAAAATCCTCTTTTTTACAGAAGCATAAATCCCCTTGTTGTATTTTCTAGAATAACTCTGATTTCACCAGCTGTAGTTCAGGAGTGCAGTAGCAAGTTGCCTTAAGCATTTGGCTATGGATCCGAAGGCATTAATTAGAGCCCACCATAGTTTTATACCAGAGGCCATACCCAGTCAACCTCAATGTAAATAGGTGCTGAGTCACCTGGGCAATAAAGGGAAAGATGCATGGATGTGATGCTGGGCACCTCACTTGCTGAAGGCCACAAACTAGTATACCTTAACAGTTCCCCGTGGGTCACCAAGGCTTGAGTAGATATTATTATTATTATTATTATTATTATTATTATTATTTCGCCCTTATGAAAGCAGGGAGTGCATTACAGAAGTACATTATCCACTGTGGGGCTTTCTGAGGCATGATGGGGAAGCTGTGGGATCTCCTTCATTGGAGACTTTCAACAAGAGGCCAGATAAAACAAGGAGCCCTGCAATCTGTGCAGGAGATTAGACTAGGTAGTTTCTTCCACCCCTCTGCCTACATCTGTTGTGATTTGTGTAAAATGGCCAGCTCTGCCCAAGACAAAACCATTCTGGGAGGAAGGAGGTCTGTTGCTCTTTGATCAGGTTCCAAGAGTGACTTGTGGTCCATAAATATAAGTTTGAGGAAGGTTTTCACTGGTTGAAAATGAAAATTACAGGGTAAGAGTTAGCTTGTGTTATTGGGGGCATGGGGGAAATCCTCGCTAGCTGAGGGCATCTTAACAGCATTCTTGGAAAATGGTGCATAACTTGAATTCATATAAAGGTAATGCACTTTACAGTGTAACAAATAGGGATACGTTCCAAGATGTTGACACTACTGCCCCCCAGACCCACTTCTACAAGACCATTTTGGCACTCACCAACAGCAGACAGTACACGCAAGCACAGGGCACCATCATAATGGGGACAGCAACTACAGAAACGTGTTGCAGACAACAAGCGAGGAGCACAGATCCACACAGGAGACTCTATTTTGGTGCACGTCACTCCCACAGTGCACCACACAAAGCAGCTGACTCTGCAGGCTTCCACCACATCGATTGCATAAGAGTGAATTTACCTTGCATATAACAAATTTTTGGTATCAAAAGGGTCATCACATATTTGCACATGCAGAACCCGCATAAAGTGAGGGAAACCTGTAAACAGGTTCCTAAACCAATTGCAGAATAGGAGCAAGTGTCTTTAAACACTGCTTTGTAACACAAAATGTCTCCAAATGTCTGCATTGAGTGTGTGGGTGTCAATTCTTAATTTAAATATTAGTGACTACTGATTTAATCCTACAGTAACATGCTGGGACAGAACCTGAGTATTGTCATGACTGCAACTTGTAGTCATAGAGAGCGATTTATACTAGCCTGATGATGAGAGAGTCCTTTTGGCAGGAGCATGCTGGAAGTCCAGGTGTACACTCCTCAGGAGAGGAGGGTGGCTGCCAAGAACATGTAAACTAAATACCTCAGAATTACCTGGCACCATTGATGAAAACATCTGGAAGTGTTTAGTATCACTTCAGTATTTTTAAAATCATTGAAAGCCTGCTAAAACCAGCAGCAGGATAACAAAGTTCTCCTTACAGCTTTCATAAGCAAGAACATCTTTCCTGCCCCTCTGGGAACTCAAATATTAACCTACCTGTGAGGCTTTCTGCTTCAGCAGAGATCTCTGTAGGTTAATATGGACAACCCCCTACTTAAATGGGTTGGTTGGGTGTGATTTATCCCCCACTTATTTTATGGACAGAACTACAAACTTATCTCCTTCCTTTTGATGTCTTTAACCATACAGTAGAAGACAGACTTGAAAGATGAACAATCTTCTGCTTACAGATAGCTTAAGCTAACAGCATAGCTCCAGAAGAATATGGATGGTGCTGCTATATAAGAGTGCTAAAAGAGAAGGCCGTTAACCTTTAGTGCATCAAGGTTAAGGAAGACCATGATGTGTCTGGGTGCATGTATAGCCTTTACCACAATTAGGTGCACAATTGGGGAATCATTTAATGGACTGTATCCTTTTCCTGCCCTGTTTGGAGTAGGGCAGTGCAACCCCCTCTTTACAGCTGGGGGCCGTGAAGAACAGGCTAGATAAAAAGGATTTACAAGGAAGTCTGGCTGGAAACTGAACCAAAGTCTCAAATTCCAAGCGAGTGCCTATCACTGGACCACACTTCCTCCTTCCTACAAAATTAAGAATGAATCATGTGCACAGGACTTCAAATATGAAAATCAAAAACAAGAAGCAGGTCTGCTTGTGAGACCAAGGAAGAAATCCTAATTAATAAACGATTTCTACTTGGCTGGTTCTGAAAGGCATTCAACATAGAAAAAAATCTCTTCTCTATTCTGCAGTTAGTGTGTGAGGGTTTGAAAAAAGAACGCAGCTTATATCCATCTTACTGTGGGTCCTGTTTGCCATGATCCGTGTCAGCTGCTGTGTGGTAGCACAGCCAAACACTTGAACAAAAGAAATGGAATCTTAATTTTTAGACTCTGCAGTGAAGCCAAGAATGACGACAAAAAGTAGTGGTAAATGTCATAAAACTAACTTTATGAGCTTGTGCAAAATCTTAGTTATTCCCAAAATCATGGAGAAATGGCCACATTTAATTTCTTGAAAATATCTTACAAAAGAATTGCTCACTACTGAGCATCTCCAGCTCAGTAACGAGCATCTCCATTGTACGTGGAACTACTAAGGGACTTCTGTATTGCACAACAGAACAACTTTTTAAACTTTTTCTTGGGAATTTGCTAAAGAAGCCCCAGTTTGAGTTAATAAGTTAATCTTATTTCCCCACATTTATGAGTGGCTGTTCTGTTGTAGTGGTACAAAGGTTTCTTAAGAGTTACTTAGTAGCATTCCTTTGTTGGATATTGTGCCACCCTCTCCACATACTCCTGAAGGTTAACTTTTACTACAGAACAAGTGGAGCTGTTGGAGAACTAAACGCAGCAGGATGCTTAAGACTGGTGTTCCCATTGCACTTGGGAGACACTTAGCCAAACTACTTCAGGCAATGCCAGCAGTGAAATAGCAGCAGTGCAGGCTGACCCTTGGCCAGGCAGGATACCTGCAACACCAGCTGAAGCCTAAATTGCTGCTAGCCTAAAGTTAGCTCAGCTGTTCTATTGCAGCATGCATGTACATCAGGTAGACAGAAGGAGCAACAACAAACGGAAGAACACAGATATCAGGGGAGGTAAAAAGAGGTGGTTGGAAGCAAAAGAGGGACATGTACACATTTATAATAAGGAGGGGTAAGCATTGGTTTGGCTTAAAAACAAGTTCAGAGGGGAAAGGAAAACATGTAATGGGGTCTTGACTAATTCCTTAGCATGCCTTGGTTCCAAGTATGGTCCTCAATACAGTATAATTAGCATGTGAGTTCTTTCCCTTTGTCACACACCCTAGGGGAGGAGTGAGTAGAGGGAGAGAAGGAGGCTGCATTCTCTCCTTTCAAAGAAACTAAACTTCCCTACTATGAGCTTGTGCAAAATCTTGTGGGGGCACTTCTGAATGTAACTAATGGAGACTTCGTAGTCTATGGCCAGATAACAGTTGTCTCTCTGCTGCGTACTGGATTGCCAAAATGCAACAGAATAAAACTGAAATAACCTATCAGGTTTACAGTTGTCACTTAGAGCTCTGTAGGCAGTGACAAGGGTAAAGGGTCATGTCTACTTTGTGCTGCCTCCTAGAAGAAAAAGCACCAGAAGCAGCTAAGGCAAGTAATGAGATGCTTTGTTTTTTGAGAGGGTCATTGGTGTCCAGTGGTCAGAAGGGAGTTGGAGCATTGTTTTGTGCTCTTGCCAACCATCATGGTGAAGATGAAGCTCACAGCACACACTAAAGAGAATTTCCACTAAGTGGGGGTAGGAGAGATACCAGGATTCACCTCTAGTTTTCATTAGGATAGTGTTTCACAGCTGACCAAAGATGTGCACAAGAGGAAGCTGGTTGCCTTTTAAAGGCTTAATATATTGATGCTTCACGTGTGCAGACATGCATATAAATAGATTAATACTACGGCACCCATTTAGTGTATATATGGGTGAACCTGCATCAATAAAATTGACTTTAACACCCTTTTCTTCTTTTAACACACTCTCTCTCTTTTTTTTTTTCTTCCCCTCTCTGTCCCCTTGCTCCCCCCTGCCCTCTTTCCCCCCCCCAGTTAGCTGCAGGGTTTCTTAGTAAAGCACTGAGAGAGATCCCAACTGGGCTTCTATCTTGTTAAGCTGTGTGAAGACGGTCACAAACCCTGTCCCAAACGATATCCAACATTTGGGGTGGTGGGGGAGAAAAAAGGTAGGAGCAATTAGGCCTCACGAAATAGCTGAACTCTGAATTGTCGTTAGACTCCTAATCTGTACATCTCTTATAGTAAAGCCCTCTTCCAGCTAACTTTATGTGCTCGTGCATACAGTTACCTTGGTAGTCTAGGGAAGAACAAAGAAAAGAAAACTTGTCAAAAGGCAATGTTAGCACTTGCCTTAAAGGCAATGGCCTTTAAATAAATTGTGGTGCTGCCTCAGAGGACTACATCTGTAGCCATAGCTTGATCCTCTAGCTCAATAGCTCCCACCCTCTTTCAGAGTTGGAGGAAGGGCTGTGGCACATGGCTCGCTTGCCTCCTGCAGTGGGTCTCTGATAGCCGAAAGCTGATGGGAGCTGCCTTGTGCTGCGCAGCCCATCCCAGTCCAGCCCTCTCATTCTTATCCTGGAAACAGATATGCAGGTGGAACTGTCCTGCATGCCTGTTTCTGGGAGGATGGCAGGAGGGGCCAGACGGGGAAGGGCTGTTTCTGACTCCTTGTACAGACAGTCAAGAAGCCTGAGGCAGAATCTGTGGCAGTGTCCTTCAAGCTGCGTAGGTTAAACCAATAGCCAACTGCACTGATGTTCAGTTTTCAAATGGGGAAGGCGTGCGCTGACCCAGGCCAGTGGGCACCAGAGCACATCTCCCAGCCTGCTGGCCATTGCCAGCCCAGGCAAGTGTCCCTGATTGGCTCCCCAGTACATGCTCCCAACCTCCTGAGTGTACTCTTCTCCCCCCCCCTCCCCCCACCTTCCCAGCTGCTGTCTGGATGTTGGCCCACCTAGGGGCAGCCTCCCTGTCAGGGGGTTTCCCCAGCCCAGACAGCCCTGGAGAGCCAAGGGAAACACCCCTTTCCCCCAGTTCCCAGCTGCTGTTTGCTTCAGTCACTGCCATAGGAAGAAGTCCTTCCAGCTGGGTGCCTGCCCATGGAGCCCTGCATGGGGGCACTGGGGAGACCCCACCCCAGCCCAGAGTCCATCAGTCTGCTGCCAGTCTCAGGGATAGCCCAGATTGGCTTCAGGGAACAGAGGGAAATTCTTCCACTTCACTGCAACTAGTTTTTCTCAGACTTGCAGCAGCTGCGGGAAAACTGGCTATGGGAGAGCAGGAGAACTTCCCTTTGCTCCTTGAGGCTGCCTGGGCTAGGGCAAGCAGCTTTGTGGTTCTGGGGGGAGGGGAGAAAGGATTCCCTCGGCTCACTGAAGCTGCCCTGGGCTAGGGTGAGGGGAAAGCCCCCAAGATGGGAGTCGCCTGATGCCCCCATGCTGGGCTGCACTGGCAGGCACCTGACTGGGAGGATGTCTTTTCCTTCCCTCCTGTGACAGCAACTGAAGCAATCAGCAGCTCGGAAAGGGAGAGTTACTGAGTGTCAAGAAGCCCCCACCACATGCTGTGTAGCCCCTGGGTGGGAGGGCACAGGTCTAGGGATCTGTTCCCCTGCCCCTACCCCACCTCCCTATGCGCTGATGGATGGACACGGGCAGGAAGCAGGCTAAGGAGCAGAAGGGTGAAGCAGTCCTTGCTCCACTGGAACAGGCAACATAGCCCTGGGATGCTGGGGGACTATGAATTAGTTTGAACCAGGAAGGATCTGGGACAGATGTGCCATAAACCAGTTTGACCTAAATCCATTAAGTCTGACATTACATCCAACCAGCCCAGCCAGGCTTATCTTAAACTGGTTTTGGCCACTTTCAAACTGGTTTATGTGTGCTGAACTTCTGTTACAGGTTTAAATCAGTTTCTGATCACTTAAACCGGTTTATGTGCAACTTCTGTCCCTAGCCCTTGAGGCTGATCAGAGCCTCAGTGCAGCAGGAGGGCATGCAGGACAGTTGTCTGTTTGTGCACCCATGAGGGGGGCTCACAGCACCTTGGCTGAAAATGTAGTGCTCTAGCCAGCAACAGTGAAAAAATTTCACTTCGTAGAAGTGAATAGCTTAAATATCAAACCAGAAAGTGATTTCCTATAGCTTTGTATCTTAACAAGACCTTACTAAATGACTGTAACAAGCTAATGTTTGGTTCTACAGTCTGATCATTTTTCTTTAGCAATTTCTTCAGTAACTTGGTTCAGTGGCTGTACCTGCTTGAAGACAGTAGGAGTTCACGTAAGTAGCAATGGGATGCCTGGGGAACAAACCCCTATTTGCCACTACATTTCAGAGAAACAAAATGTACTTATTGTCCTAGCAAATGGCTCTCTAGTGAGGTGAACCTTATGCCTTATGCTGTATTCTAACTAATATACTCTGCAGTAAAACAAAATGCCATTGTTGGCACAATTGGTTTGCTTCCATCAGAAGAGAGGCCTGGGATTAATGAACCATGGAGACTGAAATTACATCCATCTGGGAGGGTGTTCATTCATGGTACAGTAAAGCCCTTATGCATGCAGCTCTACTTTGTGCATATCCAATTTATGTAACCTTTCAAAATCCTGAAAAGGGAATGTAAAACATATTTTCCCAAGCCTGTATCTTATGTTTCTGTGTCGATCAAATGTAATAGGGCTTGATGCATACAACAGTGAACTTCCTAATAGGAGGGCAGGACAGGGAGGCTCGTGTGCGCTTAAGTCTGTTCCCTTAAGCTTATTTGGAGGGTCATACTGCATTGCAGATCAGCGTGTACATGCACACGCAGGCTCTCTGACCCTGTGGGTTCTGTTCCTGTAGTGTAACAACACAATGACAAAACATGTTCTGACTACTGACAATGCTTTCTTGTATAACAAACTCTTTAAGAGTCAAAGAATTTGGAAAGAATAAGCCTGGTAGTTAGGCACAGCACTGTCTATAACCACTGCTGAAAAACTCCAGTAGTACCAAGACTCTTAAAACTACAGCTCTGAACCATTAAAAAAAAAAAATATATCTTGTCACTTGCAATTTGTGTCACTCCCACAGAATCAGGATGCCAAACTGGGGAGGAGGTAACAAATGCGGGGCCTGCGGCCGGACAGTCTACCATGCTGAAGAAGTCCAGTGTGATGGGAGGAGTTTCCACAGATGCTGTTTTCTCTGCAGTAAGTGAGTTTTCTCTGCAGTTCTGTGGCCAAAGGAATAAGCTTGGTTTCACTTATTGACCAAAATTGCTTACCTCCTCATGCCATGTGAGCACCTAGATCACCAAGGGGAGGGCTAGTCCAGTATCCAGAAGTTAATTCTCCTAATGCAGGAGATTATATGTTCAACTGAATACAGGACTCGCCTTGCCTATCCCCCACCTTGCCTCAGTTACTGAGACAAGATGCACATTTTTGGAGTGAGAAACTTAAACTTGAGCATTGTCCAGACAGGGAAAAAGAACAGCAATAAGGCTGGATTTGTTTTGCTATGTGAACTTCTGCCAAGCTTCTGCCTCTGAATCTCAGGCAAAATAGAATGGACTGAAGATATTATTATGGGCCCTTCGCTTGAATGAGCGTTCCATGCAGATTGTGTGGGATGTTAACACATTTGTACTTTGGTTGAATTTCTAATGAATGCATTTAACAGAGCCAACATCCTAGCCCTTGGCATAGAGGACTGTGGATTATTTCAGATAAATAGAATCCAGTGCATTATTTTTCAGTCTAACCAACAAGTCGGTGAGAGATGGGAAAATACTTTTTTCTACTGAAAAGTTTGTTAATTAGGTAACGACTCACCTTAAATTCTAGACTGGTTTGCAAACTGCGTGCCTGACTTAAATCGAAGAAGTTAAACTTACTGGAAATCTGCAGTAGCACTTCAGCAGCTTTCTGGCACAGAATAGCTAAGGACAGATTTGATTCAGTCTTGGTTTGTAGAACACTGCTGTATTATAAACTGGATGTCATTCAAAAATAGCTTGCTACTAATACATCTGAAACATACCATCTGTGTATTTATGATTGGACATAGGTGTGCCTGGTGTCTTGGGTTCCTTTTTCTCTTACCTTTTGCAGCAATCCTAAGGTGGGTTTTTTCTTTTCGAGTGTGTTGTAATAATTTTGGAACGTAGACCCAAGAGTTGCCTTAACATGTATCCCTCAAGGACCAAAACAACAACATGGTTCTACCAAGTTTAGAATAGAGAGACTTAGGGCAAAATTGTTTCACCTAATGCATGCATCCACAGATGCATCTCAAGCAGGTCCAGGGAGGTGATACTCCCCCTGTCTGTGGCCCTGGTCAGGCTGCAGCTGGAGGACTGCGTCCAGTTCTGGGCGCCGCACTTCAAGGGGGATGTGGACAATGTGGAGAGGGTCCAGAGGAGGGCCACTCGCATGATCAGGGGGCAGCAGGGCAGACCCTGTGAGGAGAGGCTATGGGACCTGAACCTGTTCAGCCTCCACAAGTGAAGGCTGAGGGGGGATCTAGTGCTGTTTACAAACTAGTCAGAGGGGACCAGCAGGCATTGGGGGAGTCCCTGTTCCCCCGAGCACTACCAGGAATGACTAGAAATAGCGGTCACAAGCTGGCAGAGGGTAGATTCAGAGTAGACATCAGGAGGTGCTACTTCACTGTCAGGGTGGCTAGGATCTGCAACCAACTTCCAAGCGAAGTGGTGCTGGCTCCTACCCTGGGGGTCTTTAAGACAAGCCTTGACAATCACCTTGCTGGGGTCGTTTGACCCCAGTACTCATTCCTGCCATGGCAGGGGGTCAGACTTGATGATCTGCTCAGGTCCCTTGCGACCCTACTAACTATGAAACTATGACCAAAGTGCAACTTGAGACTAATGCAAGGGTTTATAAGCTTGTTCCTACACTTATTTGGTAACACGTTTATTAGTCTGAAGTGCACATTGGTCATACACTAGGTGAAACATTTTACCCTTGGCTTATTAAACATTTGCATGTTGTCCATCTTCATTATATTGAATGAAATCCGGGGGTTGATGAAACAAAGGTTCCTCTGCATCTCTGGAGCCCTCTTAGCCTTTGATGTGGTAAAGAATCTGATGTAGTTGAGCATCCAGTCCAAAATTCTAAATCCTGTTACAAGAGCACGGTTTTAAATATAAATAAAAGCATTGGAATTCCTGTAGTGAACTTGGGCAAGTTGCTTAACTTTTTGTCGTGTCTGTTTTCCCTCCCCCCCCACCTCCTGTCCCCCTCACTTCTGTGTAATATACTGATACTAAAAAAATTAAACATCAGAATTCACCATCATTTTGTCATTTGGACAAAACTGGTACCTAGAAAATGCTGCAGGGAAAGGGACTGTGGCTAGAAACTGTCAAAACCCCTTTTCTGCACTGATAGATGCCTAGCTTCATGTAACTTGAAGCAGAAGTGGGGAAACTGCTGACTTGAATATCCTGGTTTTCTGTGCAGTCTCATTCATCAAACTACAGCAAGTTTCTATTCTTTAAATGTCATAACCATGAAAGGGTGGGAGGAAATAGAGTCCCTTTATAGAACTACACATAATTCACCAATTCAAGAGACAGTTCTTTATAAAAGAGACTATCTACAGCTGCTTATAAAGAACTGTGGACAGGGAAACCCATATCTGGCACTTTGACATTTTGGTTTACTGTGTGTGGTGATTTAGAAATTGTCCCTTCAGGCAATTTTCACTTTTTCTTTCTTTCTTTTTTTTTTTTTTTTCCCTCTAACTTCCCTTCCCCTCATCCACAGTGGTCTGCCGGAAAAACCTAGACAGCACAACTGTAGCAATTCATGATGCTGAAGTTTACTGCAAATCCTGCTATGGAAAAAAGTATGGTCCTAAAGGTTATGGTTATGGCCAAGGAGCAGGCACTCTCAACATGGACAGAGGGGAGAGACTGGGTATCAAGCCTGACAAGTAAGTTAAAGTCTTCACTGCATCTTACTGTAGTTGGAGCATGATCTTTGTTCTGAAGTTGTCTTCATATGTGTCTTAAAGGTCAAATGCTCTTGACAACCGTATCATGATCTGGCATCTAAATGCAAAAAAAAAAAAAGCAAAGAATCTTGTACTAGAGAACCAGTGTACATCTGAACCATGGTGCCCTTGCAGTCCTCATGTCAACTTCCATTGACATCACTAGAACTTGTCACTTGAATTTTTACCTGCTGCTAAATCTGTACTGCATCTGGGTTGTTATATTAGTACTGGCTTTATGCAGATACTTTTTATACTCTCTAGGACCTTGCTTGTTAAGTTCACATGCTAAGTAGGATCTGAATACTATGGTCCATTAAGCTGTGACATGACTTAAAAAATTTAAATTTATTTGAATGCGAGAATTATAAAGATGTTAATGTGTAGCAAATCTAATACTTCTTATTTTTGTTTTAAGCATAGGAACAAGTGCCTTAACAAGTAGCAAAAGTGCCAGGTCCAATTTAAAAGAAGAAAAAGCCTTGTTAAAGTGGAGTTGGGTAGAAGTAATTCAAAGTATATCACAGAGCTTAATCTAAGTAAGAGTTGACAAGTTAGGGCATCTATTGTCAAGATAACACTTTCTCTTTTTAATGACAAGAGAGGCCTCCAACTTCTTGGGGGCACTTGATGGACAGAATTAGTTCTTTGTGAAGCTCAGATCTAGCTTCTTAAATCTTAACAGCTGAGATTTGGATGATGTTGAGTGTGTGTAGTCAGCAGTACTAGTTTTTAAATTTGCAAAAGTGGTTCAGGCCTCAAAGCCAGTATGGCATGATTCAAAAGGATAAATAGGAAATGCTTTATTGTAAAGAAACATATCAGACAGTTGCTGCTTGCCTCACATTTTGATGCATGATTTGTTCATATCCTCCATCTCTTTATTATGCATAATTAGATATCCTTATTAACACCTGATGTTAAAGTTGTTTATCCTAATATACGCTAGCAGTGAGTTGCACATTGCATCTCTTCAGATATCCCCTATTTTCTTTGTGTTGGAGGGTAAGAGTACAAGACTTGTTTCTAAACCTCTGACCTGCTCCTTTCAGCACTCCTTCGCCTCATCGACCTACAACAAATCCAAATACTTCAAAGTTTGCTCAGAAATTTGGAGGTTCAGAGAAATGCTCCAGATGTGGTGACTCTGTTTATGCTGCTGAGAAAGTAATAGGAGCTGGAAAGGTAAGGTGGTATGGTAGTTGGGCTCCTTGTTAAACAGGTTTGGGTTGCAGATGTTGCAATTTACTTATGAGCTTGCTAGAGAGAACCTTGCTTCCTAGCATGTTCAGCCAGAACAGAGTAGGTGTGCCAGTAGAATGCAAAGTTCCTTACGATGGTGGTTCCTTAGAACAGAAAACTCCTATCCAAAGGGGTTATTTATAAACCAAGCCAGAACTGTGCAATTAATGGATACACTTTATTTTTTTGGCTTAGCAGCTATAGCAAAATGAATACTTTGGGGTGGATCGACTGTGGTGTTTGTCCTTGCCCAAAAAATACAAAAATACAAACAAAGAGCACCCTGGAATACTCTAGGCCTGGAGGTTCAGGCACTTTGGACAAATAGCAAGATGTGGGTTCAGATCCCTTCAGAGAGAAACTGAACCTGGGTCTTCAGCAATCTGAGTGCAGACTTGGGAATTAGAACAACCAAGTAAAAGTGAGTTGCAACTATGGCTTCAGTCCTTTGGTGGTAGTCTCTTGAATCTGTCGCTAAAACCATTACTTTCAAATGAGCCCTCTGAATTCCTCTCATAGTTCAAGAGGACTATAATAACTCCTTTTTAAAATGAGTTCTATATGCCAGCTTCCAATAGTCTCTAAGTTAAAGGTGAAGGAAGACTAAATAATTTGACAGCCCACCTGCTCAAGATTTCTTGATTTCTCAGTTACATGCATCAGTATTTAATTTCAACCTGCTTACTGTCCATGTTTAATAAGAACTACTGTCTCATGGGTGAGCGATCTAAAATGATTACACTAATCAACATATAATCCTAGAACTTTGTTTGTTTATCTGGCAGGAGTCTGTACTGGTGAACTTGTTGCTATCCAAGTTACTCTGGCTCTTGTCTTGTAACTAATATTTATGGAGTGTGTGCACTTAATTTTTGTTTTGTTTTTTTGGTGGGCGCCTTTCTCCTTTTAAACTGTATACTGTACTCTGTTTCCTCTTAGCCTTGGCACAAAAATTGTTTCCGATGTGCCAAGTGTGGCAAGAGTCTAGAATCTACAACCCTTACTGAGAAAGAAGGCGAAATTTATTGTAAAGGTAAGATGAACAAACATGTCCAAAGCCTAATTACTTACTGCTCAGAGGAGCATGCTGTCTGGAGAACAGAGATGCTCTAGTTAAGAATCTGGGTCCGTTTCTGGAGTAGAAATCTTGTGCTGACATAAGGAATCTTTTATCTTGACAGGGCTGAACAACTTTGAATTCATTATTGCTAAAAGCTGTGCAGTATCAAACTTAATGATGTTTACTTTTGAGGCCCAGAACTAGACAACTGACTGACTGGGTACTCTTCTAGTGTTCATGACCTGCTCTGCAGTGGTGGGGCAGTAGGAAGGTAGCAAACTGTAAAGCTGCCATAAAAATAGATTAGGAAATAAACTGACAGTTATCCTGACCATGCTTTGTGTAACCAAGCCACCTTACTCTTAAGACAGTAATTCTTAACCCTTTTAGACTTGAGGCACCCCAGGATAGATGCAAAAATACCACATGGAGAAGGCCAGCTTTTAGTTTTCACTTATTTTTGACCACAGAAAAATATTAGAGCAATCCTTCTATTGCAAAGAACTCAGAAAGACCACAGTGGGTCAGAATGTATTTAACTCAGTAGATTCCTGTTTGAAATCTTAGTTTATTTTGTGAATCATGTTTGCACACCTAACCATGCTAACATTCATTGTATGTCACTCTTGAAAGTCGCTCAAGGCACCCAGGGTGCCATGGTACGCCAGTTAAGAATCGCCGTCTAGAAATCACTTAAGTGCTGGTCTTCAGCTTTGGATAGTGCTGACCTGTGAACTGCTCTGTCTCTAAGGATGTATGGATGGCAGAAGCTTGCTTTTTTTTTTTTTTTTTCCCTCCCAAGGATTCTCACTCTTAAGGAAGTGATTTTCAAATATAGTGCTGTAATACCCTGGAGTGTTGTCAGATCTCTTGAAGGGTGCTGTGGGGTGTGGACATAAGGGTAGGCTGCAGCTGTTTGCTGCTTGGCCGCTGCCCTTCTCTCACTACCCAGCCCCTCTACAAAGAGGTAAACGCTAAATGAACTAGTCTTTTTAAATGGGGTACCTCAAGTCAGACAAGGCTGAGAATCATTGACCTATAAGTTTCATCTAAACTAGGTATTGGATAAAGGGACTATTTTTCAGAAATGCTGAATAATAGGAATTTCTGCAGGCTTCAAATAGGTGCTTGGTTTCTCTGAGAAGTCTGTTCACTCTCCTGCTTATGTATTTACCCAAATCCAAGACAACACTGGATTTAAAGATGACCCCTTGGTAATTTAGATTCTATACAAATTTATAAATGTGTGTGGTTTAAAAAAAATTCTATATATCAGTGCTAATTAGTGGAAAACCACCTCTTACATTTTCTGCCCTGCCCCCACCCCACTCCTGGAATGGGGAAAGCAGCAGCAGCAAGGGGTGACAGGCCAGACCCCAATCCTTGTTCCTACCTGCCACCTGTACCTGCACCCTCTTCCCCCATGCTGCTTACTTTCTGCCATAGCTCTGCTCTGGAGCAGTCAGCAACAGCTCCTCACCCAGTCCCACTCTGCTGTGCCAGGAAGATGTAGTGGCAGCTCACAGATGGGCTGCACCAGGGCTAAAGGGACTGAAACAAGAGCAGAAGGTAAGGGGAGGAGAGGAGGTAGCTGGGTTGTTTTTGGAGGGCTACACAGTCCCCTAGGCCACATGCATGGCTATCCACTATTTTGGCCCTGTTCCATCCCTGCCAAATGAGCCATCATGGCCTGAGGCAGGCAGTGACTAAGCTCTGGCTTCAGACTTGAATCCTGGGCTGAAGTTGACCCTGAACCACTGCCTGCCCCAGGCTGATACTCAGATCCAAGTAGTGCATTTTTTCTTACCCCCATGCTGATTGGGAGAGAATACTGTATTGACTTGATTCCAAGATGAAGTTAATTTCAGGCACAAAGTCTAAAAACTTAGACATAGTGGGCAAATAACAATGACTTTAAGAGGGACAACTTTTTTTTCTTCCTTGCAGGTTGTTATGCCAAGAATTTTGGTCCCAAAGGATTTGGATATGGCCAGGGAGCAGGTGCCCTTGTTCATGCTCAGTGAAGGAGGAGCTGAAGTCAACCTCCTGTAACTCACTGAAATTCTTCCTCTGTGAAAAGAAACTGCTTCTTATGTGTTACTAACTACTGTGAAACTGATACTAGTTTATTACTGCTAATGCAAAGTTTTTATCAAATATTAAAACACTGCATAATTCTCTTTGCTTGTGTATGCCATGTTAACACTACTATTCTTCTCTAATAAACCTTTTGCATAATATGACTCTTCTTCACTATTAAAAAAAGAAGAAAAAAAATTAAGTCTCTGAATGTCACAGTAAAGAGTGTGAGAGCAGAGCTGGAATTAGATGCTTGTAGGTGGTGTGATATTTAGATCCCTACTCAGCCTTCATGAGATGTTTCTTGTAGGGAGAGACGGTGTTAACCATGAAATTAGGCAGAAATCACCTTTTTAGAGAAACTCCTTGAGAGACTGGGGGGGGGGGTTCTTTTTTTGAACAAATTGCTATTTAAGGCAGGGATTCTTAACTGGGGAGCTAGGGTCCCTTGGGGTGCCATGAGATCATTTGAAGGGTGAGGTGTGAGGAAATGAGCAGATAAGCACAGGCTCAGAGTTGACCCCTACATAGCCATTCCCCCCTACCCCTGCCACCCTGCCCATCTGCAAGAAGATAAGCATGGTAAAACATGTTCATTTTTTGAAATGGGGCGCTGCTCAATTTACAAAGTTTGGGGATGGAGGGAATGAACATCTTAAACCTGTTGAGAGGTGCTGGAGCCTGAAAAAGAAAGATCCTATTTCAAGGCCTGTCTTTTGCCTAGTCTCTTAAGATGATGGGTGAGGAGCCATTGAAACCATGATAGAAGCAGCACAGAGCTTAAAATAAATATGAAATTCTCTACCTATGACAATCAATTGTAGCTCAAAGATCTTATTACCAGCAGCACAGCGTAGACCTCAGTGGCAGAGGGCTGAATCCATTCTCTCAACCAGTCATGGCAAAAAGTTTTTTTTCCAAGGATTCCCTTAATGGAGGACTTATGCCTTAAGTCTGTGCTTTTGGTAAAGAAAGGGAGGCATCTCCATCCCTGTAAATTTTCAAGAGCAGAAGAGATGGACAGATATACTAGGGTGATGGTTTAGTCAGAGATGATCCTGCCCCGAGTAGGGGTCTGGCCTAAATGATCTCATAAGGTCCCTTTCCAGTCCTGCTTTTCCTTTCTTCCTCAGTCACTTCCACTTAGGCCTGAGCAAGCAACCAGAAATCACAAGAATTGCTAAAGAACTGGGATTGCTTTAATTTACCCCTGTCTTCTACCTTGTTCACTTTGGAAGTGTGAGAGACAAAACAAGCCTGGCTCTACTACCTTCATTAAAATAAGAATTTTGTAAGGCGAGTTGCTACTCTCGACACTGAACAATCAGGGATTATTTCCCCAAGGGACCATTGGAGTAGCTGGGAAGCACAAAAGCATGATAATGTTCCCTTCAACTAGCTCTTGTTAAGGAAATGGTGTAAAAGTGCCTTGCTGGGAGAACCCTCCAAATTTGTTAAGCTACATTATGCCTGCTGTGTGCAGTTGGAGCAATGGAAAACACACAGTGCAGTTCCAAAAACATTAATTGGGCATCATACTTAGTTTTGCAAGGTTCTCTAACAACCTGGGAATGTCACTTCACTGGCAGGCTGAAGTGAGAAAGATTTGTTAAGCTGAAGGATAAATGCATTTGCACACTAAATTAGCCATTAATAAGTGGAGAACCAGGGTACTGCTTCTATCAGAAATGTGTTTATTTAACACACGAACTTGAAAGGAGAAAATATATCAAGGCTCCTGGGTAAGATTAACTTTGGTTCCTCTGTTACAGCCTGTAACCAGCCAGCACAGGCCCCTTTGTTAACTGTACCTTAATTCTTCACACCAATACCAGAGGAAACTTCATCTTTTGCCATGTGTGCTATAAAGGGCTGACCACCACTGTATGCCATATTGAAGCCAAACTAATACACTTCACAAAAAAGATGCACACTACATAAGCTGTAGTTAAATATTCCTTAACAGCAACTTATATTATTTGTTGTAGCCACAGTGAGCCAACACATGATTATGTAAGGGCACAGCATTAGCAAAAAGTTTGTATTTATGTTGGGCATGCTGAAGCCTTGTTCATTTTCTATCTATAATAAACTTTTTAATTTTTAAACAGAAATGATTGTATCAATAAAAACAGAAGTCCACATATTTTCTGGAGTCACGATCAGTTATGACGCCATGTTACTCCAGGCTCTCAGGTAAGTGCGTCATTGAAACCACAAAAAAGCAAGGATGCAAGCTTGAAACTAATGCCAGAAATGTCACCCCTTCCCAACAAAAACAACTAGACTGCCACCAAGATGGCTGCATCCCTCTTGCACGTAGGGCTGGTAAAGATTCCAGTTGCAACCAGTCCTTTTTATGAATATCCGCTCAGTTACCCCAGAGCTTGGAGTAAAACTTCCCGGAATGGACCTCTCTCAAGCTATTCTGGTGTAACCTCAAAGCCAAACGGTATTGATTCTGTGGCCTAAAGGTCTCTTATTGGTATTTAGGATACTATTTGGGTAATGCGAATACAGGGCACATATCAAATTTTAACTTCTCACTGAATTCAGTCTGGATTTGGTTGATACAACCCCGTTAAATTTTGAGAGAGATGCAGGGATGTAAGCTCAGAGAATGGATAACAGTGATGGGCACCTGACTAGGATTAATTTGGTATTAGGTTAGGGTACATTGCTTGGTGTAAGCGTGTGAAGTAGCCTGTGCAAAGGTCTACTTGCAGATATTACAGAGGGAATGTGTAATGGCAAAGCTTGTTTCAAATACTATAGCACTAGACAAAGGACTAGCCTCTCGCACCTCAGAAAACACCTTCCATTGCCCTTCCAGTTCCTGCTGCTTGCAGTTGTCTGCATTAAAAGGTAGAACTGAAAAATCCATCACAAAGGGTCCTTAAGGAAAGGACCCTTGATCCTCACAGGGTAAGCACAGGTGCTATATATTTACATCCCTGAGACAAGCCAGTCTTCATTCCCAGCTATCCCTTCTTACTTTCAGCAAGTCACAAGAAATGAACAGCAGTGTTCCCTTCCCATACTTCCATTTGGTTTGGTGAGATCCATACACAAAGTCCTTTCCATGTGAAGTTTAATGGGGTATGATCAAGCTTTGGGTGTGCACTAAATGCAGAGGAGTGGAATACAGGCATACAAGCAGCAACAAGAAGAATCTGGAAAGGGCAAGCAAGCCCTCTGCTCTATTTGACATTTCAGGAGTTGTTGCTGCAACATCCCTTTCACTCTTTCAGAAGGCAATGATGGTGAATACAATTATATTGCCCAGCTGCTAAAAACAATTCAAATTACGCTTATTTACCTCATCATGCCACTTCTTTGGCTGGCTGACATCAGACCCAAATTCTTCTGTCACACCAAAGTCAGGAGCCTAGTCAATTCAACAGGTGCTTGGCTATGGTCAAAGAACATGTCACAGCTCAGTCCAGGATTGTTAAAGTAGCTACAAGCTCTCATTCCATGGTGCTGATCAAGTGTGAAGCCAGCACCAATTTGGTCCCAGGGATAAATGGAAACTACCTAGATACATAAATTTAACCCAAAAGTCAAAGAGTCCTATGGGGCCATTCTGGGGCAGCCAAGGATCATCAAGTTATTAATGATTCCTCAGCATGCTCCATATTTCCTTCATGTTCCTGAGTATTTTGGTAAGAGCATAGAAGTGTGGAAGTTACTACTCAAGTTTGTAGCTACAATCCACTTTGTTTAGAGGATGTCTACTGTCCAGCTAATTTGGTTTAAATTACGCTAGATTGGCCTTGAACACCTACAACCCACAAAGTTTAAATATTTCAACTTCATTTTATCCTAGTACGAAATACTGTGTGCGCGCGCACACACATGCATTGTTTTGACAATATTAAATGATGTTTTAGCAATGAAAGAAAGAGGCCACTTTCTATTTTAATTATTTAAACACTATCCAAAAGGTGAGATTTTTACAAGAGATTAATGGTATGTCTAATATGAAACACTAGAGTTCATTGAGACCTCGTTTAGAGTGAGTTTGAGTGCCAGAAATGGGGTCACCATATTAGCCTTGCCTGCTTCTTACCCCGATTGGCCTGCATGGCAGGTTATGCTAATGTGACTACAATGATTTTGGCATCTTAGCTAGCTTGGCTATCTACAGAAAATGGGATTGTGCCATGTAGACAACTTAAATGGTTTAAGACTAGGGGTCAGCAACCTTTA
This sequence comes from Gavialis gangeticus, assembly GCF_001723915.1. Lineage (NCBI taxonomy): Eukaryota > Metazoa > Chordata > Crocodylia > Gavialidae > Gavialis > Gavialis gangeticus. The sequence continues at coordinate 33,320,226 of NW_017729022.1, read as the reverse complement.
CAAGTGATGGGCCAAACTAAAGCAGCTTGGTCCCAGGTGGGGTGCCACCTGCAACCCAATTACCACTGCCACTTCCCTTACTGCTGCTGTGCTTGCATCCTGGGCTGAAGTTGTAGCTGTGCAGGACAGATGAAATTGCTTCACGAACTGGATCCAGCCTTCTGGGCATACTTTGCCGACTCCCGGCTTAGACTAGCCCGGGTCAGCTTCAATGCAACTTGTTTTTCTTAGGCATTTTTTAACAGTTTACCCTAAAACTGAACTTATTCCACATTTGTGACAGGACTCTACCAGAGGGGGTCCTCCGCCTCATTACAGCTGGCCCCGTTGCCCACAGTCCCTTCACAAACCACAAACTCGCTTTGCTGTCAAAAGTAACCATGGAGGTGCCTTGCTTCTACATTAGGCAGAGGAGGAACCTGATGATGACCATGTCCCATGGGGCTTGCAGGGTTTCTGGTGTGCACTGGTCCCCTGGGCTGTCCTGTAATTTATGCAGTTGAAGTTAAGAGTCCTGGGCCCTGTGTCCCACTGGGCTTGGGGTCCTTGTGTCTTCAGCCCCTTCTCCCAGTCTATGAAGTCCCTCCTTGCTTCTGCCCCTCTGGGGTCTAGGACCCAGAGCCCCAGGATGGGCAAACCCACAGCCTATCTTCTAGGCAACAGCAAACATCCAGCTCAGGTGCAAGTCTTGCAGCTTTTATGCCTGCACCATCTGGCTTATTCCCCTGATGCGAGCATCTCTCACATCACTCCTCATCTCCCCTTCTAGCTGCTCCTGGTCTATCAAGTGTCTGTTAAACTGAAATTCCAACTTAGGCTCATCTCCACCTTGGGGTAAATGGACCCAGTCAATAACCAAAGCTTTTGCCCCTCAGGCTTGCTACTTGAACAAAGAAATACCAACTGAGGCTTTTCCTACCCGCCAGTCTATTTACTTAATTTGCATCAGCCTTCCTTCAGTCTGGCAAGGACAATCCGTCCTCTTCCACGGTCTGGGCTCAACTGACCCCTTCTCTCCTGGGGTAGCTTTTATGCTCACTAGCCCTTCCCCTTTTCCAGTTACATGACCTCCTCTGCCTCAGCAGTCTCTATATGCCAATGATTACTATTTGGCTCCCTCTGCCTCTCCCTAAACTCCCCTTCAGGCCTCTGGCTCCTAGTGGCCCTGAAGGTTCAAGTCTTAAGCAGGCCATGCTGGCTTTCTGGGCTTTTTTGCCCATTTCCTATACCAGGGATTTGACTCTGATATAACATTGTTATAATCTGAGTAACTATACACTTGTGTGTCTAGCCAGGTTTTGAATATATATGAACTCTCAAAAGCCACTGGAATCATCCCATGGAACAGTGGTGACCGATCTGGAAGCGACACGCCTCTCTGACAACAATGCTCCAAAGCCCCAACAGAACAGCAGGAAAACTGTGCTGGGAGAAGTATTATTTTTAGTTTTGATTTTAATTAAATTAATTTTAATTTGAGTCAAATGTGAAAACAAAGGCCTCATCTTATAAAAGACGATGTTGCAACTTTTTACAAATGCCCTGGTTGAATTCTAATTTAGGCAATCACTTTCTCCATGCTAAAGTTACACTTCTGGTTTAGACTTTGAAGTTTGCCCTTTCTTTAAAAAAAAATCGTGTTACCAGCACATTCTACTGCAGAGAAAAGCACAATTAATTAGTGGAGAGTGATAATTATAGTATACTTCCAGATTTACAATTCTCATAACCCCACTGAAGAAATCGGAGGCTTATGGATCTCTACTTTAGCATGGGATCTTATGCCACCTGTAAACCACCTGAGAAATGACTCAGGAAAAGTGCTATACTAGGGTAAATATAAAACATTATTATGCTACATCATTATTTTCTTCAAAACATGGCATGAAGCAATTATATTCTAGTTTGTTCAAAATTATAAATCAGACATCTGGTGTTATGCTGCCCAGTACATGCAACTCCTGTTGAATCTCATCGCAAGAACAATTCTCTTGTAGTAGTAGGAGCTAGACAGATTGCTGAATAAGCCACTCAACTTGGGTTGTAATTTCACACTAAGACAAACAGTGCATCTAAGAGTCAATATTTATTTGATTAATAACTTACAAAAATTTGACAGATTTAATTTATGTAAGGAGAGCTAATTTATTAAACATTTACAGGTTTTTGTTCACAATGTAATACATCAAGATCCTGACAGTAGTAAAATAATACTTGGCACAGTTATAAATAAAGAGAACACAAAACCAAAATATCCATAGCTTAAGATGCAGTGATGCTATTTTATGCATATGAGTTCTCAAAAACAAAATCTGGTGGACACTGAAGGACACAGAAACCTGCAAAGCAGCAGCACATGTTTAGGGCCAAGACGAAAATTGCCATTTATTCGACCTATATCAGATTACATGACTCTCTTCTGTTCTTGGTCTGGATCAGCTTCAGTCAGTTTTGGAAGTGATGTAGTTTTGTTGTAATATGCAAACTGTAAAGCTTAATAGGTTACTTGGGAGGCAAATGCTGCATAGAAGACTTTTCCTCTTCTGATGGTTCCAGATCCTAGTTTTAACTATTCCACAAAACAATTAACTCTATGCATGGGCATTTCTTGTGTGCCTCAAATCCACAATATTTGTAAGTTAATTCTGAAGCAGTGAGTGTATTTTCTATTGGCCTTATTCTGCAGACCTTAATTGAGCAAAACTCTCATTGGGGAATTATGCTTAATTATGGCCTGCAGAAGGCACTCCATATTATTACCAGATACTATTCCTTCCTTAACAAATATTTTTACATTAAATGCACACGGTACACACACTTAATGATAATTAATGGAGCAGGGCAACTCAAATGAATGTATGTTACACGCTGGAGTTTTCTACTGGTGGAAATGCAGTTAATAAAAATATTTTAGTATTTCAGTTGCATCAACTGACTCCAAACAGAAGTGGGAAAAGAGTTTTAAACAAAAGTGCAGAACATTTCATTTAAAAAATAAGTAACAAAATGTTAAAGTCCTGGGCACACTTTTTCATGAAATTAAAATAATGAATAGTTGGTGTACATTTTGTTATTGTTAACAGTGTCATCATTTTAGTTCTAAATTCTGTCTGACAAGTTGGCCTTCGCCTCTTGCCACCCTTGTACCTGACCCTTGTCCCTTCAAAAATAGTGTCAAAGATAACATTGATTTTTTTCCAGTGTTAAACATTCAAGAACATGAATGTTGCATTTCTGTAAATCTTGATATCTGGTACTTACAAACTATGCATGTCTTGCAGTCAAAGAAACAGCTAGATAAAAAATGTCTACTTGCAAATACTGAACATCAACTATTTACAGTTTTGCTGCTCCTCTTACTAAGGCAAGGGGCGGGAAAACCACTAGATTGCTTTAATACCTGTAATCTGCATATTACAGGGAATGCTAATTTTTCCAAGCATCAAACATGCAGTGAATTTGCAGGGTATAATGCCTATTAACAGCAATATTGAACATCACTAAAAGCTCATTAGATATCTTCTACACTTTTTGGTTGGATAAAATGAAATGAGCAGCTTTAAATATACTAACACACACTCACAAAGAGAAAACTATTTGATAAATTATTTATATATAGATACACATTCTTTACACTGGTCTATCATCTGCTTTCAAGTCCCGTTCCCAAACTCCCCTCACAGGTTTCTCGAACCACAATGTTGCTACAGCACTTAAAGAGAACTGATCAGAGTCTTATTCTCTCTGTAAACAATAGTTAAGGAAGCAGTGAATTCACCATGAATATATGAAAATGCTATAACAAAATCAGTGCATCATATTCAACAACAAAAGCCCCTTTGGAATGCGATTTCATATCATTCCTTACCTTTTGAACAAGCTTGTAGTAGAAAAACATAACAGAAAGTTTCTAGTTGATGACAACATCTTCTTTAGAAAGTTGTATTAGATTTTCTAGTCATATCGGCTATTAACAGGGATAATGCTGTGCTTAGGCTTGGGTTTAATGTGCGAAAAAAAAAAAAAAAAAAGAGCATTTCATTCAGTTTTCACTATTACTACTTCTGCAATCTGGAATTTAAAACAATTAGAACATTTCTTTTATTAAAGAGCATTTGCATTCATATCTTTGGTTCCCCCTTGGCAACTTCTCTTCAAATATACTACCTTTCCAGTCATTATACCATATATTACATTGGATTGCTCATAATATTTAAACATAGCCATTTAATTAATTGTTTATATTACTACTCGAGAGATATCAAATTCATTTCCTCTTTATTTTTTAACTGAATATCTTATACTCTATCGTGGTCTATATTTTAAAAGTATACCATGCACAAAGCAGGGCTTTAACTTCAACAGAAGACCTTTGCTTGTGCAGCTGTTTATATTCAGACTATACCACCTCAAAACAAGGTTATTACAAGTATTTCATGGTACCAGAAACAAATGGCCCTAACAGCCAAAAGCCACACACTGTAGGAAATGTTTCTGTTAGTACTATCTTCATGTGCCCCACTTCAGCAACTTAACACATTACAGTGGATCCCCAATAAAACCACATAATTTTAATCACAGTATTGAAATGCACATTTTTCAATGTACATAATACTATAGAAAATCTATATAAAAATCACATTACAGGAACTACAACGCGGCAATCTCATTGAACTATGACTGCATCATGAAGTTTACTTTATGCTCTGGATTCCCATTCCAGTGGAAGTATCAGACAATGAAATGAAAACATCTGTCCTGCACAACATGACTAAGTATGACAATACTTTAATAACCTCATGCTTCATTGTGAAATGTGTTAAATAAAAAAACAACAACAAATACCATGAATATGTGGTTGCAAATAATTCTCATGTTAAGAACTGTTAAAATCCCTTTTTGAACTTCCTCCTCTTCCTTTTCAGGATTGGCAGTTTTTTCTGTCCATTTTTATGTTTGTTAATAAAATTCTGATGAAGAGAAGGTACCATAAGATTCATCATTAGCCCTACATATAGCATGCTACTGTTCAAGGGATGTGGATTCGAGAGAGAGAAATTTTCAGGCACCACTCATATATGATATGCTCACAGGGTCAAGGTGGTGCTACACTAGCTGGTAGCCCGTTCCTGAAGTCTGGTCATATTCTATTGTATACTGCCTTGTCCAGTCCACAATTACAGGACGAAAAAGACCACAACATCTGAATTCAAAGAAGTCTATAATATTTCTTATACATCCATGGCTAAAAACAAACAAACAAACAAAGACAAGTTAGTGGCATCACAATTCAGCAAGCATCGCACAACGCTGTTTTGTCTGCTTCCAACTTCAACTCATCTTCTCACCAGCTTAGTGAAGTAGCAGCATATTCCTAAAATAATGATTTTTCTCTTTTCTTTACCAAGCACCTCTACAAAAGATTAGACCCCCATTTTAGTCGTGGTAAATCTCCTATGTAAAAGCACTGATGACTAGATTCACTTTAAATAGTTACAGTAACTACTGGACCCTAAAGCAGATACACTGCTTTATGATGAAAACAGAAATCAAATTTAGGATTTAGGAACTGAAATTCTGAGATATAATCAGCATCTAGAAAACAATAGTCGGTGTTTCCCTATGTTGATTTAGTCAACTGTAAAGTCCATTTTGTGTGGATAATTAAATACATGAGAAATATATGTTTATAGAGTCATACAAACTCACTTGAATGGACTTTCAATAGAAGTTGTTGTAACTTTAAAGTGCTTGTATCGTCTGGCATTCATCCTTTCATTTGTCGTGATACCTAAACAAGATATCTAGAAAAATGGGGAAAGAGTAAAACACTTAGTATATCTAAAATCTATTCTCACAGATCACAAGACAAGGGCATGAAATATATTAGATTTGCTGTTTTATTGCCTTAATTTTGCCGGACAAGTTAAGTGACTGTGAAAGGCTATGCACCACACCTAAACATCTGAACTACTCACGTTATTTGGACTGAGAGCACAGCTGAACCAAACCAGGTTACAGTTTTTTTGATCCTGGACATTTCTTTATATAATTTTGTCTAAATCACAAGAATTTTCTGTTCTTCAAAATACAAATTTTTTCAGCTGAGATTTTTTACAAAACTCATTTCATTTAAGTACTGCAAAGAGATTTTTAATAAAGCTCCCCAACTGCTTGGACCCACAAAAGGGCTACCTAGGAAAGTCAAGTTACTCACAGACATTGCCAAGTGAAGCAGGTCAGCTATGCTGGGATGTGTCCTGGTATGGTTGAACTGCTTCACTGGGCAAAATGCACATTGCCTGTTGTCCTGCAAGTTCAGTGTCCTGCAGGACAAGGCAACATATTCCCCATTTACAAAGATGCAACCCTGGAATCTCTGAGATGCATCTCTGAGAATAGGAAACACATCACCTACAGTCCCACAAGATCCCATGACTATCCAGCGTGTCTCTTTAAGTGGGGAAACCCTGGCTTTCCCTGCTTACAGAGTCGCAACCCAGAGACAGCATCAGAATGAATTCTATATTCTAGTGTGGACCCAGGGCTGGGACCATGAATCAGCTGACTGTCAATCCCAGCCCTGTGAGGACACCAAGGAGTCAATGGGCTCCTGGAGAACCCAGGTAGGCACTCCTGGGGCTTCAGGAGCCCAATCCTGTGCGCCCTAGGAATGTGAGTTCCTGGGGCACCCAAGATTGGGACCCTGCAGACCCAGGGACGTGTGCCCAGGACAGCTGGAGAGCATGGGCAGCTCCAAGCTGACCATGCTCTCCCACCTTAAACCTCACATATATTTGCTGCAGTAAAGCAGCACAAATTGATACCATCAATGTCATGGCCACAAATTTGGGGCCTTTGTGGCAAGACAAGACAAAGAACATGGAGGCAACATCTGTTTCAACCCCAAAAGTTCACATCTCAGTTAAAACATCTCAGCCAGGATGCCCCCAAGCACATCCTGTCCCCCTGTCCCCACCTTCAGTCCAAAACTGGAGATGTTCTGAAGAAACCAATCCAGTTGTGCAACCACCTGCCCCCCACCATCAAGCTTCCTGTCAAACCCCTGGTCTCCAGTGTGCTTAAGAGTGGCTGCTAGGGAATACAGCTGAATGAGTTTGGTGCCTGTGGGCAAGGGTAGGTGGGCAGGTTATACTCAGGGATCAAGGTACACTGTTGTCATGGCATAGACATACCCCAAGTGTCTGTCACTGAACTTACTCACTCATACCACTTCCAGCACATCAGGGAGCTCCTCAAATAGAGACCAAGTTAGCATCTCTGAGAATAACTGCACAGGGGTTCTTTAAAGGCATTCTTTACCTTTCTACATAATTCACTATACTTTGTCTCAGACAGGTTTAATAATGTAGCTATGATTTGATTTTTCTAGTTCCCCATGCTGCATTATCCTCTACCTTGTAAACAGTGTTCAGTGATGATTATTATGTATTCATCACATTTAGGGATACATAATTTCTCAGCTCTCCTCAGCAAGATGGGGGCTGGAGAATACATTGGAAAAATAAATATTTATACTGCTGTAACAGTCTGGTGGTTTACACTGGCTTGGCAACCGCATTGAGTAGAAGTGGTAACCCTGGCTCATTTGTCTTGGGCAGGAAATCCTGTTGGATGCTTTGTGGCCCTGGTTCACAAGCATAAACTTGGAAGCTAAACTGGTGGTTTCTCTAAATCACAGCTACAGAAAAAGAAAGGAAAAGACTGAGTTCCTTAAGTATTTTACCAAAAAGTTGGAGCATGAACCTTATTATTGAGATCTGTAGTCCTTACAAAGTAATAAAGGCTGTGAAGAGACTTTTGACATGTTTTTTTCTTTAGTCTTAGGAAAGATAAGATAGCCTGCTTTTTTAAAGAGGTTATTATAATGTACTTTATTGTTTTGTTGCATCTACAAAGCATTCTTCCACAGGCCTCAGTAATATATTTATTTAAACCTATAGTTCCTACCAGTTGTAAATATCTGGCTGAATACTCTGTCAAATATTTGAGTAAGCTTTCTTTCTGTGGCTTTTATATGGACATATACTGGTCATGACATGGATACCACAATCAAATGCTAACTTCACTGGAATGGCAGAGGAGACTACTGGAAATACAGATTCTATTCCCTCAAGATTATAATGAAATGTTTGTCTCAATCTTAGACAAATCAGGGTCTTATTCTCTCTCGATATATATATGGGGTGGGAAGAGAGAGAGGGGTTATGCTTTTGTTTGTTTTACATTAAAATATATTTCTAAAAGTTTTGAACCTGTTAACTGTTTTTTTATTTAGGGCATTCCTTCTATTCTCATATACGAAAGGTTATAAAGAAGTGCCCAGCTATTCATCATCACTGTCCCATTCATTATTTCACACACCTTTATCATTCTTCGTCTTACTAGTTTTTATTAAGTAATTTCTCCTTTAAAAAAAAAAATTCTCCCAACACAGAGCTACCTCTGCCCCAGGCCTCTGAACATTTTTAATGTCTCAGATTTTTCATTTCTGACAGGCCTTTTTCTAAACAAAGTGATCAGTGGTATGTCATTTCCAATTTTGCAGTTGATTTGATTTATATAATGGCTATACTTCATAATAGCACATTCTCTGTATTCTCTTAAGATTTTACTTCGTTTCTGACTGAGCCTGCACATTACACAGAGCTCTTCACGAAACTCTTAGGACTAGAAGTTAGACTCAGTGTGTACAAGAATTTTAATTTATTCTTTCTAATATGTGGTGTTTTGTATTTGATTATACTGAATTTAAGCTATCATTAGATTGTCCAATTGCATATTCCTATCAGATTCCAAAAAGCCTTCGTTCGTAGGCCGTCTCAAGTGCCTGACGACTATTCCAGTAAAGATAAAGTGCAGTGAACGTGACTAGTGAAAGATTAACAGGATGCGGCTGTTTCTGTCGCTTAAAAGGCAGCAAGGATTTGCCACAGGTATTCCCATGCATTGCAAAATAAAGTGAACAATTTTCAAAAGTGTTTAAGTGACTTAGATTCACAAGTCTTATTCTGTATGGTGACTTAGGCACTAAGGAGTCCAAAGTCCCAAATTTTTAAAGGAGATCAGCATCTAAATACCTTTTTAAATCTAACCACAAAGGTAGAAGGGATTTAGGCTCAAGTTTCTAAACCACTTTTGGAAAGGGATACTTCACAACATTTTTAATTAAGGTTATAAGTCAAGGTAATATTAACCAAGAGCAACTGAAGACAGCTTTCTGCCAAACGCAGTTCTTTTACCTCTTCTCAAACAAACTTTTGGATAGGTGTTAGAAGGAACCTACAATACCCTTGATACCCTGATGATCCTTGCCTATCCTTAACACCTCAAAACAGTCTCTACTCTCAGTAAGACTACTCTCCTCTTGCCCAGTGACATTGGGTTCCTTTCTGTACTAAACAAGGTACCCTCCAAGACTGATAGAGAGACAACACAGTCAAGATCTCTATTCCACTTATAAGCATATATCCTTTTTATGGTAATTTATCTGATACAATAGGAATGATTAATACGTTCAATACTCAGAGTTGATTTAAGAACTAAAATAAAAAGCTCTCTTATACCTGATACATCTGACACATGAGCAACACAGCCACCCACATGAAGTGAAAAACACTGTTTAGAAACATCCAAAACATCCAAGGTGAACAGGTGGCAATTTGTGTAATGTACGTCCAAAATCCATCTTTTGCATAACTAGTCTCACAGTGGAATCCCCAGTCTAAAAGAAAAACAATATGGAAAGAAGAGAGCTCATATCATATATTTATATAACAGAATGTTTGGTTAGAGCTGGTCAAAACTTTGACCAAATCTTGGATGAAATGGGGGGAGAGGGGGGAGAGACAGCAAAAATTTCACAATACGTCCCCACCCTTTCCCATCTGGCTGCAGTTCAAGTTCACAGGCATGATTATGACAATGACAATGATGAGTTAGTAAAAGATCACAAAATAAAGTCAGAGACCATAACTGGAATTTTGAACTTAACAAGCCTTATTTTACACCTAAATTGGGCAGTTCTATACATACCTCAGTTTCAGTCTGTATAAAAAAAAGCCCTCTGACAGTGCAAAATCTCATACTAGAAGCTAAATGTAGTACTTAAAAATTACTCACAAGAAATACACCCATAGATCATCCAGCAGATCATAAAAAGCAAAAAGAATAGGTATCCCATGAAATAGCGATGGTTCCCTGCCCCTATAAACAGAAATAACAGTAATCAATTTGCTTTATCTTGGGAAAAAGTCAGTAATATGAGAAGGTTGATTTGCATGAGAATGCACTGCTTAAATAATGTTAATAAAAAGTTTAAGAAACATTATTCTCCATAGTCTGTTAAGATTACATGGCTTCAAAGAAGCTTGAGAAAAAGTCTCTCTCTCTCAGAAATTATGCCTTCTCTAAATAGCATAAAATAGTTCCTATAGATTTTTATTCTTTGATACAGATTGCACTTTGGTTTTTTTCTGTTTTTAACATGAAGCACAGAAATGTGAAACCTAAAACAAAATTCAAGCTTTCTTTTGACAATTTAAAGTAAATACTTTTGCCTTCAG
>NW_017729022.1:33301373-33304640 GCF_001723915.1 Gavialis gangeticus | reverse complement strand
AGAATGCACTGCTTAAATAATGTTAATAAAAAGTTTAAGAAACATTATTCTCCATAGTCTGTTAAGATTACATGGCTTCAAAGAAGCTTGAGAAAAAGTCTCTCTCTCTCAGAAATTATGCCTTCTCTAAATAGCATAAAATAGTTCCTATAGATTTTTATTCTTTGATACAGATTGCACTTTGGTTTTTTTCTGTTTTTAACATGAAGCACAGAAATGTGAAACCTAAAACAAAATTCAAGCTTTCTTTTGACAATTTAAAGTAAACACTTTTGCCTTCAGCTGTCCAAGAAACCCATTAAAATAAAATACTATAGATGATGGCCAGGAAGTCATTTAGTTAAAAAGTTTAAACAAAACCAGCTGATTAAATTGATTAATGAGATTGAGAAAAGCCTTGATTACTAAACTTAAAGGTGACTGTCAAATATGTAATAATAGCTGATCAGCACAACATCCAACATCTTTAGACTGTACATTCGACAAGCAGGCACAGATATGATCATCTGCTACAGAAGACATAGGTGTCAGAATTCAATCAGCAGAGTATTTAGTTAGTCATTTGTCAAATATTTTCTCTATCAAGCAAGAGCCTCTTCTAATCACAAGAAAAGTTAAAAGAACCACCATGAATAAACAAATAGGACAGAAGCAGAAAACCCAACTACATACTTCAAGATAGATTAAGCATAAGAGATGCCTCCTTGCTTGAAAAAAATCAAACATTTCCTTCAGATGTAACATCCAGTGGCCATATACATTCACTTTCTACCACGAGAATTGCCATTTTCCCCAGTATAAACCATAAGTTTACAAACATTCATGCTTTCTCTCCTGGACCAAAAATAATGATTTGCAGTAAACAAAAAAATAAGCTAACTGCAACCAAGGAGAAGCTGGTTCCAGGAAAATAATTCCTGGGAGAATGAATGTTTGTACAACTCTCTCCCAACATGATTCCTCCTGAGGACCACTGGTTACCCAGGTCTGAAGAAGACATGGTGGGAAAACCAGCCACCAGTTGCTCCCTGCCAGTTGCTCACAATCCAGAAAGTCCAGCATGAGAAGTGGGGAGAAGGCTTTTCTGCACTGCTCTGCCCCAGTGGGAACTAGAGACAGCAATGCTGCCTACTCACACCAGTGTTCCCAAAGTAAGAAACAGATTGGAGGCTTTTCCAATATGCTCCCCTACCTTCCCTGAAAGGTCCAAGGCAATGGGAGCAGCAGCCATTACTCCCTGCAGTCCCTCGTTGCAGAAAGAGGTGGGGAGCCTTACCAGCCCCACCAGCTTCCCCTTGCCCACCAGGGAGGTAGCAGCAGCGATTTAAAAGCCAGTCTCGGGGACAGCACTGGTTTTAAATTGCTGCCACCACCACCCACCTGGAAGCCAATGGAGCTGGGGACTGGGCTCAAGGAGGTTCTGTCTGGGGTAGCAGGAGCAGCCAGAGGATGAACATCTATATGCTTCATCTCCTGGAGAGTTTTATATCACTGGAAATTTCTCAGAAATTTCCAACAGCAGAAATTAACTTCTGTCTGCAGCCACTGCAATATTTTTCTTTTATCAGTAAGAGTAGCAGGGTAGAAAGTACCCCAAGCATTATGCTTCAAGTGCTATTTTTGTTTTTAAAACGTTGGAACTTCAATCTGCAGACACTAAAGGCAGATATTCTTTTCCTAGTAACATCCAGGGAATTCCAATGACTGTAGACCAAATGTGCCCTTTATGATGTACAAATTTATTCTCGGCGTTCAAATATATGCAACTTCAATGACAGACGGAGATTAATACATTGCAAATGAAAGCAAAATTATAGCCCATTCATGGTTACAAGGGGACTATACAAAAGTAGTGGTGGAAACCTCATTCCTTCCATCACAAACTAGACTGGCCAAAGCATGGAGGAATAGCCTAGACCTAGAGACTCACCTGATACTGGCAGAGATATGCTGTCTTAAAAAAAGATTCTAAAAATGTGTACCTCTAAGACTGGCATTTAGGGGTGGTGCCCTGCTCACTCATCCCTAAATGGTTCACATCCTGGCGTTACCATATTCTGTTTCTCACTGTCTACCACGCTGCTAGTCTAACAAATTTGTCACCAAGTCAGATAGCAGTGTGATAGCATTTCTAACACCTCTCCCTATTAAGCACCTGAGCACTGAATATTTACAATATACTATTTCGGATTTAAAAAAAAACAACAGAGAATTTAACTAGATGGGTAACCATCCTTGAACTACAGTAAAATCTCTGTTATCTGGCATCTCTGGGGTAAGGGGACTGCTGGTTATCTGAAAACCCGCGGTTTTCAGATAATGTGGAGTGGGGGATGGGAGGGGTGTGGTGGTGGCTGCCGGTGGAGCAGCAGCACAGGGTGGTGTGTGGCAGTGGCTGCTGCTGCGTGCAAGCTTTCCTCTGCGGCCCCCAACCCACATGCATCCAACCGGCCAGCCAGAAATTCTGGTTACTGGAATTTCCGGTTAGTTAAATGCCATATAGCCGAGATTTTACTGTACTTAGCAGTAGCAAAGAATTAACTGAATATTAATGTATAGCTCCTTCACATATTTGGCTCTGAATTCTCTTGTTACCTACACTTGAATTTTCTAGTACTTATTTCAAAGCTTCATAAAATGGAAGGTCTAGTCAGTATTGTTATTAGTATATGCACTCTTCCTTTTTGTAGGAAATATAAAGGCTGCAATTATGATAACTCACTGGAAATGCAATTGAAATACAAATTCTATCACAAGAATTAATTTTTAACAAAAATACCAATTATGAGATATTATAATAATTTAAAAAATGAAATGTTAAAAAATTCACAGTTAAAAGTGACTGACCTAGAAGCAAAGAAAAATAGTTACATACAGTCTGATAGGAGAGAGTAGAACTATGAGTAAAGTAATGAATCAGAGTAGAAGAAAAGTTAAGCTGAATATCAAGATGCTGTTCTTGATTTTAAAGGCCTCAAAAATCTCCCTCAGATACATGACAGAAAACAAATTAATAGGATGATTTCAAATAAGATGAATATGTTGTAGGGAACAATTCTACACTGAAAAGAAAAACTAGTCTTTTCCGTCTTTATTTATGATTCTGTATTTCAGCAAACAACTTACCTACACAGTTACCCACCCATGGGCAATGATGATCAAACTTGGCTATACATCGATTGCATACACCACAATGTTTGGACCTCACTGGCTTCCGTATCTGACGGAAAGATATTAACACTTGATTATAACAGATTTCTGGTGAAG
>NW_017729022.1:33288640-33296373 GCF_001723915.1 Gavialis gangeticus | reverse complement strand
TTTATGATTCTGTATTTCAGCAAACAACTTACCTACACAGTTACCCACCCATGGGCAATGATGATCAAACTTGGCTATACATCGATTGCATACACCACAATGTTTGGACCTCACTGGCTTCCGTATCTGACGGAAAGATATTAACACTTGATTATAACAGATTTCTGGTGAAGTATGACATTTACAATTGTGAAAAAGAATTGTACAGACATTCTAAAATACTTTTGGTGTTCTTTCTTAGATATAGACCAACAGGAATTTCAAAGTCTACTACCCAATTAAAATTGCATTAAGCCAAGCCTGTCCAACAGGCAGCCTGTAGACTGCATGCTACCCGTGAGTAGTTTTTCTATTTATACACAAAAAATCTTTCAAAATCTTTCAGATCTCACAATTTTGGTAGCAATATCAGTTCATTTCAGTTATTTATCACTGATAAAGCGTCACAGTGAGGACTGTATAATTAACTATTCCATCATAAAAGCTAGTATTAATATCTTTTGATACTCTAAGCATATATCTAGAGGAGGTTTATTTTGTACTATAGAAAGTTTTGGAGAACTTTACAAAAAAAATGATCATTCAAATTGTGGTACTGTCCATGTAGACCAACAAAATAGTGTCCTTCGTGACTAACTTTATGTATGGATACATGTACATGTTCACAAACACGTACACAAGTAGGTATATTACTGAAATTATGTCTTAGAAAATCCATTTAAGTTTCATAAAAGTTCTAGAAGTACTATGGATTTTTGGAACTAATAAGATTTTTAGTAATTATATAGAAAAAGCCAGATAAAACCATTCTGAGTCAAGTGATAGTGCTTGCTGAAAATAGTAATTAATATGTTTTTAAACTTATGATGTAACAGAACTGGAAGTTGGAATTAATATCGGCATAAGCACTTCTTTATATGGCCTTTTGTGTGTCAAAAATTTCTCAAGTACATGACAGGTGGGAGAGACTAAATGTTTGTATAAAACAGTTTTGTTAGAAGGATACCCGCTTATAAGGATATGATAATTCATCAGATCATTTTTAAAAAATAAAATATAGTATTGAAATAAAATGTGTTTTTGTATGTCTAATCTTTGCAGCTTTTCACAAGCATCCTTCACAAATGATGTGTGTATTACAAATTCAACTAAAACAAGAAAAGATGGGTGAGTGCAGAGCTGATTTGTACCTTTAACAAATGCCTTTCAGAGCTCTAGCAGACATTATATGTTTATGGCCCAATTAATAGGTATCATATCGTAAATAGTAAACCTGATACACAATAAGAGAATTAATGGCGCAACAAGAGGAAAGACCAGCCACAAAAATGTTCAACAAAATAAGTATCAAGTACAATAAGAACTCTGCTTATTTGAAATCAGGTTGCTTAGGTGCCTAAACGCAGATTACAATGCATAACACTGGGCAGTAAGTTCGATGCATTGTCCAAGAGTGCACTTTTGAATGTTCCCTAAAAGAATTTAATCCTTTCAAACCACACATGTAGTAGACTGCCACAACAGGCATCAGGCAGGGTCCCTGCTATCTGCACTAGATAGGCAATATATTCTTTCATTAACTGGGTGGCAATTACCTATATGGGTCTTTTAGAAACAGAATGGGTTTCCGCTACTTGGACGAAGTATTACTATTAAAATGGGGTTAATATAAGTGTCTGTGGGGATGTCTATACATGATGCTACGTCACCACAGCAATGCACTACAGTGACATAGCATCCACGGTCAAGAACCATGTCACTGCAGCTACATCACCACACCAATGCGCTACCCCATTATAGTGCATCGCTACAGCAACATAGTGCCTAAAATAACCATGTGCAGCTCACACGGTGCCGTACGGGTTGTTACTGCTGTTACGGAGCAGTAAGTCACCATAGCGACACATGTAGATGTGCCCTGTTTGTATCAAATCATACTGTATTAATGCAAAAAGAATTGATGGTTTAAAAAAATTACTAAATAGTCTTACATCTAGTGCAACGCAAAAGTGCCCTGTTGGCAGTCTTTATATTTGCTGATCACCTATTTAAAAGAACATTTACAAAACAAAACAAAAAACAAACATGTTTCACTGTGGAATTAAATTAACCAAATCTTGTTTTCTTGAAGCTAATGCCCATTTAAAAAAAACTCTGTAGCAGGAACTACAAATGAGTTCAATAAATATCCTGCCACTCTTCCTTGGTTGGTAAACTTCTCTATGGAATCAAGATTTATTTCTTCATTTTTAAGCCCACAGTTTAATTTAATAAATGCATCTCACTTTTGAACATTTATATTCACTCTCAAAACCTGATTATGCAGCACAAAGGCCCACTGATTTCAATACAGCTCTGCTTGGATTGCTTTCTCAGTCTATTTGGACATTATCAATTAAAGGACTGAGATAAAAATTGGCAAAACCCCCACTTTATGGCATTCTGTTATCTCAGTCACAAATCTATTTATTCCATGCCACTCTTTGATTTTACTCCTAGCATTTAATATCTTATGATTTGATCTACAAAAAATAAATACCTAACAGCTTATTAATAAGGACAAATTTATGCAATGGCATAATCTAAAGAAGTCTTCATTTTATACTGCAAGGTGATTAACTCAAATGGTTATTCATATTGAATAGCACCAAAAATAATTCATACGTAT
The DNA here is from genome assembly GCF_001723915.1 of Gavialis gangeticus. Classification (NCBI taxonomy): domain Eukaryota; kingdom Metazoa; phylum Chordata; order Crocodylia; family Gavialidae; genus Gavialis; species Gavialis gangeticus. Next base: position 33,293,705 of record NW_017729022.1, on the reverse strand, counting down.
GTGGAAATAGCTAAACAAATTGCTACTTTAGTTTACTATTGATTACAAAGTATGTTCTTCTACATAATTATAAATGCACAGGAGGTTGTTTAATTAAAAAAATTCATAATAATTTTTCCTGCTTTTAAAAGCTATCATAATTAAACATTGCTTCTAAAATAACTGTAAGTGGGCCTAGAAGTACAAAAAATGCCAGTCAGCCCCATAGACCCATAGTAAAATTATGTCAGCAGTGCACCACACTGATAACATGGTAGAAGCAACCAGATTAATATGTACTGATCTGCAACTGTTGAGAGAAGGGAAGGTTACCAGAGTGAAACTAGTAGATAAGTGTTTTAGCTTAAGACCATTATAATACTAACAAAACATTTATCCACCACTTTTACCTACAGAATTCCATATCTTTAGTTTTATTAAATGTTCACAGTTCAGTGAATTCAGATAGATTTGAATATATCCTCATTCTATGGTAGATATTCAAGAATTAACTCTAAAAACTGTAAATATTTCTACACCAAAAAACTCTTTTTGGTCTGCAGAGCCTTAAGCAGTGTAAGCAAAAGATATAAGATATGAATACTATCAATCTAGGAGAAAGACAAATAAACCATTCTATAAATAACTTGTACAAATTACGTTCATGAGTAAATGAGAACTAACGATGGACTAAATTCTGCTGTGGAGGTACAATTGGAGGAAACTTAACACTGAGATTTACATTTCAATTTGTTAAAGATAAAAAAGCATACTACCAAACAGGTACTGCAGAATATACTGAGGTCCAGACTTCCTGTTTCTGCAAGTTCAACTATTGTCTTCAAAAGAAGAAGCAAAAATAAAGAAAATTAGTATTTAAACTTTTTAGATAGATGCCCTCTTAATTTCCAGTATGGAAATTAAATTTCTTTCTTGGCTTCAGGCCTGAAGACATGGTCCATCTCAGGCTATGTAACTCCTGTGTCATTGCAAAAGTGTGGTTTAAATCTCCTGAGTCAAACCAATACAAAATCCTGTATAGAAACTTTATTTCCTTGCAAAATTATTGTATTTCAGTTTAGTTTAAACCCAGTACCTCAGGCTAAATAGGTATAAAACAAGTTTATCTCAAGTTCAGTATATTCATACATCTTTTAGCACCGGTTTAACTACAATGATTTTAAAGGTCACATATTTACTGAAACTAATACAACTCTACACATTAACAAAATGCTTTACACTGTCCTCCAGTCAAGAGTAGCAGGACTTACTAGTCAAAGATATAAAGTATCCAAACCTCAAATCTGCATTTATGCATATATATGTATTTATATACATATATAAAAAAACTCACTTTTGAAAAAGGAAAACAGTAATAAAAGGCATATGTTATATCCATTATGGATCATGTGACACATTAGATTTCAGTTACAACAAGGGCTATTCAACTCATGGTCCATCAGCCATGCAATCAGCAAGGTGTTAAATGGCAGCCCCTGGACTGCCTCCTGGGCACCACTCAGTTGCCCATTGCTTCAGCTGCTGCTATCCCTGAAGCCTCCTGGCTCCCCTTCCACCCTCCAGCTTGCATTTCCTGTCCCTACACCTGGGGGAAGAACGGTACATCTGGGAAGCCCAGGGCTCTGAAATCCAGGTGTCCCCATTAGGCAGGGGAGTGAGCCTGCATGGTAGCAGGGGAAACTATGCAAAGAGAGTGGAGGGCAATGGGCTGGGGAAGGCCATGCAGTGGAGGGGCAAATATTTATTTACTTGTGTCTCCAAATTATTTCAATAGGACAATTTAAGTTTCTGTTTTATTTGGGGCCACAAGACAGCTCTAGTGAAATCTACTTAATTTACTTAGTCTCCTTGTCAGAATGGCATTTAAATTAGAATGCTAGGCTTGTTAGAATACCAGACAAGCAAACTGTATTGCTGAATCTACACATTCACCAACATGAAAACGAAACAAAACACAAAAACAAACAATCTAACCAATCACCATCGCTTTCCACTGATTACAACACACATGAAAAATAGACTATCATTCCAGTTTTCTATGAAATGCATAAATGCAGATTTGAGACACTAGATTTGGATACCTTGCATCTTTGAACATAACTTTCTATTTTTAAACATACATTTTTATTCATGTTGTCAGTAGGAACTCTTGCTTTACATGCATAATACATTGTGATTACAGTAATTTGGTGCAGTCCTTACTTAGAGTACTTGGAAAAAAATTTAAAGCATTAAAAAAAAAACAACAGACGTCATGGGTCTCACAATTAAGTGCCTTTTGTTGTTATTTCAACCTCACCTCATTCCCAAAGCTAAACAAACGAAGGTTGCAATTTTATTGTTACCAGAATATCCTGTTCAGACTAGATCTTCAGTCTTTGCAAATATGCAAGTTATTTTTAAAAAACATATACAGAAAAATGTTTGACATAGCTAGGCTTTTATTTGCATAGTAATTTGCTGCTATTCCCCTGTTTAAGAACACAGACGAGCCATCCTTGAAAGCGTTCGTGCCATTTTTTCCTCTCATCCTAAAAATGTTAATGGCATTTTTTTACCTTTTTCTTTTGTTCTTCTGTGGCTTTTATTATTCCTGGGTCTGATTTCCAGGATTTTCCAAAATTGTAGAAAAGTGCAACACTGTTGACAAGGAATGGAAGATGTATAAAGAAAAAACTGAGATGTGTTTGAAGTCAAGGAACCGCATGTATAAAATGAAAATCTCTTTCAGAAGATCAAATTGAGACACATTACTAACATGCATCCACCTGAAAACAACTTACATTTTTTTTAAAAGTTGCTACAGGCCAAAATAATGCTTCAAATAAACACAAAGACATCTGACAATGACATTTTTTTTCCATACTTGATTTTTTCTGTAGCTAATTAACTTGAAGTTCTTACAAAGTTTGCTGTTTCATTTTTATAATGATTTACACTTGTGAATGATTAGAGTTCTGCATTTCTAATTGTGCTACTGTTATAATGCCATAAAACTTATCTTTTAGAGACTGTTTCCTGTTTCACAGCAAACATCCACAGGATCTATTTATAGCTTATGTCTGCTACATCTTTTCACTAGCTTGCAATTCCAGTTACATTACCAAAAGCAATGCTTCTAACCATAGAGGGGATTGTCTAACAAAGAATGAGGTTAAATGGTAGTAATTTCTCAACCTCTGCTTATTTCTAAAGTGGAGGGAGTGTTTTGAAACACTCTTCTTAAAGCATACCTATATTTTAGTCCAGTTTAACTAGCTGCCTTTTTTTTTTTTTTTTTTACACACACACAAGCAACCTGCCCCCCACCACCTTTACAGAATATTCTAATTAGTTCCTGAAAATGTTTATAAATTTAATTCCCATATAAACAGAGGAAATAAGTTTTCAAATGAGATTATGCCAATACTAAAGCCTTCTGCCAATACAGTTCTGCTGGTCAGGCATGATGATCCCTGGTTGACACAGCTGTGCCAGCAACGTCGCCAACACAGGGATGTTTAAATTGGTAAAAAGCCATTTTAATGTAAACCACCTACGCTTATCGTAGGAGGACCTCAACAGTACCATTTGCTGGTATACTTAAAAATGCAAAGAACTTCTGTCATAGATACTACTGTATTTTTTTTTAACCTACAACTTAAACCTCCCCGCCCCCCCAAATCAGCCCCCACAAATTTGGATGTGTTTTAAGCAGGGAAGCGGTTTTCTTCACTGGAAGAGGAGCACTCTTGGAGACACCGCACAGGTTATACAGCTGCGAAGATGTCAGCCACTTGCATCTGCTCAGCAAAATGAAGGAAAAGCATCTTGGGATAACTCTCTCGCAGCCTTAGCTATTGGCTGAACAGCGTAGCTTGTGGCCAAAGCAGCAAACGAACTGCTGGTAGCATCTTAATCAGGATGTGATGTGAAAACAAGAATTTATTTACAGGAACCTATATACAACACTACTTACAATTAAGAACTACCAGCCTTTTAACTGCCCTGGGTCTTAGCCTTGTGTGACAAAGTCCTCGTGAAAACACAGTGGGCGCATCCATACATGCAGGCCCATGAGCTTGCGGCAGTTCAAATAACAGAGGCACAAATTTGTGTCAGAGATTTGTGCCTCAGCACACATACCTGAACATCCACTTTGGTGTGGGGCAAATCGTGCCACTTCGGGCAAACTGACCCTGCCCGGCTCCTCCCGGATCTTCAGCCCAGGGGAGCTATGTGCTGATCCCAGCAGCATAAAAACCTGCCCTGGGGAGCAACTCAGGGCTACTTGTCCTCAGGAGCTTCTGAGGCCCGGCCAGCTGGTATCTGGGGACACTAGCTCCTTGTGCTAGCTGGACTGCTGAAGCAGCCCTAATTTGGAGTGGCCCCTGCACCCTCTATCCACTGCAGCAGTTTGGCAGTGGGGACTGCTGCCTGGCTGTGACTTACTGCAGCATCTGCCCCCTTGGACCTGTGTCCCCATGGCTGAGAGCCTGCGAGACCCAGATGGGGACAGCACAGCTACCTGGAGAGCCTCCTGCACCTCTAGCCCATTGGGCTGTGGCTGCCCTAGTTGGCTTTTGGGCAGCACCGCTGTCATGTCTCCTGGTGTCTCTGCTCTGCCATCTGGGCAGCTATTGCCCAGATGTGCTCCTTGCGGTGGCCTGCTTTGAACCGTCAAAGCACTTTCCTCCTGACCCTACATGGCCAGGTGGTCAGCTACATCATCTGCCCTCCAGTTGCGTCCCCAGTGCAGGCCCTAGGTAGTCTTCTCTGCCTGGGTCCCACCACTTGCCTCACCAGCAGGGATCCTGGTGTTCCCCATTTAAAAATTGCAAGTTCTCTGATAAACCCAAATTCTCATTAAAATAGCCAAAATCTGTGTTCTTCCATGATTAAAATTAAATGCTACTATATATAGAGAGATCAGTTCGGCAATGTTTTACTGACATATTTACAAGTTTAAAACTATTTGGAAGCCTACCAGTGCCTTTATTATCATAATAAAACAAATTCTAAATAACTATACAGTTATACACTTCGGGGTTTGCTTTTTATTTTTTTTATACATACATACATACAT
>NW_017729022.1:33280404-33288630 GCF_001723915.1 Gavialis gangeticus | reverse complement strand
TGATATACCAGTGCCCTGCCTATGCCCTTGCCCCTCATTCCCAATGCCCAGCCCGCCCCCCCCGCAGCGCCCCTTGCTCCTGACCTGCAGTCCTTGCCTGCTTCTATTAGCTCCCTCTTGGCCACAGTTCCATCCCAGCACCAAGACGTGGGTCCAGCTGCAGCTGTACCACCTGCTGCTTTGTGACTCTGAGTGGTGCCAGCCCTTACTGTTCTGCTCCCTGTGCCCAGGTCCCAGTGATCTGCATGTCAGTCCTGGAAAGACCTCGAATGGGGCTCAGGGACTGGGCTGGGCAAGCCCCTTCCCTTCCAAGCTGGCCTCCACAGACTGCACTAGGAAGGCAGGGGGGCTAAGCCCAGCTCTGATGGCCCCTCCTACCCAGAGCTCTTTCCCAACCCAACCCCCATCTCTCTCTCTCTCTCTCACACTACCCTGCTGCCACCTCCACCCTCCCCACAGCCCATCATGCCCCCCCACAGGCTGGAGCCCCATATCCCAGCAAGTGTGGGCATGGGACAGGGCTGCAGTGTGGCAGCTGTCCCTGCAGCCATGGCTCCTGCTAACAGGTCTTGTCCTGTCTGGCAGCTGTGCACGCAGGGTACGAGATGTGTGGGGGGATGCGGGGTTTGGAAGGAAGGGATATGGGGAGTTTGTAGGGTGAAGTTTGTGGGGGAGGTGTGGGAGTTGTGGGGGTGTGGGCAGATTGTGGGAGAATTTGTGGGTGTTGGGGGTGGAAACGGAACTGTGAGAGGGTGGGAAGGACTGCCTAGGAGGGGTGGGTCCCCAGCCCGCCCCCCACACAGTGCACAGCCCCCTGAAGCAGCAGCGGCTGTCAGGACACTCATGACTGCTCCTGGCAGAGACCCCCAACAGCACAGAGCCACCTCAAACCAGCGGCTACACATAGCACCGGCCTGGCCCATGCACCCTTAGATAGAACTCGGCTGGCTCCTGCCATCACTCGCAACTTCTGGCATTACACACAGGGGCTGCGTACCCTCAAGCTGGGCTTGGTCCTGTCTCCATGTGCCCTGTGCATCATTGGGTCGGGCTGGCTCCACATAGGCATGACCCAGCCCAGCGGGAGGACGCATGGCCCCTGCAGGCAGCACTGGAAGCTATGGATGACAGCAGGAGCTGAGTTGGTTCTGTCCGAGATCGCAAGGGCTGGTGTCATGTGCAGCCGCTGGTCTGAGGTGGCCCCACACCACCGGGGGTCTCTGCTGGAAGCAGACATAAGTGCCCCGACTGCTGCTGCACTCTGTAGGGGGGCAGGTGGGGACCCACCCCACCCAAGCAGTCCCTCCACCCCCACATCACTACTTACCTGGGACAGTACCTGGGTCCATGCCACTGCTGCAGCCATTACCCATTCCTATATTGCCTCAGCACACTGAGGCAGTGTGCTGGAGCAGCAGGGGAAAGAGGCAGGAATAGAGATGCTCTGGCTCGGTGCCAGAGTGCATCTTTGGAGGACGCAGCTTCTGTTGCTTTAGGGCATGCTCCAGGAGCATGCACCAATTTTCCCAGAGTGTTTTCTTGCACCACTTCCCCCCCACCCCAAGTGTGTGTTTTTTTTTTTTAATATATATATTGGGATTTCCCAGTATCAAAATTAGAGCCCACGCTGCAAACATGCAGTGGGGAACAATTTTTCGTTCCTAGCATGCCTCTTACAACATCTCAAACTACCCCAACAGGCACATGCTCGCTCGTCTGGACATGGCCAGTGTGTCCAACAGTACTTGCTCTATGTCACACAGTTGGTCACACACAACTCTTGAAATATTTTTTTTCTACATTCTGCCTTCCAGAAACAAGCTGTGTGTTTTATCTGGGGGCATGTTGCAGCAAGAAAATATTTTATTCTATAGTCACAATATCCCCAAGTAATTTTACATGCACAGACTTCAGTAGTGATCGGGACCAACTTGGTAACTAAAGTTTGTTACACATATAAATGTTTGTAACATAAGGCCTCAAATATGGATTGATAAAGTTTTGCCAGGTAACAGATACTATAGTATGTATCCAGAGATTTTTTGCACTGATCATGCATAAAATTCTGGTTATAGAGATTTAAAATATAAAAGTTACATTTACAAATATTATGAACTATCAGATTTTGGAACAACACAAGATCATGAATGCTAGGCATCGTTACTTCCTTAGGAAAAATATAAGCAAGTAATTAAACAAGTAGAATTACCTAAAACGTTTTACATTATTTGTTAACAAATCTGTACAGAATACAGACAAATTTACCAAATGAAAACACACAAAAAAAAAATGGTATAGTCTGATAGCCATTCATCCTACAATCCCCTTCCACCATTATGGCATAGTGAAACAACCTTAAAGTGAATGTAAACGTAATGAAGGTTCTCTATACTGCTGGAGTAGGGTAAGCGAGAATTAAATCCACAGTATTTAAACATCTTGTTAAGGTAAAGGCTATTTTGTTAATTCTACATTTTTCTTCTCTAACTACTACTGTGATCTAATATTTTTTAGGGATTCCCTTTTCTGGAAGGAGAAAGTAGCTTTAAATGATTTTCACTGAAAAAGTTGGTACTGAAAAATAATTTTTAATATGGTAGTCGCTTAACATTTTAGCAAACTAACAGCTAATTAATCTGTAATGTAACAAACTGTTCAGCAGGTTTTCAGCTAGCATAACCCGGCACAATATTACCTACACCATGTCTACCTTTATTTGATCCATTACAGATTATCTTTATTGAGTTTTATATTTACCACATTATTCTTTGCAGAACTCAGTTTCGGCCAGCGCTAACTTTAAAAAATAAATCTAGCAAGAAACTAAGTTACAGAGCTTTAAGAGTTACTAAGTTGCTATCACTGGTACTTCTACAACGGTAAAAATGCTGAAAATATGTGAACTTTTATATTTAAAAATTCTTTAAACAGACATCAGCTATAAACAATACAGATATAACTGAAAAAATGGACTTGACTCATTCCAAATTACTGAACGTCATGTCTAGACTGCTAAAAGATAGGAGGGAAACAATTTATATTTTTTTCAAGCAAATGAGTTATGTCCTACGTGTTTTGGCCTCAGCTTCTGTCCAAAGGCTGAACAAATTTGGACAGTATGTTTTTGTGATCAAGAAGCTGCATGTGGAGTCCTTACAGAAGTTTCTACATGTTCCTTCTCACCACATAAAAATGTGGTCAAAGTCTAAAAGTGGCAATGCTCTACCTCTTTTTGTTAGGACAGGAACAGCTACAGTGTGGTTACAGAAACGATCCAGATGGATGCAGAAGTTAGGAGGTTGGAAGTGATGAAGTTAAAGGGAGACTGAATGGAGAAACATTTAGTTATGTAGGATGTTAGGGTAATGACATGAGGCATGAGAAGGGGAAGGATTTAGAGTCAGCACAATAGCAAGAGTTCAGTTCTGCAAAATGAAACAGGGAGCAGGGAAGTGAGAGGAACAATCCAAAGAATGAGTAGGTAAGACACAGGACTGCCAGAGAAAATTCAAAAGTCTATTGGTTAAAGGGTTAGAGCAGTGGGAGCCAACATTTTTCGCAGGCATGCCACGTACCCTCCCTGAATGCCAGTATGATTCCCTTTTCCCTCCCCAACCTGCCATATACCACCCACAGAATAGCTGGAACAAAGTTCTTTGCACGTTTTCGGGCACAAACACCCTTTTTCAGGCAACGAGAGACTGCTGATGTTTTGAGTTCTCAGGCAGAAAAGAAGCTATGGTAAACAAGAAGTCTGTGAAGGGGCAAATGAGTGCAAGTTTAGAAGCCAATGGGTAGAGATAGGAGGGGAGAGGTAGGAGAGGGGTTCTTTCTCCCTTGGAGAGCTCATAACATCAGCATTCTCCCATTACTTGAAGAACAGTGTTTGTGCCCAAAAGCTTGCAAAGAACTTTTTTCAACTATTTAGTTGGTCTAATAAAAAAAGATATCACATCTACCCAAAGAACCTTGCCTGCCTATGTCCTTAGACCAGCATCACTACAACCAACAACTCTGTAATTTAAAACTAGACACTCCCTAGCTTTTCTTTGTGCGAAACAGAGGGCAAAACCCATGAACTAATTACTGCTTTAAACCCAATTAAAACCTCCAGTGTAATTAACAGAGCAAAAACAGCAGGCTCAAACTATTCCAACAATGCAGTTTGAGCCAATAAAACTGTCTTAGGAAAATGGTAAAATACATAACAGGGAGGTGAACAATGGATATGTTTGGTCATAATCTCCATTCAGATAGCAACAGATAAACATGGTGCTCATGTCTTGGTTTGAAACTGGGCTATAAACAGAGAAGTATGCATACATCAAGTAAAAGAAAAATCTCAGCGACTACACATTTATCAGCAGCAAATCCAATGGAAAAGTCCTACCTCCTCCCCACCTTCAGGAGTATGATCCTCAGCTGGCATGTTACCACAATTCCACACAAGTCAATGGAGCTTGGTCAATTTATGTAACCTAAGGATTGGGACCAAAGATGCTGAGTCCATCTGGTGTTGTAATCTACATCATCTCCTGTCTTACTGAATCTCCCTTTTGATTCTAAACCTTCTACTTTCTGAATAAAGATCCACCATTTTTTTCTCCTGATCCATCTGGCTCAGGATAAATCCACTTCGTTCATGCAAAGTTTCCACTCATTCTAAAACCCTCTCCCAGAGTAGTTTAATTTTCACACTTCCAGAAAAGTACTGTGTGTCTGACTCATTTAAAACAGGTTAGTAAAAGATGCTATACTCATTAATTATTAAATGTTTACTTGACCCAAAACTGATCCCTTCCTACCTTCTGATCACCCTCAAATTGTACACAGCATAAACTAGTGGTTCTCAATCTCATTAAACTTAAGGCACCTCTCTGAAAGTGACAGCTTCTATCTTTCACTTGCTTTTTGACAACAGAAGACAGATTCTTCTGCTGCAAAGAACTCTGAAAGACCACAGGAGGTCAGAATGTTTTTGAAACTATGGATTTCTACTTGAAATCCCTACGTTTACCTTGTGAATCATGTGGATCTGCACACCTAACAGTGCCAATCTTAAATCATGGAAGGGACCTCAGGAAGTCATCTAGTACAACCAAATGCTAAAGGTAGGACCATCCCCAACTACATCATCCCAGCCAAAGTTTTGTCTAGTCAGGTCTTAAAAAACTCCAAGGATGAAGATTCCACAACCTCTCTGGGTAACCTGTTCCAGTGCTTTACTACTTCTCTAGTAAGACAATTCTTCCTAATATCTAACTTAAACTTCCCTTACTGCAGTTTGAGACCATTGCTCCTTGTTCTGTCATCACTGAGAACAGTCCAAATCCATTCTCTTTTGAACCCTGCACTTCAGGTAGTTGCTATTAAATCCCCTCTCTGTCTCCACTTCTGTAGACTAAATGAGCCCAATTCCCTCAGTTTTTCCTCAGAAGTCATGTTCCCCAACCCTCTCATCATTTTTATTGCCCTCCACTGGACTCAATTTGTCCACATCCTTTCTGTAGGGGGGGGGGGGGCAAAATTGAATACAGTACTCCAGATGTGGCCTTACCAGTGCTGAATAGCGGGGAATAACCACTTCCCTTGACCTGCTGGCAACTCTCCTACCAGTGCAGCTCAGTAAGCTGTTAGCCTTCTTTGCAACAAGGGCAAACTGTTGGCTCATATTCAGCTTATAGTCCACTGTGAACCCCAGGTCGTTTTCTGCAAAACTGCTGCCCAGCCAGTCAGTCCCCAGCCTGTATTGATGCATGGGATTTTTTCTAGGTACTGAGGTGAGACTGACTGGCCTGTAGTTCCCTGAATCCTTTTTCCCTTTCTTAAATATGGGCACCATATTTGCCCTTTTCCAGTCACCTGGGACCTCTCCTGATTGCCATGAGTTCTCAAAGATGATGGCCAGTGGTTCTGCAATCTCATCAGCCAACTCCCTCAGCACCCTCAGGTGCATGTGGTCTGGCCCCAGGGACTTGTACATGTCCAGCTTTTCTAAATAGTCCCTAACCTGTTCTTTTGCCACCGTTGGCTGCTCACCTCCTGGTGCAGTAGTCTGGGAACTGACCTTGCCAGTGAAGACTGAGGCGAAAAAGGCATTGAGCACTTCAGCCTTTTCTGCCTCTGTCACAAGGCTGGCTCCCCCATTCAGTAAGGGACCCACACATTCCCTGACCCTCCTCTTGCTACCAATGTACCTGTAGAAACACACTGGGCAGCATCCTGTGGCATCCTTTAAAAGGATCTCATAGCACAATGGTTGAGAATCATTGTCATAAACTGACCAGCTAAGAGAAACATAGGGGAAATTTTCAGGGAAACCAAAGGGATTCAACTTGTTGGGTGATCTAAAGATGCTAAAGAAACATCTGACCTTTGTCATGACAATGTAACAAGATATTGAAGGTGTAGGAAGTCATAAAACCGACATTCCAGTTACGCGGCATTTTGATGACTGCAGTCACAATATACCTTCAACTGCTATACCAATATCAATAACTGCTGTTGCCTTTTCACTCTAATACTGATCAGTTTCTCCTAGAATGTTTTAAAGCCTGCATTAAGATTAGAGACTAGTGTTGCAAGATCGTCATTATTGTTTTGGGTCTTGCTTAACTCTACGAACGTAAGCACACAAAGCCGGGTTCCATTGCTACAAATATACAGGACCGCCTTATTTAAAGTCTTAAAATGTTGCCCGGAATAATCAGATTAATGTATATGGAAGTCTTTAAATGGAAAAAGTTAAATATTCAGCACAGCAGTTCCAAAAGGAGGATGTCAAACCACACATAGGCCTTAATTCCCCTGAACCTGCAGTTACCCTGTGCTCCTGCCGCTAACAAGATGCAGGGCTTCTTATGCTTCAGATGTTAACTGTCTCCGTATCCACAGTTACCACCAGGTAATTGAACTAAACCAGGCACCATTTCCCTCCAGGGTAAACTGCCCAGGATTAACTCTCACTGTGGGATAAAAAATAGATTGGGATTCATGCCTCAGAACTGTGGGAGCCTGGAATACAAAAAGGACCAGTATTAAACCATATTTCAAATTACTCCTTGGTAACTATCCCTGTGTTCACTGTTGCCTCATAGCAAGTGTTAGTCAAGTGGCATTTACCCTGAGAGAAACAAGGATGACTTGCCAGGTTCAGTTCTCACCTACCATGAAGTAATTGTGGCCAAAGTGACAGTTACCCTGCAGCCGCTAACTCACAGTAAGTCCCACCTCCTCATAACTGCAGGAACATAAAAGGAACAAGATTTTAGGCTTGGAAGTGGAACTGTGACCAGAAGAAGTCTGGAAACAGCTGGTCCAGTGTAAAATGAGTAATAACTTGAAGATCAGAATTTATTTTGGACAAGATGATTTAAATTAAGAACTGTAAATCCACAATGAACAATCATACAATAGAAACTGTATGAACCAAATACATATTTCTATTCAACTGAAAGGAAAAAACAATTTCAATCTGTTTCATCAAAACTCTATACAGAGTTTCTGACTGCAATATTATATGGCTATACTGTGAAACTGGAAGTAGACATGTATAGATTAAATCCTACTTAAAGCCAATGAAAAACACCTCAGCTGGATAATGTTACTTCATGCAATCTAATGAGTACTGTTTCCAGACATAATACAGAAACCAGTACTGAAGTACAATTTTAAACACAATAAATCTTTTGTATATAAGAACAACTCTGTAACTTGTGTTTGAAAAACATGACGAACCATCTTGCATTTAGCAGTTTCTAAAAAACCACCTTCCTGAATCAGGATGTGGTACATACACAATCTTTTCCCCCCCCCCCCATTTTTGTATGCTGTGTACATACAAAAGTGTACACAGCATACAAAAATTTCTTTCACCTGCAAACTGATCGATTTTAAAAAGAAATTTTAACTTAGATAAAAATATATTAAAAGGTATTATCCTCCAATATCAATAGAAAAAAAATTACATTTTTTGACCTTGGAACAAAAGCAACTTATAAAATATCATGGAAATTATTAATCTTGCATTCTAATAAGAGAAGATAGAAAGCATGACATGTGTTATATGCCAGAAGGAGTTAGCCTGCTGCACAGGTCCCACACATGCAAGGTTGCCAATGCAAGAAAACTTTTATTTACTGACTAGCCAATTGCCCATCAAAAATGACCGGGGGGGGGGGGGAAACTTTCCCCCCCCTCCCCCCACCCCCCCCCCCCCCCCCCCCC
>NW_017729022.1:33275618-33280348 GCF_001723915.1 Gavialis gangeticus | reverse complement strand
GGGGGGGGGGGGGGGAAGCTTGCTCCTCCATCCCCCAGCACCCCACGCTGCCACCTCCAGGCAGTAGGCTGCCATCTCCTGTCTATAACACTCTTGGAGCGCTCTGATTGCTTGTTTCAGTAACCAATCAGTGCTCCAAGAGCGTTATGGACAATCAGACACACTAAGCCCTTTATTATATTAGAAAGATCTGCAAACTTTTTACAGACAAGTTTTTACTGACTTGTTTTATATAATGTAAATGTAACCCTTATGCCAGGCCCTGCATGGCAGTAGTACAGGTGGGATTCAAATTTATGCATTTAACAATAGTAAAAAAAAGTTTGGCTGTCAGTAAAAGCTGTACAGGTTGTAAGTGGGGAAAAAAACAAACAACCCACCTTGGGTTGGCAATCCTGCTTGACCACAACAATGGTTTTAATCACTGTGCTGCCTCCACCCCCACATGGGGCCCGTACTCATCCCCACACTGACAACCCCAACTGTTCCCTGCATCATTCTATACTCAAAACCCTGCCCTCCCACCCCCCAAAAATTACCTCCACTTGCCCCGTTCCCCCTGATCTGGCATGGACCCTCACCCACTGCCTCTTTTCCCTCATGGCCCACAGCTCTGTCCTGGCAGCACTAGCCCCACTTTGTCCTTTTGAGGCAAGCAGCTGTTTGAGGCAGGGAACAGCAACAGGCACGCAACAGCAACTGCACATGACTGGACAGGGAGGAGAGGACTACACAGTATCCCCCAGGCCAAAAGGCTGACAAGAGCTTCCTGCAGGGTGCTGTACTCCCTGTAGTACTGCTGTAGTCCATCAAGCTCACTGTTGCTTAGTTTGTTTATGTACAACTATAGGGTTGTTTTTGGCTTTTTTTTTAGTTAAGTGGACTGTCATTTTTTCCCCTCTATTTTACAGGCTGCCCCTAAATTTATGGACAGTTGGCAACCCTGCACAAGTGGCATGGGCAGCTTCTGTGTGTGGCATTAGGCAGACCGGAGGTGACAGGCAGCACAGTGACAGATAGGGCAGGGAGCAAAAAACAGAGCAGCAGATTGACAGGGATAGGGTGACCATACATCCCAGGCAAACCAGAATAGTCCTGACTTCTGTAGTGCAGTCCCACCTGATTGGTCAAAAATCGAATGCAGTCCAGTGGGGATGTGGAGCGGCACAGTGCACTGGGCAGCCAGGCACCACTGCTGCTGGATGGGAGCAAGGTGTGCAGACTGAAGCAGGGTCTCTGGCACACCATACTGCTTCACATCCCCACCAGACTCTGCTTCAGGACTTCTGACCAGCCAGCTCGAATTGGACTACAGAGGCTCAGCTCAGCTCTGCAAACAATTAATACTACAACTCCTCCTGCACTGCCGAATTTCTTGACTCATGGAGACTCCACAGGATCCAACCTCCATGAGCCAGAGGCTGAGCATCACTGACCTATAATAATATTTGGAATTTCTATAGTCTAATTTGTGTAATATCTGATTTTTTTAACTCAATATTTCACATCTGCTCTATAAAACCCTATAGATTTATATAAGCTGTCCCACTTTTCATGTAAGCATGCTACAATGCAAAAACAACTAAACAAAACGTTGAAAGTTTTTATGTATTTATTCATGAGGACCAGTGTTCATCCTCTGACTTTCCTTACTATACAAAGAAGAAAATTTCATTACCTTAACTGGACATCAAATTGACCATGATAAATATTTATCTGTAAAAACAGGTGCAATCAATATAAGAAGTGCTGGGGTTCTTTAATATTTAAGTTACACTTGCAGTAATAACCCTTTAAATTTAAGTAGTCATTAGGTAGTACAGGTATGAAAGAATTTTTTTTCTTACAATATTAGACTGAAAGTTCAAATAAGACAAACTCTTGATGCTTAACACATCTTTTTACAGGAGATCTTTTGGAAATACTTTAATTTCTGGGCTAAATATATTGCCAGAATCAGTAAAAACTGACAGGAGGAGGAACTTCATCAAATATCCTTTTACCAACACTACTGAGAATAAGAAAGTATTCTGTTGTACTCTGTTGTACTTACTGTAATTAAGTAAAGCTGTAAAAATACAAAAAAAAAAAATCTTACTCTAACCCGAATTCTCTGGCTTAAGCTAAAGAAATATAGCTTTATTGAAAAAAGAAGTTACATGCCTGCTAAAGGACAATGTGCTAGAAGTAGAATGAGTCTGGAATCTTATTTCAAGGACTTCCAATTTTATAAGATCAACTACCAACAAGATAGCTTACAGGACCAAGTTTTTAAAATAAGCTTGTCATAAAGCATTTTAGAAGGCAGATTTGTGACTTATAGACTAGCCAAAGTGAAACTATGCAAGTATAATGAAAAAATACACATACACGCACAAGCTTTGTTGAGTTGTGGCACATTCACAGGCACTTACCTTTCACTGTCAAAGATTATAGTATTTCACTGATTTTTAAAAACTTAGTTTGAGATCATCTTAATGATCTGATTGCTATATTTACTAGTTTTACTGGCCAAAAAATATTATGAGTAGTTACTAAGCCAAGATTTTCAAGTGAACAACTAAAGAAAATCCAAAATAAAAAGAATAAAGGAATAAATTTGAAATATCTTAGCTTGTTGTAAATGTTTAAGAAATCTGGCTTTTCAAATGTTTTGCTAAACTCACTTGATACCAAAGTAACAAAGAAAAGCCTCTGTTTTAAGGTTTTTTTCAGGATTTATTGACCAGACACTAGATTTATGCACCTTACCCCACCATTTCACCCAGGGGAGGATCCAGAGGGGAGTTTGGTCACACTACCTATGCTGCCAGCAGCTCCATTCCTATAGCACCCTTTTTTTTCACCCTCCTGGATCTTCAAATGGGTCTACCTTGCTACTTCACTACTTTGACAAACAGGATGCCAAATTCAGGAAGTGTTGCTTGAAAAGTCCTTTTGATAAGAAGTAGTTGTGCTTCTGGGCCATGAGTTAATGCTGAATTAATACTTACATTATAAAAAGGAAAAACACTGAAGATAAAACAGCCACCTCCCCTGAAGTCCAGAAGAGCATGCTAGTTTTGGAGACTGTAGTAAAATGCATGAGTGCTATTCTCTTCTAAACAGTTACAGATAATAAAATAGATGTAGGCTGATAGTGGTCCAAACATTTCCTACCTGAAATTGATTACATCATCCCAAACTATAGTGGACTTGGTGACAGCATATTACAAAGGCCATCACCACAGTGCCTAGAACAATGTCAGTGTCCGAGAAGCCCAACACAGAATGGAAATGGAATCCAAAGTATATTTTCAACCCTGAAAGGTGAGGTGCTACCAGGTATACATTAAGTACATATAGGCAGGATGACAAAGGAAGGTGTGATGAGGGGCACACTTGGGCCAGGTCTCACGTCAGCCCACCCAACTGTTTAAGTAGGGCAGTCCGCCCAGTCTCGCCTGCCATGACTTCCCCAGCAGGGTGCAGTTTGTCATACCCAGGACCAGGAGCCTCCTGCCATCCCCACAGCTCCTGCCCCTACATCCAAGGACGTTCTGAGCGCCAGCTCAGCCATTTGTTGTTACTTCGGCTACCAGAAGCAGACTGCTGCCCCAGTCTGGAGAGTCTGGATCTAAAATGGAGGCAGCTCAGCCCTCTCCACCTATCCCAGGTGTCTCCTGCAACCATGCGACTGCCTCATTAGGGCTAGCCCACACATGCAGGCTGCCCTCAAACCTTGAAGTGGCAGGCACCAAAGGTGTCCTGCCAGGAGAAGGATTTACTGTTGCTGTCCCAGGTTGCCCCCGCTGTCAGCCTGATCTCTCTCGCAAATGCTAAATCCACATAAAAATCCATATAGCTAGAAGAATTACATAAAAATGTAACTGGATTTGCTGAAATAAGTGTTTTTTGTTAAGATTCATAAATTTGTGATAACAAAGGAAGTAGTTAGAAACTTTAGTCATATATTTAATGTGGTGCACTGATTTTCTTTATAAAACATTGCTCAATTTCTTTGCGGAAATGCTAAGTTTATGCTTAGGCAGATATAATTTTTTTGCCCAATGGCAAACTTCTGAAAGATATGATGATACTGAATCTCAGCAATTCTAATTGTTTTTGCATAGTATTTAGTTTAAACATATAAAGTATTTACTTTCTAAATGTAATACATATATTGTGCACCTTACAGATAACATATCTATACAAATATACATATTATATTTTTTTCTCTCTCATGAAATAGAATTTGCAAACTCTTCAGGAATATCTAGTCACAGCTGTACTTCCATTAAATCTGACACCAGAATCTATTCTTTTTTCCATATAATTTTATGGATATGAAGTTACCTATTTATTCTAGTAAAATTTTACTTTAAATTTTAAGAAGTACAGGCTCTTTCTAATCTTTCTGGCAACATATGACCATGGTATGTCTCAACAGCCATTTAGATTCTTCTCCTAAAGAAAATACAGAAAAATGTTTGGGTAGGCAACTCTAAGGCTGTGGGCACAAAGCAGCAATATATATTTTAAAGCAATATATAAAGAAATATTAGGATTTCTTTTTACTATTATAAGAAATTCCATGCTAACAATTAAGCATTTAAAAAAAAATATTGGCCATTTTTAAAGCATGATTCACCCTTTACTTTTGAAATTGTAACTATATCTCAGCAGTGATGTTAAGTACAATCACTAAAACAATAAATTTGTACTACTGAACATAAGAAAAAAGGATATCG
>NW_017729022.1:33253118-33270618 GCF_001723915.1 Gavialis gangeticus | reverse complement strand
GGAAAGTTGCATATTGTCTGAATCTTCCCTGAAGAGAGACTGCAGAAGACAACTGGCCGGAGAGGAAACAATATCGGGAAGAACAAAGTTCACAACTAAAGAAATACTCAAATATTTGAACTCAAATATACGGTACTTAAGTTTACAAGGAAAACTGTCAATAGACATTTTAGAATCTTGGAAATCATGGAGAATATGGGGTTAAACCACTCTTAAGAGCACAGTGCATGGCTTTTAATGATTGAATGACAAACACACACAATTTACAAGAATTTTGTTTTATAGTAGCAAAAGTGTCAGGTAAAGTCTAGCCAAAGCTCCCACTTTGTATTGCTTTTACTCTGCCTGCCAAACTCTTTGGGAGTTGTTTTTTTATGTATATACTTGGCAGTGTTTTTTTTAAATTACTGTATTTTTAATTCTACCCTGCTTTTCCTACCTCTAACAACTTACTGTTGACTGCTCTCTTCAGAGGTTATGCCACTGATTCTGCAGGACATTCTCTAGAGACTGCACATGTCTTCTCTGCTGCTAGCTTCTATTAACTTAGTGCCCTTCCACTAAAATTAAATCAAAGGCTAAATTTCCAAGATGTGACATGACAGCACTAAATTACAGAAGTTCTTTTTCTGAAATATGATGATAAAAATACAAATGACTGCAGACAATACTGCATATTTAAAAGGTGCATAAAGACCAGACAAAGAAAATGAATACTTGTTAATTAAATCAATAGGACATAAATATTTTCATAGTAAAATTGAAAAAAATTTCTGGTAAAACACTTACTTTGAAAGGAATTGTACCACCGCCCATACGCCGCCATACATTAGCCCTTTAATGAGCCAAGAATCAATGTCTAGGTCTGCAATAAACCCAATAAGCCAAATAACTAGGAAAGGAGTTCCTAGCATCACCTTCTGACGAAATTCCTGAACAGAAACAAATATTCCAGTAAACAATTTACATGTTTTAAAGACAGTTCTTGTAGTAAACTGCTACATAACCCAGTTATGATAAAAACTCATTCAAGTCTTTAAAGACCACGCCATGGTAACGGGAGAAACAGTTGTTTTTCTTCTATTTTCTTCTTGTTAATACTCTCAGATTATGTCTAACCATTTGCTCCCTGTACTTTAGATAACTTGCTAAGTTTCCTTGATTTTTCATCTGGTACGAGTAATAAGCCAAATAATATTCATGAATAAGATTAAGTTACAAAGTTTACTTGTTCAGCTTTAATTTACACACAAACATGTAAAAAAAGGTTATAATGGAATTAGGTTGGAAAGTTTTAGAATTAAGAAAGTAATTTATATTAAACATGGTAGATTGCAAACTGTACTGATACATACATAAGGATTAAATTGAAAGAGTAAAAGGTGTTAAAATGTGGTAATAACTACCAAAAATAATATAAGGATCCATGTTTATTGTGCGTCTGGAAGACTTCTATGTCAAAAGTGCTGAGTTAAGAAGTGAAAGGTTCTATTTCACACTTTCCAGAGGTGTAAACTCACTCTGGGATAGAAAAATTAAGTTATGCTCTGCCTGTCTTGCATGTCATCCATTGTGCCCATGCAGGTACTACCGAGCTATGCTAAAGCTCATACTGCGTTTTCTCTGCACTATTAATATATTTTGTCAGTGAGCTGAGCTGACATAATAAGGTCTGTGGATTGAGAAGATGTCACCATTATCTAAAAAAAAAAGATTGTATTCTCTGTGCACCAGTAGCTTCAATTTTATATAAAACTGAGTTCACCCTGATTTTGTGGATGCAATGCATTGAAATTCCATGCTGTTAAATGAGTAAAGGTAAGTTAATAAATTTTATAACATCTCAGAGAAAGAGCATGAAGGAAAATCACATATTCAGTCCTCTACAAGGTGCCAGCCACATTACATACTCTAGGCATGACACCTCTTGGGAGCACAATACGAAAGGGATCAGAGCTTAACATCTATAAAGGAGATAAGAAATGAGAAACCAGGGTAAAAAAACCCCAAACAAACACACAACAACAGCAAAAGAACTCCTACATGGTAAGTGGTGAAGATATAGTACATAAGCAAAGGAAGGCAGGCACTTCAACAAGGCCATTACAATGTACATATGAAGTTAGTTCAGAGCACAGGTTAAATGCAAATTGCCAAGCGAATCAACAATACTGCGTAATATACAGTAATTGAACAGTTGATTCTATATAGCCAACAAAAAGTACAGGCTACTTAACCTAACATTCATTGTGTGACGTCCATTCACATACTTAGATTACAAACTCTTCAGCAAAAGGAGTCATCTCTTTTTGTAACGTGTTTATACTGCCTAGCACCTGCAAAATATTGCTGCTCATACCCCCTACCTTTAAACACATCGCTGCATGTTCATTCTTTAGGAAGAGTGTTGATACCAACATCAACACACATCAACGCTGTTACTTAACCTGTGCTGACCAATTAGAAGTTTCATTGCCATTATTAAAATTTAGGCCCGTATTCTTTGGCCAAGCCCCGCACACTTCTGAGGGTACATGTACCCTAGTCTGAAAACCACTGGCCTTCAGAAAAGATTGCTATGGCTGTGCTAGCCACAGAGAAGATGAAGAAATACCAGAACGGAAAGTTCCTGTTAATGTCTACTTATGTAATTTTAATATCATACTCACTACTTAAGTATGGAAATACCTATTTAATAAGAGTAGGGATGCAAAGTTGCCAAGAAGGAAAAAAAGATTTTACATATAAAAAAAAGTAATGTTTCTTCTCACCTTATCAGCCTTTAGTTTTCTGAGAAAGGATGGATTATCATACCCTTTTGCCTGTCTTGCCTCCTGTAAGTGGTTGATCATCCAAACATTTTTTCTCTGCTTTGCCAAATCAAGTGGTGATTCTCCCTGTCAGGAGTATAAAAATGGGAAAAATCTAATTTACAACTAAAATGCACTGCGAACAGTTTATTTTCAAAACAGAAAACTACAAACCTAAAATTATTATTTGAATGAAAAATAATCAAATAATAATAAAATAATCTGGTATTATTATTATTAGGCTATTAATAATCTTGATGCTTACTTTCATAACAGAAAGACCATTTAGTTCCTTTGGTCTCTTTCTCCAGTTCCCTTCTAACTGCACATAAGTAGGAAACATAATGCTTAATCAGTGATCTTTAAATTTTTCCTATGCCTCACCATGGCAACAACTACAGCCTCAGGGATTCACTAACATAAAATCTGTTTGTTTTGCACATTCGTTCTACTAATCTAAAAATGGAGGACCATGTTTCCCCATTAACTATTGACAGGCAGCAGAAATCAAACAAAGATTGGCATTTGTGGTCCACTGGATCATGGAACTATTCCACTGCATATTCTTGTTCCTCAGTTACTTTTCTGCCTCATAAGAAGAAACCACTATAAAATACTTTTATGAGAAAGGCTTCTCAGATAATTTAATGTTACCAAGTCTGCCTCAGCCACTTAAGTTCTAGGAGGAAAACTGAAAAGGATTATTGATTGCTCAGACCCAGTTCATCCTACCTTTGTATATCTGGGTTGTGATTCATTTTTCTTGGAGGGCTCCCAAGTCAATAACAACACTGTCATATAGTCTCCTTCCCTTCCCCAACCCCCTTCCCTTTTTAATCCCCCTAATAACTCTCAGAAGTGAATCACAGAGACACACACAGAGGGAAGGCACTTAACAGATTTCAAGCCACAGAGACTTACAGTTCTTTTCTACCCCAAGTAAAAGAGCTAAGTGAAAATTTGTGATTGGGGTCTGATATTACAGAGGAGGCAAGAGACAACCAATCGCAGGTACCTCCAGCTCCAGTTATGCATTTGACTCCTCCTCTCTTCTATTGGAGTTAATTCCCCTCCTAAACAAAGCATTCATGGAGGCTTGAAAAATGGCTGAATCCTCCATCGTTCGGCCCCCGCCTAAAAAAAAATGAGACAGGTACCAGAAACTGAAATCACCCAGAAAGGGCAAAAAGTATTAGAGACTGAGATTTACACAGGCACAAAGAAGAGCTGGCCACTTATCTCCGACTGAAAGTTAACAGGATTTAAGCATCCAACTCTGATTTCTGCCTCTGAAAATCTTGTCCTGAATCTCAGATAACGGATTAAGTAGCACATAACTGAAACCCAGAGGTGGATTCTTCTGGATACTAAGGGGAGTGTCCTTCTTCTTTTGTATGAGGAGCTGACTCAGCCTAATCTATCAGAACATTTAAACAAAAAAAGTTATTCCTGTCCTTAGAGTCTTTTATTCAGAATACTAAAATACCGAAAGAAAGTTAGCTCAACCCTCTATGAAAATGTCTGAGGCCAAACCACAGTAAACGTCCTACTTAGTCACCGATCTACTGGCATTTTTTACCACTAATCTATGGAGAACCCTAGATACTAAGGTTTTGATAGCATTTTATGTATGTATCCAGACTATAAAGATTACCTGTGCACAAGCAATTCCCTCTGGGAGTTGTTCTCCCAAGTAATTCTTGCTGTTGTCTTGGGGTCCAGATCAGCATCCCTTCCACTAGAGGGCCATCTGACACCTAGGGACTGCCTAGATAAAAAGATTGAGGGAATTTAAAAAAAAATTGTTTTTGACTAATTGGCCATTTTAGTGTATTACCTGAACTCCTATGGACTTGTTAAATAAATTTCACTTATACCATAAATCAGGTATCTCACACTTGGTCTATTACTATTTATCTTTGCCAGAAAGCAAGAACTAATTGGATGCATCTTCAAGAGGCTAAATGATTAGCACAATTAATCTGACGTGTAGTTATTATAGGGTACAATGTTAGTGGGGACATTCTTTATGGCTGAGCCCTTAAAGTCATCACAAAACTAAGAAAGTACATCAAGAGGCTTTCCGAAGATTCTCTAGTACACTGAGCTCATTTCTCTTTTGATAAACACTCTTATTTTAGAAAATCAGGGTTAGACAGTATAATTTCTGTCATTCTTCCCTTGTGCATGGAAGATGTTATAAAGTACCCATAACATTTCTGCTAATACACTGTAACTCCTCAAATAGTTCCACATCAACTCTTCATCTATGAGACAGCCCCGAAAGGTACGGGTCATCACATCAGATAAGTATGTATCAGTTGTAGCAAAATTACTGCACAGGATTTAGTTTCTCCTCCCAACAATCACAGCAACTATCTCCTTTCTGGTCCTTAAAGGAAATCAATTTGGTCTTACTACTAGAAAAAACAATTTCTTATTATTTGTCTTCTTGATTTTACTATGCAAAAACTCAGGTGACCACAGACCCATTTTAATTAATGAGAAATAACTAATTTGTGAACCACAGGCACTTTACAACTGATCCTGTGAGGTTTTCAATCTAGGATGCTGCCTAAGATACCTGGATTTAATGAAGTGAGCTCTAGCTCACAAAAGCTTATGGTATATCCATCTCTAATTTAGTCAATCTACAAAGGTGCAAAACAACTGTGCCTTCTACCCAAGAGATATACGCCTTCATATTAATAGATTTTCTCAGGTTTACCCTAGACATTTGTTCCTCTCAGTATACAGCCATCTAAATATAAACATCTACTTCTGTTACTACTACCACCACCAACTACCTCTTGACCATTCGCTGAAATCAAGGAAGATATTCCTTCTGTTGAAAAAGAAACCAGGGCCTTATTTGAACAATTTGTGAGGGAACTAACTTGATTCAGAGCCAAAGCTCAGAGGCTGCTAGAATATACTTTGCCAGCACCTATTGCCTCAAGTTGATTGTGAACTTCACAAAAATCTGAAACAACCTCATAGCAAACAGTTCAGTCTAACCTGGGAATAAAGGACCAATATTTCCATCCAGAGGAATCAAGGAATACTTGATGCCATATCCCTTATTTACTCAAATCCAAGATAAGGTCCCTTGTCTTTCCTGCCCTTCAACATGGTGCAGGAGAGAAACCCCCTCATTCTGGATGCAAGTACAAAGCAGGGGTGAGACAGCCATCATGGCTCAAGCTCTGACTTGGGCTCAGGACTGAGGTCAGAGCTGCTGCACTCTCTCCACTCCTGTGCAGACTCTGTCCCTGGGGCATGGGACACCACCCAGCCCAACAGAGCTACTGCTGTCACAACCACTGCTGTGTGGATGGGCAAGGGCAAGGGCCAGAGCCAGCATGTGCTCTGTGCTCCAGGCCAGAGTCGCCACAGATGGTGGCGAGTGAAGGGGTAGGGGCTTAGGCATCAGGCTGCTCAATTCCTGTACCACCTGCTCCCCTGCTGCTTTCCTTGCTACAGCAGTGGCAAAATGTAAATGCTTGGATCTTGCTCACACACTTCTGGCCAAAAAATGGTGTCTTCAACAGGGAAAATGGTCTTCAGAGTTAGCTGGAGTAAGAAGCATTGTAAGTGGGACCTAAAGGGAAAACCCATGAATTTCTAGAGGATACGAGGTCCCAGTACAGTAGGAAAAAAAAAATTAATTGGTGAATTATGATGCAACAGGCCACTGAGAAAACTTCAATAAGCTTGGATGAAAGAAAGAAAAGGACTGTACAGGCAGCCAAGACAACTGCTTAGGTGAACCTTAATTCAACTGAACAGAAACAGAAGGCTGGAGTTGTATGCATGCAACAGGGCGCCAAAGAACCTGAAGCATGCATTTGGTCACGGTCCTGCTGAGCTCCACAAATAAATTTGTTCCATTTTGACTAAAGTCCTTCTGATGGATGCCTTTCTACTCTGTATGAGGCTCTCCTCCAGTTGAACAGATCAGCCACCTGTGTCACTTAACTGGCTAGCCTCAAGGCCATGAGATTGGAGCATGGAATTTCTGACCCCAGTGTTGAGAGATCAGGCCCTGGCACTCTTTGGAATGGCTCAGTTACTGAATGGACAACTATATCAGGCCTGTCAGGCAACTGAGCCTCTGTTCTCATTGCTTCATACTTACATTCATGGCTCTATTTCTTGATTTTGAAATTGCTCGAGAAAAGCAGAGGAATCTGTAGAAAGGCATAAAGTAAATGCAGATTCCATTCCAGAAAAGACGACAACTAACAATAAGCCTGGGCTCATGTTTCCTCAGGCACAGAAATTCTGGTAATTTGGTGGCAAGAAGCCTATTGTAAGAACAGATGGAACATCAGCTATATGATGGGCAGTCACAAACCTATTTGTAATAGGTTATGGACTGTGAACAGGTAGTCCACCACATTATGCGGACATCCTGGAGGTCAAGGGACACTGACATTACCCCAGGTTTGCAACATGCAGGGCTCGAAAGCCTCCAGACCCAAATGCCTATCTGCTTGTTGATTGACTGCATTGCAGATAAGCTGTCAGCAGTATTTGCACAACTGAATCTTGAAGACCATGCAGTCTAACCTGATAACTCCAGCTTCAAAGACACTGGTGTGCCTATCTCCATCTTCTGGAGCTAGGTTCCTTGCATTTGTAAATGGTCCAGATGATTTCCCAGATCCATTCAGACTTTGCATTAAACAGATTTTGGATGAAATACATAAACACATAATGCTTTTGTAGCGTGTCAGACTACTAGAGCCACAAATTCCATCTCAATGTCATACACAATTTATAGTAAAGAGAGCTGGATTTCCTGATCCAAACAGCTCCACTAGAGGATGATATGGTTTGGAACTGGACCCAGTCTATTCCTATCTTGCTGAGCCTATATTGAGATACTGGACTATAAATTATGGTTTCCTATACAAGGCATGTCTTGGTTCTGGATTCAAACCATAAGCATTTAGGTTCAGGTTTCAAAATCAGTGATGACAATACTGTCAGTGCCTTGGCATTCACACTGATGTGGAAAGTAATTACTACTTTGGCTCTGCCAGCACATACACTGCCCTCTTTCCAGTGCTTCATCCTGGGTCATGACACAGGCTGAAAGGAGCACCCAAGGGACCAGCACCTTTGAGTCTGACATGACTGTCACAGACTGCTCTATTAGATCTAGCTTGAGCTGTGCATGCCTGTATTTGCATTGTCCATATGCAGCTCTTCCTTTGGCAGAAGCATTTCCTGTGTCCACCCTTGTTAGGGATCAATCTATCACAGGACGGCCAAGGTTTAAATCCTGAGGGCAAACAGTCTGCCCAATGCACGGAGATCAATGGAAAACTTTTACCATCATAAGAAAAAGGGGACATATGGGAGAGTCCATTAACTTTCCTTCCAGTCAAACGCCTAGGCTAAGTCAGCTCCTCTTCAGAGCAGCCATTTGGCCATAGGGAAAAAAAGTTTAATAGCCTAGGGAGTAGTACAGTGTAGAAACCTAAGCACAGAACTTAGAACAACAGACTCCGTAGTCTAATTCCAGCTTTAACACTGACAGTGGCTGTGGCCCTGGTGGAATACTAGGTATTTTTAGCTTTCCGTGTTGACTGACTATTGCTTTGGAAAGATATTAGCAGCAACACGGGTAGAAAAAAATTATTGGTAAGGGAGCCCAATGCGCAGAGACCATCTCACCTTCCTCAAAACAGCCCAAATCCTACCCCTTTCCCAGAGCTGAGCATGAGGAATCCACCTAGGTATTACCCTTGGCTGGACCTTGAGGGAGGATTCTTCCCCTCCTTATCTCCCAGATTAACCTCTGACAGTTGGGTGCAGTTTTCCAGCTATCAAATATTTCATAAACCCTCAGCCCTAATTTTCATGCACAAGGTAATGAGAAATTAAAAGTAAAACCTGAGACATTATTATGAATAAAGAACTGCCAAAGGCATGTGACATGCATATTTATGATAGAAAGCCACAGAGACCGTCTATAATTCTTCTCTGGCAAAGAACCTTATAAAACTGCATTTTTTTCAGAGCTAAAAAGCTTGCAGAAGAAAAGATAGCAGAAGGAGCAAGTTAGTCTATCTGCCTACCAAAGTTAGGCTCTTATAAAATCCCCCAACTCTAACAACTATTAAATCCAAAAGAGATGCGTCAGATAGGGACGTGCTAATAGTTTCATCACAGTAGGTATTGTTTTGTAAACAGATTCCACTTGTCTTCCAAGAAGATACTAGGTAAGAAGTTGCTCAAGTATTATTTGGTTTCAAGATGAACTTCTGTGAGTCCTTAGGCCACAAATACAGTCTACACAACTACTTACAGAACAGTTTATTTTAACTTCCCTGACACCTACTGTGCCTCCTTGGAATTTTAACCTTCCCCAGAAAAAGTAGTGCTATAATAAATTAGGCAATTTGGAAGGTCCTAATTTTCTTACCTTAAGAACTTTAAGCTTTTAAAGATTTCCTAGGTCCTAAAGGGAGATATACTGGTGGCTGTTCCTTATAAAATCCCTTTTACATAATGGACAAAGAGTTGCAAAGGATTGTCCCTGCTTCTCCTCAGTTTTTCACTGAAATCAGAACATAACCTTGCCTTGTTTTATAGGAACTCAAGTCCCAAATTTAAGTTTTATACCTGCAATGAAATTTAAAAGCCATTTAGGAATAAATACGTTTCACAATAGCTAGTTGTACTACTTTGGAGCTTGTTTCCAAAAAACATGTCTGATTAGTTCCATCAGACACTACTTAAGACAAAAAGTTTCTTGTCCGTCTTGTGTTAAAAGATCACTCAATCAAAGCTACAGATTTCTCCTATATAGAAGATGACTTCTAACTGACCACTGTATTCTCTCTCTCTCTCTCGCAATTATTTCACTAAACAACGGAAAGTAGGAAGTTTCTGGTCAGAAACTGGAGAACAGTTGTGTTGTAAGAATCTTCCTAGTCTGTCTACAATAAGCACATTTCAATTTAGCAAAAAGAATGCAACAAGTCATGCAAATTTGGTTTCTGCATGATTCACAATTAACTTACTCTTCCTAACAAACAACATCTATGCAGCTGTTTTATTACAGAGTAATGTACTAAGTTTTTTCACATTTTTGGTAATGTTTCTACTTCCTATGTTATTTTTTTACTCTATCAATTTGTAGTTCCTGTGGCTCTGAAAACCACGGACTACAGAACAAGCATTTTAGGAGCGAAAATACCATGATCCAGCAGGTTCAAAAGCCTCTTTTCTGACTGACTGCTGCTGCCTGTCAAGAGTTAAGATGACATAACATCCTAGTTCCAGAC
This sequence comes from Gavialis gangeticus, assembly GCF_001723915.1. Lineage (NCBI taxonomy): Eukaryota > Metazoa > Chordata > Crocodylia > Gavialidae > Gavialis > Gavialis gangeticus. Next base: position 33,260,507 of record NW_017729022.1, on the reverse strand, counting down.
AAGAGGATATCCCTTTATGTGACTGAAGTGTATGAACATTTATTAAAGGGTCAATGAAAATTACAAAACGTAGCTCAGAAAGTAACTCTGGCAGTATTCAAGATACAAGGATAAGGAATGTGTTTGAATGAAGTTATAAGATATTCATTTCACAGGACACAATCATTTTACGATTAATAGTTTGAAGAGATGCCACAGAAGAGAGCCTTGTATGAGCTTGCAGAAGTTGAAACTAAAATACAACACCTCCACGGTTAACAGCACAGGCTCATAGAGCATTACAGCATATTCATGTCAACAAGTGTGAGAAATAGGTGCATTGCTTCAAAACAAGGTGGAACACCATACATGGACTACATAAGCTCTCATTCAAGACCATCAGGATGTATGACTGGCATAAATGGAATGTTTAGTATTGTAAATTTGCATTAAACTTGTGTATGTATTTGTGTATTAGCTATTCCTGTAGTTTTGGAAAATGGATGAGTGTCTTGTATTGAAGAATACCCACACACTTATATTCCTTAAGGTCCATAAATGGATTGTCTCTGTGGTTAATGACACAAGACAACCCCAAACCAGTGTGAACAACAGGACAGAAATATTCTTAAATACCAGATTAACTGGCCTAAATCATATACAGTACAATTGAAAATATTATCCTGGGTTCATCTACCTACCCACCTCCTTTGTGCCTCAGAGGTAAAGTGCTTCTAAAGTAAAGCGGATGGATTAAGCCTGAAAAAAGTTACCAATTCCTTTTGGGGAGATGAACTCCTTGGAGGCAGGCATAGATAGCAGAGTTGTATGTCAAGTCTGGTATACAAAGTTTGTTGGAGGGAAGGAAACTAGACGAGATCAAAGCTCCACTGTGCCAATTCGCCACTACTGTAAGGTCTCTTAAGGCGTAGGTTCAAGAAGCACCCTGGCTGCTCTAAACTAAGTCTTTATTGAACTAGTTCTCAACCTTAACTCCTGAAACTCCCATCCAAAACCCTTCACCTAGCAAACTAACAACGGGAAACATACTCGTCATTTTACTTTTACCAATATTCTTTGAGATGCAACATTTTGACTGCCAGTAAGTGAAGTCATACTGGAGCATATGTCCTTCTCTCAAACAACATGGAACACCAACACTGAGGTCGAACCAAAAATTTATATACAAGATGACATTTCTAATGATGGTCTCCAATTTTGTACCCACAAGCATGTACTTCCATTAAAAAGCTGAATTTGAATAGCTGAGTACATAATATAATTTCTTACGCATTTCTGTGGATACATATACTTACACAAGGATTTTTTTCTGTGTGCAGAATTAAAGGTTATGTCCATGATTGCTGAAAAACTGATACCTAAATTTAAAGGAAACTAGCTTTCTCAGTTTCTTCGTGACCTTATATACCATCACAGGGCAGTTATCTAATCTAAAAATCAAGACTTACTACAGATGATATCAGTCATTTCTGTATTTAAATTACAAGAGATTTAAGGTACATTTTTACCTTGATATTTTGGGCATCAACATTAGCTCCTGCTTCTAGTAGAAGACTAATCACTGTAGTATTTCCTGCTAGCACAGCCCAATGTAGTGCTGTGTTTTTATGATATTTGTCCCCAAGATTAACAGAAACATTGAAAGTAAGCAGCAATCGAGTTGGGTCCACACTAGAAAAACAAAAGCCAAATTAGACATGTATAGAACTAAATGATACACACATTCAAAATTGATCTAGGAGTCTGATTTACTTAAACCAGGGGTTGCCAACCAGGAGTACCCCTGGGAGTACTTGGGAAGGCCGCAGGGGTATACAGCAGCAGCACAAAGAAGCAAGTCTACTTGGGAAGCATGCTGCTGTGCACTACTGCACGGCCAGTGGCAGCGGTGTGCTTCCTAAGTACCTCTACTTCTCCTGCCACCATTACACACTGTCACCCAAGTACCACCCCCCACTCACTGCCTGGCCACCAGAGGACCCTTCCCCTCACCCCCCCCCGCTCATCAACTAGCCACCAGGGCACCCCCACTGTTAACCGGCTGCTGCCCTCCCCCACTCATCCAGGGGGTACAGTTCAGGCAGTGTACCCTCCTTAAAAAATGCTGAAAATCCCCGACTTAAACCTAAAGATTTTGTATCACCATCTCAGCTCCAGAGAAAAAAAAGGAGTAGTAAATACCACTGACATGATTCTGTTCCCATTGATAAAGCAAACATAGTTCTGAAGTTAGACAGTCTATTAATATATTTTTCCTACAGACATAGGCAGAGGGAGAAAAAAATTGGGAGGGGCTGAGCATGTGCGTGCAAGCACACACTCCCCCACCAGGAGGGAAAGCCTGCCAGGGAAGAGGCAGGGGGAGGGGGAAGGGCTGTGGGGTGGAGGGGCTGGGACCAGGCAGGGATTGGGAGGGAGCAGAGCCCAGGATTGGGATTGGGGCCAGGGCCTGCTGCACCCGTCCTTTCCCCTGCACCCAGGGTCATTGCCTGGCGCTGGCTCCCCACATAAATCCACTGCCCCCCAGCCCCAGCCCAGCCACCTCCCTGCATTGGTCCAGGTTCCGCACCGCCTGGAGGGGCCCGGAGCTGGGAGCCGTAACGGGGCCAGGCTCGGCTGTACCGTCAGGCTGGAGGAGATGGAGTGCCCAGGCCCCCCGCAGCCATCCCACCCCACTCAGTCATCTCCAGGAAGAGCCTAGCACAACCCTGACCCCAGCCCCAGCCTGCAGCAGTAGTCTGCCCTTCCCCAGGCAGATCCGGGGGCACATACCCCCCCACGTCTCCCATGCAGTAGCAGGAGCCACAACCCCCAGACAAACCGCTCGTGGCTCAGTCCCTCGCCCTGGTGGCTGTGCAGTGCCTGCCCCTCCTCTAGCCCCAGGCCCAGCCCCACTCTCTCCCCACCCCGGTGCAGCTGCCAGAAGCCCTGAGCTGGGCTGCCTTGTGGTCCTACCGCTGCCCCGTGTTTGTGAGGGTTAAGCCCCGTTAGCCACCCCCCTTCCACCACCTATGCTTACAGATGTAGAACATATTTCATACATGTTTTATTTCCCCACATTTCACAGCAAATGAACAAAATTATTGCAAGCGTGTAGTATCATGCTGACAATTATGTATATGACATATGGCAAAGCAGGTACCAAACTTATCCCACCTCCATGCCACTCCTACAGAGTAAACAAAAACAAGGCACTAATGTAAGACGAGAAATGTTCTCTTCTTCAGAAAACGTTACAAATGAAGAGAGTTATAGCAGGGAGTTGGGTGGCATTATGGAAGATAAATTACATAGCTAAAAAGATATACAAGTAAAAAACAAAAACTATTTTATACTCTCTAGCTAATGCAAAGTGCTTGGAACAAGTCTATATTGCAATGAGTTTGTTACCTATGCGTTCTGTAAGCTGCCCACATTAAGGGTGTCATTCCATTTTGATCCATCATATCTACATCCTGATAAAAAGAAAAGTATTAGTGAGATAAGTAAAAATGCTTAAATTCCAATATACTTCAGAATCGTGGAATTTGCAATGATGGATCAGATCTTGATCATTTTAGTTCGGCATCATCTTTAATATAGAAACTAAGGCCATGTACAGGCATAGCTACATTTCTACCAGGAGAAAGGCAGCTCTCCTAGTAGAAGCTATAAGCATACAGATATTCACACATTTTCTCTTGGAACAAAAACAGTGGTTCCAGAAGAAAAGTAACCCATATAAGGCCTGGGAGAGATTGCTTCCAGCAGAGTTTCTCTGGGGAGTATGAATATCTATACACTTCCCCGCTGCTTGACTCCTCCCTAAATGGTATCTCAAAAAAACCCAAAAATATGGCAAAGTTGTAAAATGCTGCAATTGGGAGGAGAGAGATTTTTCCTGTACCTAGTATAGAAGTAACACCCTAAACACTAAAGAAACAATACATGCAGAAGAATAATTCATCACCTTGAAATGGTTGATCATAAAATATCAAATGTTTCTCACTTACAATGCCATTTCTTTCAAATAATTCCCATAATCTAGTACAGAAAAAAATATATATATTTGCCTCGCTTTGAGCCTTTACTATTAAATAAGATTAAACTTTTAATCCCAACAAAATAAACTTTATTTAAAAGGGCCTCAGTGCCGCTACCATTCAAGAGTACAGCATTTTTTTCATTTCCTTCAGCATTACATTACAGTTCTTGGCATAAAAACTCTTCTTACAATTTAGGGCTATCCTTACCCCAAAATTATATATCTTCTGTATTTTTTTTTGTATTATCAAGTCCTGATTTTTTTTAACTTTCATTCAGAGTACTGTTATTAGTAAGTGTTCAGAACAAGTTAAATCTAATTGCAAAATTAGTGATCAAGTCTAAAAGAAAATCAGCATTCCAGTATAGCAAGCTAGTTAATACTGGTTTTAAATTGGCAGGAAAATGATTCCTTAAAAAGAAAAAAAATTAAGTATGTTAATTCTAAACAGTACCGTATTACACATAAACCAGGTACCTGCCAGACCTGACTTCTTACACTTTTTTTCCTCCCCCCACCTTCTTCTCTCCTCCCCTCCCCTCCTTTTCTGCCCTTTGTCTTTCTAACTTCCAGCTATTTCCTTTTTCACAGACAGCTTCTTTTCTACCTTGAATTACTACCCCTGCAGAGTCTCCCTTCCCCCTCTTTGGCCCCCCCCCCCCCTCCCCGCCTTTCTCCCCCCTTCCCTTCCCTGCTTGACCTTTTGTTTTCCTAATTTCTACCTACTTACATTCTCACTGACATCCTGTCACACTTTTAGCTTCTCTCATTCTTTGGAGACTCAGAATAGCAGATTCCCTATGCCTGAAAAGCGGTGATTGCGCCTGAAAGCTTGCTAAGAACTTTTTTCCAGCTACTCAGTCTAATAAAAAATATCACATCTACTTCAAAGAACCTTGCCTGCCATGTTACAGATAACACATTTAAGGTAGATGAAATGAATGAGAACACAGAAAATTAAGTGACACCTGTCAGGTCACAGAATATTACTTTAAACTTTACCAGTATGTGTGTGTTTGCCGACAGCCACTAAAAGGATGGTAATATTGTGCTTATAGCCTTTTTCTATGTTTTATTATCAGCTGCCTTTTATCATATTTTCTACATATTTAAAGTAGTTCATTTTTCCCCTACATTTTACTTCTTTTAATAATTACTGATGGGAAAGGGACAGCATTTATCACCAGAGCACAACAAATATGTACATTATGCAAATATGTGCACAGATACCCTGAAATGTGTTTGCTTAGGAGGACTGACCCGTTACAAAATGTGGAGTCATGTTGATACTTTTTTTTTCTTTTAAATAATCTTAGTGTTATGGCCAACTAGTAATTTGAGTCGCAATTTAATTCTTGTAATAGTTCTGATTTGGTAACAATAGTGAATCAATCAAATTCTTGATTCTAAGCCACTGGGAACAGGCTGTTTGCTACCGTAAAACATTTCTCACTAATCCTCAGGTGTGGCCTGTCTTAAGTTCACATTTTACCAAAGTAAACGTGTCATTTTAACAACCATCATTTTTATTTCCCTTTTTGTATCTGTGATGGATAGCAGCCAGCTTTGTCCAGTATGAACTGCAGCTCTTAAGCAAACCCGTATGACAAATCATGTTCAGGCACACTTAGTAACAGATGCACCTCTTTAAAGCCAATAGCAAAACGGGGTGGGTCTATCAATGCACATGACAAAGCTCTTTGTATAAGCCAATCAATACACTGAAAGGAGGAGCATTCAGATGCAGATTTAACATAAGCAGTTAACAAGAGTTTTAACTGCATGACGGGAGTTTTTAGCATAAACCACCATAATGAATAAAGTAACTTTCATATCCAAAAATAATGCTGACCTAATCAAGCAAGTGGCCAAATAGATAGCAAAATGGAAAGAAATGAATCCTGTTATTGTGCTTGATTGAACAACATCGCATAACAGTATCTTGAGTTTCAAAATTCCTAATATGTGCGCCAAAGGAAAGATACCTATGTATCTACAATATTTATCTACAGGCTCCTTCACTGAGAATTGGGAATTCTTCAAAACGCAGCAGAGGTTAGATTCCTGGGTGCATTTGAGCAGCTATATTCTGCGAAAAAAAAACTGCTCTACATCAAGTCTGGTCAAGCTCTGTGAAAGCCTCCCCAGAGGCAACCAAGATATAATAGCAGCTCCTATGCTATCCCTTTATCTCTGCTAATTAAAGCTGCTTGAAAATTTTCCAATGAAACCATATTCCACTGAAACATTCAAAAAAGCCAGGAGTCAAGCTGGATTCTGGAAAACATGTGCGATTCTTCAGCACCATTACAACCCCTGCTGTCTGTCAGACTGACCAGCTCCCCAAGATCTATACTGGTGTTGCCAAAGACACTCTGTTGACCCAGATGGCAATAAATAAATGAAATTCATTTTTCAAAATGGAGACTTTTCAAGATTAATTTTTGGAGAAGAGTTCATATTTCTGATTCTTCAATACAGTTTGGGCCAAAAAGATTTCAGAAACATGCACATTTTCCCTGGGATAAGAAAAGCAATTACATTACAGTAACTATGGCTCTTCATGACACGTTGACCACCCAGATTCCACTCTTGGTTTATATACCTCCATGCACATGAAATGAGATTCTTTTGAATAGCAGTGTCTCTTGGGGCTGCACCTGTATCCTGTGCACCTTCTGATTCTCTGCCACTGGGGATATAAAGGAGGGCTTGACGCAACTCACACTCAACTCATTTGCCAATAAGAATACCACAGAAGAGATATAAGAGGAAGAAGAGAGGTTGTGGGATCTACATGGAAAATCTCTCTCAAAGAACCAAAACTGTGCTACCAGGTTTTTAAACAAGGAGTGGGAACAGTACAAGTAGATAAGGAGGTAGTAAGTACAGATTAGGGCTACCCAACCCTTTATGCCCTCAGCTACAAGGGGCAAGAGAGCAATTAAGGTCCATGTGTGGCTTCACTGGATACTGCTATTCAAAAGATTCTAATCCCAATATCACCTGTGTAGGGTACATGCTTAGAGAGGTTGGAACCACAGACAGCACACACAAAATGGGAGCTGTGAGAATCCAGTTTGATACTCTAGGTTTTCCATGATTTTTCAGTAATTTATACCTCACTTCATGTAGTGACCAGGTAACAAAAACAACTTTTGCTTCTATAGTTGCCTGAATAATAATTAAAAACCCCCAAAAACCTAAAAAAAAATATTAAAATAAATAAATAAATCAATAAAGCTTATTTTTCAAAAAGATCATTTGTTATACAAGACAGTGGTTCTTAACCTTTTTAGATTCAGGGCACACCTGTATAAGTGTGTTTAATTTTGGCAGGGCTGTTGGTTGTAGCCATGTTGATA
>NW_017729022.1:33244155-33248118 GCF_001723915.1 Gavialis gangeticus | reverse complement strand
GTATAGCAAATATTAAAAATTATGTTTATAAGAAGTAAAAATGTTTCTGTGTAGCGTGTTAAAATCTCAAGGCAGACAAGGTTCTTTGGGTAAATGTCATGTTTTATTAGACCAACTAAATTAGACTTATAAATATTTAGTTGGTCTAATAAAAGATATCACATCTACCCAAAGAACCTTGCCTGCCTTTAATTTTGGCAAGCAACCCTGGTTGAGACCCATCACTAGACTGCCTCAGCTTAGCTCAGTAGTTTTCAACTAAGGTGCTGCCACCACAACTGGGTGGGACTGGCCCATATGCCTCGTGAAGCCAAACTGGAAATGCTTATGGCAAGAGCATGCACTCCCACCTGCACTAAGGTTATCTGGTAAACCTAAAGGAAGCAGGAACACACAAATCTTGCTGCAGCGCCTCTCAGTCACCCAACCTTCCTCCTGGGAACAAAGGCACACAGAACAGCTGCACCTGCTCTGTAAGCCCGTTTCCTTGACAAGCATTCATGGTTGGACCAAGAAAGGTTGCAGCAGGACTGCAGGCTCTTGCCACAGCCCTTCCTAGGTCGGGATCCATACAAGCCATTTGGGGCAATTTTGCCCAGTTTCAGCACTGGTATTCACATTATGGCAGCCCAGTTAAGAACCAAGATACCTAAGCTGTAGATCCTGAAAGCTAAGGTACTAGAGACATTAATGGCTTTAAGGGAAGATCAAAAATAAAAAAATAAGAGCATAAAAGTCTTGTCTGCACAATAGTGACTCCAATATCCATGACTAAACAGTGCCCTAAGGAAACAGCTAAAAACCAATACAAACAAGAGGAGAGCTGGATGCTCTTAGGGTCCTAATTCTTAAAAACACTTCTGAAAGGAGTTCCATGGAAATAATTCATTGGAGTTAGTCATGCACAGTTACTTACACTCATAGCCAAAGATTGGAATGCAAGAGGCACAGTGGCAGAAGTATTTTTTCTACAAAAGATTTACTTTAAAAAAAACCCACACAAAAATGGACATTTTTCATTTTATATAATGTTTATCTTTGACTTTTAAAAAACGAATGAAATATTACTTTAAGTACAGCACCATTATACATGCAGATTTTTTAAACAACATTGCAGTATTTATTGATCAAATTACTAGGAATACTGTTAACCTACACAGATTCAAAATTTTCACCTTAATTTTCCAGCTATTTTTCAAAATAACTAAAAAAAATATCCATATTGTGGATTCATCACATAAGATTCAAGTGACCCTGTAGGTTCAGTTTTGACAGAAGTTTTAAGTTTTAGTAAAAATAAGCTTTTATAAAGCATATGATCAGAAGAAAAGTTTTGGAGAGGTTACTGTTTTTAATTCTCTACACCCACCCACACACACATCTTGAAATTAGAAATATATTATGTGATGTATAATAATAGTAACTCCACATAATAAGAATGATTGCAGAAACATTATGATATTTAAAAAACAAACCTTTCTCTGGATTTTTTAAAGCCCTGACAGTGCTCTTTTAACCAATCAGTTTGAAAACAAAAACAGAAACATACATAAGGCCTATCTGACACACGAGTGCACAGGCATGTGAGTGCACGTACACACAACAAAACTGTATTCTATATACAACTCATGAACAAAATGTATGATTATGAATTTGCTAATGTTTAAGTTTCAATGCCTGAGACCTTTCATGTCATTTACCCAAATTTCTGTTTATGTATGCAGTGCTCTTCTAACAGACTTGGTTAGCTACTGCATATGGTCAACTTCATCTCATTATCACTTACTCTATTTTAAATGTATGTTCTTACAATTATACATTTACAGCTTGCTTGTCTTGACAAACGTGATTTAATAAAACCAACTATTCAAGGAAAAAAAATGCTAAAAAAAATCTTTTAACCCCCCCATAAGCTAAGACTATTTTCTGCTTTACTGTAAAAGAATGCAGAACTTAAGGTTAAACATGAGGTAATGATCGATATACAAGAAAAATAGATTAAATGTGGTAACATATGCTATAGCACCATCTGCTGTTTCATCTCTGCCACTTTGTAAAAGAATAAAATATGTTTAAAGGTCAGAGCAGTCAGAACATGAAAATAAAGTGAGAAAAGATTTATAAAACTCAATTATATTTGGATACTTACTGTTTTCTACCTAAAATACGCATGGGATTTATTGTTATAATTACATAATATGCTAATGCCTACTTGCAAACAACACCACATATTGATTCCACTGTGAAAGACTGTCAGATTTAATAGATGCAATAAAAGTTATGCTTAGGGATTGGGTTTACTATAACAGTCAGCTACAAATTAGAATTTTTGTTCCCTTATTTTGCTCATCTAAGTTTGAAGTTATGAACAGAAAGAATGATCACAAAGGGGAAGAGAAATGATGCACTAATTGATCCATGGTAATTGTTACATGTGTCCACACTATCCTATGGTAAGTTGCTGCTGAATTAACAATTGATAGTTCCTGCAGTTTAGCTTCCACTTACCACAGGATAGAGTGGATGAATAAAACAGTTAACAGGACATTAGTTGAATGTATACCAAGTTCCTTCCACCCACATCTCCTTCTGCAAATAAAATATAATTATTTAGTTTGTCCATACCCTCAGTTGAACTAAATATAATAAAACAGTCTGGTAGTACATATTATAATCCATGTTATCCAAATAATTGTACATACTTGCCAAACTGTTTTTAAAAAAAATGAACAGCAACAAAGCTATGCAACTGAGAGCATCAAATAAGGAACATGGCGTGATTTGGGATTTTGTTCAAGTTTTTGTTTGTTTAACAATTTAGAGATAAGATCAGAATTCTCTTCCAGCAAGAGCCAAAAGATTATTGAGTCTGGTGTGGGAACTAATTGAAAATTTATTTTAAAATACAGATGATGAATCTTCTTGTAACATCTTTAAAGTGCACATAATGAAGGATTGCAGGACACGGCTAAAATTGAAAAGGGAAGTCTGTTATTGTCATAATGTATTCAAAATTTTAAAGGCAAGTCAGCGCAGTTTGTTTGGCTGGACTTAGGGCACACATGTACAGGTGAAGTTGAAATGAAAACATATAAACTTACGATTCTGTCTTACAATAGCATCTTTCCTAGATCTTGCTGGTACATATTTTAATGTTTTGGAGATTTGTTATAACTCATCACACCTGAGAATCACTAAAGTGAAGTTCAATAAAAATAAAATAAAACAAAGGTGAGGGGAGCCAGGTGTAGGGGAGGGGACCCAGGTGTCCAGGAAGAGTGGTCGCTCCTTAAGGAGACGATCCTCCAAGCCCAAAGGGCAGTAATCCCAACACAGATCAAAGGGAGCAGGAGGGCGCAAAAGCCCCCATGGCTCATCAAAAGCATCCGGGAATGTCTTCTAGCTAAAAGGATGGCATACACCCAATGGAAGGGAGGGGCCATCACCAGGGAGGATTATATTGCGGTTGCTCAGGGATGCAAGGGGGCAGTCAGGAAGGCGATGGAACTGGGGCTAGCTACCCGGATCAAGGACAACAAGAAGTCCTTTTTAAATACATAGGGGGCAAAAAGAAGGTACCAGGTAACATGGGACCCCTGCAAGACACGCTAGGAAATTTGGTCGTCACACCAGACGACAAAGCTAACCTGTTTAACAACTTCTTTGCCTCTATTTTCCTGAGCAGGGACCAGATCAGCCCCCCGACTAAGCCCCCCCCGGACCCCAAGGGAGGCTCACCTAGGCCAAGGGTCAGTGAGGATCTAGTTAGGGAACTTCTGGCGGGACTGGATGTATTTAACTCAGCTGGTCTGGACAACCTCCACCCGAGTGCTGATGGAATTAGCTAAGGTCATTGTGGGACCCCTGGCATGGCTTTACAAGCACTTGTGGTGCTCTGGTGTGGTGCCAGAGGACTGGAAGAGGGCTAACATGGTTCCCATCTTCAAAAAAGGGAGGAAGGAA
>NW_017729022.1:33227414-33243465 GCF_001723915.1 Gavialis gangeticus | reverse complement strand
TGTTACAAACTAGTCAGAGGGGACCAGCAGGCATTGGGGGAGTCCCTGTTCCCCCGAGCACTACCAGGAGTGACTAGAAATAATGGTCACAAGCTGGCAGAGCATAGATTCAGATTAGACATCAGGAGGCACTACTTCACTGTCAGGGCGGCTAGGATCTGCAACCAACTTCCAAGCAAAGTGGTACTGGCTCCTACCCTGGGGGTCTTTAAGACAAGGCTAGAGAATCACCTTGCTGGGGTCGTTTGACCCCAGTACTCTTTCCTGCCATGGCAGAGGGTCGGACTTGATGAACTGCTCAGGTCCCTTCTGACCCTACTAACTATGAAACTACGAAAGCAACACATCCACTAATATTTACATACATTATACTGTTACTTCACATGTGAATAAAAGCTAAAATATTTACGCCGTTGGGGAAAAAAATCATACATAGGCATATTACACATGCTTAAATTTTAAAAATAGTGGTTGAAAGTGAAACAAAACAACACAAAGACAGAAGAGTTTCAAAATGGCAAAACATTTAACTACCTGAATTGTAAGCAGAGTTTTCTATTGTTTCCTTACTACTGGAACACATCTGCTTAGAAGTCACTTTAATTAACGTGATTTATTTTACTAAAATTTACCTGTCCCTTTGCTATCAGGTAAGCAACAATAGAAGTATGTCCAAACTGGGCAGCCAAGTGAATACAGCTGCATCCTTCTCCATCAATTAGTGACGGATCAGCACCATATTTCATCAGCTGTACAACCATGGATAAGTGACCCTGTCTAAACATAAGAAGTGAACACAAAACACACCTAGTTAATTATACACATAAAACCTGGTAACATATTCATTATTTGGATAATAAACTAAAGTTTAACATTTTTAGTTAACAATTATGTGTTTAATGCTTCTAAACTGAAACATAAGACAACAGTCAGTTTGAAAATGGTAATCACTTTGAATCCAATTGTGCAAATATAAGAGTAGCTTAACTCATATGACCATCCTACAAAAGTCATTAAACACAAATTAATACACTGTTGATGAGGGCCTCAGATGCGTTTCCAGGCAAAAGGCCTAAAAGCTTTCAAAACACAAGTGAACCAGTAATCTACTAACACATACTTCAATGGCTTTCCAGAGTCTATGTACTAGGCTAGTTCATTTAATTTTATTTAATTCTTCCAGAGCATGTGGATGTGGGGAACAACAATTTCTACTAGAACGTCGAGAGAAAACAGGGAAAACAAGTAGGGTAGTTCTCAGGCTGAGCTTCCCCCACTACTGCATTAAAAATTCTATAAAAATCTTTTTAGCATAATGGCTGCTTACAGGTGTAGAAAAAAACGAAACAAAACAAAACCCTGTGCTTTACCAAAGCAGCAGCACATTAGTTTGATCTGGGTCCACAGCATCTGTATAAATCAGGTGCTTCAGCAGGATTTTTTAGTGCTTTTATTTAATAGCTGATTCAATCAGCTATTAGATAAAAGCACCAAAAAAGCCCCACCGAAGTGCGTGATTTATATGGACACTAGGTAAACTGGGTCCAACTAATCCAACGTCTTCCAAGCACGTGCTGGGCTCAGCACAGGGATACGCCAAGTTTAAAGTAAAAGGCAATTTTATAAGGTTTTTTTAAACGTCTATAAGCAGCCAATATGGCTCGGGCCACTCGTCATTTTGTTGATCATGACAAATATAATTGTCAGAGAAGGCCTCTCATGCTATCAGAAAATGGCTTTGAACAATTACCATTCAGTCAGATATTCTTTGAATCGAACTTGAAAAGATTATTACTAATTCAAATTAAAAATTCCCTTCAGTAACCCCTGTATAGTTATGTGTTGTTAAATTAGCTATAACACTTCAATGTAGAGCCTAGCAGATTGGTTTAATTAGCGGATTTTCTGCTTTAACATGTCAAAATCATAGTCACAGAAACTTGGGGTTGGACAGGACCTCAGGAGGTCATCTACTCCAACCCCCTGCTCAAAGCTGGACCATCCCCAACTAAATCAGGCTTTGTTTACCCAGGTCTTAAAAACCTCCAAGGATGAAGATTCCACAACCTCTCTGGGTAACCTGTTCCAATGTTTTCTTACCTGCAAATGTTTTTCCTGATATCTAACCTAAGCCTCCCTTGCTGCAACTTGAGGCCATTGTTCCTTGTTCCGTCATCTGTCACCACTGAGAACAGTCTAACACCATCTTCTTTTGAACCCCCCTTCAGGGAGTTGAAGGCTGCTAGCAAGTCCCCTCTCAGCCTTCTCTTCCCTAGACTAAACAAGCCCAGTTCCCTCAGCCTTTCTTCAGAAGTCATGTGCCCTAGCCTTCTAACCATTTTTGTTGCCCTCCAGTGCACTCTGTCCAATTTATCCACATCCTTTCTATAGTGAGGGTCCCAAAACTGGATACAGTACTCAAGATGTGGCCTCAATATTGCCAAATAGAGGGAATAATCATTTCTCTTCATCTGCTGGCAATGCTCCTACTAAGCTGTTAGTTTCCTTCATAACAAGGGCACACTGATGGCTCATCTTCAGCTTATTATCCACTGTAACCCTCAGGGCCTATTCTGCAGAGCTGCTGCTAAGCCAGTTGGTCCCCAGTCTATACTGATGCATGGGATTGTTCCATCCTAAGTGCAGGACTTTGCACTTATCCTTACTGAACCTCATGAGATTTTTTTAGTCCAGTCCTCCAATTTGCCTAGGTCTCTCTAGATCCTAGCTTTACCCTCCAATATATCTACTACTCTCCAGTCTGGGTGTCATCTGCAAATTTGGAATCCACTCCATCCCATCTTCAAGATAGTTGATGAAGATTTTGAACAAAACTGGCCCCAGGACCAACCCCTGGGGCACTCCACTTGATACTGGCTGCCAACTAGAAATCACACTATTGATTGAGCCTGACAATCCAGCCAGTTTTCTACACATCTTGCAATCTTTTAGTCCAACCTGGACTTCTTTAGTTTGCTTGTGAGAATGTTGTGGGAGAACTGTATCCAAAGCTTTGCTGAAGTTGAAGTATATCACGTCCACTGCTTTCCCAGCATCCACAGAGCAAGTCATCTTGTCATACAAGACAATCAGGTTGGTCAGGCATGACTTCCTCTTGGTGAACACATGCTGACTGTTCCTAATCACGTTCTCCTCCTCCAAGTGCTTAGAAATGGATTCCTTGAAGACTTGCTCCATGATTTTTCCAGGGACTAAGTGAGGTGAGGCAGACTCATCTGTAGCTCCGCAGGTGCTCTTTCTCCCTTCCTCCAAGATAGGCATTATATTTGCCCTTTTCCAAATGTATGGGACTTCTCCCAGTTACCATGAGTTTTCAAAGTTAATGGCTGGAGGCTCTGCAATCACATCGGCCAACTCCCTCAGCTCCTTTGGGTGCGTAGTGTCCAGCCCCATGTCCAACTTCTCTAAACAGTCCCTAACCTGTTCTTTTGCCATTGCTGCTCACCACCTCCCCAAACACTGCTGCCAAGTGCAGGAGACTGGGAGCTGACCCTGCATGAGAAGACTGATTCAAAAAAGTAATTTTCCACAACAACAGTGTTTTCCACAATATTGGTCACTAGGTTGCCTCTCCCATTCATTAAGGGACCCACACTTCCCCTGATCTTCTTCTTGTTGTTGACAGACTGCTAGAAACCCTTCTCATTACCTTTCCTGTCCCTTGTATTACCCTCCCAGCAGACATCAGGGTAACTGAAATCCACCACAAGAACCAGGGCCCGTGATCAGGAATCTTCCACTAGCTGTTTAAAGAAAACCTCATCTACCTCATCCTTCTAGTCTGGTGGCCTATTGCAGACACCTATAATGACATCACCCTTGTCACACTCTCCCCCGTCCCTAACCCAGAGACTTTCAACAGGCCTATCTCCAAGTAATCATAGTTTTTCTTTGTAAGTGCTACTCCTCCTCTTCTCCCCTGCCTGTCCTCTCTGAACAGTTTACACCAGGGGCAGGCAATAATTTCAGCTGGAGGGCCACTTAATGGGTTTTGGTGAGCTGTTGAGGGCCACAAGGGTAGCCTGCCCCTTGACAGATGCCCTGGCCCCAGTTACCATCTTGGGACCAGAAGTCCCTCCCCTTGCCCCCAGAAGTACTCCGGGAGGGGTGGGGGGTGTTGCCACCTTGAAACAGGAAAAAAAAACCTAAAATCACATACTGCAAGTCAAACATCTACTATAACATATTTTAATTGTATTTAAAAAAAATTTGTCCTGATTTAAGTGTTTGTATATATAAAGGTTATTGAATAATAGCTCAAAAATTAAGTCTTACTCTTGTACATTGCGTGTGTGGGGTGTGGTTGGGGGGGTAGTGTGCATGGTGGGGTGTGGGATATGGGTGGGTATGTGTGGCGGATTTGTCTTTACGAGGGGTGTGCATGTGTGAGGAGGTTGTAGAGGGGGATGTAGGCAGGGTGGGGGAGCATATGACCCCACCCCACACCCCCCAGCGCAGAACCCTCATCTCAGCAGCAGCAAGTGGTGGGCCATTAGGCTGCTCATTGCCTGTGCAGGCACATTTGCCCAGTGGCACATGGCTCCAATCAGTTCTGAAAGCTGCATGTGGCAGCAAGGAACAGAGTCAAGCCAGCCAAACTATCACATAGGGTGCCCCACAGCTCACGTACAGCTCCCAGGACTTGTGCACCATCAGGTGAAAGCCTCACATGATCGAGTCTGGCCCTGCTCCCTGCCACCATGTGCAGATTGTGGGACTCCACCGGGAAGCAGGGAGTGGGACACCTTGCCACTTCTGGCGGAGTCCCAGAAGCTGCATGTGGCAGTAGAAAGCAGAGAAAGCAGCCAGTTCCATCACAGTGGACTTCCCCTGTGACGTGCGAGTCCTGTGAGCTGCATGCGAGTCACGGGGAGCCCCGTACAATGGAACTGGGCCAACCCAGGCTCCGCGCTCCTGTGGCCTTGCTGGGCATTAACTCTGTGCTCTGCGCTCCCACCAGCCCCAGCCGCACACTCCGTGCTATGGCCCAACTGCAGCTCCCCCCACCTGCCACTGCTTCCCTATCTGCTGCCCAGAGCAAGCACTGCAGCAAGGACATGGAGCTGCTGGAGGCCAAGGAAACCCAGCAGGTCCTCCGGCAGCTGCAGCAGTGGCCCCGCCTGGAAGCTGTGCGTGCTGGCTGCGGCTGGAGCCCTCACAGGCATAAGGATGGAAGCAAAGTGGGAGCAGTCCAATTAATTGGTGGATGCTTGTGGGTCAGATGAAACTACCTCACAGGCCAGATCCAGCCCGTGGGCTGTATTTTGTCTGCCTCTGGTTTATACCCATCCATGATAGTACTCCAGTCATGTGAGGTATCCCACTAAGTCTCTGTTATTCCAATCACATCACAGTTCTGTGACACTGCAAGGATTTCAGATTCTTCCTGCTCATTTTCCAGGCTCTGTGCATTCATCTACATACATATGAGGTAACCTGCCAATTGCCTTACTCTCCCATTAAGAATGAGAAGACAGAATACATTGCTGCCTCCTGCTTGTGCTTCTTCCAGGTCATCTGCTTCCCCACTTAACTTGGGGCTTTGGTCTCCATCCCCCTGATACATTTATGAAAAATAAACTTGATTATTTAAAATTTCAGAAGCCAATATTCTGAGCCTCTTTTGCAGTGCTTAATTATAAATATTTGTAGACATTCTTCTTTCCCCATTCATTTCTGCCTATAGGGGATGTACTTTACCTAAACAAATAAATCACCGAAGAAAAGTAAAACTGCTGGTACCATCCTCAGGTATGTATTCACCCCCTCAGTCTTTGACAAGTTCCCAATTATGAATCAGATTTCTTCCTTCATTTGAAATTTATTTTTGATAATTCCCTGAACCTAAAAGGGAGCTCTCTGTGGACCACATCACATGCAAACCATTTTTTGAGTCACGTAGTCTCCATGTTGCTAAACATGCTAGATAAACAAGAGAGATCCCAAAGAGCAGGATTAAAACAGCCAGCAGGTGACCAATAACTCTAATCTTGACGCAATACATCTATCTTTTCTCAGTGATTACTTTCTTTTATAGCTAAAACTGACAGCCTGATCAGAAGAGCCCACATCCTTGGACACCAATCAATCATATATGCTCCATTCTTACTTGCAACCAAATGTCTAAACATCATTCTGAAGTGGAATAATTAATAGACCGTTAAAAAAAAACAAACAAACAAGTACAGGAGTAAAGAAAATCTAGAATTGGCTCCCCACCTCGTTGCCCAGTGAAGAGGGGTGGAATTTAAATCTCCTCCCAGCTGATCAACAATGGCACCCTTAGATATGTAGTATCTGAAAACAGAATAAAAAGCACAATTTTAGTCCAGATAGTGCCAATTAAAATTATTCTCATGAGAGAAGTGATTTACTTGAAATGTATATGGTATAGGTAAATTCAATTTTCTATTTTTTAAAAGCTGATTTTAAAACAAGTTTGCCAGCTTAGGCAGAAGTTTATATTTGACCATTAAAGAAAGGCACACAGAATTTTGGCGAAGGTAAAACACAATTTTACACAATTTAACTCGTAGCACATGTTATCACTGGAATGTCCCCACTGAAATCATAATTCCAAGAATTAATGTTTTTGTTATGCTTTTAATGAGTGCAAAGATTTTACATGCTTCTCAATTACAGTTGTTAGGCAAAGACAAAAACATAAGATACTTTAAAAATGACTGGATAGAAATTAAATTTTCTAAAAAACATTTTTAAGCAGACCAACCACCTGTAGGACAAAAATGAATTATCCATATCTAATCTGTAGTAATTCACATTTATAACCACATGTAGTTTTTGTGAGCTGAGATAATTGTTTTTCTTACTGGAGAACACGTTTCCCTGAGTGATCAAGTTGGTGAGAAAGACTATTTTTTTCTTTGAGTAACAAAGCACCTAACAGTAAAAAGCAATCATGTTTTACATGTTAATTTTGTCAAAAGTCTTATGATGGTATAATGTTTTCAGTGCAGATTAACAGAAAACACCTGTTACAACTGAAGTTGAGTCTTTGGTTATAAGCACATGTACAGGTAAACTTGTGACAGGATGCCCTGACCTAATAAAGATGAATTAAATCAGGGGTACATTTGCCAATTTTTATTTTTTTTTATTATTATTATTATTTTTTTTTATGAACATGGATTACTCTTTTTAAGCAGCTGTCATGGTGCTGGTTGCTCCAGGGTTTACGCTTTCATCATCACACCTCTAATTAAATGTGTCCATAGCGCTATATGAAAAATTTGGTCACAGCCAGATTTCAGGTACCCTAAAACGTAGGCGTTCAGATCTAAGCAAGCTACTATACAATATGAATACCTATTCAGAAATAGCCACCTACAAATTTCCAAATGTTCAAATCTGTTAATTCCTGTTTAGAGCCACTTCTGTTCTCAAAGTTGTTTTAAGAGGTTATTTTGCTGATAAAACATGTACAAAATTGTCTCTGGAATTGTAACTAAGTGTTTTGAGACATAACACATTTCTCTCTTCAGAATCATAGGTACAACAGAAGAGAGATGGGAAACCTTGGTGTTCTTAAATTTAAAGTGCCAATAAAGATAAATTTTACATAATTTCGAGTCTCTTTTCCTTTTCTGGAGTGAGGCAAAATTTAAAATCAGCCTTAGGAATGATACCTACAAAATCTGTATTTTTTTTTTAAATTTATGGAAGAAAGGACAAGCGCACAACCAGAAAGTGCTAAAAGCTCCCTTATTTTGTAGATGCATTTAGGGCTCACAAAACAGATAAGAATTTGGCATCAAACACATAACGTTAAGGCTAAGTACAGACAGTCAAAAAGCCCGAGGCTAAACCGATTCAATCTTTGCAGGGTAGTCTGCGTTGCACAGACTGAACCAACAAGCAAGTGAACCTACTTTCACTTTTGATTCTGGAAATGCAGCCACATGCCCCCAGGGGTTCAGGCCAGAAGCCAGGGGCACTAAAGTATGCCTCCCTGCTCAGCTGGAGCAGACAGCTTGGGACAAGGCTAGCCCACCCACCTGGCAATTTGGGGGTGGTTTGCAAAGAAGGTGTAAAGCATCCTGGGAAGCTGGGAGACAGAGTTAACTTGAATCTGGAAGGGATCTGGAACAGAAGTTCAATAAACCAATTTTAGCTAAACCAGTTCAGTCTGATACTATATCTATCCAGGTTTATCTTAAACCAGTTTTGGCCATTTGGAAAGTGGTTTATGTGCACTGAACTTCTATTGTGTTACAGATTTAAACTGGTTTCTGACCACTTATACTGGTTCATGTGTAATTTCTGTCCCTAGCCTGAAGGAAAAATTTCCACAGTACCTACCTCCATATACATAACGTCTACATCTACATTTTCATCAAATCCAATGTTCCTTTTTGCAGATGAGTGAATAGCTGTTTCAATGCCTAGTCAATTTGTAGACACCATTAAGAAAAGTGCTAACTATGAAAGGAGTATTTACAGCATAAGTATGTGCCTTTCCATTTGACTCCAATGATTAATTCATTACATGTAAGTCAGCCTTGTAACTGACTAAACACATACAAAAGTAAGTTACATTTTTAACAAAGGCTTTTATTGTTTATTAAAGAAAAACAGTCTGCCTGAGAAAAACTATATACGTTCTAGTGGTCCAAATTAAGGATTATTAATAAACTAAACAGTTAAATTGTCAGATGGAAGGAAAACACAGAAAGGGAGTATTGAAAGAGAAGGATTAAGACACAACACGCCTCACAAAAGTTTTTTTTTGTTTTTTTTTTTGTTTTTTTTTTTAAAGAAGAAACCAAGGTCCATAGATTTACTTATCAATTCTACATACAGACTCTGCTTTAGGATGATAGCAGGAGGTAGAATGCTGTCTATTTT
This sequence comes from Gavialis gangeticus, assembly GCF_001723915.1. Taxonomy (NCBI): domain Eukaryota; kingdom Metazoa; phylum Chordata; order Crocodylia; family Gavialidae; genus Gavialis; species Gavialis gangeticus. The sequence goes on along the minus strand of NW_017729022.1, from coordinate 33,234,579 downwards.
CTGTTAAAGGAAGAAAGCCACAGACCTAAATTCAAAGATATTGCAACATCAGTGCTGTCATCCTTTTATATTTGTCCATGACAGTGTTAAAGGAGACTAGCAGTTGCCCTTGCCATGAGAGCTGCTTTAAAAAGGTGTTCCTCAGTCTTTAAGAAACACCAATTCCCAGTTCTTCTGTCCTTTTCCATAGAAGATAGAGTCATCAGCAAAAGGGGGGTGGGGAGGAAGAGAGCTCCTTTTAAAAGCAAATCATGATGGAACCTTTTTTTTTCCAACATAGGAAACAGTTTGGTCTGGTAATGGCTTCCGATGAAGCACACAATGCTTAGGTAGCACCTAAAATAAATCTATTTGTGCTTATTTTACGTGGGTGCCTATGTTGTTGTACAACCTACTAACAAAATTGGAACAGTTCTGCAAACTGCAGTTTGAGTCCATGCATTTTATATCAGATACTCTGAGGTCCCTATGTTATTTATTGCATACATGTAAGCTCATAACTTTTTAACGTCAGGTAAAAGGATTAGTGTTCCTATACAGATGACAAAATATTAAACAGTAGGCATTAACCCTTCAAAACTGGGCTCTTAAGATTCTCAAAAAGAAAACAGTAGGCTTTAAAACATCCTTATAGATCTTGGACTTGGAATTTTACTTTTAGTCTTTCAGTTTTAACACTAAATCCATAATTCTGTGACCCCCTAAACTTTAACCCTTGTATTAAGTTCAAAGAAAAGGGTTACAATATTAAAAGCACTGTAGTATCTGGTTCTAGACTGCCAAAGGATTAATTCAGTTATCACCTCTTGTATTACAGAAGACAAAAAGAACAGAAATGAGATAACAGGATATTTCCTTGTAAAGCACTTACCCTTATTAAACTAGGAAACACATTTCTTCCTTTTATCAGGCAATACAATGGGATGGTCACAAATAAAAGAGAGCTTTCAAGTTCATTGATTGCATGCACGCTATTTTGCCATACTGCGCATTGAAAACCAAAAAGGAACCATTAACTTAACATGAGAAATTTTACAGGAGCATAACTGCACTGAAAAAATTGCACCTTATCCTGTTCATTAAAACAATCTGAATTAGACCTGGACTTAACAGGTTTTCATTTTAGCACTAGACATTAGAGTCTCTGCAAAATATCTAAGTTGTAGGTTCCTCACTTTCAATTTTTACACTTAAAACTGAAATTGGATGGCCATGAAAGGAACTATTAAGACTACTTCACATTCTAAACATTAAATCTGTTTATAGTTCTGATTGCCTAATGTTTAGTTTAATAATAACACATACTTCACCAGATCTATCCTGTTGTTGATTGCAGCCCAATGGAGGAGCGTTACATTTTCTTTGTCTGGCTGCCGTACATCATAACCAGCTTCCACCAACTCTCTGCATCGTTCATATATTCCATACCTTTAGGAAGAAATAAATTCAAAATCCTTATTTAAGGCCAAAAAAATGACAATGCATAGGAAAAAGACAGGTGCCCACGTGCTATCAGGATCAGTGAATAGCAGGACCTTAGGCTGATAACAGATGTGTGTGTGGAGGGGGGCACAGGGGCCTTTACTGGAAGAAGCAGCGTGTTAGTTTGACCTGGTTCTGCAATGTTTGTTTAGATCGGGTGCTTCAGCGGGGCTTTTTGAAGCTTTTATCCAAAGCTGATTCAATCAGCTATTAGATAAAAGTGCCGTAAAAGCCCTGCTAAAGCACCCAATCTATACAGATGTTGGGTGAGCCAGATCCAACTAATGTGATGCCCCTTTTGGGTATATGCTGGGTTTTGGTGGGAGCACACAGAGTTTAAAGTGCCATTTTTAGGGGGGTTTTATGTCTGTAATCATAGAAAGTTAGGGGTGGAATGGAGCTCAGGAGGTTATCTAGTCCAGCCCCCTGCTCAAAGCAGGACCATCCTCAACTATATCATCCCACCCAAGCCTCTGTCCACCCTGGTCTTAAAACACCTTCAGGGATGGAGATTCCATCATCTCTTTATGTAACCTGTTGCAATGCTTTACCACCCCTTCTAGTGAGAAAGTTTTTCCTAATATCTAACTTAAACCTCCCTAGCTGCAACTTGAGACGCTTGCTCCATGTTCTCTCATCTGCCACCACTGAGGACAGTCTAGCTCCATCCTCTTTGGCACTGCCCTTCAGGTAGTTAAAGACTGCTATCAAATCCATCTTCTCTTCTCCAAACTAAATTAACCCAGGTCCTTCAGCCTCTGCTCAGAAGTCATGTACCCCAGCTCCCGGAATCATTTTTGTTGCCCTCTGCTGGACTCCCTCCCACTTGTCCACATCCTTTCTGTAATGGGGAGCCCAAAACTGGACACAGGACTCCGGATGTGGCCTCACCAGTGAAGAATACAGCAGCATAATTACTTCCCTTGACAACTATCCTTGTTGAACCTCATGAAATTTCTTTTAGCCCAATACTCCAATTTGTCTAGGTCACTCTGAATCCTATCCTTCGATTTTAAAACAGAAAGATAATAGGGTCACACTCTAAGGATTTACACAGTTAGAGACCTGATATACCTTTGTCAGCAGAAGCTTCATTTATTAGTTCAGCAGTTGATAGAATAGTTGTACCCACAGTACATTCCTGCTCTTTCAGCAACATAGTTCAGTGAGTTAACCTGAATGGAAAAAAATTCTCTCACCTCCTGGGGCCTCAGATGCATTTATGCTACTTATATTCATATTCTTTTCCTGATCTCTTATGCGGAGAGAGATGTTGGATGAACCACTGTCCAGCAATTCCAACTGGTTTGTTCAGGAGATACCTAACCCAATAACTTGTAAGATTCAAAAATAACTTCAACCGTGCCTAGGACAGTAGCGTATCTTACCCTCCCTCTGTTTTCTCCATGGCCCACTACTAGCTCATGCTGACGCTTCATAGTGGCTTGGTATATTTGTACTTATTTATTTATTAAGATACCATTTTGGACTTTACAAGCTAAGCTTTCGTTTAAATCACGTCTTAAGCCCTCATCATTTGGCAAAAGAAACCACTGTAATATGAAGCTACCTTAATAAGGATGCTACCTTATAAAATGAATACAGTAATGTGTTTCAAATATGAACCAATAACTCGAAAGTGTGAAAGGCCTTTGTATATCTAATGTAGCATTAACTGAGATGCCTGTTAATATGGAGTCAGCCTATATCAGGGCTGTCTAACAAGCAGAGTGCAGGGAGTTAATGAGTGGCCCACAGGGTCCTGCCCAGTCACAACTGCTGCTATTGCACCTGCTGAAGCAGTAGCCAGGGTCTCTGGGCTCCCTCTTCCTCAAACAGTTTCTGCTTCCTGCCCCTTCTCCAGGTGCTCTGGCTGTGTATGCAGCAGCACACTGGGACTACCTGTGAGGTGTGTCCGGTTGGGGTGGAGGTGGGGGCAGCTGGGCTGCCCACTGTGTGCAGAAGGGTGGGAGAAGGGGAGAGCTGAGGGATAAATGGCTCCTTCACAGGGTGCAGCTCCCGGCAGCCTAGTGGTTTACAGCCCTGGCCTACATGAAAGTAGAGTAAAGATCATACTTGTAATTTGGAAATCTACCATATGGGACATATTGGAAGAAATATTATTTGCAGACCAAGACTGGAAAAGCATACTTGGTTTCCTTTCCTACAAAACTTGACTGCTCTGGAGCAGACTTTTCAGTTCAAGCTCAAGGGTTTGCTAAACAAATTTTCCTCCTATTTTTGCAGTTTCCACATTCAGTGTCTCACAAAAAGTTCAACCCTGGTTAATTTGATAACTCGTAAGTCTATTATAGTTGTTTAATTAAATGACACAGCAGTCTTCTTTTCCCTTTTAGGTAATTAACAGCTGCTCTTTTCCCAACTGAAAATTTCTAATCTGCTTACCTCTTCTACATATAGAACAAAAGCCAAATGGAAAGCTACATTTACTAGTTCTTTGGGCAAAACTCATAGCCACTTTTACTAACAAGAAACAAAAATATTAATAGTGGTTGAGAAACATCACGAATTATTAATACGGTTTTGCTTTTTTCCTTGGTTCAATCTGCTGCCAATAGAAGAAGCCACATGAAGGAGAGAGTGAGAGACCAACAAACATGACTGACCAAGCCCATAAGGTAGTTGTTCTCAACATTTTTAGACTCAAAACACCCCTTGTTAGACTCAAGGCACTCACTGGAAAATGCCTGGTCTTTGCTTTCACTTGTTTGTTGACTATGGAAAAATAATACAGCAGTTCTTCTGCTGCAAAGAACTCAGAAAGACCACAACAGGTCAGAACGTTTTTGACCCTATGAATTCTTATTTGAAACTCTGGGTTTACCTTGTGAACTCCAATGTAGGTGTTTGCAGTGGTAACTGCATGGTACCCCACAGCACCCTCTCCAGAATACTGTAGCACCCTTGTTGAGGATCACCACTCTAAGGAGTTCCTGCCAGACTATGGGGAGGTCTAAAATGCACAATGCAGTGTCATGTAGTGATACCAAAGCTAACTCTGTAACAAGTCCTTCTCAGAAGAGCTAATTAGGCTGCCTCCAACACCAAAGCTAGTTCATCTGGAACTAGCCCGGGTACCTCTGCATGGCACTGCATTAAAGAAACCCAAGAACCTGTAAAAGAACCCCATATTACAAACTACATCCATTAACCAATCCATGTCAGCCTTGGGCTACTGCTTTCCTATTCCCTGCTCTCCACATTTGGGAAGCAAAGTAAAGGAGGGAATCAGTAAAATCCAAAATCCATTCACACAAGCAGCAGCATTGAAAACAGAAATATCAGTGTCACTATATGTACAGCATTATGGATGTACAGGGATACAAATGCATGTCATATTTATTCTGAGAGAAAATTTTTAGTCCTAGGATCATAGGCCTCAACGGAGTAACAAATCACTTAGGTGCTGATCAATGCATGTACAGCTGCTATAAAGGCTTTGCTAAGAGCACAGACCAAAGCAGAAGTGACCCCACATCACCCAGGTGCCTGTGGAAGTAAACTTGATGAGCACCAGTGTTCACATTGATTGTTAAAGCTGATTAATAAGAATGGTGCCAAAGTCTAGAACACAAGTGGCAGAAGGTCTACGGATATCAATAACATCATAGAGGGGTTGATACTCATTATTCAAGTATCTGATGTAAACAGAACTACTTAATGTGTAGGAACTGAAAACTTTTGGAACTATTTGCTAAGCCTAGAGCACACAAACCATTAGGAGCCTTAACCAACAGCATCCAGGGCTAACAACTTGTAACCTTTTAGACACGTGTTTAAGTAAGTAGGTGCTGTGTAGGAAAATTAACCTGGCTGAGCTTTTACAATGTACCAGCCTATGTAGTCATTCTTTTGGAGTAGCATACAAACACCACCACCCTGACAGAGGGATACTTAAACGGGAAAGAACTGAACCGACCAAGAGACAACATGGAGGAACAACATACACATTCATTACCCTGTTTCAAGTCCCTCTGAAATATGCCAGATGACATCCCAAGGAAAAGGGTGAGTGCATTTTAAGCTGTACATTTCTATAGTTATTACAGCTCATTCCAGGGACCAGCCTGTCAGACTGCATCCTCTTGCTAGCTGCCAAATGGTGACAGCAACGCAGTTTGGAAGGGCAGCATGTGTAGAGGACTGTGCCCATGCCAACAGTACAGAAGATCTGACACATCGAACTTCCAACCAGACAGATGAGTATCAATATTTTCCTGAAACATATTGAGCCAATTTTATCAACTATGTCAAGTATTAAACACAAACAAACTAGATGAGTGGCTTCCTACAGGTTTCAAACTGGGGGACTCTCAGAAACACAAAAATCCATCTTCACTAAATTAACAACATGCAAAAGAAGAAAATCGCTTTTACAATATACCATTTAGGGAAAGGACACCAGATGGCGCTGTTATACACAGTATACAGGGTTTTTTTTTTCCCTGGGGTGGGGGAAGAGAACTTGTTTTTTTTGTTTGTTTTATTTTGTTTCAAGGGGTTTTTTTGGCTCTGCAGCAGTTTTAGTCTTGGTGGAAAAGTGCCATGTTGCTGTTAGTCTTCTAGCCTTACTCACTAAAGGTAGGAAAAAGGCAATCATTATAGTCGCAAATAGACAAACTGTGGTAATCAGCAAACAAGTTGGCCCACTGCACTAATCTCTGTATCATCAGTTCTTGAGGCAGGGTGTTTCAGCAGAGGGGATTGTTGCCTGCCTGCTATTTGTAACCACTTCATCAAGGACTGGTGCATGTGTGCAAATAAACATTTCCAGTAGCATTATAATCAGTCTCTAGACTCACTATTATTGATTGTTAGGCATGCCATGGATGCCTAACTACAATCTCCAGACAGTTTCCAAGACCACAAACCAAGCCTAGAATGCTGACAGATAACACAATTATCTTCCTCTTCAATTGAAAAGGAAGGCATATTTAAAGAATAAGATAGAACCAGTCTGGGAAAAGTCAAGTAAGCAATTTGAAAAAAAACTATAAATAATTTGTGCCTGTTCCTGGTGAAAGAGGATTGAAAGAATGTAATGAAGGAAAATGGATTCTGACTTCTTTCCAGTTTCTTGAGCCTTCTTGCTTAAGATTCTTCCTCAATAATAACTTTAACCTTCCACCATGAACACTGCAACTTCGAGTGAGATGAGATGATCAGATGTGGGTCAGCTGAGGGACGAGGGTCAAGGCTACACCTTCTGTACGGGGAAACTGGTTAAAGACAGATAGGCTCACAGCATCACCTTCACTATCAAGAACCAGCTTGTCAGTCACCTTACTGAGCTACCTGTGGGAATTAATGAATGTCTTATGATATGACCCTCCATCTTAAACTATACAACAACCAATATGTCGGCATCATCAGTGAGTCTGCCCTAACAATAACGTCAAAGAACAGTTCTACTCCAACCTGGATCATGTACTAACACTCACAAGGAGGACAAGATAGTTCTCCTGGGTAACTTCAACGCCAGAGTTGGACATGACCTGGAACTCTCAAGTAGCATCACTGGGAACGAAGATGTATGGAAAGCCAACTCCAACAGCATCCTTCTCCTTAGCAAATCCATGGAATATAGTCTTGTCATCACAAATGCCATCTTCAGGCAGCGTGACAAATACAAGATCAGGAAAACAGACCTTATGACTCCAGT
>NW_017729022.1:33219427-33227133 GCF_001723915.1 Gavialis gangeticus | reverse complement strand
GACAGGCTGAGAGCCACGGGGCTCTTTAGCCTGGAAAAGCACAGGCTCAGGGGTGATCTGATGGCCACTTATAAATTTATCAGGGGTGACCACCAGGATCTGGGGGAACGTTTGTTCACCAGAGCGCCCCAAGGGATGACGAGGTCGAACGGTCATAAAGTACTGCGAGACCTTTTCAGGCTGGACATAAGGAAGAATTTCTTTACTGTCCAAGCCCCCAAGGTCTGGAACAGCCTGCCATCGGAGGTGGTTCAAGCACCTACATTGAACACCTTCAAGAGCAAACTGGATGCTTATCTTGCTGGGATCCTATGACCCCAGCTGACTTCCTGTCCTTTGGGCGGGGGGCTGGACTCGATGATCTTCCGAGGTCCCTTCCAGCCCTAATGTCTATGAAATGTATGAAATATGAAAACCTGGAGGCAGCCTTGCTCTAAGAACTGGCACCTCCTCAGTGTTATTCTTAAAGCCTGGGATGGAACGGATGTCCGTATCAACCAAGCCATGTGAGGAGCTGATAACCATTTTTGGAGAAGCAAGGAAGTTTTTAGGAAAAGTTTTAGGAAAAGAAGGAAGAAGAGCAGCAAAATAAGGACCCTGGACTTCAGAAAAACAGACTGATTCACTCAGGGATCTGATGGGCCAGATCCCCTGGGAGGCCAGTCTGAGGGGGAGAACAGTCCAAGATAGTTAGCTGTATTGTAAAGAAACTTTACTGCGGGCATAGGAAAAAACCATCCCGATGTGCAGGAAGACAAGCAAGTATGGCAGAAGACCAGTTCGGCTTAGGGAACTCTTTAGTGAAACTTGGACAAAACTAGGGAGGAATATACGAATATTATTTGGGCACACAAGGATACAATCAAAAAGGCTAAAGTAAAATTGAAGTTGTAGCCAGCGGGGGACATGAAGGGTAACAAGAAGGGTTTCTAAAAATCTGTCAGCAACAAGAGAAAGATCAGTGAAGGCGTGGATCCCTTACTGAATGGGGGAGACAACCTAATGAAAACGTTGTGGAAAATGCCTTTTTCACCTCAGTCTTCTCAAGCAAGATCAGCTCCCAGACGACTGCACCTGGCAGCACAGTTTGGGGAGAAGATGAACAACCAACAGTGGCAAAAGAACAGGTTAGGGACTGTTGAGAGAAGCTGGGTGTGTACAAGTCCACGGGTCCAGATGCAATGCACCCGAGGGTGCTAAAGGAGATGGCCAATGTAACTGCAGAGCTGCCAACCATTATCTTTGATAATTCATGGCGATCAGAAGGGGTCCTAGACAACTGGAAAAGAGCAAATATAGAAGCAATTTTGAAGAAAGGGAAGAGAGGCTTTGGGGAACTACAGACAGGTCAGCCTCACCTGAGTCCCTGGGCAAATCGTGGAGCAGGTCCTCAAGCAATCCCTTTCTAAGCATTTGGAGGAGGTGGTGGTGAAGGAGGTCAGCATGGATTCACCAAGAGGAAGTCATGCCTGACCAACCTTATTGACTTCTATGACAAGATGACTGGCTCCATGGATTCTGGGAGAGCACCAGACATCATACCAAACCTCTGGATATGGTCTCCCACAACATTCTCACAAGCAAGCTAAGTCCAGGTTGGATGAAAGGACTAAGGTGGATAGAAAACTGGCTGTATCATCAGGCTCAAAGGGTAGTAGCCCACCCTATACTGTGCAAATCTGAGGGTACACACCCCGCTTGCCGTCCTGAATAAGTGGCAGGAGTAGGGGCATGAGCCACCAGATGAGTGGCACACAGCAGCACCACCACCATCTCCCTACCCTACGCCCCCCGAGACAAGCCGGGACATCCTGTGCCTGCCCCACCCCAGCTGGGCAGTGCTTGCCCCAGTCCCTGTCCCAGCCATAGCCCCACTCCCTCCCTCACTGCAAGGGGGCCTTGATCTGCCCCCACAAAGTCCTTCCCATCCACCACAACAGACTTAACAGCTGCAAGCAGCTCTCCGTGCTGCCAGGCTGTGCTCCTCACCATGCACGTGCTGCACTGCAGCTGCGCACATGCACAGGCATTTATCAGCCATATTATCGGCCATATCAGGCCACTTTCCAATACAGACAATTTTCTTTATATCAGTGCCAATCCAATATCAGACCAAGCTATCGGTGTACCTCTAACAAAAATGGCACATGACTTCTGAGGAGAGGTTGAGGGACCTGGGTTTATTTAGGTCAGGAGAAGAGCAGACTGAGGTGAGGTTTTAATAACAGCCACCTGAAGGGTGGTTCCAAAGAGGATGGAGTTAGACTGTTCTCAGTGGTGGCAGATGATAGAACAAGGAGCAATGGTCTCAAGTTGCAGCAAGGAATGTTTAGGTTAAATATTAGGGAAAACTCTCTCACTAGGAGGGTATTAAAGCACCGGAACAGGTTACTGAGAGAGGTTGTAGAATCTCCATCCTTGGAGGTTTTTAAGCTAGGCAAAGCCTTGTCTGGGATTATATATTTGGGGATGGTCTTGCTCCTGAGGTCCCTTCTGACCTTAATCTTCTCTGACTGGTGCACATATCACTGTCTTGTCAGATCCATTGTGAAAAATCAGCTTGCTCTGAAACACTGAAAAAAGCCATAAGTTATACAAAGGTCTCTCAGCACCAAATCTCTTCAAGACCCGAACACCTATAAAGATCTCCAACAGTGTCTTCACAAAAAGCTCTCTGTCCCGTACACAAATTAAGGCAATACTGAAGAACTCTGGAAGGGTTTAAATCCACCATTCATATGGCCTGTGCACTTCTGAACCATGAGTCCACTGGGGCAGATACCAGCCAAATTTATCTCCTCAGAACTCGTAAAAGGGATCCCTTACCAACCCTCCTGTTCCAGAAGTCTGGCATGCCATCAAGGAAGCCAAAAACAAAGCTATTGGACCAGATGGCATATCTGCTGAAATCTACAAGGCTGGTAGCAAGGAACTGGTACTGAGACTCCACAGATTTTCCCTACACATTTGGAAAAATGAAGACATCCCTAGGGACCTGAGCAATACCAACAATTGTGACCGTCTTCAAGATAGCAGATAAGCCTGCGTGTGGGAACTATTGAGGTATCACCTTCCTTTCCACAGCAGGGAAAAATGCTTGCCTGCATCTTCTGAACCATCTTCTGCTCCTTGCTGACTAAGTCCTGCCAGAATCTCAGTGTGGTTTCAGACCATCCAATGGGACAACTGGCATGATCTTTGTTGCCCAACAGGTCCAAGTAAAGTGTTGGGAACCACACCAGAACCTGTATATGCCCTTCACTGATCTCACCAAGTCCTTTAATTCCATCAGTCACAAAGCCTTGAGGAAAATACTGGCCAGATTTGGATGCCTGGAAAAGTATATCACAGTCCAGAGGCTTTTCTACCACCAGATGACTGTGACCATTCTATGCAGTGGAATTGGAAACAGACCCATTTGTCATCCTAACTGAGGTCAACCAAGGATGTATCATCGCCCCAATTTTGTTCTCCATTTTTGACCATCATACTGGTTCTTCTCATTAAGGACTGCCTTCCTTCCAGAATTGACATTAAATACTAAATGAAAGGAGGGCTCTTCAATCTGGGGCATTTTCAGCCTAGGCCCAAAGTACTCAAAACAATCCTTGACCTTCAATATGCTAAAAACTATGCCATCCTTGAGCATACTAAGGAAAACCTCCAGATCACACTGGATCTTTTCAGGGAAGCCTATCAAACTTTAGGCCTCTCTCTCAACATTAAGATGACTGAAGTGCTCTATCAGCTTGCCCTGGGCCATGAATGTAACCCTCTTCACCTCTGTTCCCAAATTACCATTACAGAAGAGACCATGAAGATAGCTGAGCACTTCCCCTACCTTGGTAGCCACCTCTGAGTGAATATTGATGAGGAGATCAAGCAAAAGATCTGGTGTGCAAGTGCCTCCCTTGGGAAATTGCTTCAGTCTGTCTTTATTGATCATGATGTCTGGAAAGACATCAAGATCCAGGTCGACAATGCAGTCATCCTCCCCACTTTCTTATGGAAATGAAACACGGGTGACCTACCATCATTATCTCAAGAGTCTGGAGAGGTATCACCAATGATGCCTCCAGAAAATCCTCCACATCAAATGGGAAGATCATGGTACAAATGTCAGCATCCTTGCTGAAGGGAATGTTACCAGCATTAAGTCAGGGATCCTCAACTTCACTGGGCCAGACATTGTGAGGATGCCTGACACTCGACTCCCAAAATAAGTACTCTACTCCCTATTTAGTAATGGCCTGAGATCTCACAGTGGCCAGAGGAAATGCTATTAAAGTCATACCTCAAGACAATGGATGCCGATGTCAAGACTTGGGAGGAGCCAGCTGCTGACCAACTCCAATGGCTGCTCGTTTTGAGGTAAAGCATCTTGACCTTGAAGCAGAAAAGAGAGCAGGCCTATGGCCAACCCTCTCCTGCAGAACAACCTGCAGCTTGTGCAGATGGGTCTGTGACTTAAGGACTGGACTTTTAAGTCATTTCAAGGCCCATCAATAAGCCTTGTTAGAGATGATCCTTAATCGAGGGATTGCCGACAACACAACTCTCCCTAAAAGGTCAGCATATAATTAATGGAACAAGAAACAACAAGTTACTCAGTTGTAAATAGAGTTCTTAGAAATTTTCTCTTCATATTTTAACTTAGGGCAACTACCAACAGTGCACTCTCTCTCAATGTTCAGAAGATGAAGATATGGGAGAGGGCATAACCCACTCAGCTCCTTCCAGCAGTTCTCTCAAATCCAAGATTATAATTAGATCTCCAAAGATGGGAGGAAGGTAGATAGGGAGTACATCCAAGAACTAGGTTACAAATAAGTAAACTTTTTTTTTTTTGCGCAAAAGCAATTTTCACACGTTCCCACTCACTGAACACTTTAAGTAGTCACTTCCCCTTCAAGAACACTGGGACAAAAGTGACCTAATTAAGAGGGACTGAAGTAGTCAACATCTGACTGAACACTAAGTCCAAAGACTAGGGTTTTGCAAATAAATCTGTGAAACAAATGTACTTACGGAATAGTATCGAGGGCAACTTGGCTCTAATGAAATGGGAACACAACTTCTCTGGGGACAGAAATGGATGCTTTTGCTGATGGTCTTTCCTTTATTGCATACCACATTAATCATAACTGAAATATTAATTAAAGAACATTCTCCAGCTGTATCAAAGGAGGATTTCAGAAGCTGTACACCAGTTATGGGAAGATACCTTACAAGCAAAAAAACCTTAAGCAGCAGGGGGATATTGGTCAGCCGTTTCCTAACTCTCTTTGAGCAACATGTGAACACAAATTGGCTTCAGCGAGAAAATAGGTGTGAAATAGATCTTAGATCAATGACAGGAAAACCTTGAAAATTTCTACTGTAGAAGATGCTCCAAAATAATGTGAATTGGACATGTGGCTGGGGCTACATTATTACTTGCACAAATTGTTTAATTCTTTCATGTACAAAGGTAAAGCCATCAGCATAAAGGTAGTTCTGAATAATGTTCTCCATACTATGTAATCTACAGATCTAGGCTAAAAGGAAAAGAGGGGAAACCCTTTTAGATAGTAAAAAGGGCTTCCAAATTTGCTGTAGCTTCAACCATGTGAGGAAACTAGAATTACCTGGGCTCTGACCTATGTCATCTTAGTAATTACTCTGAACAAGGAAAAAGAGAGAGCACTATGTTCTCAGTTTGTTAACAATAAATCCAAAATGCACTGATTCTTTTCCCATACTTCTGAAAAAGGTGTAGGATATATCATGCTATATCTGACTGCAAAACTAATATCCACCTAAACAAGCCTCGCAAGTTGGTCTCCTATTAATAACCACTCTAATGGCTGTTTGTAAAATTCTGTTATGTTTTTGCTCAACTAATCTGCAAGACTGTTCTTTCCCTGCTATATAGGATCTATAGGGTAAATCTCAGGTTGAATGCACCCTTCTCATACAGCCACAACGTCCTTGCTTGTTTGTATAATAAATGGTCATCAGCCTGTAATGAGGCAGAAAAAGCTTTGAAAGCCTGCTCTCAGCTCTAACATGTCCTGGAAATACCAGGGACTACAAACTATCAATTTGTGAAAATGTACTCTCCCATCCTGGTTGACAGGATCTGATGTGATCGTTACTGATAGGGCTGAAGTGTCAAAAATCACTCCCCTTCATAGCAGTTAAAAACTGACTAACACAAGAAACATAGCAATAGTTTTTTGACATAGCTGTAGTCCATGTTATAGACTACTAGGGGCCAACTTTCCTGGCAGACAAGGTAAGCCCTGTACTCTGTGAGTACCATTCCAATTCCTTTCCCCTGTCTGATCTATTGTTCTGATCTCTTCTCTGTCCTACCTGCCATTGTTCTCCATGCCTGATCTACTGCTCCGTTTTTTCTTGCCTGCCTTATCTCCTGCTGCTCTCCCAGCTTCCTATCAGATCTGCCACATGCCACAGAAAGTAGTTGTACATGCAATTTGTGGCACGTGCCACAGGATGACCACCTCTGTTACAGGAATCCAAGTCTGAACTATAATTCTTTGCCAGCCAGCACTGGAGAGAGATCACATATTGAACCTATCTAGTCATGGTCAGAAAGGGAATCTAAGAGGACTTTGAGACATGTCTATGATACAAAGATTCAGGCAAGCTTGGCTTCCCCCTGCAGAGGCAATACTTGCATCTGGTTCTGTTATTTCTTTTGAGCCCTAAGGCTGAATGTATAACATGTTTAAGCATCACAAGAGACTTCATCCGTCCACAAGGTAGGCTAAGTATCTTACGAGTATTTAATGCCAAAGAGACCAAGACATGAGGCACATCTTCCCAAGCCAACCTTTCAATCCCTGAGCATCTCAAAGGATCTCATTAGTGGAAGTGTCTGCTTCTTCACAGCTAATTATTAAGATTTTAAAGAAAAGAAAACTAAATACTAAATAACCTTTTCTGTTAGAACCTAAAATACCTGCTAATAGTGTAAAGAGGCATTGTCCAAGCTAAGAAATGGGACTGAAGATCCTGATAAGTTCTTGATTTTTTTCAACCTATGGTGGCTAGAAACAATTGTGGTGACTGGACTGCCACACTTCAACAGTCTCACTCTCCAAACATCCAGGAACAGTGAAGAGAGGACTAGGAAGGCTCCAATAGACACTTCTATTAGACAGTTTCCAATTGTGGACCATTTTTCCAATCTATTCAAGTCACTGGGGATCCTAGACCTACCCTCCAGAGCGTCCGCAACACCACCAACTTGGTATAGTCCTCACGTTTGCTACGCATTCTCTCAATTCCATCATCCAAACCATTAATAAAGATATGAAACAATACCAACCCAGGACAGACCCTAGGGAAACTCCACTTGATACCGACTCCCAACTAGACACCAAACCATTGATGACTACTTGTTGGAGTACAATGACCTAAGTTATATATCCACATTAGCGTACTTTCATCTACTCTGTATTTCAGTAGCTTGTTAATGAGAACGTCAAAGGAGATTGTCAAAAGCCTTGACAAAGTCAAGGTACATTACATCCACTGTTCTTCTCTCATTCACAGAGCCTGTCACTTCATCATACAAGGAAATGAGGTTGGTCAGGAATAGCTTGTTCTTAGTGATGTCACGCTGGCTGTTCCTGATCATCTTGTACAACTCTAGGTATTTCACAATGGATTCCTTGAGGACCTGCTCCATGATCTTT
>NW_017729022.1:33217065-33219416 GCF_001723915.1 Gavialis gangeticus | reverse complement strand
ATGGATTCCTTGAGGACCTGCTCCATGATCTTTCCAGGTATGGAGGTCAGACCAACTAATCTATAATTCCCAGGATCTTCCTTCATCAATTTCTTAAATGGGCATCCTTTTCCAGTCACCAGGACTTCACATGACCTCCATGAGTTTGCAAACAGGATAGCTGGTGGCTTTGAAATTACCTCAGTCAATTCCATCAGTACCCTAGGATGCATCCCATGTGGCTCTGCCAACCTGAAAGCATCTAGCTTCTTTAAGTAATCCCTAACCTGTTCTACTACCATAGGCTTTTTGTCTCCTTCCTTATCTTTGCTGCCAACGACACACGTCATCTGGTAGCGCACTTATTTGTGAAGACTGAATTAAATACAGACATTAAACACTTGAGTGTTCTCTGCACCATCTATATCTAGAGTGCCTTCCACATTCTGTAAAGGAGTTAATATTTCTCTCACTCTCTTCTTACTCTTGACATATTTGTAGAACCCCTTTTTATTGCCCTTTGCAAGACATCTCATATTGTACTCTGGCATTCCTAATGTTCTCCCTGCATACCCATGCTAGGTATTTATGTATAGAGCAGCCATATGAGCTTTGGGCACTGTTTTATTTAAGTTCAACACACCAAACTCCTCTAGATGCCTCTTATAAGAGAATCTCTCCACTCCCTCAATCTTTCAGAGTCTTTCTTTGCACCCCCTCAGTCTGATTTTTTTTTAATTTGTTCTTGGATTGGATACTACTCTGTTTTCATTAGTGACTAAGATGATGAAACAGCAAGTGTACTTATTAAAAATTTGCGGATGACAGCTTGGAGGAGCAGCAAGTTCCTGAAGGATAGAATCAGAATTCAAAATGATCTCAAAGTAGAAAAAATGGTCTGAAATAAAATGGATTCAGTAAGAACAAGCACAAGGCAATACACTTGAATATAACTATTCAAATCACATCCATGTAAAATGGAGGAAAACTGGTGAAGCAGCAGTTTTGCAGAAAATGATTAAAGGATTTCCCACACCCCACTTTTGCAGTTCAGTTGTCAGTTCCCTGGATTCCAGGATAATCCCGTCTTTAAAGCATCTAAAGCCAAATCAAACAAACCAACCAGTCCTCTCAGCCTGTGGCATGTTAATCAAAGTATTCCTAACAGCATGAACCAATGTGGACTTGCTGTTGTGGCAAATAAAAGAGTAGTGATAACATCCCTGTAATGTATGTCACAGGATTGTGGGTAACATGTCTTCTACTGTCCCTTCTTAAGTATTAGCACCATCCTTGGATTTTGTACACCAGGGCTAGTAACTCCCAATAAAACCTAAGAGACAGTAAGCCATGTTGGTCTGAAGTCCAGCAGGATGGCAACTTTCAAACTAACTGTTTCAGTGAGCCATGCGCTTTTCTGAGGAAATTCAGATGCTAAGAATGGGACTTAACATCTAACAAAGCATCTGATGGAGGAGGTAGCTCAAGCCTCTCTGAACCAGTTTGTCTAAATTAGTAGTTTTCAACCTGTGGTCCGTGGACCCCTGGGGGTCTGCACACTATGTCTAAGGGATCCACGAAAAATTACCGTGATCAATCAAAAGCATGTGAATACCCATACTTACAATTCAAAGGGGTCTGCACTTCCATTCAATGTTTCCAAAGGGGTCCGCACCTCCATTTGAATTTTTTTAGGGGTCCACAAATCAAAAAAAGGTTGAAAACCACTGGCCTAAACTGTTATCCTGCCCTGCTTTCTGCCAGTAAAATGTAAGGACTCCTAATATTTAATAATAGCAAGTTTAATTTACACTCTTACCTTTTGTGGGAAAGTCACTATTGAATGCATTGAAGTCAAAATGGTTCCTTGCATAAACTTTACTACTAGCTTTCCTCCAGGCCAGTGGTTTTCCTTTCAGTACAGCCTGCGATCCTTTCCCTTCCTACCAGCTCCTTACCCAAACAACAATTCTAGCATTAATCCCAATCTTCTCCATCTTAATGATTCCCCATGTGACCCTGCATTAAAACAGTATCTTTAAACCCAAACCAATTCAATTTACTTTATCTCCTTTGTCAGCTATCCTATCAAAGAAAGGTAAAAAGCATAGTCTGGCATGGTCTAATCTTAGTAAAAATCAGAAGTATATAGAAAATGCCATCTATGTCTTTAATTTGTGTTTCTTTTAAGCATACTCTAAAGCCTTAGATACTATCAAACATCTAAATCAGGACTGTCCAATATCTGAGTAGCCAGGGGCCATAAGCCACGCCAGCAACATGCCATGCAGTGCAAGGCATGCAGTGGGGACTCTTTCTACACTATGCCACAAGCTCCACCTCTGCCACCCACCTCCCAGTGCGGTGGCACC
>NW_017729022.1:33213702-33217054 GCF_001723915.1 Gavialis gangeticus | reverse complement strand
GCTCCACCTCTGCCACCCACCTCCCAGTGCGGTGGCACCTTAGATCCCCCACCTCCCAGCTGCAGGACCCCTCAATGCCATGGGTTGTATCACCCCACCCCCTCAGAAGCAGGAAAATAGGCGGGGGGGAGAAGGGGAGTCCAGCAGCAGGAGAGTGATTGGGGGGAGGGAGGAATGGTGCCTGGAACAGATGCCTATGGGCCATAATTTAATCCCTAGGAGGCCTGCATGTAACCTGTGGGCTGCCAGTTGGACAGCCCTGGTCTAGATTACTTTGTCCTTCCCCATAATCACTATGTTTACTATTCTCCAGTCAAATAGTACTACTTACAACTGAATGGGCTTGATTTTAACTGCTTGCTGCTGGACTTGCAATTTTACACAGCAGTTCTTCCAGCTGTATGGAATGGGAATTAGCTAGTTCTCCCAACTTAAGCACACTTGCCATTTCAAGTTTGCTTCCTCTTTGGAATTTTAAATTTTCAATTTCCTTTCATTCATTTCTATTAGCTCTTTCGGCTAGACATCTTTGTTGCAGAAAACTGAGGTAGAATCTAGTTTTTGAGCCACAAAACATTATCTTTAATCTTGACCCCATGCTTACCAGTAGTCAATACTTCTTCCTTTGTTCTCCTTTTGTTTACATGGCGGAAGAACCATTTACTATAAGTTTCCTTTAAAATAAGAGCATCAAATTCCCTTGGCTGCCTCCACTCCAGGATGGAGTGGGGTGAATGGCAGCAGGATTAGCTGCTACTGGTTCTTGAGCTGCAGGGATTTAACACAGCCATCACTTGCCAACACACATCTGCAAAGAGGTGGTGTATGCCAGAGTTTTGGGGCAGGCCCTGTTCCTGCTCACTCTATGCCTGAATTCCCAGCCCCATGGGGCAGGTAAGGACCCTAAGGCCATATCTCCAACACCTCTGTTTTAAAAGATCTACCTCTGGCAATTTTCTTCTGCATCCAATATTTTCAGATTTCCAAGGTGTAGCATTTTTTCCTTAAGTCACTCCCTCCTCTGTTCTATGAAGGTTTTTTGATTACACTAATTGTCCTTTTAGGCACATTTTCGTGGTTAGATTGGAACCCTTTCCTACAGGTTTTACCTTTATCTTCCAAATTCCTGACATGTTTATACCTTTTACTTAGGGATTACAATACTCTTCCACATTCAAATGCCTACTCTCTTAAAGTGTAGCTGACTTTATTAAATAGTTGTTCCGTTTTTTTGTTTTTTTTTTGCCTTTTCACAACCAAAATACCTGTTTGCTTAATCTTCTACTTAAAATTTAACCTGAATCAACTCAGAATCATTCACTCCAAGCAGAAGGCAGGGCAGGGTGGCACCTTAGAGACCTAACTCATTCAGAAAAGCAAGAGCTCTTACGTGGGGCTTTTTTTAGGGCATTTTTGTTCAGTAAAGGCTCATGCCTCTGAATAAATTAACTTTCTGAAAGTGCCACCCTGCCCTGCTTTCTGCCTTGGACTAACACAGCTAACTACCTCACGCAATCCAAGGATTGTTGTTTTTAAATTGACAAGCCACACAAAAACCAGCCTTAAGATAGCATGATCTCTTGATGGTTCTATGATTATTTGGTGAAGAAAAGCAGTCAGCTATAACATCCAGGAGTACATGGGCCATAACGTTTTTAACAGCATTTGTTCTACAGTCTATATCTGACAAGAGGCACATCTGCACGTACAATTATGCAACTGAATAAACTCTGGTGTAATTTGAGCCAGAATAAACTAATCCCAATGCCACAATCTACATGTGTCTTTAAGCGCAGTAATTTACCCCGCTGTCAGATAGTACCAGTGTCCGACAGGATTATCCTGAGCTGGAATAAATTAATCTACTGCGCCCTAACTATGGCCCACATGTATATGGTGACACACGTAGACTGTGCAGTAAATTAGTCTACTGTGCATTAAAGCACATATGTAAATGCGCCCAAGGTGAGCTAGGTTTCTGACCCATGTAATTCACAACCTGTTGAAGCTAAAAGATGCCCCATCCTCATTGGAGACCAGGGTAATATATGCAATTATAAACATGCAACTACAAATCGCTGAAAATTACATAAAGGCAGGCATGACCCAGCAATGGATATAAAAGTTACTGTTGATGATGATGATTTTTTTTTGCAAGTACAACTACCACTACCTGGCAGCCCTTCTGACAAGTGGAGCTGCAGTGACCATCTCTACTGATCTGTAATTTTACAACTTCAGAATACATCCTTAAATACTGAAGTCCAGAAGTATCACTTCTCAGACTTCCAAATTATACGATCACAAAATAATTCAGAAGAAAATCTAGTTAATGGTTAAACAAGCTGGGGATATAATTAATCAACAATCAGAAATATGAAACAAAAAAACCAGAGTACTAAAGGCCAAGTAATATTTTAAAATAGCAGCCAGACCCTCGAACTGAAGAAGTCTCATCTCAGTACCAAAAGGCTTCGAAGTAGAGTACCAGTTGCAGAACACAATGAGATAGTATTGCTAAAATAGGATCAATTATCGTCAATTATGACTATCTAGGATACCAAACAGTATTTTTAATTTAGGCGTTATCAAATCCTGTCTAATCATAAACTGTATGCTTAAACGCTGGTATAAAATTATGGGCTTGGCTCTTCATTATGTGCCCAGCTCCTCTACACTTCTAAGCTGGTTCAGAGGAGATGAAACCTGGTCTTACCCAATGAAAAATTTCTCCACTGAAAAGAAACTACTTAGCAAAATGAAGCTGGCAGAGCCACAACCTCTGGCAGCTATTTTCTCATCATCTGTGAGTCTAGAAATTACTGGGATCTAGGTATGTGACAGAGCTCTACTCTGCTAATCACTGTGGCTACTTGCAGATGTTAAAAACCAAAAAACCCAGTGCTTTACTTTCTACTCCACACACCCCTGCCTTGAGCCTAGCACATGCCCAGAAGAGGCAATGCATTAGTTGGACCTGGCTCACCTAACACCTGTACAGACTGGGTGCTTTAGTGGAGCTTTTTTGGCACTTTTATCTAATAGGTGATTACATCAGCTTTAGGTCAAAGTACTGTCCGGACCAAATTTTAAGTGTATGCTGGTAACACAAGAGTTAAGTTTGATCATGCGCAGACAAGCAGACAAGGCCTATGGAAAATTCCACAGCGTGCCCAGCATGTGCCCCCTATGCAACCCTTGGCTTGTCAATCAAAGCTGACCTAGTTTTGTAAGAACACGCATGTTCAGTTCTGCTCAGCAGATGAAGTAATCTGACCAGACGCATGCTCAGTCTACAGACTGCATGACATAATCGGACTAGAAATTTCTTTAGAGAAGACAAGCTGATTGG
>NW_017729022.1:33205541-33213663 GCF_001723915.1 Gavialis gangeticus | reverse complement strand
GTTAGCGAAAGAGAGAGTTAGAGAGACTTTTGGGGGGTTCTGACAGCGGTGTTGACAGAAAAGATTCGTCCTGAGAGCAGAGGCTGGCCTGACGGTGACTGCTCCTCAGGAGGGCTTTAAGCCCACTGGTCTCCTGTCCGAACCCTAAGAGCAGAGGCTGCTAATGCAGGGACTGCTCCTCAGGAGGGAGACCACGCTCAACCTGCGAACAGATACTGCCTTAGCAGAGACTGTCTCACAGGGAGAGATTCGACCCTGAGAGCAGAGGCTGCTAATGCAGGGACTGCTCCTCAGGGGGGAGACCACACTTGACCTGTTCAACAGATACTGCCTTAGCAGAGACTGTCTCACAGGAAGAGATTTGACCCTGAGAGCAGAGGCTGCTAATGCAGGGACTGCTCCTCAGGGGGGAGACCACGCTCGACCTGTTCAACAGATACTGCCTTAGCGGAGACTGTCTCACAGGAAGAGATCGAACCGATCCTGAGACCAGAGGCTGTGGTGGCAGGGACTGCTCCTCAGGAGGGCTTTGGGCCCACTGGTCCCCTCACAGTTATGATTTTGCGATTTATTCGATTCGTCTTGATCTGATTATTCCACATTGATCTCTGGCTAACGAACTAATTTCCGGCTTCGACCTCGACCACGATCCCACATCTCGACCACTGACTACGACATCATAACTTCAACCTCCACATCGACTTCGGCATCTTAACGACCACCTGTTTCGTCCATTTGGACTGGCGTCATGACATTCTACGTGTTACAGTTCTGTTATTTGTTATCCCGATCAATGAGCTGTTGACCAGCCCTGGGACTATCGAGTTGGGCAGCCGCCCCTAGCTCCGGCTAGAAAGCAAGGGCTCACTCGAGAACCCCGTGGGCCAACAGACCCCTTTGTCGTTCGTACATTCACAACTGTAACGAAAGCAAGTTCCCTGCCTACGCTCCAGTAGTGTAAGTAAATAAAATGCACGTGTTTTGAAACCACACCGTGTCCCTTACCGCTCAGACTCCTCGCCGCTAATCCCGCCTGTTCCGATCAGATACTGCTCTCGGGCCACCGTGACCTTGGGGCCGCTGTTCCCCGACAAGTACCAAAAAACCCCACTGAAGCGCCCTATCTATACAGACATTGGGCAAGATCTGGCAAAGTGACATGCTGCTTCTTCCAGTAAACCACACACCCAGGGGGCTGGCAGGGGGGAAAGGGGGGGTTGGTTTTGGTTTTTTTAACATGTACAAACAGTCTGATTGCTCCAAAACCATGGCACAAAGGGCCACAACTAGTTTCCTGATAGTTTATTTTCAACTCAGGCGAAACTGAGAATTGAGCCTAAAAGGCTTATTAGGTTGAAGAATACAAAGGTACCTGGGAGAGAGAGGGATGAGTCTGGCCATTTAAAGGATTTTACAATCTGTGGAGGTTAATTATTTTTTTAATCTGTACAAGAGAAAATATGAAAAAGTGTGCATGTTTTAAACAAGTCATGTACTACCCCTACCTTTCTCTCCCCCCCCTATTTTTTAAAAAAAATATTCTAAGTGAAAAAGTAAGAGATACAGTCGTATAGGAAACCCTTGCTATTCGCGGGTTTGGCATTCGTGGTTTCAAATATTCACAAATGCCGAACCCACATCTTAAATACACTTAAAGGAGCTCCTCGGGAGCTCTGCGCTTGCTACCGCTGTGCTCCCACCATTGCCAGTGCAGCCATGTCCCCCTCCAGCCACCAGGGGCACAAAGATCATGAACACAGACAGCATTCATGAACACAGTGCCTTAGATATAAGAACGTGTTCCCCGCAAATGGTGAGGGTCTCCTGTATGTATCTAGATGACAGGGAGGTGGCCAATACTTTGTACCATTTGCCAGTCTTTTGCAAGTGAAGAGTCTTTGAGGGACTTGGTATGTGGAAATAGGGATACTATAAAAAAACTGATCTTGTAATTCTAAAGTGATAGCAGTATGCTTAAGAAATTAATCTTATACAACCAGGATACATGAAAGTACTTGCCATCATGACATCTGAACTCATTTTTAATATTCATAACTGTTATTTAAAATACCCTCACAACATAATGGTAAAAAACTCAACTCCAGTGAGAACAGTGTGTGCTAAATGAGATTTATTTGAAGAGTACTGCAATTCATGAAGAGCAGGCACTATTAAAATGTCTCTGGTTTCTCCCTCCTACACACATCCTATTACTTATTTCAATACATGTGAATACATGGTATATTTTTCATTTACATATCTGCCCTTAAAACAAAACAGAAAACAAAAAAGAAAAAGGAAGTGTGCTTTAAATTTTAACATAATACTTCTTGTGAAAAGCTGACTCTTAATACCCTACTATTGCTTAAATGATATGTTCCAGAAGTGTGCTTTGAGGAGATAGGACATATCACAAGACTTGCAACATTACTAGTAAAATAAATTAAATCAATAAAGATCATTGGAGAAAGTTCAGTGTACCTCCAATTCAAATTTCCACTCTTTACCAAAGTAGCTACCTTCCCTATTAAGCTCTTTTAATATTTTACTTGGTTTGGTTTTTTAGCAATTATTCTAAGGATGCTTTTATACTTATTTAAAAATCAAGGGCCAAAAGAAAAGAACAGAACACAAGACTGCTCTGTGGACAGTGACTTGGGTTAAAAAAAAAAAAAAGGCCACATTAATGGAAGAGAAATATCCATCTTTATACATACCTTAGGAGAATAGGATCCATCTTCAAATGCTAAATTTATTTGAACATTGAGATCCAGTTAATAAACTGGACTGGGGGGTGGAAGGGAATAAAATGAAGGGTCAGTTCTGCTTTCATGTACATGAGCAAGCTGTGTTTGCTTATAATTAAACAAAGAATAAAAAAAAAACAAAAAAAAACAAAAACACAGCTTTAACACTGCAGCCCATACAGGGGCAAAGGTATTTTTCCACTCTGGTTGTTAGCAGCCTGTGGTCTTGTGTCCCCAAAAGCCATTGAGAAAAGTTATATGTTTGTAAAGTTGAGGGGACAAATGTGCACATTCCCTCATAGTGCTACAAAATGGCACAAGTGCTATAAAGGCATTCCAGTTTAAAACAGGAACTTTTCTGTAGCACTACATTTTAGATGTGTGTAAATATCTAAACACCCTTGGATGCTCCACTTGCTGGAGGGAGGGTGGGGGCATGCAAGGCAGGGCTGGGTCCTTCACAACCTGCCAGAAGCAAAGCTACAGCCCAGCCAGGACAGGACGCTGCATCTCTGTTTGCTATGGCAAGCTCTCGCAGAGCCTGCTGCTCTCATCTTGATAGCTTACTACCCTCCGGGGGGGAGGGGCAGCAAGGGTAAGGCTATTTATTGGTGCTGCAGCACACACCAGGGCAAGAGCATGCTCTTTGACAGCATACCAGCCCCCACAAGATGCTGAGAGCCTACCCAGCAGCCCTTCCACAGCAGGGGAGAAAACATACTATTACTCATTGGGCGTACTGAAGGGCTCCGCCGGGCGCACAGGAACAAAGCAGTAGCCCACTACTATCCCCTGGCTAGAAAACATACCTTTGTGGCAACTTTGCAGCACTCCAGCCAAGCAGCAGTGAATGGATGTACACCCCTCATACTTACAGTGCTACACATGAACATCTGTTCATGGCTTTAAAGTGCTTTCCTTAGACTGACTAGAGCAATGTACAGTAAAAAACAGAAAAACCTCCAAAAACAAGTTTCTCCAGTGCAGATTTTAATTTAAGTATGCCATCAGTTCTTTGGAAAGTAATGCAGATGCCAGTGCAAATATTCTAAGTCCTCTACTTATGTGCAAAAGGGTCATGTTATATTTGTCATCAAGAATGGAGCTTTGTCTGGGTCCACTATGAGAAAAATCTAGAGAGCTTCCATTTGCTCTACATTAAATGAAGTTGGTTCTTTAAATATGTCAGGGAAATGATTTTTTTTCCTGAACAGCACAGCCCTTGCATTAAAAAGGAAAAGCAGAACATCTTCTGAATCTCCTCCCCCCTACCCCCCCCATGCAGGTTTCATAAAGTACCTAACTGAAAGCAAACATCTAAGAATACATTGCCAGTGATAAAAAATAACACAAGAAAGCCTAGAACTAGTAGAAAATGTATAGTAGGTTTTTCTTCTCTCATTAATGCATAAATGTAGACTAACATCACAAATAAAGGAAAAGAAAAGGTCCCCTCTCTCCCTGCCAGATTTACCATGCACATGTTAATTACTAGGTGCACACCAATAAAGATTTTCTTGGCCAATACCGATAGCTGATTAACAACCAACCATATCGACCAATACCGATGCGATAACCGAGTTACAGGAATGCAGCCAGGCAGCATGGAGAGCAGCTCCGTGCAGCTAAATCTGTGGAGGCAAAGGGGCATGGGAGGGAAGGGGAACATTGACATGCTTTAGTTCACATCCCCCCACCGCCATTTTTAAGTGTCAGGACACCAATCCCCTGGACGAGCCCCTACAGCTCCATCCTGCTCCATGCCCCAGCTCCATTCACTGCCGTGGCTGGGCAGTGCTCCCAGCCCCTGCCCCACTCTCTCCCTCACCACAGGGGCCTTGATCTGCCTTATCCATGTTCCTTCCCCTGCACAGACTTACCTTCAGGGCACTGCTCTCCACACTGCCCAGCTGCATTCCTGGCCATGTGCATGAGTGCAGCTGCACACATGCACACGGTGTCTGGGGGCACTGGCCAGAAGGCATATTATATTTATTGTTGAACATTATTGGCTACACCGGCCAAAAAGAGCTGTTAAATTTTCTTTTCATCGATGCTAATCCAATATGCAACCAATATATTAGTGCACCTCTATTAATTACTGATTTTTCCATCAAGCTCTTATCTAAAGAGAAATTCTTTCTATTTTTTTTTATAAGCTACCTTCCCTATTAAGCTCTTTTAATATTTTTTTTACCAGATGTTACCGTGGACCTAAAACAGTTTACAGTATAACTGTGTTCACATAAATGTGTTTACTAATTTCAGAGCACATATTAGGCCGAGATTTTCCAGGCTTACTTCCTACTGAAAGTTTCTCTCGCCCCTGCATACTCTCCCACTTTGGCATTAAAAGAAACAACGAAAAAATTAAGTTTTTTACACTGTTAAAAAACTGATTTTCACAGGAATAAACAACAGTGAGAACCTACTACACATAAGTTAATTTTAAAGTGTTACAAAAACATTTTAATATAATTACAATGAGCACAATCAGCAACATTTAACTACACACTTAAAAATCGACACTGGTTCTATACATGAAAAGGTTTACAAGCTCAAAAACAGGCAGCAATTGTAAAATTCAGCAATGCTGAAGCATGTAATAGATCAATTCAGTAAACTACCAACACAAAGACTGGGAATGTAAAATCATATTAGGTCAACAAGTACTGAAGGAAGTTCACAAGCTCTACCAGAAAAAGTAGACAGTTTGCAAATTGTGTAGTGTAAACAATTTTCCTTTAAAAAAAAAAAACAACAAACCATGTGTGCACGCACACCAAATTAAATACAAAAAATTGCATGAATGCAAATACTGCCTCTAATGAAGCACTTACAAGGCTATACATTCTAAGAATAAAGAGTTCTACCCTAACATTAAATTGAGCTACATTTCACATCTGCAATTTGTTTTCCTTGATAAATGTTGTAACATAATGTGCAATGTAATGCATTCACATTAGAGGAGAAACATTGTTAACAATGCAGTGTATGTAAATGAAATATGAATAACCATCAATCAAAAAAGTTAATTTTATAAATGACTGGTTAGCTGCTACTATTACAAAACTGCCTGCGTGGATTAGCATAATAAATAAATTTTATATTGTAGTACAATACACTTACTGCTTTGTATAATATCTGGATTTTAAATGGTGACTCAGCATACTAAAAGATTTTAAATTGTTAGATAACTCTAAGGATAAACATATAGATCATGTTTAAGAAGCAATATGAAGAGATGCCAAGTTATACCAGATACTGCACACTTAGAGCCACAAAAAGCCTGAAGCCTACAGTTACTTTCTGACCACTGGCACATACAGTTTTCAGGCAAGAGAGAATCAACTTGAGGTCTTGGTTCCCATTTGTTTCCATGGAAGTGAACTGTAAATTAGTAAAATTAATATAAAGGCTTAAATGGAGTTGGAAAAGGCACTGATAATCTACAGGTTGAGCAGGAATATACAGATTTTCCACAGACTAGCTTTGTGGGGAGGAGAAAGGGGGAGGCAGGATATGACCTATGAAGTCTCAGTTTTTCATTTGTAAGTGGAATAAGTCAAATCATCATTTTGGTTATTACAACAAGCATTGATTTTAGTAATATTAAACTCTTCAGTCATCATTGGCGGAGCACCTGCCTTAAATTAGACAGCAGCTTTTGGGTATCTGCAGCTTGTTTTTAATGGTGCCAATAATAGCCAAATATCAATAAATAAAACATTGTGTTCAACTTGTATACATATACATATACACACATACATGTGGTAGATTAACAAAAATTAACATTAATTTCCTGTGAAACTACTAAATAAAGCCAGCCTGATACATACTCCAACTTGCCTGCATTAAGGCAGTAAAGGAACCTACATTTTGAGGCAGGTCCCCACTTTGCTTGCCGCCATGGACTAGAAGACTGCTAGGTCTGCCTGCCCTCCAACACGAGTGTGAACACACAAATCATAGCCTCCTTGATGATCATCTCTTTGTAACTTGTATTGCACTGGTCATCTCTTGACATTCATAGTGCTCACTGTATCTGGCAAGCTGACTTATCTCCTCTTTCACCTGCTGTTTTTTGAAAGCCTGAATAAAGACCACTCCCTAAACTCTCTTCCTTCATGACACCCCGCAGCTAACTCAATACTATGCCACACAGCATGCCACATACTTCAAAATCTCCTGGAATAACTTTTCTTTGTGAAAAAAAGATTACAGAACTAAAATGCAGCTTTCACAAATGCAAAATCAGGGTCTTAAACAGTAAAAATACAATTTTCTGCTGTTTTCCAGAATCTACACAATCTGCTTCAGCATGAAGCAGGTACCTCTAGTTATCTTCAGTATGGCTTCACACACACAACATTTTATCACTGAATAAATCTATAATTTTTCAGCCAATATTTTCTTATGAAAAATTGTATATTGTCAAATGCTTCTAAATTTCTTTTGTGCTCCTGTTACTTTCCAGTTCAGACACTGACAGGAATTGATTAAACTCGCATCAAGAACAACAACAGTGACAGAAAATAATTCATCTCAACTCTGTACTGTAACCTTCCATTGCTCCCAAGGACAGAAGGCTGCTCTCATAACCAAGAGTGCCATGTTGCAGGTGAAAAATAAAGAGCTCATCAAGTTCACCCCTTCCTGTAGAGTATGACCATGTGGCCCTTTTCGGGGGGGGGGGGGGGGGGAGGGAAAACAGCTTTATTACTATTTGCTGGACAATGTTCTTGATTGAAAAATCTGTTGTCTTTTCACTTTAAGTGGAAAAACACAACATAGGAGGTTGAACAAGAAGGTGTGGTGGGAGAACAACTCAGGTGCTTTGCTCAAGGTCCAGATGTATGAGTTTGTCCCTTGTTCCAGGCTTCTACCAAAGGCTGCTCCTTAACAATTCAATTGTGAATGGGTAGATGATCAGCAGGGATCCCACAAAGAAACATGGATTTTCCCTTTTGCCTGAGAAAAACACAGGTTACTCATTTTAACAGAGAAACATGTGGACTTTGCTCTTTTGCAAAGAGCTCTCTGCAGGCTGGCAGAGTTCCAGCCTGCAAGGGGCTGGGGGGAGCAGGAGGAGGGTGGTCTGGCAGGGGGTGCTACGTGGCAAAATGGTAGATTTGGCTGGCGGCTGGACTCCATTTCCCAGCAGCCCCTGCTTGCGTGACTGGGGCTTGTTTCCATGGAAACCCCAGCAGCAGCCACACTGTGATAGCACAAGGCCAGGGATTCTATGGAGACTGGCCCCAGCAGCACTGGCAGGGTGCAGAGCTGTTCCAGAGCCTGACTGGGATCTTGCAGCGGTAACAGGGTGGTACAGAGCCAAGGCAGAGTACAGCAGCATGGCCCGTGGGAACTGGGAC
>NW_017729022.1:33204590-33205292 GCF_001723915.1 Gavialis gangeticus | reverse complement strand
GGGGGGGGAGGGAAAACAGCTTTATTACTATTTGCTGGACAATGTTCTTGATTGAAAAATCTGTTGTCTTTTCACTTTAAGTGGAAAAACACAACATAGGAGGTTGAACAAGAAGGTGTGGTGGGAGAACAACTCAGGTGCTTTGCTCAAGGTCCAGATGTATGAGTTTGTCCCTTGTTCCAGGCTTCTACCAAAGGCTGCTCCTTAACAATTCAATTGTGAATGGGTAGATGATCAGCAGGGATCCCACAAAGAAACATGGATTTTCCCTTTTGCCTGAGAAAAACACAGGTTACTCATTTTAACAGAGAAACATGTGGACTTTGCTCTTTTGCAAAGAGCTCTCTGCAGGCTGGCAGAGTTCCAGCCTGCAAGGGGCTGGGGGGAGCAGGAGGAGGGTGGTCTGGCAGGGGGTGCTACGTGGCAAAATGGTAGATTTGGCTGGCGGCTGGACTCCATTTCCCAGCAGCCCCTGCTTGCGTGACTGGGGCTTGTTTCCATGGAAACCCCAGCAGCAGCCACACTGTGATAGCACAAGGCCAGGGATTCTATGGAGACTGGCCCCAGCAGCACTGGCAGGGTGCAGAGCTGTTCCAGAGCCTGACTGGGATCTTGCAGCGGTAACAGGGTGGTACAGAGCCAAGGCAGAGTACAGCAGCATGGCCCGTGGGAACTGGGACAGAACTGTGGGTGGCTTGTCTG
>NW_017729022.1:33192598-33204579 GCF_001723915.1 Gavialis gangeticus | reverse complement strand
AGGGGGAGGGACAAGGGAAACTCATGCCCCACAAATCTGTGCATGGGGCGGTGACAGGTGCAGGCTGGCCACTTCAGGCTCAGGCACCAGGGTTACAAGGGGCGCACAGCGACGACAATAAGCTTCCCCGCGTGGCCCCACTCTGCTCTGCCCTGCCCTGCCAGGTCCCCCCTACCAGACTGCAGAGGCCCCAAGGGGAAGGGAAGCAGGGCAGGGAGCCTGAACCTACAGGAGGCAACCCATACCTGCTCCCACAACACACACAGATCTGGGGGGCACATGCTCCACCTGTTCCCCAGGAGTCCATGCAGCAGAGGGGAGTCAGCCCCATCCCTTGTCCAAACCCTGTACTTCTCCTTCTTCCCCCCCCACATGCTGCACTTTGGCTGTTCTACCCACAGGGGAGGGGAAGCTGGGCTCCCTGCTCAGGCCACAGCAGCTGCCACCTCCCATAGGTGGCAGCTAGGGTTTCAGGCATTTCTGCAGGGGACAGGGGTCTGCAAACCCAGGTCCCTGGCCCTCTAGCTCTGGCAACTGGTGGCCCCCTCTGGCAGAGTCTAGCTCTGGCAATTGGTGGCCCCCTCTGGCACAGCTGGGGGGCAGGACATGGGGCTGTGGTTTGGGAGTGAGGGGCTTGGACCTGTACCCTGGTGAGCTAAGGGGGCAGGGGGAGCCAGTTTTCCATGATAAAAAAATCCCAAAATCAAATACCAAAATTTGAATTTATTTTACTATAGTGATTGAGGCACTGGTAGGTTTGCAAATTGCTTTAAAACTGTAAATATATCAATAAAACAGTGTGTATAATTGCCACCTATGTATAGTGGCGTTTCATTTTAATCGCACATTTGGGGAGTTTTAATCAGAGAATTTGCAATTTTTTAATCAGGGAAAATGAGAATCCCTGATGATCAAGCTTGAGGAACCGGGGATAGCTAAATATTATTCAGGCCATAGCACATATATACCCTGGCTACATGCACTGGCATGACTTAACCATTCTGGGATGATGAGCCACCTATGTTTGGGAAATGGACCTTGAACTTTGATGCATTACAATAAGTATCACGACTTGTTTTCCTCAATCTTCAAGCAAATGTGTCAGTTAGTATATTTGGTATCATCACCATGACTTGCCAATACTAATGACAATGTCCACAATAACAAATGTAGTACTTCAAGGGGGGGGGGGGAAGAGGAAGGGGGAAAAACGGGATTTAAATGAAGAACAACTATTAGATCAACTATCTATCATTAACATACTTATTCCAACCTTCTGGCACAAGATAGATCTTAAAAAGCACCCTATACCACGCACTTAGCTCTTCACAGAAAAGGCTAGATGTAATTATATTTAATAAGCAGAATTTGCTTTATACTATATGAAACATGATCCTAAGGTAGTGGAAACCCTCCGGATAAGTCTACCTCTTATATACCTCTAGTGTAAAATAGCACTAAATCACTTATGGCACTGACAGATGTGAAGATCCCTGCTCTAACTCACGGTGTTTAACAAAGTACCATGCACTGGAGCACCCCACCCCCCTTAACCAACAGACATTTACCTGTTGGGTTGGGGGAGTGGGAGGAGGGAGAGATCAAGCCCTCTTGCAGGAGGACAGCCAGCTGAGGAGTGGCCCCCCTTGCCCAGCTGAGGAGTCGCCCCCCTCCCCAGCCCTGTCCACCCTCCCAACTCTGAGGCTACCAGCAGGAAGGGAGCAGGAAGTCAGCAACTGCCAACTCAGGTTTGGCTGGCTTGAACTTGGAGGGGTAGGTAGAGGGTGGGCACAAAGGGAGGAGACTCCAATCCATCTACCCCATTCCAGCACAGGCCAGGGAAACCGGTTCCCCCTCCCTTCCTGCTGACGGCCCCAATTGCACAACAAAATGAACCCTAGGGAACATGAGTTCCCTAAGGCATCTCAAGTACAGCACCTTTGCCTGATACCTCATCTGAAGAGGTTAATTTTTTGCACAATCAGCCACGTTTAAAGCATTCTGCAGCTGTGCATGTGTCATGGCACAGCCATAGAGTGCTTTCAGGGGACTGATTGCACGAAAAATGTAATTTCTGTCTGAGCCCCTAGTTTCTCTTGCCTTCCTCAGAAAGGGCATTAGATTCTACTACTAAATGCTATTTCCTCCTCAAACATCCAATGGTACTTGTTTCTAGGTTTCTCCTGGAAAAAAAGAGTCCCTCCCCCAAGTGCATCATCATGATGCTGTCATTCTCTACCACCACCTAGCTACCCTAAAGGC
This sequence comes from Gavialis gangeticus, assembly GCF_001723915.1. Lineage (NCBI taxonomy): Eukaryota > Metazoa > Chordata > Crocodylia > Gavialidae > Gavialis > Gavialis gangeticus. The sequence continues at coordinate 33,202,317 of NW_017729022.1, read as the reverse complement.
ATCCTCTCTCAGGGTCAATTAAAATAAAATCTATACAGCTGACCCCTTCCATCTATTTCTGAGTTTTAAACTGTTACCCAATTTTGTGGTATCTGAAGGCACATCTAACACAAAGATGCCCAAGTTAGTATTCACTCAACATTGACCATCTAACCTTGAACACCAGCAAAAAACCCAAAAAACAAACACCACCACCACAGGAGGCCACAACTTCTGCGCTCTCTCACACAGATTCACACACAATAATACAGATATCTATATAACTCCACTTGGGGTAGGACTTTCTTATGTAAGAAAATATAAAACTCCAAGTGCAGTTTAGACCCTGAAAGAGAAGAGAGTATCCCTGAAGTCCAGTGGGATCTTCACTATTGATTTTATGTTAAAGGCTTTTCAGGCATCTACATGATGAAGTAGTGAGAGGGATAAGTTAGCCTGGACAGAATGCTACATAACAAGCCAATACTTATTTACTTTGACACCCAAGCAAGCTCAGAGAACTCTGCAGGACTATCAAGCCATGGAGACATCAAAAAAAACTTTACAGCTTCATATAAGCAGCCAAACAGTCAGTAAGGCAACCAGCCACCTCTTCACTCCCTGACCCAGATCCCACAAATATTTTTTGTAAGTATAAATTAAGGAACTCCATATCTAGGATGAGCTTTACAATAGAGGTAATACAGCACCCATAAGAAAGAGATACTTATTTTAATACTTATTTAGAAATGTCACCATGATTTATATGCATTACAACTTCAGAGCAGCAGTGAAAAAATAATTTAAAAACAAAACAAAACACTTAACCATGCTAGCTCTACTTCAAATCTGACACCTCAAATCACATACATCCAAATCGTATGTGGTCCACCCTACATAATAAATTATTTTAAAAAAATCACTAGAGAACAAGGAACACCCTAAATGGAAAGAAAAATATTTACTTGCCTGCCCCTGCAACAACATTTTGCTTAACCACACCCTTACAAAAAAGATGTGGTTTCCAACAACAGTAGTGTTTTTTGAAACTCAAATTTGGAATCAAGAATATAATCCATTAAGCCTGGATTGTTCATTCTGCAGGTGCAAGGTATTTAATTACATAAACGTGTAAGAGTACCGTATGTAGTCAAATATAAGATGACCCTCCAATAATTAGATTCTACACATGGAAAAATTTATAAGTGTGTTATAATATCCCAGGTGTAGAATCTAATTATTGGAGGTTTGCCTTGAATTTGTTCCCTTCCCACTGCACAAACACAAACTGCACAACAAGGCCCCAATGACCCTGGGAAATCACTGTAAGATGCAGACAGTGATAAGGGTAAGAGACATCATATTGCCCCTGTGTGGAAACAAATCTTCCACAAGGACCTAGAGAAGGTGTCGAACTTGAACTGGCAAGTAGCCCACAAGACACTCCTCATGCAGTCACGGAGAAACAGCGTGGGGCAGAGAGGCCCAAACTGCCCCAAGTAATCCTGCTGGTGGGAGGCAGAAACAAAAATCAACCACCCCCTCTGGGACTGCCTATAAGCCGGAGAGATGTGGAAGAGAGGTGCATACTCCTCCTGATGGTGACAGGGTTCATAACAATGACCAACAAGGTGGTTCTGTACGAGCACTTGGCTAAGCAGCAAGGGACCCTAACAGCCTGCTTTAGAGCAATTCATCTCCTGCTTCAGAAATGCTAGGAACTTGCTCATAAACAAACAGAGGACCTCCCAGTCAAGGGCTATATTAAAATGGGACTGGGTGAGGTGTCCTGGTACTGCAGGAAGACAATGGAAGACCATGGGCAAGAGATGGCTGACATCATGTGGAAGAGGAAGGACTGGCATAAAACATTCAGAGACAAGCCTTCCAAAGAAAGCGATGATGATGACGATGATGATGATAGAGACTATGATAAATACAGTAACAAGTGAAAAAACTGGGCAAACAGGCCAGGGACTTGGGAAGGAGGGTGGGGGAGGGGATCAGGAGAGGGGAGGTCACTGAAGTAGTCCTTTACATAATTCTGATGGTAATGAGGGTGTGTGTGGCAGTTTTGGTAACAGGACTAAAAATGGTGCAACTGTAAGAGTGTGTTGAACCACAGAGGACACAAGACAGGCTGATCGCTAGCTAAGCTTAGCTAGGTAGTTGATACTTTCCTTGCAAAACAACAAAAAACAAACAAGCAAGCAAACAAACAGGATTCCTTGCACCAGGGGAGTGTGTCAGAGCTTGCTCCAGCCTCTCCAACTGCCAGCCTGCTACTGCAGCATCTCCAGGCTGGGTGCTCATTCCCTCCTGAAGAAGCAACTTTTGGGGGGGCCTTTTTGTTGTTTTTTTAAAGGGACACACACACACCATGTTCCCATCGGTATGTCTGCGCAATATAAGCTGTGTGTTTTATAGTCATGCTGAGTGTTGGTTGCATTTAACTGGCTGCATAGTTGGTTTCCATTACTGAGCACATGCTCTTTTTGGCAGCAGCTGAATGACCCAGCAGTTCCCAACCTGTGGTACGGGTACCACCAGGGGTACAAAGTCAACCTGTCGGTGGTACACATTAACAGTTTTATTATAATTACTTTATATGAAAAAATGTGTTGGTGGTACTTAAGATTGAACTGAAACATATGCTGGTGCTACTTAAGGTTGTAGTGCTTTAAATTGGTGGTGCACAATCTGTCAGAGTTCAGGAACCACTATGATAGACAATGTATTTAAGGAAGTTTCTTTGCGTGCAATCATAAGACAAAGGGCTTCCCCCCATGCTGACTGGGGAGGGGGAACCTCCCTTTGTAGTTGAGTAAATATGGTATATTTTAATGTCTTCCCACTAATACAAAGTTAAAACTGCAAAAAAACCCAAAAAACTAAACTTACTGTGTTGCTTTGACAATGTCCCAAGTGCTATAATCATCATTGTGGATTTTCCGGCCCAGAGATTCACTGTATCCATGGCTATAATGACTTTGGGGCTTGACTTCCTGAGAGAGAAACAATGTTCAGAAATTAGGTTCAGAATCACTGCTGGAATTGTCATTTTAAAATTATAATTTATTTGGGAAAAAATTCCACATGCAAACAAAAGACTCCTTACAATGTCCAACTGAATGTCAAATAAAAGTTACTTAAAAATATGACCACAGTCAGTATACAAGATCACAATCCTCTATAGTTTGCACAATGTACCAAGGTACTCTTTAGCAAACATTTTTTAATTTAAACACTTAAAATTTGTCCTTAATTTTACACCACATCAAGGATATTGAAATATTTCTAATTTTATATTGGATACTGATTTAACAAGTAGAAAGGGAAGGACTCAGATCTTGCATCACAGGTCAACCTTTTTGCCATCGTGGAATGGAATGACAAGGTTGTAGTATGGCACAGGCAAAGTCCCCATTCCCAGAATGCTACTGATGCATTCTTGGTCTACCTGCCAGGTCCAATGGTTCTGCAGGCTATGGGTTGCCAACCCATCTTATACCAAGTTTCTTGGACACATGCTAATGCCACTTTTCAGCAAAATGGCTATCCCTCCCAGCAGGATTAATAATACCACTTCACTCTTCAACATTTTTAGAAAACACAGCACACCCCACAACGTTTCCAGGGATTCTTAACTTGCAACTTTTCAAACTGTTGGGATAAATAAATGCAGTTTTACCTATTACTATCATTTTAAAAAGCCACTACTGAACAACTTTATCTTCCAATTCTCCTCTACATAATGTACAATGTTAAGCTAGGTTTTTCACCACCCATGTTAGCATAGTAAGAAAATGTACACATCACATAGTCCTTAATCTATTTAATGAACAGCCTCACTAAGTATTAAGCTACCTACCAGAAAAATAAAAATATATAAGCAAGAGGTCAGTGGGGAAAGAGAGAAGTACAGCTCAATTTGTACAGTAATTTCCTCAGAACCTCTGCAGGACCCAAACGTTAGGGTGTTTATTAATATCCATTTAAACCCCAGTCCCCAAACACCATTTATTCATTCTTCCCCTCAGCATAAATCATGTACCCTTGGAAAACTCCATACAGGTAATGGAGCACTTGGAGGGTATATGCCATGAATATATTAAGGGAAGAGAAAGGAATGTGGGGAGCCAGCAAAAGAATGTGGTTGTACTTGAAAGTAGAGCTGATCAGAGTCTCACCTTCTTTTCATTTTCAAGATTCACAGATTTCAAAATACTGCTACTATTACTCAACCTACACACGTAAGACATGAACCCCAATTCTGAAGGACTGACTGGGTAGGGAGGGCAGGCTTCAGCCAGTAAATGCAGTAAGACTAAATATGGAAAAAACTGCCCGAAGTTTTCAGGACATAGTAATGATACACAGCATTTTTACTATCGTTCCACATTTTTAAAAAAATGCCTTTTTTGACAGCCTCCTGAAAAAACACACATACAGGCAGGGTTCTTTGGGTAGAAGTGATAACTGAGTTGGTCTAATAAAAGGTATAACATCTACCCAAAGAATCTTGCCTGCCTATGTCCTTACACCAATATGGCTACAACCAAAAACCCAGCAACAAAAAAAAAACATAGCATATAAATGGTCATATATGAATGCATACAGAGAACAGCCCAAAAGACCTGAATATGATTCAACCTATTTTTGGATTAGATCCATTTTCAATAATGTTCTATCAATTTAATGGAGTTTCTCCACTCTAAAAATTCTTAATGCTTCTCTTCCTTGATAGAGACAAAACCTTAAAAAAACCCACCAAGGGATAAATTCTTATAGTCTACAGCAGTGATTCTCAAACTTTTTGGACTCAAGGTGATCCTCAGAAAATGCCAGCTCTTAGTTTTCACTGATTTTTGACCCCAAAATAACAGAGCAATTTTCTGTTGCAAAGAACTAAGAAAGACCACAGCAGTTCATAATGTTTTCAACACTATGGATTCTCATTTTAAATCTCTGTGAGTTTATCTTGCAAGTCACGTCTGCACACCTAACAGTGCTTAATTTATGTGGTCCCTCATAGCACCCGTGAAAGGATCTCAAGGAAGCCCAGGGTGCCATGGCACCCTAGTTGAGACTCACTGGTCTACCCATAGATTTTAAGGCAGAGCTGCTGCAAAGGTTTAAGCATACAAAAGCAGATTCTAAACCGCACAATATTCCTGCAAACACTACACTCCATTTACACGGGTGCCAATTATGCAGCTAAGCAAATTATGTACTTCCAAAATCCCAATCCAACATTTTTTTGTCTACATTTAAACAAACTCCTGTTACCTGCATGTTGGCTCAGTGCATAAGCCACATTGGTGATTAGCACCTTTAAGACCCATGATCTACTTTGAAACATAATGGTGCTCTGGTTAACTGCACAGAAACAGTGAATGCGAAATAAATACCAAAAGGCTGCTACTAGGAACACTGAAGTTGACTGGAGCTAGTCAGCTACCAGGCCACTATTAGAAACTTGTGTGAAGTAAAAGAAATGAAGGTTCCCTTGGAGGAGGAGGAGCAACCGGATTTTGCCATAAACTTTTCAGCATAAATGTGCAAAAAGACCATGGCAGCTTGTACTTAGATGAACTACACAGTCATTTTTGCTAACTGCTATTAAGTTTTCTATTGTAGAACGTAGTTTTTAATGCTTCATCTTTCCTGAAATAGAATATACACTTTCTTACCTCTCTTCACAAAACACTAGACCCTTATGGCAGTAACCTAGCAAAAGTACAATTTATGATCTGCATGTGGAAGATTTAAAAAAAAAGTGTCAGTAAGACTAATGAGTTCATTATTCCACTGCAATGTGCTAGAACAGTATTTTCCAGCTATGGAAAATACTGTAATTCAGTGTCTTTGTGTAGTCGTATAATTAAATAAATCTGCATAAAAACCAAAGAGCTTAAGAGTTTGCATACTGCATCAGATAGAATGCATTTAAGAAAGAGCTTTCTACAGTAGCACTTCCATACATTTAATTAAACTGTCTTTTTATTAAATTATGTTCAACTTAAAAACACTTTCAAAGACAGTATTTTCCCCCAAATAAGTAACAAGGCATTAATTTTTTTTAAATAAGTAAAAATTATGTTTTTTCATCTGTGCATGGAAATGTTTCCAGCACCCTAGAAAACACTACTTATTAAAAGGCATTTCCTCCATGGGACAAACCAGCAAAAGATGATAATGACGCTCCTTCACAAAAAGACTGTTTGGCATGATGTAATCGGTCATTCTTCGGAGAAAATCTGATTCTGTGATCAACGACCTATATCCCAATATTAAAAATGGAAGAAGCACTTAAGCTAACAGACCACAGATACAGTTTGTCCAGGATAACAGATTTTATAGGCATGAGAAGTCAGTCTCAGTTTTCACTCTGTCAAGAACAGAAATATACCCTAGAAAGTGAACTGGCAGTTCTGAAGAGTTACATCATAACTAGACTAAACACCATCTCCAGGCTTGGTAGGATTCAATTTTTAATTAGTAAACATTGATAAACATAGATTTCACAGCAAACTTGCAGAGCAACTATATAGATATATATATAGCTAGATATATATCTAGCTATATATAGCTATAAATTTCCATCATTAATAACTGAAATTTACGGGAAGGAGACTGAGAAAAATGATGGCTGAAGGAGTGTGCAATGACAGGGTGAGCAGCCCTACAGAACAGTGTTGACTGTAGTTTGGACTGCAAGTCTCAGAAACCCTAAGAGACTGGAAACGGAGGAAAAGGAAGCAACAAAGTAGGCAAGAGCGCTACTGGCGAGCAGTGCCAGGACTGATGGCAGCTCTGCCACTCAGCTGGCAAGTCTACATCCCACACCACTAATTTCACGCAATCCTGAAAATTTAAAATTGATAAAAATCAAAATAAAAGCTTAAAAACAAACAAACAAACAAACAAACAAACAAACATCGATATCCATCATAATTATTAGAAAATAAAAACTGAATTCAGCCAAGCCTAACCATCTCTCAATAATAATGTTTGCCTTAAAGCAGCATGCAAGATGTTTGATGAAGAAATGCAATGGCTACATAGTAAGTCTTCAGTTTGTATATACATAAGTGATCAAGCCTCTCATTTCACAACACAACACAATATAATCACTTTTTTCCTAGTCTTTTCAAGTAATTATACTCAGAGAGAAAAATTGTTAAAGAGATAGCCCAGATTTCCATAAAGCTTGAAAACAGAATTTTGAATTTCTCTCTCTAGAATTCATCATCCTGAGACTCATTTCAGCAGGGTTGTAGATTTGTTGGATATCAATCAGTAAAAAGCAATTTTAAACATGTAGTAAAGTGCTGTCCAGGAAAGTTTGATTGCCATTATAAAAATAAGCTCAAACACAATATATTTGAAGCAATTCAGCCACTACATATCTTCACCCCACTCTATCCCTTCTATTCCAATTACTCACTAACAGTAAAAAAAGTTCACAACAGTATTATTTTTGCTTAATTTTAGATAGGAGGAAAAAAAAATCAGAAACAGACTGAGCCAGTTACATAACACAAGTTAAGTACTCTGTTAATGCATGGACCCAAATTACACTGGATAAATGTTTTATTGTGATTTCATAGAATAAACACATAGGACTCCAAAGAGAATTCCTCAGATTGTGCACAGAGAGATGACACTATTAAAAAGAAAAGTTATATCTTATTAGAGCAATGTCATGTAGCATCAGAAAACAAATGCAAACAACTAAGTATTAAGTAGCAAATATCAACATTCAAGAGTGAAAACTGTTTAGTGCCCAAACCCATCATTCTCAATCGTTTTAGATTCAAGGTGTCCTTCTGTAACTTCTCAGAAGTTAGTGGCACACTATTTAAAAAAATAATATAAATATAGTATAAATACAATCATTTTAAATATAGTACAGGTTTCCCTTGCTTTATGCTGTACAAGTGTTCCTTGAAAACGGCGCATAACTCAAATTTGCATAAAGGGATCTCACTTGACAATGTAACAAATAGGGATATGTTCCAAGACCTTGACTGTACTGACTCCCAGAGGCATTTCTACCACTTTTACAAGACAATTTTGGTACTCACCAACAGCAGACGGCACACACAAGCGCAGGGTGGTGGTAAATGCTACCATAAAGGGGATGGCAACTACAGAAACATGCGTTGCAGACAACAAGCAAGGAGCACAGATCCACACAGGAGACTATATATTGGTGTGCATCACTCCCACAATGCACTGTACAAAGCAGCTGACTGCAGGCTTCCAACACACCTCACATATAATGAATTTTTGGTATAAAAAGGGTCATTGCATAAGAGAGAATTCACATATACAGAATCAGCAAAACCCAAGATAAACCTGTATAAATAGCATAATATAAATAGTGTAATATTACTATTAACATATTAAATCATGTTATATATTATAGCATGGAAATATAACATAAATATAATATGGACTCCTTCAGGCTACCAGCGGGGACTGTTCCCCTGGCTTGGCCAGGCCTTGCACACTTTAGCTTCAAGAGTGGCACATGGATTTTCCACATGTGACTCCAGGTCACTACTGAGGGCCGCGGGAATGTATATGGCAAGCTTCACATACACCCCAGTCTCTTGCCCCTTCTGCAAGAAGAGGGAGACCCTGGTGCACATGACACTCAAGTGCTCCAGGCTGCAGCCCCTCCACCTCCAACTCCAGAACCTCCTCCTCCTGAGGTTCTGGTTGAATTTCACCCCCATCTTTTTGTTTTTGATCACCCCATCCACAGCCCCACCAAGTCCTGACCTCCTGGTCAACCTCCTCCTGGCCCTGCCCAAGTGGGCCCTGTACTTGACCAGGAAGAAGGCTCTGGCCAGGAAGGTAGGTTCCCAGAGACTGCAGGGCCACTTTCCTCTCACTTGTCTGTGCACGTTTCTGGGCAGAACACCAGTGGGCGGCGTCCACCGGTTCCTTGGATGCCTTTGAGGACCGGTGAGTGTGGCCCGGGGGGCTCTGCTCAGTGTCCCCCTCAGACGCACTCATTTTCACTTTTTGACCCTCATGTCACTCCTGTCCTGCTTTTTGCCTTTGTTGTCCCAAGAATTCTGGTGCATCTTTCACACATTAGCCCCACACAGTAGGGGCTATTAGTTAGCCAGGTGGGCCTTAGGAACCATGGTACCTGAAGGATACAAATACACAGATCACTACTGAGGACTGAGAACTGGCAGGTCAGTTTCTACTCTTAGTTTCCTCAGGAAACTTCCCCCGAACTCTGGTCCTGGGACCATAAGAGGAGACAAGGTGCCAGGCTGAACACATGGATACACATTAGCACATGGGGGGCAACAAAGAGGTCAGAGGGGCAAAAAGGTGCATGGAACAGGGCAGGATGCCTGAAGGGGAAAGGGTAGGCCAGGGGACATCTGCCAGGGCAGAGTCTTGGGGGAGGGCAGGTTATATTGGGGAGCTGTAGCAAGCGGAGACTTACCCTGCACGAGGGCAGGCACAGAACTCTGAGCTTGGTGGTCCCCAACTCACCAGAAGCCGTGGTGGTCCCGAAGGAGCCGATGCAAAGCCTTTTGGCCATCCATGTCCTTCAGGGCCTGGAGCATGCTGGGCTGAGCAGCAGCACACTGATCTCTAGGTAGTGACCTCAGTGTGGAGCAGAGGGAAGGAGGATCCTGCACCACCTTCGCACTGCACAGAGCCAGACACAGGCATCAACCCTTAAGTTGTGGACAGGCACATGC
>NW_017729022.1:33179093-33187598 GCF_001723915.1 Gavialis gangeticus | reverse complement strand
GAGCCAGACACAGGCATCAACCCTTAAGTTGTGGACAGGCACATGCACATTAGGGCCTCCCAGAGGATGAGCAGCCTACAGCACTCCTAAAATGATCTCATGGCCCTCAGTTGGAAGGACACCCTAGTTGGAAGTCACTAGTCTAAATGGTCTCTCTAAAACAAACTGTGCTTTGGCTCTCTTTCTGAAAATCAATGTAAGCCTAAACAGGGTACAAAAGTGTAACATTCACGTCTGTTTTAACCCACTTTCTTGCTGGTTGCAAGTCATTACTGTATCCATACAACTCAAGATTTAAGGTTTTTCAGAACTTCTTCATTTCATCCCGAAACTATTTCTGTATGATTGGACAGTACAGATTAGTCTGTATGGATATCTTTTAGAGATTTTTCTTCTCTTAAATCAATAAAGAGTTTAAACCTATGTGCACTACACTTCACTGATTTAAAAAGGTAAGGATTTACCAAGAGGCAAATCAAGGTATGAAGTTACAAAGCACTGTTTATTCCATTAAGTACTTACTAAGCACACTTAGACACTATTTAACAAGAGTTTGGAATTGACAAGGTTGGCTACGTTCATAAAATACACAATCCTGGCAAAAATGCAAAACACTATCTACATATGGACTCTCATTTATTGTTTGATACTTTAATACTAAGCAACAGAAATGTCCCTAAGAGACTACACTAAGTAAAATCAGTAGTCAAGAAGAAAGGAAGTAGTTATAGTCTTTTACTCAAGAGGACCGTGTACACATAATTAGATTGAGAGAAAGCAAGCAATGCCAGGTCCAAATCTGGATTTCAAAAGAACTTTTATTCCAGAGTGAATAAGGCCCACAAAGCTTTCCAGATAAAATAAATAAATGAATAAATAAATAAATAAAAGGCAAAAGGAAGGAGTAAGCACACAGTATTATGGTAGCCACTCACTATTGTTTGCCAAACTTCTTCAGACCAGTCAGCCTGAAAATAAGGATAATAGCTTCCTGACTGCCATTTTCCACATAAGTGATTACTCTAATTATGTATAAATCTATAAAGGATTTACAAATAAACTTCTCTTTATATGTCTGCAAGACAATATTCATGAGAAAACATCTGGAGCCAAACAATCAACAAATGGAGGGTGACTTCCCAGCGACACTGTTTCATACACTATTCAGTCCTTTCACCATTCTGTGAAGCCTGAAAGCTAAACAGATTAACTGATTAAAAATATCCATAGTCCAACGGCCTGGCTGTTTAATACTGTCATCCAAGCAAGAGACATGAGCTAAGAGCAACATCGGGGCACCTGCTGTGAAGACAAAATGAGGGACAGTCATGCTACAGCTGATGCTCTTAAAATCTGGGAAGGAAGCCATATTTTGTTTAAGACCGAGGCAGAGGCTTTGTAGAAACAATACCTCTTTCAGCCACAGGATGATAGAGGTTCTTATCTGTAGAGAAGTCCAATTTTGTTCTTTTATCCTCTAATTTTCATCCAAATTGGACTTCTTACTTCTAGGATATTATTAGTGTTAACTGCAGGCAAATATTTCTCTCTGTCCCTTCTTGCTCAAATTTTACCCAGTAGCAAAAGACCAAACCCCGGAACAGGTTATGAACACTCTTCCTGTATACCACAAAACTATGTTGGCCAACTTCTCTATCTAGTCTCTAAGCAGAAATCTAACAAATACATGCTACAGAACTTGCACCTCCACTTTCTGGTATAATTTAGGGAAAGAAAAAAGCAAGACCTTAACTATTGGGAGAAATAATGCAGTGTGTTGAAGAGTGAGAACAGGGGTGCGTATAACAGTGTCACTGTATTGACATGTTGTTTTATGAAATACAGCAGAGGAGAACTACATTAAATACTAAGAGTGTATAATACACTATGAATGACAGAATGCTGCAGTCCAAATAAAACACAGTATTCCTAAGCATATCTTATAGCTCCATACAGTTAAGGTAACTAAACCACTTTTCCCAAATACTCTTAAAAATTGATTTTGTACACTTAAAGCAGGAGAAATAAAAGGGAAAAAAAATCCAGTCACTATGCTAAAATCTTCAGCTCTGCTAACCAAGATGTCCTTTCTCTAGTTCACTCATATGCTGAAACACTACGAATGGGAAAGAAAACAAGTCAAGTTATCCTGCCTTTCCTCAACTATAGCTGGCTGAAGAGGAACTGAGATGTGAAGGTCAGAGACACTGCACCCCAGCACAGGATTCAGGAAACCACAGCACAGAACTCAGGAAACCAGTTGCATCTCTCTTTCCAATTAAGTAATCAGGAACTGCTTTAAACCTGTAACAGAACATAAGATCAGTGCATGTAAACCAGTTTCAAAATGGCCAAAACTGGTTTAAGATAAACTCTGTTAAACGTAGCATCAGAATTAACTGATTTGGCTCAAACCGGTTTATGGAACTTCTGTCCCAGATCATAGTTTTCTCTCCCTAGAAGGAGAAAACAAAACACAAGAGATTGTTGCCAAAGGGAAATTTGAGATGTAACATTAACAGCTATAAACAGAGAGGGGTAGTTAGATGTGTTAGCCTGAAGTCAGGCAGAAAGCACTGTAGACATACACCTTAAAAAATAACTAAATCAGAGGTGAACTAAGGTTTTTGCATCTCCAATTCAGTTGGTCTATAAAGGTGCATCATTAACAACTATGGTTAAAATTCATTCATAAGACACAACATCCAAATGGGAAGAAGGGGAAGCACTTTACATAAGACATCATCTCATCTTGCAGAGACGCAGACAATACAAAATTACAGGACCTTAAATGCTTATGAGGTCCTAATTAAGACAGGGTATGAGCAAGCAAGTGTTGCAGACCACCAGATCCCAGCAGCTAACAAATAATGAGAACTGCACATCACCACCACAGAATAGATCTTAAATTAATTGTTTTAATGAATTTTAATGAGGCCAAAAACATGGGGGTACACAGTGGGGAACCAAGACAGCGAACTATGCCAGAAGGATGTTAGGCTGACTTAGAAAGCAATGATACACAGAAATATTTAAGGGCACTGCAAATAATTATCAACAAAAGTGCTCAGTACAATGCTGTGGCAAAAAGGGCTAAAACAACTCTCTTGTTAAGAAGATGAAAAATAATCTTGTCTCTGCATGTAGCACTTATGACCACTACAAGAACACTGTATCCAGTTTGGATATCTATCCTAGAGGAAGGTATTTCAATGTTGCAAAGAATACTATGGCCCCAAAACTATCTAGGGTCTAGAAAAACAAACCTTAAATGATATATGGTGCAAGAAACTGAACTTAAGCTTACTGAACAGAGACTTGAAAGGGGATGTTTACATATGAGTAGGGACCTACTTAAATGGTGACAAGACAAAGGGTTTTTCATGGCCCGCTCATGGAATGCTTAGCCGATTTCATGAGCATGTTGGAGGGTCCACCCCACACCGCTGATTGGCAGGGGGGCAGAAGCAGCCCTGTCCATTCCTGCTGATCGGCCAAGAGGCAAAAACCTCATAAATAGCAAATTCTGCAGACTCAGCCAACAGGGCTGAAAGGGACCTTGTGAGGTCATAGTTTCATAGTTTCATAGATTTAGGGTCGGAAGGGACCTAGTAGATCTTCTAGCCCGACCCCCCGCCAGGGCGGGAGAACAACAAAAACCCAAAATGAGAAATGGGACTCAAATGAGTCCAGCCAGGTAGGCATCCAGCCTCTTCTTAAAGACCCCCAGGGTAGGGGCCAGCACCACTTCCCTTGGAAGTTGGTTCCAGCTCCTAGCCGCCCTAACTGTGAAGTAGGTCATCAGGTCCAGCCCCCTGCAAAGGGCAGGAATTCAATTGGGTCAGATGACCCCTGCAAAATAATCATCCAAATGCTGCTTGAACACATCCAGAGTAGGTGCTTGCACCACTTTTGGGGGGAGTCTATTCCAGACTCTGGAGACTCGGAAAAGACTCAGAAATATCATATAAATTATCATATTATTATAAGTGTAATAATTAAACTTAAAACCAAATCTTTGTATTCTTGTAAGCATTTTTGGGGATTGATGCTGCAGGAAATCGCAGCCAATTTCCACAGAGATCATTGTTTATCAAGGTTTCCACAAAATTACGAAACTGCAATTTAACTAGGCCCTTACATACAAGTACTTACACAAGCAGAAAGCTGAGGAGGGGGAGGGCGGATGCTTCTTAAATTTGCTTAAATCACCCAGTACCTGGAAACTGGAATTAAACAAATTCCATTTTGAACTCCAGCTTCCTAGAAATTATGGTAATTAAACAGCCACCTCTGATTTACTTAGTCTGTAAGGTGTATTGCTACATTGCTTTCTGCCTGGCTTCAGCCTAACTCATCTAACTACCCCCCTCTCTGTTTATAGTTGTTATGTCACAACTTCCCCCTCAACAACAATCTCCTATGTTTGGCTTTCTCCTTACAGGGAAAGCAAACTTTCTGTATGGCATGTATCTTGGTAGTAAGCCTACTAGTCTCCCGGGCAACAGACTGAGTAAGTCAGAGATAGTCAGGAGGGCTTTAAACAAATAATAAGAGTGGGAAGAGACTCATCAGGGAGGCTGGGACACAAGTATTTTGAGGGGATCCTTTAAATGAAATGACCATATTTACACAAATCCAAGAGAACCTTGAATTTAAGGTGACCAGCCAGTAATTTGATTCTATACCTGGAGAATATATAATGCATTATAATTTTCCATGTACAGAATCTAATTACTGGAAGGCCATCTTAAATTTCTAGCTCCCATTGGCTGCAGTGGGGCAAGCAGTGGCGGGGGAGCAGGTGGTGGGGGAGACAGTAGGGAGGCAGGTGGGGGCAGTCAAGCAACTTGAACCCTGCCCCGCAATACCTTGCCCCCTGCTGCCTGCTTCCCTCACCACTTGCCTCCCTTGTGCCTGCCCCCCACAGACTTGGCACCCTCCAGGCCCCACAACCTCTACCCCCTGGTCCCAGCTTAGCCTCACTCCACTCACACTCTAGCCTGGAGCACAAAGCATGGCGCCCAACTAGGCTTGGTGGCAGTGAGGGTGGCATGGCAACTCCAGCTGGGCTGCACAAGCTGCTGGCCTCCCCTACACTACCTCATACTCTACTCCAAGATGAACCCACTCCCCAAAGTTGGATATCTCCCCTCAAAGTTAACTGTGGGGGAGAATATTGACTTGGATTCAAGTAAATACAGTAGTTACTCTTCTGAAACAGGTGTGTCAAGCTCAGTCATTCCTATGTGGCAAATGGAGGGGTGCAGGGCAAGTCTCTGGTCCAGAACAGGCCCACAGACAGGCCTATGCACCAGTTCCAGTGCACTGGATCAGTTGAATGCCAGTGCCACATACAGCACATGCCTGGACCAGCCTCAAGTGCTGCATGCAGCACATGCACCAGCTCCTGTCCCACACACAACATGTAGCACACACTGGCCCCAGCCTGGCACAAGAATCCAGCACAGAAAGCCAGTCTGGAAGCCTGATATGGATTAGTCCTAGAGATGTTACGCAGGGCTGGTCCAGTGCAGGCACCAAATGCAGCATGTACCCAGGAACAATCCTACACACCTTGTGTGGCATAAAGCCCTGGTCCAGCCCCCACACTATGCAGCCTGCACCAGATGGGCTCTGAGATGGAGCCAGAGTTAACACCAATGCATGTTCCATGTGGCATCTAGGCCAGTCTGATAAAATCTACAGAAAGCACTACAAACTGGATGACAGGACTCCACAGGATGAATCCAGCCCATAACCAGAATCTTTGACACCCCTGTTCTAAAAGATACATTTAAACCAGGCCAACAGATGGATGGTCATCATGGTTTTGGAATTCTGGGTTTGAAATTTGTCAGTGTCTCCATTTCCATTCCTTTCCTTCGCAGATGAAATTAGGAATAGCATTATCTGACTCACTCTCAACATGCTCATAAAAATAATGGCCATCTCTATATTCACTAAATAACCAGACATCAGGAAACAAGCAAGGAATTTATTTCCCCAATGTACAATTGACCACATGCATTCTTTTTTAAATCACAGCTGAAGATATACCATATACCTGACTATTGAGTCTTGCTCATATTTTCAAACTGACCAACACATTTGAGGTTGGAAAGACATATTTCCCCAGGTAAATTCAGCAGGGGCCTTGGAATTCTCCTGTCTTTTCTCAGCAGTATATTGTGAGGATCACCTACTAAGATAATCTGGGCATCCCTTATTTAGTTCAATCCCTGCTATTGCAGGGATCTTAGATATTGGCAGCACCTCAATTTCTTCTGTTCTTCACCTGTGCCATGTAACAAGTTTGTTTCCTGAGGAATGAAGTATTTCAACAAAAATTACTATATGCAACATGACATGATATTTTCTAGGACACATTTAAAAGCTTGTGACATACAAAAGGTCACATCAGATAATCTAATAGTCCCTTCTGTCTTTAAACACTATTTAAGTAAGAAAACTGAATGTCTGATGACCAAGTGACAGCTAAAATGGAGTACATCCAAGCCTTACACTGCTGGAAGCCTCATCTCAGAAAAGGCAGTTTGGGGGAAAGTCTGTACAGTCACTAATGAAAAAAAAACAGCTCTAGGTTGCCTTTAGAAACAGAATCATGCTTGTTTATGCCCAGTATGAATTTGGCCTTGTTGACTGCACTCATTATCAAGCCAGGGTAGAAAGAGTGCTTCCAACCTGCTTGAAGTGTAACACATAGTAATCCCCAACAAAACAGCATGCGCATTGTTGGAGCCAGCTCTAAGATATAATTTAATTATATCTCTCATATCCCATAATCCAAAACTACATGCAACATACTGCAAAATAGAAGCACATTAAAAATGCTTTTTGAAAAAATTGCTGTCCAACTAGAAACAGGCAACACAACTACCTGTTTTCTAGTGTATAACATGTTAAAACGTAACTTGAAACTTATTTCCTTCTACAGTAAACACTTAAACAAGCAAATTCTGTTTCAGCATACTGTGATTCAGAAGGGAACTAAAACTCACATTTAAAACCTGAATATACTAGATTATCACAATCCTAATTAACAAAGGGTTTTATCCCCATTCAAATGTCAAAGACTATAACAAGAAAAACTTACTACAGAGTTGGCAGTAAGTATTCAAAGGTGATTAACAGACAGACATTTAAAATTAATGTCACCAATAAGACAAAAGGGATAGCATAAAAACTCCAATATTTCACATGGTCAAGAATGTAAAGCCATATGGATCATTTATAGAGAGCTTTTTTTATCACAAGGGATTCCAAGAAGATCCCACAAGATCTCTCACACCCTCATTTATATTCATCTCTTGCTAGTTGGTTTAGTTGTTAGCACATGTTTAAAAAGCTCAAACTATTACTCTAAAATATTCCTCCTACCACCAAACGTGACTTAAGAACTCAAATGTAAAAGGAAAGAAATGTGATGCTGTTGAACACTGTGCCTTAAAAAAAACTCTAATAATTACATAGCTGAAAATCTAGTTACCCATTACATATATCTGGAACTTTATTAGTTTCAGTGAAAGACATACTGAGAAAAATAAGTGACCACTTTAACAAAACTTTCAAAGCTAAAAAAGTAAACAAATACACACATTCACTCATTAATCCTGACTTGCAGATAAAATAACATAGAAGAGATTTCACATATAGTTCAACCCTAAGCCTGGTGTCAATAATACCAAGATAACCCTACTTGTGCAGCCACTTCCATATCTGGAGTCCTGCTGCTAATGTAGTATAGGTGCAAAATAACAGAAGAGAAGCACTTACGAAGCCACTACATTAAAACCACATTTTATTTGCAGGTGGTTTTATATTTCTCTCTTTATATTTGAATCTTTATTCAAAGATTCAAATGATACAGGTAATCTAATGACACTCTGTATCCAAACTTGTGGGCTCTACTGCACAGGTGTGATATTTCAATAGTAGATCTGCCATTTAGCAAAAGTATAAAAAGGTGTGTAGAAGACCGATCTCACTGATACCATTTAGACTGAGACTCTGAAAAGAAAAAGAACTTTGCACAGACCAATAAAATTTTTTAAAAGTTAACTGTAACTACATCATATTCATATAACGGGACTCATTCCCTCAAAATAAACTAATAAAAAGCCCAAGTAATATTAGAAACTAAAAACTAAAGTAGAAGCAAGAGTTCTTGTGCTTCTAAACTGTTATTTTGTAGTACACTTTAAAAAGTCAGAAAATATATTGTTCAAGCAATCTAGCCATTTTCCGTTCTCCAAACACTTTGAGAGGGTTGATTCAATATGGCAATTTAATAGACTTCAATTTAAAAGCAATGGATGTCAAGTCACGATATCTTTTTGCGCATCATTAAGGACTACAACCTTGGCTAAATATGCTACTCTATGTAGGGAAACCCCAGAGCCCATATGGAGTCCCAGTGAAGTTAACAGGAGGCTACCACAAAAAGCAACCTATGTCACTCTGACCTGGGAATAATGAGACAAA
>NW_017729022.1:33172112-33174093 GCF_001723915.1 Gavialis gangeticus | reverse complement strand
GGACTACAACCTTGGCTAAATATGCTACTCTATGTAGGGAAACCCCAGAGCCCATATGGAGTCCCAGTGAAGTTAACAGGAGGCTACCACAAAAAGCAACCTATGTCACTCTGACCTGGGAATAATGAGACAAATTCATCCAGGCTGTAATAAAACACAATGAAGTTAAACCAGGGATGAGTTTGCTCAATGTTAATCAGCTGCTGATGCTGAATCCGGAGAAGGGAGTCATAAAAGTTCTGGTCAATTGTGGATATGATCAATTGTTTTTATTTTCTGAACAAAAAGGAAAATTAAAATGTGATAATACAAATTATTTTCTGCTTTGGGGAATTAAAAGGACAACATCAGCTTAAGAAAGAGAATGACTACTCTGGCACCAAATATTTCACCTACCATTATCAAAGCAACAAGAATGGATGAAAAAATCATCTTGTTTTAATTCACTTTGTTCATTGGGCAACAAACTGCCTCTATTTAGTTCTGCTATCACCACCATCCATCTGGTTTATGTGGGTGCTCAAATACCACAGGAAAGGGGGAAAAAAAGAGAGTGAGAGAGAAAATAGGGGATTTTAAAAAACAAATTTCCCAAACTGTCAGGGACACACACACACATACATATACAGATACAGAGTGAGCGAGCAAGCATTTGGAACAACTTTTACAGGTTTTTTTGACTGGTGGTAGGGCATCACTAGAGTCATATTTGAACCTTAATATTCTCCTCACTTGGAGGGTCCAAAAATCTTTCCAACCAAAACAAAGCGATACGCTAAACGTATTTCTGTACGTACAACACCTCAGTTAAATGTGTGAAGCCAGGAATCTATAGGCTGAAATGGAGAAAGGAAACTACTGCTGATCCTTTCCACAGAAAATCTGTTGGTTATTGGAATGGGGAAGGAGAACACAGGGTCATCCACTTCAGACGCTTAGCTGCAAGCAAATATGAAACATGGGTTGCACAGCTCTGTTCATGGAAAATCGGAACAGTGGTGGGGTGGACATGCGGGGGATGGTTTTTCACATGAAATTATGCTTCTACAATGCTCCATTTATGTCCATCTGCAGCTATTATTACTCCACCGTCTGTTTTCCGGTAAAATTTGCAAAGGTTGAGGGGAAGAAAATGAGTACGATTTTGGGGGGAATAAACTAGAGAAAAGTAATACAGGATATAAAGAGATGCACATTGGGGCAGAAAGAATGCAGGAAAAAAAAGGGGTTAGAAGACCACCTGAGGCCCCTTGCAACCCAAACCCTTGCTCAGTACAGAAGTACCGGCATCTAAATCATCCCTGACAAACGTTAGTCTAATCTGCAAGAAAGAACCTCCCGAGAGAGATTCTGTCTTGGTAACCTACCTCCACTATTTAGCCATCCAAAGAATTAGGAAGAATTTCATAATAACTGACCTACACCAGCTTAAGAAGCAGCCATCTCACCCATCCACTGCAACAAGCCACAGCTGCCCAGCCACACCAGGAAAGTCTGAGGTGGCAACAACGGGCCAAGCCCCACCAGGGCCAGCACAGACTAGTGGCACTGTAGGGGTTCATCATGGCAAGCAGGCAGGCTGGATGGCTACTTGGCATGCTGCATCACACAATGTCCCATGCGGGCCCAGACACTGTCAGCACTATGCAGTCCTGGCACCCAGCCAACAGGAAACCACACCAGGTGGCAGGGAACGGGGTGGGGTGGGAATGGGGGACACAGTGGAGTCTGCTCATGGCCCAGCCCAAGCTGTGGCAAAGCAGAGCAGTGCAGGACACAGCCCTCCCTCCTCGGGCTTCCGAAGGCACGCAGTGGGCCAGACAGGATCTCTCAGTGGCCAAATACAGCCCATTGGCTGTATTTTGTCTGTGATCCAAGTCTTCGAGGGACTTAAAAAAAGGGAAGAAAATTAAGTTCTTACTGGGTGGGAACAACTGGGTGGGGATAGAGCTGTGGAAGAAGGGACTCCACGCTCACCGAG
>NW_017729022.1:33168099-33172101 GCF_001723915.1 Gavialis gangeticus | reverse complement strand
TCCCTTCTGACCCTAGAAACTATGAAACTATGAAACTTGACTGGAAACGTATCGATAATGGAGGGCTTAAGTTTTCAATCTCATCTTTAGTTATATTTCTGTAAAAGACATCTTTTTTTTCCCCTTTCTGAAAAACAGATGAATCACTGGTACTTTCAATATTAACCTTTCACATTCCCACTCCCCAATCCAACTCCTCCAAATTACCAAATCCCAATCTTCTACCCAACAACAAACACACATCCCTCCAACTTTTTTCAACAAAGGATAAAGAGGGGGTATTAATTTAAACAAAAACTCCAGGGAGAAGATCCACAGAAATTTTTCTAAAGAAATATAGTGCATGAATACACAGACTAAGAATGGAAAAAAAATGGTGTTACTGTGCTAGCAACTCTTACTTTCAATTTATATACAGCAAAAGACAACAAGCAGGTCAGTCCACCTCCCTGGACATAAGGAAAGGAGGGAAATACTGTGGCTTACAGCTGTTACATGGAGCTCAGGAGGACAGAACAGATGGCTGGAATTCCTTACCTTTTAAAATGTTATGTAATATTGCAGTAAGGGGATAATGACTGTAATCAAAGTTGTACAAATTTCATGTTCCTATGGAGTTAAACAGGAGTTAAATGAAGTCCTGTCAAAAAACTCCAATAAGATACTAAAAGTTTCTATTATCACATAAAATTATATCTATAAGCATAGCATACTAAATTGTCAATCTAAAAAGATAGCTAAGAAACCAAAGGAGAGTGTGAAAAAATATAGACAGCTGATTTACACAAACAACTGAATTCTTCCATGGGTGTCTTGATTCAAGCAAAAAATATTAATGAAAATTGTGAAACTGGCAATTATAGAGTATTGTTTAGGGTGGAAAAGTCAAACCACTCTTTACGAAAATGTTACATCAAAAGATTAAAGAACATAGCACAAAGTATGGCAAATAATACAGTAAAATCCCTGTTATCCAGCATTCTACAAGCCAGAATACACTATTAACCAGAATTTCCGGCCAACTGGCCAGACACAAGGGAAGCAGGGAAAGCTCGCACGTGGCAGCCATGGTCACCACCCACCCCCCTGAGCTGGTATCACTCCACGTGTGGCCATCCTCCCCACCCGCAACCGGGCAGCTGCCTCAGGTAACATGGAGTGGGGAATTTTCACATAACCAGCCCCCAGCATTCCCCACTCAGGCTGGATAACAGGGATTTTACTGTACCTCCAAAGAGTAATACCTAACATCCCCTTCCTACATATGAAAAAAGAAATCCTCAAATTTAAGTGATCACTGAGGGACAGGGAAACAAACAAGGCAGTGGTTTTATTAGAAAGGGAAGGGGAGGCAGAAAGGAGAAAGGGAGTAAGTTTTTAAGTGATAAAATGAGAGCTAAAAATCCATAAATTGTGGTTTTCTTATTTGCCATGGATGGATATTTTTTGGCCTAGCCTGTAACTTAAAAGCTAAAAGCCTGATTTAGAAAGAGAAAGTTGTTAAAAGGGAAGTATAACATTATAAAAATAATACTGCTAATAATAGAACTGTAGAATACAGAATTGTCATTTTCAGCTGCTTTATTTTTTGTGCATTTAGTGCTTCGAATACAGTCCATTTCATTGCTTCCCTTTTACAGTCCCCTGTTATTAGCGTGGATCCTTCACACACCAACAGTAGGGACATCATGCTTTGTGAGAAGTGTGAAAATGAGACTATAAAGCCAAAGAGATGCAGAGGAAATGTAATACCTCAAACAAAGTAACACACATTACACGGAACTGAAACCAGTTTCAAGTCTGTAGCATACCCTTACACAAAAGAAAAGGAAACTAAATAGACATATTCTGATTTAAGATTCCTAAAATAATCCTTACATTAAGAAACTATTTACAGGAGGCATTTTCTCAGCAAAGTATCCATCAAACCGGGCAAATATTGCTGCACATCCCCAAACAGGCACTTAAAAAAAAAAAAAAAAAAACATAAGAAAGAGGCAGACAAAATAGCCACCGTATTTAAGTCAGAAAAATTATGTGATTTCACATACAGCTGATGAAGAATAAGTACTGCTTGCTGAAAAGCAACTGTCCAAACCTAATTAACTGACTTATCGTCATTCAGTAACTTTATGAACACTTCCAGACTGAAGGATACTATGAAATGTTAATAGATATCAGTACTGACATGTTAAATAAGAATTTCCCAACTATCAAAAATGATACAGCACACAAGTATTGGGAGTATCTGGCCAGATACATTGCCTAAGTTCATAAAACTTCCAGTTAAAAAAGCTTAAATGCATAGCTTAAGCTATAATATTCAGAAAGCACACTAATACATTAAGCCTAAAGCTTAAAGTATAAAAATAAGCTAGTTTTAAAGATTTAACTACTGAACATTTAAAGTGGTATGTTACAATACCCATTTCTAATCAGCTCCAGATGCTTTAAGACACAGATATCAATTACTAATAGATCTGTATTGAAGTACAATACAGATTTTGTCAGCTACTGGTATTTCATTCAAATCATTTTAACAATGCATGAATCCTGACTTAACAGCAATTTCCTGCTTATATCATTATTTACCAGATTCACAGAATCATAAAAAATATGGCTGGAAAAGATCTCATAAGGTAATATTGTACAACCCCCTGCTAAAAAAGAAAGAAAAGCAATCTTTTACCAGGTTTTTAAGGAAAAGCAATGTTTCATATTAAAATATCACACAAAATTAATTTGTTAAAATTATGTGCTTTCTATATTGTACCAGGAGGGAGAAACGTCCTAGGGTTGCCGCGCTCTCCCCTAGCACTACTGTGCCAAGTTTGCGTTAATGCACCCTCGTTCTTGCCTGCCACGTGTTGATCTTATGAAAGTTAAAGGGAGGTTGCCTCTCATCTTCCTGGTCATGGTTCCTACTACCCCGATCCTTGTTTATACAACGGGGTTCCAAACACCCCAGCCTTATGGACTATGCATGGCTCCAACCATCCCTACACCACGCCCCAAGCCTCGCAGAAGTACCAGACATTGTTTGGTCTACCTCACTCTCTGCACCCTCTCTGGCGCTCAGGCACTTCGCAGCCCTTGTCTCTCAGCCACGCCCCACAGGTGCTATGGCTTCCGTAGCCTTGTCTCGGAAACGCGCCCCACAGGCGCTCTGGCTTTCCACCACCTTGTCTCAGAATCACTCCCCACAGGCGCTATGGCTTTCTGCAGCCCCCTTTCTGGGCTTCTCACTGCCCCCTCCGGGGCTTCTTGGGGGTCTCCACACGGCCGTGGCTCCCCTATGAGGCCTCCTCCATCCCCTTATAGCCTCACCCGGTCCTCAAGTTGTAAACTGTCAACACAAACTCAGGCCCTTTGGATATAATGTAAACCTAAGCCGTCTGGATGTAATCACCTTCAAGTCTGTCACTGGATTTCTCCATCTCTCACCCAAGCATTCTAGCCTCTTCCTTTTTCTCACTCCAGCAGAGTTCTTACCCCTATGGCTGCTGGCAGGCAACTGCCTGCCTGGCTTCAGCCTGGGAGTTATATGGGAGCCAGGCCCTACCCCTTCCGGTCAGCTGACTCCCAGTGGTTACCCTGGCAACCCACAGCTGGGCTCCTCACTTACGGCTCCACAAGTAGCAGGCACTTCAGTGCCCTGCTACATAAATATTTGGTACAAACTAATAAGTCCTAAAATCTGACTACTGTCATTTAAAATTAAAAACCTCTTTAAATAAGATACAGATACAGTTTCATAGTAGCTAGGGTCAGAAGGGACCTGAACAGATCATGTAGCCTGACCCCCTGCCAGGCAGGAATGAATGCTGGGTTCACAAGACCCCAGACAGGTGATCATCCAACCTCCTCTTGAATTTGCCCAAGGTAGGGACGAGGACCACTTCCCTGGGAAGCTGGTTCCAGATTTTGGCCACCCTAACTGTAAAATATTGCCTTCTGATCTCTAACCTAAACCTATTCTCTATCAGTTTATCACCATTGTTC
>NW_017729022.1:33151405-33163099 GCF_001723915.1 Gavialis gangeticus | reverse complement strand
CCTTGTTACCCCAGGTGGTGGTAGAGAGAAAAGGGCTCTACCTATTTGCTGTTGATCTCCCCTGATGAGTTTGTAGGCAGCCACCAGGTTCCCCCTCAGCCTCCCCTTGCTGAGGCTGAACAGGTTCAGGTCCTCAGTCTCTCCTCATAGGGCCTGTCCTGATTCCCTCTCACCAAGCAGGTGGCCCTTCTCTGAACCCTCTCCAGGCTGGCCACATCCCTTTTGAAGTGCGACACCCAGTACTGGACGCAGTACTCCAACTGTGGCCTGACCAAAGTCGCATAGAGGGGGAGTATCACCTCTCTGGACTGCCTTGTGATGCACCTTTGGATGCAATACAAGGTATGGCTGGCCTTGTTGGCTGCAGTCTGACATTGGTGGCTCATGTCCATCTTGGAGTCAATAATGATATAGTGATCAATGCATTAGCAATGGTTTCGCCACTGAATTTTTACTGTTAACTTTTCTGGTTTGATAGTTTGAAATTAAGAATTCCCTTACTACAAACATCATGTACAGTATGTTGGGAATGTGGCTAAATTATGCAACTGGCAGGTGTCATATGCTAAATAATAAATATCAGATGAACTATTGTGTTACACTTTAAGGAAGCATTTTTCTTAAAATACCTACAACTAAAGACACTTTTTCTAATTTTCAAGAAATCAGAGATACCCAAACCAGTGCAAATACTCTGTATGTTTTTATCAGAGAACTGAAATCCTTACCATACAGAATATAAACTTTTGCTTGGATCCTTGGGTTATATTGTGCATATGCAATATATATTTATTTATTTACACACACAAACAGATGCATACTGGTTTCTAAAGAGAGCTGAGATTAGACAAGTGATAACAGCTACTTATTTACAAAACAGAAGCACTTAAAGCAAAGGAATGAATAGTTAAGGACATTAGAAGTTCATTTTGGTAAAAAGAAGTGAACAGAATGTGTGTGTGTGTGTGTGTGCGCGCGCGCGCGGTATTAATTACAATACAACTACTCTAACTGTGAGCTCTGGTTTTTGTTTTGTTTTTTTTTTTTTTTACACATACTTTTTGTTACTTTGGTGTTTTATTACCTTAAAATATTCAGATATGATTTTACCTGGGGAAAAACTTGCAATTGATATAACAAATAACAGTACAATTTTTATTTAGCATATTTACTCAAATACAATACAAGGTTCCACCCCCTGCCCAATGAGCACGGAGAAAAGCCCTCATCTGATAACCGCATACAAGAAAATTTCATTAAATACACTATATATCATTAAACTACTGCCAAAAGCAGCATGTGTTCAGCAATGAAAACCAGCTACGAAGCTACATAAATCCAGCCAATACTGAGCAGGACTATAAAAACACAAGGATCACATTAAGCAAACATGCTGATGGGAACCTACCACAAGGTTAGCACAACCCATCTGAATAAGACATATGATAGGGCCCATTAAGTGCAGTCCCCCTCACCGCCAACTCTTTTTCAAGTCATAGTGAGCCACTGCACTACACACATTTTTACTTCCTCTTCACTCCCACACCTAGGTGTACCTCTTTCCCATTCCCATTGATTCCCATTGATTTACCAGCCTTAAATGCCTAGCAGACATCACAAAACAGTTTACCTAGAAACCCTCCATCACCCCCCATCTCTCAGCCTAGCATATACAATTAATATGACTCCACCCTTCATGAGATGAATCAAAACAAGGTTGCCCTACATCTCACCTGCTTATAAATTTTTGGAGTATCCCAGGACTTGAGACAAGAACCTTGAGTTCCAGTTATGAGTGGTGGCTAATTAGCAAATGAATCTTGGTTGGGGGAGAAAGGGGTGCACACACACACACACACACACAACAGTGCAAAGCTGTGGGGTCACCATGGCTTGAAACACTGTCGACTCTGATGGGGCGCAGTCCAATGAATTAAACAATAAATCACAAGCCTCTGGCTTCCGACTAATATCACAAATAATTTGTACTATATAAGTAGGTGCCAAAGTGCTATTCAAAACAGTGTTTATAGAGCATCTATACTAAAACTCAAAAAAAAAGATAACATGCATCAATCAACTAAGTGCATGGATGCGATATGCAAATTGTTATAGCCATGTTTCATTTCAAGGCTGTTGTTTTCAAATTTGTTCCTCACTTCAACGTGCTCCGGGAGAGCAGGGTCTGAAAGTAACGAGGGAGAAGAGGCTCCCCAGGCAAAAAGTTAGATGGAAGCAGAGATCAAAAGGGCTACCGGATCCCACCCCTCAAATTTAATTTTCCCTGCTGTAGCACTGGGAGGGGGACAAATTCAAGGCAAACCTCCAATAATAATATAGCAAATTTATAAATTTTCCATATATAGAACCTAATTATTTGGGGGTCACCTTATAATCCAGGTCATCTTCTACTCAAGTAAATACAGTATATTTCTTGAGACCAACATATAAAAAGTTGCTCAAAAATAACTAGTTGCATATGCACATGATTTTTCTTTCTGACCCAACAGAAAAAATAACCTGTACATCTTATACTGGAAAAATGAAATTTTAAATCTGGTATTACAAAGAACTTTTTTAACTAAGAGGGTGGTTAAGCACTGGAACAGATTACCTAGAGAGGTTATGGAGATCCCATCATCAGAATTTTTTTTAGGACCAGGCTAGAGCAGCTGTCAGCAATGTTTTTGGGCAGCAGGCCAGAATGACCCAGTTTACATCTGAGGTTCATTGCCAGAAGCTGGCAAGCAGTGCTGCTTTTTCCACAATTCTGCTCAGCCACAGTGAAAGCCCCTCACTGCCAGACACCGCTGATGCCCTTGGCTCTATGGGCTGGATCCAACAGCTGGATGAAATGGTTTAGACAGGGAGAATCCAGTAGGCGGGTACAGCAGATGCTCTAAGGTCCCTTCCAACCATATTTTTCTTTATACAATTTCGATTTCTTTTCCAAAAAGGTTGTGTCATCTTATAATCCTGTAACCTTTGTGTATTAACATGCATTTTGGATTAGTTTACAGCTATTATTCTGGGATGAAGAAATGCATTTCTTCATACTTGATAAAAAATAAGTACACATTTACAGAAATGACAAGTGTCAAAGGCAGGGGCCTATACATCTCTCATTTGGTAGCCAGAACAGCGAGGCACCTAGAATTATCACATCACACTATCATAAAAGGAAGCTCAAAATTAATCTGTCTTTTCCTTGTTCTGACACATTCTGTTTTGTGTTTTTCCCTCCTCAAACTCCTCCCCTGTTAGCTGGGATTTTTTGGAATCCCCTAATTTGGGGGTTTAAAAGCACCCTTTTTTGTAGATAAATGTAGATATTTTGTTTTCCATAACTGCACGAGCAAGGATGCCAGGTTAAACTGAAGGGTGCTTGTTAAACTAACCATGCCTCCAGAGTCCTGAATCATACAATACATACTTTTAGGGAAATACACGGTTCATTTATCCATCTGAACCACTAAGCATCAACCTTTCTGGCAGGCATGGCTCAAACTAAGTCCCACCCCTCCAAGTGCTACTCCAACCCCTAGCCCCTTACCAAACCACTGCCGTGCTCTCTCCTCCATGCCCTATCTATTGCTATTCTTCACGCTGCATATGCTGCATGTACCACTTGTGGCACTTATTCTGCAGGTTGGTCACCTCTGCCCTACACAGACAGATACAACTGTGCAGGGATGAAGAGGTCAACAAAAGCTACAACACAGGCCTGTTCTGACAGCGAGATACTGTTGCCTCAGATTAGGACAGGCAGTAGAACCAAATGACTTCTCTTTAAAACCGGATAGTTGTTTTAAAATGCCTGGTTAACAATGCTCTGCACATGCATGTTCTTGCACCTGAAGATTTCAGGGCACTTTACAATTGTGGGTGCACATTATCAATTTGCTTCTAGAGCAGAGGCGGCCAATTATTTCAGCTGGAGGACTGCTTAACTAGTTTTGGCGAGCTGTCAAGGGCTGCAAGGGGAAGTCCCACCCCTTGATGAGTGCCTCATCGCCTGGTCACAATCTTGGAACCAGAAGTCCCACCCCGCAGACCCTGACCTTTGCCACCAAAAATCCCTCCCCTTGCCCTGGAAGTACTCCTTTTGGGAGGGAGGGTGCCACCTTCTTGAAACTGGGGGAAAAAAAACAAACAAACCCAAATCATATACTAACCCCCTCTCCACCCCCCAAAAAAACCACAACCCGAACATCTACTTTAACTTATTTTATTTTTTAATATTTAAATATTTGTGTCCTGATCTATGTGTGTTTGCATAGTGTACGTAGAAGTGAGTGCATAATAACTCAAAATACAGTCTCACTCCTGTATCTTGTGGGGCAGGGCTAAGGAAGTGTATATGGGGGGTATAGTTGGGGAGTGGGGGGGTGTGCATGGTGGTTAGGGTGTGTGGGAGACAGTGGGTGGGAGGATGCATAGGGGCATGGGGTATGTGATTGGAATGGGAGCTGTGGGAGAGTGTGGGTGTGCGAAGACCTATGGTGAGGGGGTGTGGGAGTGTCTGGGGATATGGTAAGGGTGGGGTGTGCATGTGGTGGGGCCCTAGGAGTCCCCAGAGTATGCCAGTCCCTGAATCTGCATGGGATGGCAGCGAGTGGGACTAGCCCTGCTGGGCCCCACAGCACATAGTTCTCATGCTCCCAGCCCAGTCCCCGGCCACAAGTGGTGGCAGTGTACGAGACCAGCCCCATAGCATTCCTGCCCAGATCCCCAGACACCCATCATGGCAGGGTGCACTACCAGCCTCACCCAGCCCCATAATATGCAGCCAGGGACTCAGGTGGGTGCAAGTGGCAGCAGCATGTGGGGCCAGACTAGCCTGGCCCACCTAAGTCCCCAGCTGCATGTGATGGCAGGGTGTGGGGACAAAGCAACTCAGCCCCACAGCCGCAGTTCCCACACTCCCACCCCAACCTCCAGCCACAACTGGTGGCAGTGTGCAGGGTCAGCCTGACCCAGCCCAACAGCGCACAGCTCCAAGCACTTCCTCCCTTTTCCCCCAGTGGGAGTCCCTGGCCCCAGCCTGGTGGGGCCCTTAGCTGAATTCCCACTCTTACAGACAGGGAGTGCTGGAAACAGCCATGGGATCACCAGCAAAAGCCTCTGCCAAGCATACACTTCTTGCCTCTAATACCCCCTGGCTCAGGGCTGGGGGTGGGGGGGCATTGCTTAGCAACCAGAGCCACACCTCCTGCAGGGACACTCTAGGTTGCAGAAGGGCAGTGAAGGCCAGGGCTTACAGGGGGCTCATGGAGGGGCCCTGTGGGCCTGATGGAATTGCCCAGTGGGCTGGATGCAGCCTGCAGGCCATATTTTGCCCATCCCTGTTCTACAGTTACAGGAGAAGCTGTGTAGTTTAATTTCTAAATCATGTTTCCTGCACATTAGGCATCAATACTCTGTTGCCTGGCTCCGCTATAAACATTTTGGGGAGGAGGGTTGAGGGCCTGGGGGAAGAAATCACTTTATTCATTTCTACAAAGCTTTAATCTGGAAGAGACCTATGCCCCCCTTCCTCTCCGCAGAGGTGGGGGGAGGGGAGAATCCAAATCTTTAATGAAAAAACAAAGTCATAAATGATAAAGGCTGAACTTAATAGACAGACTGAAGCAGTAATAAATTGTGAGGGCAACAGATCAACAATAAAAAACAACTTGAATCACTTGAGTTAACTGAACACAAATACATTTTTAAAGGACCAAATATTTCCAGATAATGTGTTCTTTGCAAAGAATACAAGGCATACCTGGAGGACGGGACACTATACTAGCAAGCAGTGACTCTAAATTTATATTTTGGTTTTGGGGGGCTTTTTCTGGTTTTGTTTGTTTGTTCGTTTTTTACTGGAGACAGCCATGTTTCAGTACAACACTGTAACCAAAAAGGCCTGTGGGATCCTTGGATGCATAGAGAGAAGAATACAGAGTCAGAATAAGGAGGTTCTCTCACCTCTGTTCAGATGTTAATTCAAAATGTTACTGAAATACTGATTAGTTCTCATATCCACAACTCAGGGAGGATATAGGAGGAAGTTCAGAGAAGAGCCATGAAAATGACTAAAGGTTTAGAAAGCTTGAAGGAGCTCAACTGGTTTAACTTAGCAAAGTTAAGAGTGAATATGGTTGCACGGCATAAGTACTTATGGGGGGGAAATGGAAATTTGGTAGTGATGGATATTTCTATCTAGCAGACTGAAGTGTAAGAAGATCTGACAATGGGAAATGGAAGTTAACTTTAGAAATAAAGCATTATACACCCACAAGCAAGGATAATTAACCATGGAATAACGTGCCAAAGTTCAAAGACTATTCCCCAACACTGAATTTCTTTTATAATACAGCTGTATAAATATTGACAGAGAATTCTTTTTTGAACTATATCACTGCTGTGCAACGGGCAGCCCATGAAGAGTCAACATGAAGCCCTCAGGTTCCCATCCAGCTGCCACTGCTGTTCCACTCTAGCTGCAGCAGCTGCTAGTGGTCTCCAGGATCCCCCTCCCTCTTTCAGCTTCTGCTGCATGTCCCTAACAATAAGGGGTGGGATGGAGCGTGGCAGGGCAGGGCAGAGCAGGGCAAAGCAGTCCACAGTTAGGGAAGCCAGTGGCCCTGAGCACCCATGCAATATGGTGCAGCAAGGGGGTAAGCACCTACATGCATGTGACACGTAGTCTGGGGGGCCCACGGCCACCTGCAACATAGGACCTTCCCCCACCTCTGGTACAACCCTGGGTGCTTGAAGCTGGACAGTCCTAAACTAGATCATAACTCAGAAAAATCCTGTGGCCAGTGTTAGACAAGGGATCAGAGAAGATAATCACAATGGCCCCCTCTTGCCTCACAATCTAATGACAAGACAAGTTAAGCTCTTATTGTCAGTGGTACTTAACCCTAAAAATTCAAAGCAGTGACAGACTTTCTTTTCTTTTAAATCACAAAGGAAATGACAATCAGCATTAAAATGGAGTCTTGAATGCTAGCTGCTGGAGTGACTCCAGTCTCTCCATGATACATAACCAGACTAAATGTACAGACTAAATTAAAACTACAGCCCATTAGTACCTACATCCAGACCCAATGACTTCAATAGAATGCTTTACTACATGAAAACCAGGCTGAAAGACTGGGACTACAACAGCCAGTTCTACTCTCTCTAGCTTAACAGAAGGAGGAACAGCCTCAAACTAACAATAGAGTTGCCCTCAAAAATAGTCACATGGTACATACACTCAGTGAGGTATAACTATAGGCAGAGTCTGAAGAGTAATAAGTTACTGAGCAACAAAGCAAAAACAAAGAGAAACGCTTCTGATCAGAGTAATGTTTCTAATAAACACCACCTTAGACAAGTCCTCTTTCACCTTTCAGGAACTTTTCTCCTTTATCTTTATACAGGTTGGTCATTTTTAGGTCAAATCATTTACAAAGGGTGCCAGAAAAGAGATTTATAATAGCTGATAACTGCCATGTTTCCATAATATCTTAGCAGGCTCAACTCTATCTTTACAAGACTGAAAAAAATTAAATTTCATTAGCACCTTAAAAAATATTCTCTCCAATAGTATATTTTTGGAGTTTGGAAAAGTTAAAAGTTTTTTCTGCATTTCAGGTAACGTTAAAAATATCTGCATGCAAGACAAATTGCAGGCAGTGTAAAATACATTTCCTAAGAAAATGTAGCATCCCAATCCAACTACCAGCAACACCAAAATTAAGCGTGAGAGACTAGTATGTTGGGGCTGCGTCTGTGTCCAAATCATCAAATCTCTCCAAATCGATTTGGGGGGTTCTGATTTGATTTGGAGAGATTAAAGGGGTCCCAATATGAGTCAGAGTTTTGGCCTCTGAAACTTGGACCAGATGTCTGCCAAACTGAATCACCGATCGAAGCTTCACACAGCCCTACATTTTACCTTTTTTGAAATGGCTGTAAAGTTTTAGCACAAATACTCCCTAAGCACACTTTTAAGTAGCACATTTTTGTACCTATTTATATATAATACAAACTATGAATGAGATTAGTCCAAAGCAGACCTTACAATGACAGACTGAGAGCTATGGGACTCTTTAGCCTGGAAAAGCGCAAGCTCAGGGGCGATCTGATGGCCACCTATAAGTTTACCAGGGGTGACCACCAGGATCTGGGGGAACGATTGTTCAGAGTCCCCCAAGGGATGACAAGGTCGAACAGTTATAAACTCCTGCAAGATCATTTCTGGCTGGCCATAAAGAAGAACATCTTTACTGTCCAAACCCCCAAGGTCTGGAATAGCCTGCCATCAGAGGTGGTTCAAGCACTTACACTGAACACCTTCAAGAGAAATTTGGATGCTTATCTTGCTGGGATCCTATGACCTCAGCTGACTTCCTGCCCCTTGGGCAGGAGGCTGGACTCAATGATCTTCCAAGGTCCCTTCCAGCCCTAATGTCTATGAAACAATAGTTTAATCACCTCTGTGGATCTAAGGTCAATGGGATCATTAAATCACCTACAACAGTAATGCTCAGGTTTGGCCCTGCAGGCCAGATGAATGGCATGGGGATGCCCCCGCCCACCAAGATCAACCCCTACCCCAGGGGTGGACAAAATGGCTGATCTGGCTGGCAGCCGGACTCCATTTCCCAGCAGCCCCTGCCCTCATGCCTTGGCCAGGTCTCCATGGTGACCCCAGCTGCACCAGAGTGACTGCTTTTCACCATAAAGTTCTTCATTCTATAGGTATACCCCACATTCCTTGCTGCTTGATACATTACTTTGCATTTGGCTGTATTAAAAATATATTTTATATATTATATATATATATTTTATTTGAATAGTGTACCTAGCAACCCCTGCCATGTATGACTATCCTAGCGTCATCCCTATGTACCACATCATCTATCTTTGTGTCATCTGCAAAATCTAAAATTGTAGGCATTTCTTATTTATTTCCAAAACATTAATGAAAATGTTGGAGATGCAACAACTCCACTAAAAACATAAGTCATCAAGGATTCCCTATTGTTAATTATTTTCTGAAATCTGTTATGTAGCTACTCCTTCATCTATAAAAGATATGCTTTGATTTTATCTAATGCTAAATATTGTTTACTCAAAGTATAATGAAACCTTCTCCTATCAAATCCCTTGACCTAGACTGCACTCCTTTTTGGGGCAGGCTGGTACTGTGGTAAAGATATCACACTGCCTCAGGCCCCCCAGCTATGGACCAGTATATCTTTAGGTGAGACACTGCAAATCAAGGACAGAAAGACATTCGCTGCCCACAAAAGTTTACAAACTAAGTAAAGAACTCTGATTTTCAACTTTGCTCTCCAAAGTTTAGAGAGTCATAGAATCAGATGGAAGGGGTCTCCAGAGATCATTAGTCACATCTGGCCCACAGCATCTACCCTGGGTACTACCTATGGGTGCATCAGAGCGTTCATTGCAGCTTGCTTCCTGGAGCAGCTGCCGCAAGCAGCACAGCCTTGAAGTGGCCACTTTGGGACTCCAGAGCCATGCTGCACAGCTCTGTGGGCACTGGAGCAGGATCATGCCACACACATAGGGCCCACTCCAGATTGAAAATGGACCCTCTGTGTGTGGATCCAGTCAGGCCCATGCCACTGGCCTGACCTATTAACAGAACTACACAGTCAACCTTGACAACCACAAGACATAACACCAGTTCATTAGTGATCTTGTGTTTTACAGTTGAACCTCTTGAGAAAATAAAATTAAATTAATCTTTTAGCATCTGGAGAGGTTTGGTACCTTTTAACAGCATTATTAATTTTGAACAATTGTAGTAGTTTCCAAAATCCTCTTTTATACTGAGTATATGACATTGAAAACAACTCTACAGAACTACACAAACCAGTATGGCCAGATGAAAAAAATATTATGAGAGACAGACGCGCTAATTAGAGGGTTCAGTGTATACCTGCAGTATTTATGTTCAAAACACAAAGGGATAAAATTGTTATGTAAGCCACCAACCTTCAAACAATGAACTCAAGTGCACAGTTTTGTTTGGGACCAGTTCCCATTATTTTCAACAGGCTTGTTCACATGAGCAATGATCTGCATGGGTATAAGACCCTTGCTCTTAAAAGGCCATTCTGGATTAGCTTTTTTTCCCCCATCTCCAACATCATAAATATTAACAAAATCCATTCCATTTCAAAGAGTCTGCCTAGGGGAATTAAACCCCTGATCCTCTGTCCAATGAAATTTATATGAAGTTTATATGGAGTGTAAAACAAGAGTTCAAACCTCAACCCTGCAAATGGACTCTATACAGAAGCTGTATCAAATTGCCAATGTTTTGTTTACTGAACAGAACTGCCCTTTAAACACTATGACAACACTTGGTTTGATAAGAAAGTAAAAGTGCATCTATTTGTTCTGTCATTACTCTGTAAATCTCACTTTTAGATCTTGAAGTACAATATTCTGCTTTAAAACAACATAACCTTCTTCACGCAATTTATAGTGAGATCACATTTCTGTTTGTCCTAGACTTTTGTAAATAACGGAATTGTTCCAAGTGACATTGACAACCTGGTTTTCAGCACTAGATTTCAGTGGCTTTCTGGAGAGTTTGTGCACGCTTTATTTTTTGTTCTCTTGTGATTCAGATTACCCATCTAAAAACTAAGGTTATGATCCCGCATTGAGAACTTGGCAGACAAACATCTGCCTCTACGTGAGGATCCAATGAAGTCAGGAAGCCAAGTATACCTGCATGGGTAACACTGTAGGAGAGGACTTGAAACTTTTTCTAGTTTGAGACTAATTGCCCAAAATAGCATTTTTCTTAAAGTCTGTCCAAAGGCATAACCATCAGCTGCATGAAAAATGTGAGAAGACTGATGCAGGACAATTAGAGAAAAAACTTCTTTCAGAAGTGACATGAGGAACTTCCCGTATCAAGAGGATCCTTTCAAAGCCATGACTTGGGTAAGTGCTCTGGGCCCCAAGAGGAAACATACGTCATGGTTACTTAAATACCATTTAAGGTGCCGTCAAGGACCTTTTGTTCATAGGGGACGGTCTAACATTTAACCTGCAGAGCCACTGGTTCTGCTTTGCTTGGTACCGGTAATACAACCAGCGTTTTCCAGATCTAACTGAGTGCAGCCAGGAAAGGCAGGTGAGCAGTCCCATTCAGACTAGAGCCTCAGCTTAGCCTAAAGGCACCTGAAAACATCCTGACAGTACCAGCTGAGCAAAGGAAACACTGTCTGTTCAACAACTGAGACTCCCAGCTTTTCCCCGCCTGCAAACCTGGCACAAAGCGGGGAGAAAGTTCAGGCAGGAAACATTTGCAGGACAGCTTGGGCACCCTCCACCCTGCGATTCTGCGCTGATACCCCATAAAAAAACAAACCTGCCAGCCCTAAAATGCAAAAAGAGGATGCCCAAAATCCCTACTGCCTGTGACAGCTGCCCACCTCAGGCACACGAGGCCCTGCCCCGAGGCAGCGGGACCCGGGTCGAGGCCGCGGCACGACCTGCCAGCGCGGGACCAGCGCCTCCAGCTCCCGTGGGCCGCAGCTTGCTGCGGCGGCCGGGCAGGAAAGGAAGGCGGCCCCCACGGGCCCGCGCGAGGGAAGCCCCGTGCCCCGCCCCGGCCCCGCCAACCCGAGCCGCAGCCGCCGCCCCCCATACCCAGCCGGGGATGGAGGG
>NW_017729022.1:33145840-33146405 GCF_001723915.1 Gavialis gangeticus | reverse complement strand
TCTTTGGCTGCTGAGAGCCTTGGCCCCGCAAAGGAGCGGGGCCCAGCTCCCGGGAGGGAGGCCGAGTCGGGCCCCAGGCCCCGCCCCTCCGCCGGCCCTTTCCAAGGTGCTGAAGGGCAGCGGCCGGGGCCGCGGGGTGGAGAGCGCGGGTGAACCGGCCCCGCCGTTCCTCTCCCGGGCTCTGGGACCTGCGGCTGCCCCGCCCCGCCCCGCCCCTGGCCCTGCCGCTGCCCCGCCGCCTCCACAGCGCTGCGAAGAGGAACTTCCACGTCTTTGGCGGAACGACTTTGTGGCTTGTTCCTGGTTTCATCGGGCCCGTCGCTGACTGGCGTGTAGCTACAGACATGCAGCTATAGACGTGGCGGGCTGGTCGATCCCGTCTTAAGGGTGGGGTGCAGACGGGGCCTTGGGAACACGCCGGCACCCTCCCTGGAAGGACACGGGTCCCTCAGCACCTCTGCGGCTGCGGACAGAAAGGGACCCAGTTCTTGCCAGACTCCCTGCAAGTAGCGCCCACGGGGGTTGGGGAAACACCATGTATCTGGGTCCATGAAGGCAGTTTTCC
>NW_017729022.1:33128513-33135683 GCF_001723915.1 Gavialis gangeticus | reverse complement strand
CCAAGAGACAACTGTTCTTCTGGTGTGGCTTAGTACCTGCCGAGGTGTCAGGGCTTAAAGCCCACTTGATGGAAATGGGAGGCTCCTCCCTAGCTTGCTCCTGTGGCCATAGGGCTGAAGGCAGGAGAAACTCGGGGGCATTCAAACTCCATGCCTCCGGGCTTGGGCCTGCATGTAGGATGCCCACCAAAAGACTTTGGAAATATCTGAAGCCCCTGGCAGGGGTGGAGGATGTTTTCTGGTTGTAGGGCCACTTTTGGTTCTGGACTGACTCATGGATTTTGACTTCATTTGGCTGATTTGGCTTGGAACACACACACAAAATTTCTTTAAAAAAAAAAAAAAGGCTGTGACTCATACCAGCCATGTGGGGGGGCCAGAGGGCCTGGGAGTCCAGTCCATTGGGTATTCCCAATTTGGAGAACACTCAGTTGGTCTAATGAAAGATATCACATCCACCCAAAGACCCTTGTCTGCCAATGTCCTTAGACCAACATGGCTACAATCATGGCAGGGTCATAAAAAGGCCACACTTTACCACACACTGTGTGAAAAAACATCCTTGTGTTCATTTTAAACTTGCTGCCTACTAGTTTCATTTTATGACCCTGCCTGGTCTTGGCCTCCCCACTTCACCAAGCATGTGGCTCTGCAGTGCTGTCACCACACAAATGACCTCCAAACTGGGAACATCCAGAAGGTCTGGACTCCCTACCCCAGCTCTCCCCATGGCTGGTCTGAGTCACAGCTGCTGATCAGCACAGGGAGCCTGAGAAGAAACAGGTCCCTTTCAATCAGCAGTCACAGAGGTCCTGAAAAGCACCTTTCCTTTTGTAAATGGCTGTCAGTGTGTTTCTAAGGCCCCATCTACACCTTACACTTAAGGTGGGGTTATCCAGTCATGTCTTAAATTGTAACCTACCTACATGTTCAATCAATTAATGGCTTGATGAAACAAGGAATAAGCCACAAAGTTATTCCGCAAAAAAATGGCAGCTTGTTCTTATCATACCAGTAATTAACCATGTGGTCAGGTGTTTCCCTGTGGCTGGGAGCCCCATCAGCTGATGCTCCCAGCCACAGGGGTGCACCACCCACTGCCTTGCCTATGCACCTCATCAACTGCAGGGTTCATAGCCATGGCAGCTTGCTACTTGAGGGAGAAGGGGGAGCCCAGGGAAGTGATCCCAGCCTCCCCCTGCACACACAATAAGACCTGATTGGATCTGATGCTGGATTCCTTAATCACACCTCCTGTCATTCATGTTGGCATGGCAAAAGGTGTGATTACACATCAGATCCTATCACACCTTTACCTGAATACCTAGAAGGGCCTTGAGATGAAATTTTATATCATTCCTATTTCATGGGAAACACAGAACCAAAACTATTTCTGTTCCAAATTGAACTGAAGCCAAATTTAGAAATTTTCTGGTAACTGGAAATCCTGAGCTTTAATTAGCTCCTGCCCTTTTATAACTTTTTTTCTTAGTCTTCTCTTGATGGATTCTGATATACAAAAGAGAGTGTGAGGAAAGAGTTTAAAAATACAATTCCTTGTCAACTTGATTACTAACATTTTTACAACCCTATATTTACAACAGGAAGGTACACAAAGGGTTCTTTTTGATCTTTTATATTTAACTAAACTGGTGATTTTTTTACATCCTGTTATATATCCTGTCCAGATGGCAAAGCTGTAGGTTGCAGGTGTCAGGGGTCAGATTAGATCTTGTGGGAAACAGCTTTTTGGTTTCTCATATTTTCTGTTATTTTGACTATCCACCCATTTTAGATTTTTAAGACCAAGTTGGTATTCCAAAATCATTTAAACACCATGTTGACCCACAAATGGGAGCATGTGTTAATACAGTTATTTTTTTAATACAACATGTCAGTGCTGTTAGATTGTTATATATACAGTGCTCTCATTTCCCCTGTGTGAAGGGGCATTTAAATAATAAGATGTATTATCTCTTTATATATTAAGCTCACGAGCTAAAAATGCAGATGACACACCTCTTCACTATTTTGTACTATCTCATATCAAATGTAATGGAAATGCATCAATAAAATTTAGTACATTATTAGAACATTAAAGCTATAAAAATCTTCTGCTATATAAATATATTTAAATTTAGAACTGGCAAGCAGAAGGAGGAGGAGGAATGGAAAGGTAAAGTACAGGACAAAAAAATGAGGCTTGAAGGCTAGAGACATGGAAGTGTTATAAGAGCAGTACAAGATGCACAGAGTGGAGAAGAGGAGCTATTTTTAGCTGTGTATAATATAAAATGTAACACGGCTCCGATGTAAGCTACAATTTGATTGTAGCTCAACCCTATTAACTGCATACTTCAGAAATACAAAGCATGTAGATCATTATGGCACTTCACACATATTTGTAATAAAACTAATAGTAAAATTGTAAAAACCCATCTTTTTATATATTTTATTAAGCTATTTCTTTATCTTTAAGGGCCAAAGGAATGGTATTTCATCCCTCACCACAGTCAATGACTATTTTTAAATGGCTCATAAATGTCCATGCTGTCATTTATCTCGGTATTTATATTCCACTCATTACAGGTGCTCTTCACATGTATCTCCACAATGTACATATTGGGAAAAATTCTGTTCTCAGTTGCACCAGTGCAGAAAATTTGTCTTGGAGCCCAATCCTCCTATAGTTACATGAGCTGAGGGGACATGTTGTCATCTCTTCCAGTAAATACTTCTGCCTCCTTAAGCCTGAGTGTTCCTTCCTCCACCAGTCTACATTATCTTCAGCATTAGGTTACAATGCCCTAACATTTCTCTGCATTCAGTTTGGACAACTACATCAAATTAAACCAGGTGTGGGGAAGTATATTCCCATTAGTCCACCTGCTTTACTTAGTGTTCCCTAAAACCCTCCCATCCACAGGTACAGTCCCTTGGAAAATTTATACTTCCCTGCTTTTCATAGTCAGTTGTCAATTATATCTATGCAGAGCAAATACACAGTCAATAACAATTCTGTTTCAGTAGCACTTCACATCCATTTTACACAAATCTAAATGATTGCCCAGAAGCCAAGAACCCTTAATTTTACTCTTGGCTCTGCCAGTGATTGGCTCTGTGACCTTAGACAAATTATTCTGCTTCTCTATGCCTTAGTTTACTCAGCTGCAAATCTAGTTCACAAGGCTGTTTTGAAAATGTATTACTTGAATTAATTTATTAAGGTTGCAAAATTATTTAAGGTACTCAGATTAAAGGTGCCTTGTAAGAGCAAGAAATCATTTTTAATTGATCCCAGAACATTCTTTTGTATGTGGTCACCATGAATGATCAATATCTGATGTGTCAAAAGTTTACCATATTGACCAAAGAGATTTTTATCTAATGCTATTTGCTATGTGTGCAGTGGGGGTGAAGTAGGGCAAGTCTATAATATTGGCAAATCATGACATTCACAGTAAAGTGAGGTTAGCTTCCAGGCTGATAAAAACAATAATAATATTCACTAATATCAGGAACTTTCACTTTGTTTTCCTTTTAATTTTAGATTAAAAGCATCCCTGTGCAGGAGGACAGACGAGATCCATGCATCATTTATTTCCAATATCCAAACAAAACTTGATCAAGATGAAAATGGTTCAGCAGCACTTGCTAGCCTTTTGTACAATAAGGTCTCCATCCTTTCTAAACAAATTGTTAAGAGAAATAAGACTTTGCAGAAGTAATGAGATCTTATTTATTTACAGGGGACACAACAAAGCATAGAGTATTCTATAAATGATGTCCCTTTGGTAATTCTAACTTTGAGTTGTGAATGTAACACTGAAATTAAAAACATGTCCATGTTCTGCTGACTACACATAAAACATATATAATCCAATGGTAACAATTGTATCAGTATATAGCTGTTTAAAACAATTAAGAAAGCATTTCACCAGGTTACCCTGTAATCACGCAGCAATTAAAGCTGTGCCTGTGCTCAGCTCTAATCAGGCAAGAATTTGAAAGTGGCAATGTATTGAAATTTAAGTGCAAACAAATAAAAAGAGGGGCTAAGATAAACAATGGGTGAAGTTACACATTATGCTTAGACCAGGGGCAGGCAATTATTTCAAGGGGAGGGCCACTTAATGAGTTTTGGTGAGCTGTTGAGGGCTGCATGGGTAGCCCTGCACCATGACAGTTGCCCTGCCCCCTTGTCACCACCTTGGGACTGGAAGTCCCACCCCTAATCCCTGACCTTGGCCACCAGGAGTCTCTCATCCTACACTCTGGAAATACTTTTGCAGGGAGGGAGGGGTTTGCCATCCTTGAACCAGAAAAAAACCCAAATCATACACTAAAAGTCAAACACCTACTATAACATATTTTAATTTTATTATGAAAAATATTTTGTCATTGTGTGTTGCGTACTGTATAGAGAAAGGATTGTATAATAACTCAAAATAAATTCTTAGTCTTGTATATTGTGTGGGGGGTGCATGGTGGGGGCAGAGTGAGTGTGTGTGTGTGTGTGTGTATGGTGGGGTGTGGGTGAGTGTATGTGTGTATGATCGGGTATGGGAGGGTGGGTGTATGTGTATTTGGTATGGTGTGGGGGTGTGTATGGGGGTCTTGTAGAGGGACGTGGCTATGTGTTGGGGGGCATAAGGTTTGTTGGGTGGTGTGTATATGTGGTGGGTTCTGGGGGCAGGGTGTGGGAGTGTAGGGTGTGAGGGAGGATGGGGGTATGGGGATCCCTCCCCCCACTCCCTCATGGCACAGCAGCAGCAGGCAGAGCGCTCAGAGTGCAACCTCCACTGGGCAGACTGTATTGCTGGCACAACCTGCCACTCACACACAGCCTCTGCACTTGCTGGGCATGGGAGGGAGGCCCCAGGCACTGGACCTGGCTGCCTTCTCTGACCCGCAAGGGAAGGCACCTGGAGCTTCCCCCACATGCAGCACAGCCCTGGTGGGGAAGGCAGCCAACTACAGCACATGGGGTTTCCCTCCTATGCCCAGTGAGTCCAGAGGCTGTGTGTGTGTCAGAGGAAGTGCCAGCAATACAGACAGCCTGGTGGAGGCTGCGCCTCTCACTGCGATATGCTGCACTAGCCAGAGCCATGCCTCTCTGGGTGCCTGCAGCAGGCACAAGCACCCTGAGTGCCCCCACCTCCTGCTGTTGCTACTGTCACCACCTGCTAGGGATGCATGCCATGGGGGGAAGTGTGAGGGGGGCTC
Organism: Gavialis gangeticus; assembly: GCF_001723915.1. NCBI lineage: Eukaryota > Metazoa > Chordata > Crocodylia > Gavialidae > Gavialis > Gavialis gangeticus. The sequence goes on along the minus strand of NW_017729022.1, from coordinate 33,130,457 downwards.
CACCCCCCCCCACCCTCCCTCACACCTACATGTTGCTCACCTGAGCTCTGCACTGTCACCACCCCCTTGAGCAGAGGCTCCATGCTGCTGCCAGCCCCAGCCCCAAGTGCTGCACTCCCACCCAGCTGCAGCTCTTCCCCGCTGCTTTCCTACCTGCTGCTCGGAGACAGCAGGAGATCACAGAAGTGGAGCAGGTCCCTGGGGGCTGCAGCAGCAGTGCTGCCCAGAAGCTTCTGGCCAGGCCAGGCACTTCTGCCCACAACAGTGGGAGTGAGGTGGAATAGGGTGTGTCTGGGGCAGTGTACACCAGGGCACCTTGCTCACACCTTTGTGAGCAGAAGGGCTGGGCAAGGTACAATTTGTTGGTGTGTGCCACGGGCTGGATGAAAATGCTTGGCAAGCTGGACCATACTAAGGGCACTTAAAATGTGAGCATCCACATGCTAAACTTGTGCTAAGTGTTCTATGAACATCTCAAAGTTATACCACTTCCAGCAATGGTTAACACTGGCTAATGCTACCTAGTTCATGTTAGGGTAACTTCAGTCTGCTCTACAGAAATAAAACCAACAATTTGCAGTCCTCTAGCATCCCAGGATGCACTGCTCCCAGACCCCACCACGTAGATCAGGGATATAGAGCCCATGTATCCTGGATCCTAGCCACACTCCTGCTCACCAGCTCTCTAGTGGCAAGTCAGAACTCTGCAAGCAAGAAATGGTATTAACCATTAACATACAATTGGTCACAACATGTTCTAACTTTAACACTGCTTAACATTTCACAGATTTAGTGTGGTCTAGGTATAACATACAACTTCACCCAAAAGTAAACAGAGTATATGAGAGTAAACATAATATTCAGAAGCCACTGGGTTTCTCCTCTCATTTTTCAGGCATAACTTCAAGTAATGTAACTCAAGTTAAAATGGCATATGGCAAATTTACCTGTATGCTCTGGCTACTTTACATACTAGTATCAACATGAAGCAGCCATAAAACCACTCTGCTTGGGAGTGATTAAGTTCTTTAGGGCAGCCTTCTGGACCCTTTTCACCATAAGAGTGGTGCAAGCCAAGTGAAATAAACACTAGAGAGGTTTACATGTTGCTTGACTGAAATCCTCAAAATTCTCTCTTTTCCAAAAAATATTAGGGTCTTTGGACAGAATCCTAGGGTCCTGCTTCTTTCATGTCACTACGATTTTCGGCACTTCTTTACAGTTTTGGATTCCATTTTGTTCTGTGGTAAACTGAACTGCCCCATGTGCATAGCTGCCAGAAGCAAAATGGAAAAGGAAGACCCTCTAATGCTTATGCCCAATAGACCAGTGCAGTGATTCTCAGCCTTTTCAGATGCCAGACTCCCCTTGTTAGACTCAAGGCAGCAGCTCTTAATAGTGGTTTTTTGACTACAGAAAAATATTGGACCAATTTTTCTGTTGCAAAAACTTCAGAAAGACTACAACAAGTCAGAATGTTTTTAACACTATGGATTTCTATTTGAATTATCTGGGTTTATCTTGTGAATCATGTTTGCAGACCTAACAGTGCAGGGCACCCCGCAGCACCCTTGAAAGGATCTCAAGGCACCATAAGGTTCTGAATTACTCTGGCTGAGAATCACTAGTCTGGTAGTTAAGACATTTATCCAGCTCTTGAGCCCCCATCCTCCAGCAAAGGATTAACTTCAATCTCCTGCTTCCTAGCAAATTGTTCCAGTCACCAGCCCACAGGTTAAGCACTGTCCAAACACTTCTTGAAGCTGACCAACTGTTCTTACTTTTAATATGTATTGGTTAGGGAACAGTGGGGAAATCTGTCCTATCGATATTAAAGGCCAAGGCTAGAACCCACTGCCTCCTGCCACTAAAGGCAGCATCCATGTTATTAAGGGACACTCCCTCTGGCTTGCTTGAGGCCCCATACATTGCCTTCCTTGGGCT
>NW_017729022.1:33122446-33123513 GCF_001723915.1 Gavialis gangeticus | reverse complement strand
GCAGGGCACCCCGCAGCACCCTTGAAAGGATCTCAAGGCACCATAAGGTTCTGAATTACTCTGGCTGAGAATCACTAGTCTGGTAGTTAAGACATTTATCCAGCTCTTGAGCCCCCATCCTCCAGCAAAGGATTAACTTCAATCTCCTGCTTCCTAGCAAATTGTTCCAGTCACCAGCCCACAGGTTAAGCACTGTCCAAACACTTCTTGAAGCTGACCAACTGTTCTTACTTTTAATATGTATTGGTTAGGGAACAGTGGGGAAATCTGTCCTATCGATATTAAAGGCCAAGGCTAGAACCCACTGCCTCCTGCCACTAAAGGCAGCATCCATGTTATTAAGGGACACTCCCTCTGGCTTGCTTGAGGCCCCATACATTGCCTTCCTTGGGCTGCCCAGGGACTCAATTTCAAGCGAAGGGTGAAAGAGAGGGTAGTATAATGTCTCACTTGTGGCCTGGTGGTTTAGAACACTTCACTAAGAAACAGGACATAGGGAACGTTTATACACATGCTCCAAAAGGCATTGGGGGAGCTTTAATTAGCACAGTTCTGAGAGTCATGCTAATTAAAATCACCCAGAACATCATGTGTATCAACATCCCCATGCTGAAAAATGGTGGCGCGGCACTGTAAGTTAAAGCTCAAGCTTTAGTTTAAAGCACCCCACCACCATTTTTCAGCATGGGGATGCTGATACATGTGATGCTGGAGACTGCTGGAGCATGTTAATTTCCATGCTCCAGCAGACACAACTAATCAAGCCTACTCTGACACAGTGGAATTACAGCATGTCAGAGTAGGCTTCCTGCACATATATAGAAGCCTGCAGATTCAGAGTCCCTCTGGATGAGAGGGGTAGAACTTGGGACTCTAGCTCCCTGGGTGAGTGCCCTACTCACTGAGGTGGGAAGACTACTCTCCTCCTACATCTAAAACCTGCTAGTCATGGGTTTTGGCCCAGCCACAATTTTGGGGCTTATCCAGGCTGACATGTTTCATAGTTTCATAGTTTCTAGAGTCAGAGGAGACCTGAGCAGATCATCAAGTCCAACCCCCTGCCATGG
>NW_017729022.1:33111024-33122435 GCF_001723915.1 Gavialis gangeticus | reverse complement strand
CTCATCTTCCCCTTCCCCCGAGGAGCCTAGTTTAAAACCCGCCAGAGGAGATCCACCAACCTAGAAGAGAACACATGCTTACTGTCGCAGAGCACTTAGGTGCCCTGCGCCTGGGAACAGAAACGGCTTAAGAGAGACCCCTAGTGGTGAGAAGGGGGAGGTGCAGCTGCCAGTCACCGGGTCAGCACAGGTGCTGGTTGCTGGGGCAACCACCAAAACCTGCTGACAGGAAGGGGCAGGGCTTAGCCCTTCTTAAACCCAGGCAGGAGGCCAGGTTGGCAGTTCCCCTCTGGTAGCCAAGGAGTGGGGAGCTCGGCCAGTGCGGGGAGAGGGGCAAGGTTTGACTGCATGAGTATCCACTGGTTCATTGCCAGGGGCTGGAGTATTTTTCCCGGTAGGGATCAAATGTTGTTCAACTGGACGGTTTAGTTTTACGTTATAGCCCAGGGGCTTTGTGCTTCGTGTTTACGGTTTAACCGGAGGACTGGCTGAGACTATTAGGGGTTGGAGGAGGCCTCATAGGGACTCCCCAGTAGCGTGGGGGTCCCTGGCGCCAGAGAGGGCACAGCATTTGCGGGGTGCATTGGCCCCAGCCCCGAGCGAGAGGGGGGGCAGTGGGGAGCCCCAGAGTGAGACAGGGGCAGCGGGGAGCCCCAGAGTGAGATGGGGGCAGCGGGGAGCCCCAGAGTAAAGACGAGGGCCAAGACGTTACAGTACCCAGGGCAAACCACGTCAGCACCATCCGCGAGGCTTGGACTGCAGTGTAGGGGAGGAAAAGGAGCCGCAGGTAGTGCCCCCTGTCATCGGGGCGCGTAAAATGGGCAGCGTCCCACTGATTACAACAACTTATTAATCAAATAAGATCAAGGCGTGGCAGGCGAGTAAGCAGGCGGTTGGACCATTACAGGAGGGTGGAGCCACTCCCAGAAAGGCTCCAATATTGATACTCCTGTCACACTTACCTTTAGGGGTAAGGTGGAGTCCATGCTATCCAAACACATCTCTCGTCATGATGTACGGATCATTGTCTAGGAAGCTGAAGCCCACTATACATGTAGCATCACGTATTTGCTTGGCCAACATGCAGCTTGGCTGAACATGCTCATTAGAATGTGTGCATGCTTGTGTGCCCAGAGCTAAAATGGAAATTGTGTGCAAGTGCCCCAAACTACAGCTCTGCAGTCATAACAGTAGTTTATTTACAGCTGTCACTAAAACAAAACAGGAATACTAACAATAAAATTATGTGTTATATAATAATAAAATTATGGTCATTGGTAAAAGCATACGATAACATTACGCATTATACTAATTTAAACACAAGTAAAATCAAGCCTAATATATGACAATAATGCATACAAATACATTAAAAGATCTATAAAAATAAATAAAATGAAGCAATATATAGGAGTAGGATAAAAATTAAAAACAGAGAATAAGGATAGTAGAATAAAAAATTAAAAAATAATAAAAAATAATAGAATTAAAAATTTAAAACTATTTGATTTTGGCCATTACTCTCTGTGAGAGTAGTGCAAATACACCTACAGAGGATAGGGCAGGTTGTAAGTTATTAGAAACGAGCCAAATTGTTTTTTCTTCATTAGCCTGATACTTAAAATTTTCCCCTAATGGAGAGTTCTGTTTCTCTCTCATGTCTTCATGCATCTGGGTAATTGCTATGTAGGCATGAAAAAAGAAGCAAAATTTAGCCTTTTGTTCTTATGTTGTCATGACTATACCTTTGTAGTTTTCGTATGATCTGTCTCAAGTGTAGCCAATCCATGGCGCACGTGCCACAAGTGACTGGGGCTTGTGTTAGAATCCAAGCTCTGGTGGATGCTCAGTAAAAGGAACTGCTGAGATGGAGGCAGGGAGGCTGGAGCTTCCTGCCCTGTGGTGGGGTGAGAGGAGAGGGAGGAGGCTACTGCAAGAGGATGAATCAGATGTCATTATCAGGAGCCAGGTTAACCCTGCCCTGGCTCTCCAGTCACCACTGAATTAAAGGTTTTGGATCCTTGCCTGCTATATAGAACTGCAGCAGTTGCAGGGCCAGGAAAGCTCATCTCCTTGGCAGTGATACATCCTCTTATGACAATGTTCTGCCTTCCTCCTCCACACTCTACTCCACATGGCTGGAGGCTTGAGCCCCCCGTTGCCATTCTGGCATCCAAGGCATAAAACTTTAGTTAGGTACGCCTTGGGAAGGCAACAAATGTTGGCCACCATTGAGCCAATGTTTCATATTTTCTCTATGGATTTGTCTTTGTATTAAAAAAATACACCATAGGTATATATAGATAAATGTTGATTTTACTTAGGTTATACATTTAAACTTACTTCACTCATTTAATGTTAATTTTTGGAGTTGATTCAGACAGGCCTCCTACTCATATATATTTATGCTCACCTCAAGTGACTTACCTCCTGAAGAAACATTGTACCATCAGACAATCCTCTCTCTTAGGTGCTTCAAAAAGTTGACAAGGACCAGTTCACCTATTACATTAAGAAATTCTACATGTCAAAATACTCCAACTCCAGCATATGGCTGAGAGCTTCTTTAAATTAGACACTGGATGAACTAATGGCAGCGGTTGCAGTGACAATCCCTCAAGGTCGAGGATGATCACTCCCATGGGTCAAGTAAAGTACTAACTAACATACCATTCCTGACAAGCTGTTTAAAGCTTTCTTTCTACTCCATGGAGCCACTGCAACTAATGCTGCTGCCACTCATCCCATTTGTCAAATTTCTGGAGACATGAGGAGCCCCACAGGCTGGATCCGGAGCATGGAACCATGCCATCTGGCTCACAGGGCTGCCTCAGGACCAGAAATTTGGTGACAGGAGGAGCTGCAGCTGCTGCAGCCCTGGGAGCCACAGTAATTAACATTGCCATCACCATGTGCTCCGTATCTGGATCAGCCCCATACCACTCATCCAAATAGCATCTGATCTATCATGTACTGAAAGTAGAGCACAAGTAATGAGCATGAAAGATATTATACCTAACTTCCTAGTGCACGTTTAAAAAAAATCTATGATAATGAAAATCTGTTTGCCAGTCAGCTTTCTTTGAACACAGAATCATAGACAATGAGAGTTAAAAGGGACCTCAGAAGGTCATCTAATCCAGTGTTTCGCAACCTTTTAAGTAGCAAGTACCCACTAACTTCTGAACATTATATTAAGTACTCCAAAACTCAATTTTCCAGGGGATTTTATATTTGCAGACTACTGTGTGCCATATGTTGGAAGAAGGGCAATGTATATAAGGCAGTGATATGAGAGATGTCTGATCCGGTGTGAGTAGGGTTGCCACCTTTTACATGGGGGTGCACAACTCAAGTATGTACCTGGACTACAGGTAATGTTGGCCAAAGCTAGGAGGGCTGCCAGACTATTACTGGGGAATTTAAAGTGCCACACAATGTGCGGCGCACCACATTTTTTGCCGTAGGTTTGAGAGGAAAAGAGGGCAAGCGAGAGAGTGTGTTGCGGTACTCGTGTACCCCCTGTCTGTGTCTTGAATACCCCCAGGGGTACACGTACCACAGGTTGAGAAACTATGATCTAATCTAGCCCTTTGCTCAAAGCAGGACCACCCCCACCTATATCATCCCAGCTAAGGCTTTGTCTAGCTGGGTCTTAAAAACCTCCAAGGATGAGATTCCACAACTTCTCTGGGTAGTCTGTTTCAGTGTCTTATTACCCTTCCCTAATACATAATCTAAACTTCCCTTGCTGCAAGTTGAGACCATTGCTCCCCATTAATATCCTCTGCGTTTGGTATCATCTAACACAGTGATTCTCAATTAGGGTGCTGTAAGTTCCTATTAAGGGTGCCACACAGTGCCACATGATATTAGCACTGTTAGGTGTGCCAACACTTACACATGATTCACAAGGTAAACCAGAGATTTCAAATAGGAATCCAGTGTCAAAAATACTCTCATCTGTTGTGGTCTGAGTGCTTTGCAATAAAAGACTGGTGCTATTATTTTTTCAGTCACAAAAGAAGTGAAAGCTAAGAGCTGCCCTTTTCTGAGGGGTGCCTTAAGTCTAATGAGGTGTGCTTTAAGTCTAACAAGGAGGTCCTTGAGTCTATCAAGGTTGAGAACCTATATTTGTTCTATATGCCAAACCTATAATTTTGCTTTTTTTAATATGGAAGACAGTCCGTGATGTAAAACTAAAATTCATCCTGCATCACTAGTGATACTAGACATAAATTTGTATTTGTAAGTGGAAATTGAACAGACTTTAAAAGGAACCTATGAATCACGTATTGCAATTCAGCAACTTTGTCTTGCCATTCTTCTTTTCACTGTCCATTTACTCACCCAGAGACCACCTTTTGCATATATATGGATGAGTTTTCCAAGTGCACCTGAAGAATATGCAGAACATGCCTAAAGGATGTGCCTTTGCAACAACCTACTTGCTTGAAGGACACAATAATGTACAAACTGTTTGTCAAACAAAAAAAATCAGCAGTGCTACTGAGCAAAAGAACAGATTAAATGCATGACACTCAATGTATGTTTTACAGCTGGAAATGCAGTCATAAAAGGACCAGATTCACTTACAGACCCAATTATATGCATTTTATCCTACAAATCCCAAAACAGAGTATACATAAAACAAGACAGGCAAGTACAGTATAAAGACCTGTATAATTTTTTATGAAGGTTGATAAATAACCAGTTTATGAGCAATTATGGTAAATGCAGTGACAAGTCAAATAAAGCAACATCAATGCACGTGACTAAGTACTAAGCAAATATGATGGCTTTTTCTAAATTTGAACTTACTAACAAGTAGAAACCATATTCAAAAATTAGTATTGTGGAACAACTCAACTTTTATATAAACTTGTTCTGTATTACAATTACATTCAGAAACCATGCTGAAATGCATCACCAGGATAATACCAGTTTCTGTAAAATCTACAGATATATTGCAAAATAAAATATGGAATTTACAGATATCTCAGCCACAAAATGGAAGTAGTGCTCCTTGCTTTTTCGTTTTATAAGATTACGTCTGAGTTATAAGATCTTGTAGCAGGGGGCTTTCTCGGGGCCGATTTTACCTTTGGCCTGCCCACCTGTTTCTGGGCCAACCGCCCACCTTCTTGCCTGCCATGCCTTGTTGTTAATTAATTCATTATCTTAATTATGCAGGAGGATGCCCATTTTCTTGCCCCAATGCCAGGGGGCACTATCTGTGGCTCCATACATCCCCTACACTGCAGCCCATGCCTCACAGATGGCATCCATAGTTTTCACAGTCACCAGCCACACACTGTGCCCCAGACGTCTCCAGTCAGGACCCCTCTAAGATCCTTCCATTCAGGAGGCCTACCCCACCTTCATTTAGGCTATCTAGCTCCCTGAAACTATTTCCCCTCTTAGGTGTGGTCCCCCTAGGACCTTTGGCCATATAGGCCTCACCTCCAAAGCCAGTCGGAAACCCCAGGCCTGCTACCTCTGGGCATTCCTCACAGTGGGCCCCTGGCCCTTTTGACTGGTCTGGTCTGGGCCCCAGAATTGACCAGTCAAGGGTAGGTCTCTGAGCCTCTAGCTTCACTCTCTCTCTGGGGTCTGCCCTCTGGACCCTACTAGCAGGTGACCCACCCGGTTGTGGGAGCTGGGGTTAAGGCGCCCTGACCCGCCCTTCACCAGGGTGGTAACTGGTCTGGCATTTCCTGGGGGCTCCCTGACAGTCCCATTAGGCCACCCACTCCCAGCAGGGTGCAGTTTTAGGTCATGCCCAGGACCATGCCTCGGTCATGCCTAGGTCATGCCCAGGACCAGGAACCTCCTAGCCATCCCCTACAACTCTTCCCTTACCTCCAGGATGTTCCAAGAAGCCTCCCAGCCAGGCGATGTTGCTGCCTGGCCTGCCAGCAGGCAACTGAACTGTTTATATTGTCAGCCAGGGATCTAAAATGGCTGCCGCAATCAAGCACCTGCTGGCTGTTTGACTATGATCTTAAAGTGGCAGGCACAAATAGTGCCCTGCCACAGATCTGCAAAAGAACTTTGCACCAAAAAGATTGGCACTGAAATGTTTTTTACACAGGCCCACAGTGCAAAATCCAGAACCCTGACTTAGGCATCTAAACTCCCCATCCATTGCATGTGGAGATCTGTGTACCTTGGACAGGAATTTAAAACAACTAATATATTGACCAAATTGCTGCTAGAATGAGCAAATAGGAGCAGGTGTGCTAAAGAGAGATCTTAAATCTTGCTCTTGGATGCTGTAACAGGGTGCATCTCCAGGAGTGGCCATGTTGCCTCCTGGTGGCTCTATGGCACCCATCTCCCTACCCAGCCTCCTTATCTGACTCCTCTCTCTGTCTGCCATGTCTTGATGTTATGGTTAAAATGGTATATAGGAGGCTTTCTCTAGGTGGCCAGACTCTAGCTGAGGGTGCCTTGCCTCTTCTCCTCCTTCTCTGGCTACTGACCTGCCTGGGTAGTGTGCAGATGCCCTTTTCTCCCCCACTGTTCTCTCCTTATAGCATTCACTGGGGCTCCAACTCTGTTGACCTCCCAACCCACCTAACATGATTCAGGGCCTCTAGCTGCTCTGGGGATTTGACCACCTCCTGTGCATCTGCCTCTCAGAGGAAGCTGCCTACCTTCCTCTCTGAGACTAACAAGAAAAAAGAAGGAAAGAGTAAACTTTAAAAAAACTCATAGGGAAAAAATTGCAGGGTGCTGGGCACTCTGCTCCATGGCCTCCATACCTCCCCTCACAGCTGCCCCATCTACCAGGTGTTACCAAGAAATCAGCACAAAAAAAGGAAAGAAAAGCAAACCCCTCTTGGGTAAATATAACAGCCCGTGGAGGGCTCCCACTCCCCTGGTCCCCTTCTGGGCCAACATAAGTAATCCCCAATCCTCTGGGTGCACCCATTCCTCAGGAACCCCCACTCCCTATCATTCCCTTCCTATCCTCAGTATCTCCTCTTCTCAGGCCTCAGTTTATTTCTCTGGTCTTGTATTCATTCTTGCCTCCCTTGAGGGCTCCATCCTTCTCTGCTGCCACTGCCTTGAGGAAGGTTTATATCCCAGTTATCCTCTCCCACAGAGTCAGCTGGCTAGCCTTCTACCTGCTTGGCCCAGGTGCTGCCAATCACCAACTGCAAGATGCCAACCCTCTCCCTTGGGCTACAAAAGTCCTAGGCTTAAAGTGAGCTTGCTGCTTTTTCTCACTTGGCACTCTTCTTTTTGTAACAGGGCTAGGGTTCCCTGTTACAATACACTCAGAAGGGAATCCTGGCAGATATATCATAGACAACTTCAGTACCCATCTCCAAAGAATAATTAGGATTCATAGAAACCATCAGCAAGCCATTTCTCATTCAAAAACTAAATTTTCTATAAGACGCAATAGATTTCCTCAATAAAATCTATAAATGCTTCCCTGAGAATGCCATCCTTGACACCACAGATCTTGCCAGCCTACCCATCAACATCACACATCACAAAGGCATCATAGCTTGGCAGAAGACTCTACAAGACCATGGACAACACTTGAATTTCTAGATACAGCATACTGCACAACCCTTACATTTTATCCTCAATCACAACAATTTTATCCTCAATAGCCATCACTCCCTACAAACTATGGACGCTAGTACTAGTAACCTATTATTAGGCCCTCATCAATACCACTAGGCTGGTCTGTGGGCTGGATCAGAACAAGGCACCAGAGCTAGCATGTGGCACAGGGGGTTGGCATGGGGCACAATGGGGCCAACACAGGGCACATGAGGCCAGCATGAGGCATACACTGTGGCACACCATCAGAACTGCCCTGTGCGCTAGCTGTGGCACAGCCTGATCTGGACTGCCCTGGAGCCAGCACTTAGAGTTGAACCAGCACAGGCACCATGTGCAGCATACACCATGGACTGCACCCCTCCCCCCATGCTGTGTGCAGTATCGGTTTGGTTCAGCCTGTGCACCAACTTAGCTCTGCACAGGTCAGTTCTAGATATGTGGACCATACCATAGCACTCCATGGGCTGGATCCAGCTGCAGGCTGTACGTTTGACACCCCGGCTTTAAAGCAAGGGTTTCACCTTCCTCTGAAGCACAGTTCCCCAGTGTTTTGGACCAACACACCAGTGACAACTCTCAACATTTCTCAGGAACACCTGTCATGTACCCAAATCATCAAACTTTTAATTTGAAAACCCTATAGAGGTGCAGCCTATGGATCAGCTGTAGGTCTTACTGCAGCTTCATGGACCACCTATGATCCATGGATTACAGCTTGGGAACTGGTACTGTGAAGTATCTAGTACTGGCTGCTGTGAAAGGCAGCAGCATGGGAGACTGGTGCCACCTGAGTCAGGGGAGGCACATGCCCCCCAAATGACCAGTCAGTGACCAGGGGGAGTCCCCCCATGGCCAATCTCACCACCGGGGGGGGGTCCCCTGTGGCCACTTGCACCAACTGGGAAGTGTAAGCAATGCTCCTGGAAGTGCCAGCAGTGTTCCCAGAAGTGCCAGTAGCGCTTCATCTAGCACCCCCCGCTCCCCAGCCAGTGCTCACAGGGTGGGGGACATCGGTGCTCCTGCCTGGCCTCCCTGCCCATTGCCTAAGTGGGGAATGCTATCTGTCAAGGGGTGCACCACCTCTTTCAGAGGGTGCACATGCACCCCTTGTGCACCTCCTACGCATCACCACTGGGCAGTAGGGTTGCTCAAAGTTTCAGTTTCTGATTTGATTTGGTGGAGATTCCTCCTGATTTGATGGCTGAATCTCTGAATCCAAATTGAATCAGAAGACCCTTTAATCTCTCCAGATTGATTCGGAACCCTCCAAATCAATTCAGAGAGATTCAATGATTCGGGTGTAGACACAGCTTTAAATGTTTTTTCTACATACCTCAAGTTACCAGGCAGCTCATGATGCTGGGGTGGATGGAGCATCCCACAGGAGTGTGGGGGTGGTCCCCAGCATGCTTGCTGGCAGACCCAGAAGTGGATCGGAAGCACTTAGCCAGAGGGGATCCCCCCACGACCTCCCAGCTCAGCAACTTGTGTCTCCTGAGTCTGGGGGGGCACCCGGGATCCCCCCGTGGCTGATTGCTGAGCCAGGACAGCGTGGGGGGGTGAGTCCCCTGCACACTCAGAGGCAGACCTGGATGTGAACCAGAACTACTTCCAGTCCACTTCCAGGTCCACCGTCGAGCATGCAGGGGGCCCCCTTGTGCTCCTGTGGAACAGTCCATCTGCCTCACCATCTCACCATTCACAAGCCGCACCTGGTACCTTGAAGTATGTAGAAAAAATATTTAAAACTATCTATGGCCAAATCGCTGATTCTCTGAATCAGCATTGAATCTTCAGATTCGGATTCAGTTGAATCAAATTGGGACAGTGATCTGAATCAACGAATTGAATCACTGTCCCCCGATTTGGGCCGAATCCAAATCCAATTTGAATATGGCCCATTTCACACACCCCTAATAGGCAGGATACACTGGAAAAGATTGGCCCTAGTGGCTACTGCGTTGTATTGCTGGTTCATTCATGCTGGGGTCTATTGTTACACCCAGATCCCTTTCATTTGTAGTGCAGGTCAAGTTAGCGTTGCATAGCCTGTAGGTGTGCTGGGGGTTCTTCCTTCCCAGATACAGTACTTTGCATTTCTCCCCATTGAACCTCATCTGGTTCCGTTCTGTCCAACATGCCAGCCTGTCTAGGTCTGCTTGTATCTGCAGCCTATCTATGGGTGTATCTGCGCAATGCTATAATGTTTCCTGTGCTCTTGCTGAGAAGGAGACCAAGGACATAATAAAAAGAAAAAATATATGAAAAATAAAATATTAATGTGGTAAGAACGAAAGAAAGAAGCTGTTTAGCTTAGTGATTTTTCAGGACATTTTCTGTGTTACCCTCATGCAGATGTTCTCTGTCACCTTTTCTAAAAACACTGGAGAATGTGATAGGCTGGCTATGTGGAGCATTCAGCATTCATCTTAGAATAAAATCTGAGTTCTTCAAATTGTTAGAGAAGACAGAGAACACAAACTGATGCTAATCACAATATTCTTTCAAGTACAGAATGCAAAGCAATCCATGGATATTCAGCTTACTCAATTAATTGGTTAATAGTATTGGTATTTACAAGCAGGCAAGAATGGTACGCACAGGCCCCAGCACAAGCAAACTGGTCTGTGCTTCAGCAAAAAACTGGGCAGTAGCATATCTACCCTTTTTTGCTAGAATACACCAGGAGCTAAATAAAAACATCACAAACAGCATTTAAAATGAAAGGTATGGGAGACATATTTAAGTCCCCACAATGCTTTGCACTCCAATTACTCTTTTAATCTCTCATCATATTTTTTTATTTCATTGACACTTTAATATAGTGTAACTGAAAGGCTTGGCATGCTGAATAGCATTTAAAAGATAACAGAATAATTACATTTTGAGCTGTTATAAATGGTCATGTTTGATAATAACAGAACTGCACTGGTATTTTACCATATTTCAACCTACTGCAGTTAATTTTTAATTGTTTCATTTTGGGTTTAGGATTTTTGGTAGCATATGCATATGCTTTCATAAAAACGAAGGTTGTGCCATAAAACTGGATTTAAATAATGAAAAGAGGGTTGACACCAAAACAATCAGTTGCAAGAAATGGACAAAACACATTTCAGCTCAGAGAATTCATCAGATGTTTCTCTGTAATTGTTAGACATGATCCTGTAGCAATACAAGTTAGAAGAACTGTCCTAACTTTGACCCTGAATGAAGCAGGGTTAAAAGTCAGAACAGTTTTGCTGCACTTGTATGAATCATGCAGATATAGCTGCTTTGTAACAGCTTACAGCAGTACTCTTTGATAGCAATGCAATTGTTACTTCTGTCTATACCAATAATGAAAAACTTGAAGATCAATATAGCTTACTTAAAATTTACCAGATCTTGTGCAGATTAAATTCCCCTGCATGCTACTTACACAGTACTACTAACAATTCCAATATCAGTCTCAGGGAAGAACAAACCAGGATGCAATGAAACCTAAGTTGTTCAAATTCACCTGGGCCTAGGGTGAGTGAGGATTTAGTTAGGGAGCTTCTGGAGGGGCTGGACGTTTTTAAGTCAGCCGGCCCAGATGATCTTCACCCTAGAGTCCTAAGGGAACTGGCTGGGGTCATTGCAAGTCCCCTGGCGCGACTTTATGAACACTCGTGGTGCTCTGGAGAGGTGCCGGAGGACTGGAAGAGGGCCAACGTGGTCCCCATCTTCAAAAAGGGGAGGAAAGAGGACCCGGGGAACTACAGGCCAGTCAGTCTTACCTTGATCCTGGGCAAGCTGTTCAAGAAAATTATTCTGGCACACATCCAGGAGGGGCCAGCAGGGAA
>NW_017729022.1:33107716-33110592 GCF_001723915.1 Gavialis gangeticus | reverse complement strand
CAGCAGGGTAGGTCCTATGAGGAAAGGTTGCGGGACCTGAACCTGTTCAGCCTTCAAAAGAGAAGGCTGAGGGGGGATCTTGTGGCCTGTTATAAACTGGTTAGGGGGGATCAGCAGGCGCTGGGGGAGTCCCTGTTCCCCCGAGCGCCGCAAGGAGCGACCAGGAACAACGGTCACAAGCTAGCGGAGGGAAGGTTTAGGTTGGACAGCAGGAGGCGCTACTTCACTGTCAGGGCGGCTAGGGTCTGGAACCAGCTTCCAAGTGAGGTGGTGCAGGCTCCCACCCTGGGGGTTTTTAAGGGGAGGTTGGATGACCCCCTTACTGGGGTCATTTGACCCCAGTACTCTTTCCTGCCATGGCAGGGGGTCGGGCTAGATGATCTGCTCAGGTCCCTTCCAACCCTAGAAACTATGAAACTATGAAATTCTTAGCTTCTTAGAAGTTTCTTCATTTCCCTTCAGTCTCAGTTCATGTTTAATACTTCAGCTTTTGAAACTGATACCTCTTCTTAGCAGCATACTCTTGATGCTTTATGTTTGTAGGCAAATAAACAGATAGGTCCTGGCAAATATAACTGTGGAGGGTCTGCTTTAAAATTTCAATTCATGTTCTGCTTGTAATCTTCAACTTGCATGGCATACATTCCCTTATCCTATTACGCTTAAGTTACCTTAACATTTTGCATTATTCCACCCCTTCTCTCCCCACTCCCACCATTGCAAACTTTCTGTTTTGCCTAATGCAATACTGCTCTGGTGCACCATCTAGTGACACTGAGAGATGTGCATTAGAACTGAGTTTTCAGTGTTACCAGTAATACTTCCACAATACTGTGTTCCCTGAACTATGAGTGCTCCCTGGGTCTTGGCCCATCTCCTGGGCCAGTGAAAGTTTGGCACTTGACCCTGCTAACACCTGCCTCTCCTGGGCTGCAGACCTCTGGCTTTCTAGCCTCACCAATACTGAGCCCCTTTTGGGCTGACAGACCTCTCATTAGGACTCTGTCTTCCTCAGCTCCACCTTAAGCCTCTGGACCCATCTCGTCCCAATCTCTCCTAGCCCTTCCTGGGCTACAAGTCACTGACTTGGCTTCACATACCTTTCAGGCTGAGAGTCCCTAGCTTTTCATGCTCCCATGACCTTTGGTTGTGCCCTGCTCTGGCCCCCCACTCTCAGTCCCTCTCTGGACTCTGTGGGTATGCCCAGACGAGCATCATCACGTGGTATGTGGCGCTGCAAACACATTACAGCACCACATACCACACAGTCCCATGTTCTCCTCACTGCAAAGGCGTGATGCCTATGTGTGTGCTACTGTGGTTTTTTTTCCACAGGTTTTTTTGACCCCTGGATATCAGGCTTCCTGGAGCCACACTGCGGACGCCAGCTAGGCTCCGCCCAGCAGTAGCACTGCGACTGCAGCACAGTGCTGGCCTCAGCCTCTCCTACCACCCCTGGGGTAACTTGCTGTGTGCCAAAGTGCACGTCACACAGGAATTCCCTGGGGACAAGTAGCTGTGGTGCAAGGTGTGCTGCAGTTACTGGTCCCTGGGGAACCAAACATCTGTGCTTGTCTGGACGTGCCCTGTGAGTCCGTCCTCTCAAGCCCATACGTAGATCTCTCACTATCCATCTCTCTCTCTCTCCAGCAGAGCTGTGAAGTTCCCACAATCTCTTCTGGGTCTTAACATTCATCCTATGCATCTCCCTTAACTTCCAGCCTTGCTTTACCTTGACAGCAAAGCTTTGTCTCTCTCTCTAAAAGCAAAGCTACTGCCCGGAGGAGAAGACATCAAGTAATTGTAGTAGGTGATACCCTTCTGAGAGGAATGAAGGGAGACATCTGTTGCCCAGATCCCACAGCACAGGAGGTGTGCCTGGGGCATGGATCCGTGATGTCACAGAAAGGATCCCCAGGCTTGTCCATCCCACAGATTACTACCCCATGCTCCTTATCCATGTGGGAAAAAGAATATGGCCAGGAGCAACCCAGACCATGTCATGAGTGACTATAAGGCTCTGGGAGCTGGCCTTAAAGGATCAGGGGCTCAGGTAGTTTTTTCCTCTATGCTCCCTGTTGCAGAACACAGTCCAAGGAGGCAAGAATGCTTCAATGAGGTGAACCGGCGTCTCTGACAGTGGTGCCATCAAGAAGGCTTTGGCTTCTATAACCTCAGCACCCACTTCAAGAACTAGTCCTCCTGCTTTCCACTGGGCACTATGATCTAGTAAAGATCACAGAGACCTGGTGGGACTCCTCGTACAACTGGAGCATAGCCATAAAGGGCTATGTTCTTCACAGAAGGGATCGGGTAGGGAAGAGAGGTGGGGGTGTTGCCCTCCATGGGAAGGAGCAGTATACCTTCCTACAGGCCAATGTTGGCCCCAGAGAAGAATAGCATGAAACCCTCTGGGTCAAGCTCTGGGGGAGGTGCAGCAAGAGAGACCTGACTGTAGGTGTATACTACAGGCTGCCTAACCAAGGGGAGGAACTTGATCTAGCATTCGCCTGTGACGTAACGGAGGCCACACATGCACAATATGACCTGCTTTTGGGTCACAGGCAAGCAACAACAACGTGTCTACAGACTTGACCCTGACTCTATCCACAGGGACTGTTATCTCTCTATAGCAACATAGTCCATGTTCATGAGCTAGCACAACTTAATCACCCACAGCTGTGAAACCTCTGGTTGTGGCATGTCCCGCCAGTTGAGGGCCCTGAAATGTCACCATTCACAGTTAGTCATCTTCTCTGCTCCTGTAGGTACCCCCAAACAGGATAGACTGCATCCCTCCAAATGCTGGCCCATATTCTTCTGTGAAAGTGTGTTTGGGCCAGGGCACTGGGGTGGAATAGGGAGATTCGAGTTCA
>NW_017729022.1:33100513-33102716 GCF_001723915.1 Gavialis gangeticus | reverse complement strand
GTGTAAAGGAAATATAAGAAGATTACCTGCAGAGTCAGCAGGGAGTGGCAGAACACCGACAAGAAACAGCTCAGAGTAAAAAGATGAACGCTGGGGTAACCCCAGCACCAGCATGGTCATGCTTTGTAAGTACGTGCTGCTGCTGCATGAACAGGAGGAACCCTGCGCCTGGGTTAAAAGCAGCCCAGTTTGAGGAGATGGGTAGGCTGGAAGTGAGGTCCAGAATCCCCAGGAGGGGCCACTGGTGGAAAGCATCCTGTCATTAGCAAGCCCACTGAGGCAGCTCAAAGGAGCCGAATGACTCTGGGCTAAGGGACTGTAAGAAGGGACTAAGCCCCGGAGTAATCTTTGAGTTGTGTATTGTTTTGCTTTATATGTTACCTACCTCAGAAGGCAACATAGGAGAGCCTAGTCTTCATACCCTTGAACATCTATTTAAGACCTCAAAGGTTGGCGTAATGTGGGGTGTAGCAGAGGCAGAGCCCCAGAAGACAGTGCCAGAGCTGGATTAAAGACAATACACGTGAGGACTAAGAACTTCTTCCCAATTTATATTGAAGAACAAGTTGTGGCAGGAAAGAGTGGTTGGTTTTAGCCCAGTCCCAGTTATACAAGGTTAAGCACAATCTGTCTGCTCGTAAGGCCACTGAGACTGAGAGATCTGATGGAAAAGTTGAGGCATGCTTCAAACGATAGGCACAGGTGCTTCTACATCTTCTCATCCCTGAACTCAGGTGAGTAGAGTCCTCTGAGCCTGAAAAGGAGACTTTCCTCCTCTCCTCCTTTGCCCCTGCTGGGGCACAGTCCAAGCATCTGCTCCTTCAATAACTTCTCCTATCTCCATGTCTCTCCTCTCTTCTTGCAGCCATTGCTGTGTGCGCTATTCTATATCATTCATCGAACACCCAGCCAACTGGAGCGAGCAGGAACTGACAAATTGTGTCTTCTGCAGTTCTGGTGCATCCTGTGCTTTCGCCTCTTGCTCCTGACAAGGTAAGTACTTATACCCAGAGCAAACTCTCTGGCCATCTTTGCAGTCTGCAAGGCCCTTTCTCCCAGGCCCCAGACCATCCTCAGCGCTGGAAGCATGATCTTTGCTGCCACAGCCAGGAAAACCCATCTGCTTTTCTAGCAGTGTCTCCTCTAATGCACGGGAGAACTCATTGTCCTGGTAATTTCATAGATTTCATAGACATTTGGGCTGGAAGGGACCTCGGAAGATCATCGAGTCCAGCCCCTCGCCCGAAGGGCAGGTATTCAGCTGGGGTCATAGGATCCCAGCAAGATAAGCATCCAGTTTACTCTTGAAGGTGTTCAATGTAGGTGCTTGAACCACCTCCAATGGCAGGCTGTTCCAGACCTTGGGGGCTCGGACAGTAAAGAAATTCTTCCTTATGTCCAGCCTGAAACGGTCTTGCAGTAGTTTATGACCGTTCGACCTCGTCATCCCTTGGGGCGCTCTGGTGAACAAACGTTCCCCCAGATACTGGTGGTCACCCCTGATAAACTTATAGGTGGCCATCAGATCACCCCTGAGCCTGCGCTTTTCCAGGCTAAAGAGCCCCATGGCTCTCAGCCTGTCATCGTAAGGTCTGTTTTCCTGACCTCTGATCATGTGCATGGCTCTCCTCTGGACTCTCTCAAGCTTCTCCACATCCTTTTTGAATTGTGGAGCCCAAAACTGGACGCAGTACTCCAGCTGCAGCCTCACCAAGGCCGAGTTCAAGGGGAGAATGATGTCCCGGGATTTGCTTGAGAAGCATCTATGGATGCAAGCCAGCATTTTGGTCGCTTTACTAGCCGCAGCATTGCATTGAAGGCTCATGTTCATCTTGTGGTCAATGATGACCCCCAAGTCTCTTTCTTCTGTAGTGCTAGCCAGCGTAGCACAGCCAAGCCTATAAGGATGCTGCAGGTTTTTCCTCCCCAGGTGGAGAACCTTGCATTTTTCAGTGTTAAACACCATCAGGTTCTCGTCCTCCCATCTGCTGAGCCTGTCCAGGTCAGCCTGGATAACCTTCCTGTCTTCAGGTGTGGATGCTTAGCCACAAAGTTTGGTGTCATCGGCAAACTTGGCCAGTCCGCTTCTGACTCCAATGTCTGCGTCATTAACGAAGATGTTGAACAATATGGGTCCAAGGACAGAGCCTTGGGGGACCCCACTGGTCACAGGACACCATGACGGTTGACTTCCATCAATTAC
>NW_017729022.1:33088095-33095513 GCF_001723915.1 Gavialis gangeticus | reverse complement strand
ATCCACTTTCCTCCCTTCCTTGAAGATAGGCACCACATTGGCCTTCTTCCAGTCTTTGGGCATTACACCAGAGCGCCAGGAGTTCTCAAAGATCTGTGCCGGAGGCTGGGCAATGATGCTCACCAGCTCCTTGAGTACCCTGGGGTGTAGACTGTCAGAGTCAGGTGACTTGAAGGTATCCAGACTCTCAAGGTGTTCCTTTACGAGGTCAGCATTGATGGAGGGCAGGGGATCTCCCTCACTTGGACCTCCCTATCCCATAGCGGGCATGGGACTGATGAAAGACAGATTTAATAGGTGGCAAAGTACCCATTTAATAGGTTGGCTTTTTCCTGGGCATCAGTTGTCAGTTGTCCCATCTGGTTCAGCAGGGGTCCAACGTTGCCCTTGCTTTTCCTCCAACTCCCCACATATCTCAAAAAGGACTTCTTATTGTCTGTGGCCCCTGGGCTTTGAATATTCGTTCTCATGCGACCTTTGCCCTGGTGGTAAACATAAGGCGTCCTACAGGCTCGTGTCGTTGACCAAGCAGGTGTCTTCTCCTCAAGTTGCCTCACCCATTCTCACCTGCCACGACTTGTTGTTCTTCAGTAGATGGGATTGATCGTCGGGTGTGCTGGGCAACCCGTGGTTCACCCGGTGGTCATTCACAGGGCTCCACCACCCCTACAGCCTGGCCTCACGCCCCCTTGTGTGAGTTGTCCCTCTGTCAGTCTTGTCCCCTCTTGTAGAGTTGCGTCTCACAGCTTCACGTCTGTATGCTTGTCGCCTATGGCAAAGTTCGCCCGTATGGTCCTGCCCCTCTGCCTTCCCTGCCTCCACCCCTTCTTTGGGGAAACACAAAAAGACTTCTGAGGCTCTTCCTCAGGCCTGTTCCTCGGGGATACCCCAGCACTTTCTACTCTCCCCCTTCGCACAGGGCAACCAAACGAAACATGTCAACAAAACACTAAAGTGATGAGCCACCTCCTGACGTGGCTACACCCTGTCCCCTTACTATTCTTCCCCCTTCTTCTAGCTTGGGGATGCTCTTCTCATTGCCTGTCGCCTCTGGGATTCACTCCCGTTCTCCCATTGACCCGGCTGGGACCGGTGGCGGTGCCCGCCCCAATTGTAACCCCCTTGGGTCTCTCCCGGGGTCTTTTCCCTCTGGTGGGGCTCCCTTTTCCCCCTGGTCATCCCAATACTCCCACCTGGGGTCTGCTTGAATGTCGGGTGTGGCTCTGACTCTGTCTCCAAGTCCAGAGTGCCTGTCACTCACTTGCCTTCCCATCCATGGTCCTGATGGGGCACTCTGCCCCACACTGTCTGTGTCTGCCCCCAGCTTATTGGGCTCTGCAGGTCCCGTGGGGAAGATCCTCTTCCCTCCCAGAGATGGGAAGCTCCCCTTTCTTGCTGCTCTCTCCTCCACAACATCAGCCGCCATTTTTATCTCTGCCGGCCAGCGTTTCAGGGTGATGTCACCGGCCGGGCTTATTTGGATAAAGAGGTGGCTGACGAGCCATACAGGCTCTTCTTTCTGCCCCTGCTGTGCTGCGTCTCCTGTTGCTGGTGAGTACTCCTTGTTACTTCTTTCCCTGGGACATTGTCCTTGATGCTCAAAGCTAGTTGGAGTTCAGTTGCAGCCTTGGCTTTCCTGGTTTGCTACCTGCAGGACCGGACCAGTGCAGAATATTCCTCCTCGGAAGTGAATCCCATCCTTCATCCTTTGTAGGCCTTTCTTTTTAGCCTCAGGAGGTCTGCTAGGTCCCTGGAGACCCAGCAGGGCTGCTGTGCCTTCATGCTGCCTTTCCTCCGAGATGGAATAAATTAGCCTGTGCATTGAGGATTGCTCCCTTGAGGAGCAACCACTCTTCCTGGACTCCTCTCCCCGTGGGGTCATGGTCCCTTAGGGCCTCACTGACAAGCCTCCTGAGCTTGTCCAAGTTGGCTTTCCTAAAGTCAAGGACTTCCATGTTGGTGACTGACTTGCCAGCTTTACAGCGGACTGTGAAGGTGATCAGCTCATAGTTGCTGTCACCCAGCTTCCCATCAGTCACTAGGTCACTGATTAGGTCATCCCCAGTAGCGAGTACCAGGTTGAGCAGCACTTTACCTCTTATTGGCTCGTAGACTTCTTGAGTCAGGTAGACGTCATCCACGCATGATAGGAAGCTTTGCAACTGCTCAGATTTTGCTGAGTGATCCTCCCACAAGATGTCCAGGTAATTGAAGTCACCCATGACAACCATGGTCCTGGAGCATGCAGCCTCAGCCAGTTCCCAGGCCAACTCCTGGTTAAGCTCTTGACTTTGGGTGGGAGGTCTGTAGTAGACTCCTACTGTTGTGTTCCCTGTGCTGTGTTCCCCATGGATTTTAACCCAGAGGGTCTCCAGTTGTCCACCTTGGTCACCAACATCAGCTTGCAGGGACACATAGCTTTCCTTAACATAGAGAGCTACACCCCCGCCCCTTTTATGTACTCAATCTCTCCTGTACAAGGTATAACCATCTATATCCATGGTCCAGTCATGGGTGGAGTCCCACCAGGTCTTCGTTATCCCAATGACATCATAACATTTGCATTGAGCAGGAGAACGAGTTCCTGGTAAGTACATTTCCTTTCTTTTTTTGGTTTTCTTCCCTTTGGAACGGGGCCATAGGCATTCTTCTGTTACATCCACAAATTATGGCACCAGGAAAAAAGAAATAAGTGTAAAGCTTATGGGACTTAAAAATGATATATTTAAAAACCTATTGAAATGGATGGGGAATGGAAGAGGGAAATCTGTTTCGGTCATATTTGTAGTATCTTCTTTTCAAAATACATGTTTTATTCAAAACCAGCATTGGCAACGCATAGGGGGTGCATGTGGGTGCACGTTCACCCCTGAGCATGGCGGTGTACCCCCTGGGAAAAGTTGCTGCCGACACTGCCGGTGGTTGGCACTTACTACTCCCCTCCCCTTTCCACCGACACCGCTGGTGGCATCTGCAGGAGGTCCGCAATCACTGCTGGCCGCCACTGACACTGCTCACGGCATCTAAGCAGGTGGTTGCCAACTGCCAGTCGGTGCTCACCACCCCCTTCCCCTGCCACCCACAACACTGTAGTTGCCTGTGGTAGCTCCCCGCTTGCTACCACCACGCTCCTGCCACCAACACTACTACTGCCACCTGTGGGAGCTCACTGTGCCCTCCCAGCCTTCAGGGGCATGTGGCATTCATGCAAAACAGAGTTGCAAAAGAATAGAAAATAAGGGCTAGAATGGAAGTGTAAACTCAACACTAGCTACAGATTCATGTGCAGTGACTATTTGCAAGCAGGTAATCTGATTTTGTGCTCCTGGAAATTCTGCTGTATTAGCTATAGAATGCTAGGAGTATTGCAGAAAGGCTATGTGGACAGCCTTCAATTTTTTTGGAGGGGAGAATGTCAGCATATGTTTTGGTGAGATTTTGATTAGTGAAATAGAATAACACCTCTGGATGAAGGTTTACACTATATGAATGGGATAAGTTAATGAAAGCAGAGAAAAATGGTCTAAAATTAAAAGACATAGAATTTATTCTGTCTTTCCTCAGCATCCATAATCTACAGTAAAAAGCACAGTGAGAGAGATGACTCTGGCCTCCGTGCTACAAAATCACAGGGGAGAAAAAATGGAAATAGGTGTTCTGTTTATCTGCCATGAATCAACAAAAAAGAGGTCATCTGAGGCATGCAATGAATTTTTAAGTGGATGTTGGACATCATAATTTTTTTCTCTTTTACCTGGTTTATTACTTTCTCCCCACTCCTTCTTCCTCCTCCCCCTCCCCAGATTTACAGTTTTGACTTCTATTGGGAACAATTAAGAGGAAACAATAAGCCTCTGTTGTCCTGTTATAAAATCTGCAATAAAATCTAGTCTCTGGAAGAAAAGTTTGAAATCCATAAGGGAGAAAATATAACATCTTGATAATTGTTTAGCAATGGTAGAACACTGAGGATGTTGTAGGGATATGAGGCATGGGATTATAATTCTAATAAAAAATCTGTTAATAGAAAATAATTGAGATGTTTCAGAAGGCAGTCAGCATCATGAACTAAGACCTGAAATGATAAGACAAGATCTGTCAGTTTTTTTTAAAGAACAGAAAGCAACAAGGATTATTTTCTCCAGGGAACATAAGCATTATTTTTCTTTCCAGTTTTTGAAGTGGGTCCTGGAGTTGCCATCTTTAACACTACAAGGTACTACAAGTATTTGTGCAGGTACAATAAAATCTACTTGAAGAAAATCAGTTAGATTCACCCGTTACTCTAGTTTACTACAGCATAACTGGCATAATCCACTGAAATCAATGAAGATACATAAAACTGGAATAACTCAAGTGAATCAGGGTCAATATTTTCAGCTATCATTTCTTTTCATCATGTAGAGGCATATGTTATCTTTGTCATGTCTATGTAAATGCAGTGCAATTCTAGTAACATGAATGGTGTTGCTCCTCATTTTACATTGCTGTTCTGAGGTTAGAGCCTGGACCCTTGCTGTCCCAGTGAAATACCACTTTTTGACATCTGGGCTTAATATGTTAGATACTAATTTAAAACTAGAATATTACAACCCAGGGTTATATAAGACTGTTTCTGAATTGGTTAAGGGATTGAGGGTGCATGTGTTTTGAGTGAGTCAGGGGAACACTCTGCACCTCATTCCATGCCAAGAGAAGTATTTCAGTCTCCAAGTTCTCAAAGTGCATAATGAAGATTTTACTGATGCCTACTAGTTTTATTACACTCCTACAGTCTTCAAGAGGCTATCTTGTAGTGTGAAGCCAGACCTTACACTCTGCCAGCAGCCTGGGAGTAAAATGGCACTGTCCTCAATACATGTGCTAAGAAGTGACACAGGAAATGGATAAAATACAGCATATGAGGAGGGGCTGCACAAGAATAGAAAGGAAAATAAGAGAACAGCAGTGGGCAGATCATGGAGGAAAATAAATCAGTAAAGATTAAGAGGTTGGAAAGGGAATGTGAACCAAAGAAATGGAAAAACAGTAAGAGACAATGGGAGGACAAATTAAAGGAGAAAAGTGAGGTGGGATAAAAAAAGAAAATGGAGATTCTTTGTTGGAGCATTTCTCATGGTAAACCATTAGTGTTAATCAGTTGCTAATAGATTAGAAAACCATGACATTTATTAGAGATCCTCTTTATCATCTTCCATAGAAATGCATGTAGTCCAGGGAGGGAATGGGTTCCCCCAAATGTTATGTTTGATTACTACCTACAATCCCTTTTTCTTTGGAGGATCAGAAATAATTTAATTTTTGGCTTAACTGACTTTGAAATGCCAAGAACAGTGGTCATGGCCTTGGTCTATCCATCCTATCCAGTAACCCACAGATCCTGAAAATGAAAAACAGGTTTTTTTCCCCAAATGCCTTTGGATGCAAAGCATGGTTTTAAAAGAAATGCAAATAGAATTAGAAAAGCAGACAGCAGAACCTTCTTTTCCCCCTAAGCAGCTGTTATTAAATCCAAGGTCTGTGCACAGAGAGTGATTAGTGCAGTTCCAAGAGAAGTGGTGCATGTAGAAGAGCCTTACACTTCCCATGGAAGCCTTTGAAAGTCATTCTACATAGAGAGACTTCTGCTTATGTATCATTATCTGCATTTCAGTCTCTGCCACCCGCATGGAATATCTGCATGAACAAAGGATAGCGATTTGAGAGTCTCTCTCTTCCTGCCAGCTAACCTTTATCTTACTAGGGTTGTGTGATATCACATAAATCGCACAAGTTACTTGAGCAGAAGAAAGCATTCTGACCTGCCTACTAAAAGGCTTGTATTTTTGTCTGGTCTGAGAGACTACTGATTTTTAATGACTCATGAACTACCAGGGTTAGACAATAATACTCGAGACCACTGGAAAACTGAGAAATCAGCTTTCCAAGATGCATAGAAGCTTATATCTAAACCCAGTGTTTCATGAGGTGCTGAAGGTAAAAATCACATTACTTTGATTATCATCTCCCTGCCATGCACCTTGTTCACTTCAGTTCTAACCTAATTTAGGTGGCTGCTGCCTCCAAAATGATTTATGCTTGAAACAAAGTTGTACTTCATCCCAAGACCTGCAATCACAGATTTCAAATGGTGTGAAGCATTATTCTCCAACTCCAGCACCTTGTGGAAATATTGGCTGCAAATATAATGCTGGAACTGAAGAGTCTGCACATGTTCTTTGACGTATTAATCAAAATAACCTGATTTCAAAGGGGGGTGCCATCAAATTTATTACCATAAATTATTTTTGGAATATTTCTCTTATTGAATGAATACAGTTTCACATGTAAACACCAAACCTATATTTCATATTTAAGCAACAAGGATGAGCACAAAAAGAACAGAGTTAGAGTCCTGCTGAGAGACAGAAGATGAAAGTGAGGGTGGGAAGATTGTAAATTGTTCGACTATGTTTATTTAGTCTGTGAGAGACCTGGGAACATAACTTATATCATCTTTCCTCAGGGTCCTACACCCCACAGGGCTCAGGTGGCCACAGCCGTGCCTGGCCCCAACTCTGCCTCCTCAGGGTCTTGCAACCCACAGGGCTCAGGTGGCCACAGCCATGCCTGGTCCCCATTACCTCCAGTGCTATGTGACCCACCCGAAGGTGAGGGCTAGGGTTAAGGTGCCCCTACCCGCCTTTCACTGGGGTCATAACTGGCCTGGCATTTCCTGGGGACTTCCACACCACTGAGAGACCCACAAGGACACCCACTCCTGGCAGGGTGCAGTTTTAGGTCATGCCCAGGACCAGGAGCCTCCAAACCATCTCCTACAGCTCCTGCCCTTACCTCCAGGATGTTATGGAGCCTTGAAGCTGGGTGATGTTACTGCCTGGCTTACCAGCAATGAACTGCCCTGCTTATGTGGGTGGCCAGAGATCTAAAATGACCACTGCAATCAAACACCTGGTGGCTGCTTGACTCCGCCCTTAAAGTGGCAGGCACCAACAGTGCCCTGCCACACACCTTCCCCCTTAAAATGGTACCTGGGGGAGGTTTCCCCTGCTGATCCTTCAAAGCAGGTTCCCCTCAAAGCCTGTGAGAGCCCTCAAGTGGCAAGCACCCCCCAAAGATGCTCCGCCACAGTGAGAAATACCCTGGCCATTATTTTTGCATTTTTGTTTCTAATGGACTGCAGAGGCTTCCTGGGAGTCATCCAGGAAGGTACTGAGAGCTGCTCCTAGCTGTGACGCCTTAACAGCAGGAGCCCATACTTAAACCCAGAGGACTATGGTGGGGGTACTGGGGTTGGAGAAACCCCCTGTGAGGCTCTGTTAAAGGCCGTAACTGATTATTTTGGAATATTGGACAGAGCCCTGATGACAGAACCAGTTTTTCCTTCTTGGGGAGAGAATTCTCCAATTATTACCATC
>NW_017729022.1:33060572-33088071 GCF_001723915.1 Gavialis gangeticus | reverse complement strand
GAGGAGGTCCGCCAGCCTATAAGAGAACACACGCTTACCTGGTTGAGCCATATACAAAGGGGATTCATCCACAGCCTCCATTATACTCTTTATTCATCAAGCATCCTCACATTCACATCAAAGTCAGTTTTGCCATCAAGTTCATTGGAAAAAGGAGTGATCAAAAATCTGTGCCACAATTCACTACCTGTGTAATAGGGATAACAACACTTACCTGTCATTGAGTCATCATTAATAATCATGAATTATTAATAATTAACCATTCATTAATGCTTCAATAGCTTTTTCCCTCTGAGATTTATGTACTGGGGGCACTAGAGAAATGTAAAGTAAAATTATATAACAGACATGGTCAACATCTGGCCCATGACCCAGAGCCAGCCCGTGGAGCAACCTCACTGGCCCATCAACCTCCCCATAGGTCTGAAAAATTGAGGAAGCAGTAGCAGCATTAATTGCTGCTTCACTGCTGCCATGGGGTGCCTTAAATATCCACGAGCTGGGTAATGGGGTCCTGCATGCCAGATTAGGTGAGTGAGACCAGGCTGGGGAGACACAAAGTCCAGCCCAGGTATGCAGGGCCAAACCTCATGAGTGATCTGTCCTGTGCCACTCATCCAGTCCACAGTGCTGAAAGGTTGAGAACCACTGTTATATTAAACTGTGAGTACCACATTTTCCTGCACCCTTTTCCCCATGATTAGTGAGAGAAAATTTGGATGTGCATTTTATATATGGAAAAGTACTCCCAATGGTCCAGGGATTTGGGGGAGGAGTGGAATGGTGGCAGCATTAATGGCCATGATTCTGGGAGCCTGTAGCCCCAGCACTGGTGTGCCTGATTTGGTTCTGCTGTGCTACATAGCCTCACTGTTAGTATAGCACCAGATTGGGCCTTGCCATGCAGTGTACCAGACTGGGCAGGCCCCACTACATGGCTCTCAACCCTCAGCCTCAATGCATAGTCCACAGCTTCAGAAACCCCAGACTTCTTGTGCTTCAAGGTAAGATTTTTTTCCCTTCTCAGGCCCTTTCAAAAATAGGATGCGAGCATGGGGGAATGTTATATGTGAGAAAATACAGGTTCCCCTCACTTTATGCGGGTTCTGTATGTACTTACTCACTCTTATGCAATGACCCTTTTTATACCAAAAAATCGTTATATGCAAGGTAAATTCACTCTTATGCAATCAGTGCTGTGGAAGCCTGCAGTCAGCTGCTTTGGGCAGTGCACTGGGGGACTGATGTGCACCAAAATACAGTCTCCTATGTGGATCAGTGCTCCTTGCTTGTTGTCTGCAACATGTGTTTCTATAGTTGCCATCCCCATTATGATAGTGCCCTGTGCTTGTGTGTACTGTCTGCTGTTGGTGGGTACCAAAACTGTCTTGTAAAAATGGTAGAAATGGGTCTGGGGGTCACTACAGTAGAGGTCCTGGAATGTATCCCTATTTGTTACACTGTAAAGTGGGTTTCCTTTATGCAGATTTGAGTGATGTGCCGTTTTCCAGGAACTCATGTCCAGCATAAATTGAGGGAAACCTGTATAGTAAAATAAATAGTTACTCACTGTACAGTGATATTTTAGATGTTTTGTGTATGTATAAGCCATTGTTTCTGTGCATGTGTCCCAGGTACTTGATGGCAGAACCTTCTGGCCAGCAGTATCTCTTGCGGCTGCACATGAATTCTGAGTGCCCTAGAGCCTGTTGCCATAAATGGTACAGCAGTCTCAACCACTCCATGTTTTCCTGTCTATCCCAAAGAAGTCAATGGATGGTCCAAGGAGAATCCCTTTTCATGAATCATCCACTTCTGGTTCACAGAGATCTGTCTGCTTAAATGATTTCCTAAAGCATTCAGTAGTCATGAAGAGTGCTCTATAATAGGTAAGACCCGAGGGTAGATGCACCAGTTCTATAACCAAGCTCCGAGGACCAGGGGTGCAGAAAAAGCTCGCTTCTCCATATCTGGTTTTATAAAACATGACAGTGGTGTTGCTCCACCATAAAATCTATATCAGGAACCAATTGTGTCGTAAGTCTGAGGACTGCCTGTAATAGTTTTTTGTGAGAGGTGGAAGGGGACATTGGGAATAGAACAGATGCAAAACTGAAAAGAGTCCCCTATAGAGACCATTTCTAAAAGGCAACAATCTGATTATATGTGGCTCCCTGCTTCCTGAAGAAACTAGAGGCACTATGTGAAAAAGTACTGGAAGACAGCAGAATTTCCCCAGTAATAAATAGTTGTTCACAACTCCAAGGTTAAGAACTCCAATAGCTGAATCACAGACCAGGATAATGTTATAGAAAAAGTTACTTTGTTATAAGAAGTCACAATTCTGTTTTCTTATACCCAGGTAACTTGCAGATTCTGAAAAGATATTTATCTGAACTTGATTTTTTTTTTTTAAATAAATTTAAATTTATTGACTTCAGTACTCTTCACCAGAAGACTTACTGAGCAACATTAATCTATCTTTAGGAGAGTTAGTGACATAAGATCCCTATGAATAGCTAGCTATAATAAAAATAGACATTTAAAAACAAAATCAGATGAGGCATAAGAGAATACATTTCCACAGCCTTACTTGGAGGTAACCCAGTTACACCAGGACAGACTAAGATCTTTTTTGAATAGTTGTATATATATTTCTCCAAGAAAAAGGAAGCAGGCAATAATTGGTCAAATAAGCAAAGAAAGCCTTCACTATGCTTCCTGAAGTTCTCTTGTCAACTACTTCCTCATTGCATGGCCCCTTCCACTCACCACAGAATGACTCTCTCTATAGAAACCTCACTCTGTCTGTAGCTTTGCCATTGAATGAGGAAACAGACAAAAGAAAGGAGGAATAAAGTCTCTCAGAAATACTACAAAGCAAGATCACTGCTGAATATGAAGCGAGAATGTGACAAATGGTATGCAGGCTCTAAAATGCTGTAGCATGAAAATGAAACTCTCCATTTGAAAAAGACTCTGGAGAATTAGAGCATTTTCTAATTACCTTGTATTTTACTTGGCATATTTATGGCAGTAGCTGCACGAGTTCACTGATGTATGGGTCTCTTTATTGAAGGGTTCCAATATGAAGCAGCCAGACCTGCCAACAGGCATGTTTCAAAGGTTTAACCTCTCTAACCTTTTGAGGTCAGTTAGAGGTCTTTCCTCTCATATGCTGATCACATCACTCCAATGAATCAATTAGAACTTTGTTTTATGCAGATAATTACTTCCTCTGTTTTCTATTCAACATAAAATGAGTTCTTCTCTTTATATTCTTATCATAGAGCTCACATGCACCTGATTCCCAGCAATAAAAACTGCCTTGCTATTTTTTCAGAAAACAGGTTACCTAAGAGAAAAATGTAGCTCCCTGGTAAAATTTAATAAGTATGGATAAAAACAATGAATGTACAACTTCCAAACCAATGCTTTTATCTCTATGCAAGTCTTTGGAGGTTTACTTTAGCCTCTTCATATTAATAGGGTGTTAGGTTAATTTGGGAAAGTTATAGCTCGGGACCTAATGAATTCGCAAGTTTATGGATTTTGCAAAATCCAGCACTGCCTGCAAAATCCACAGGGCGGGGGAGGGAAGGGGAAGAAAACTTTCTGAAAATAAAATGCTGGATCTTAGAGGGAGCTGGCAGCCTGCTGTGGGGTGAGGGGGGAAGGGGAGAGAGGGCTTGCCTACTCAAAGGGCTGCTGGCAAGATGACTGTGGCCTCTGCCCCTCACCACTGATTGGCTTTAAGGCCTACCTGTCATGTGGCCCCACCCCTCTCCACCAATTGGCAACAAGGGGTGGGGCCATGTGACAGACAGCCCTCACAGCTCATCAGTGCTGAGGTGGGGGCCATATGACAGGCAGCCCTTGCAGCCAACCAGTGGTGAGGGGTGAAGCCACCAGGGCCCCTTAGCCAATTAGAGGTGTTGGGAGACTGCTGCGCTTCTCCAACAAAATGGCTGCCAGGCCCTATGTTCTGCCTACAAAATTAGTGGGCAGTCGCCTCAAATTCAGTAGGTCCCGAGTTATAACTGGCTTGAAATTTCTTCCCTCCTTCAAATGGGAGTATCTTTTGATCTGCACTTTCATGTTTCTAATCTTGTATATTGGCTCACCCTTTCTACACAGAGAAAGGCAAGATCGTCTTTTTATTTGATTTAAATTTCACTTCATTTTCTAAAACTATTCACCTGGATTTTAAAAGAGTCTTCATGTCACTGACCTCCTTGTCACTTTGTACCAATCGTTTCTTAATGCATCCCCTGTCCTCCACAGCTATTATTCTTGCTTATTCAAAAGCTTTGTTTAAATCACTGATTACTACTTGAACTGGAAAAATCAGCTATTTTACTCATAAATGTGCACTGTACCTTCTCCCTATTGAAATGGAGCATATAAGGCATTAGATATCTGATTTTTCACTAAGAAATGAATTTAATACCTACTAGGAAGTGAATCCTAGTAGGTATTTTCTAATGTTGTAGACGGTTTCAGGTGCAGCAAAGTGTGGTTTATTGCACAGTGGGTGAAAAATAAAAGGGAGGAGGGGCAATGGCATGGAAAACCCTCACAAGGAATCGATACACATTTCTCAGCATGTCCTTATTACACAGTGGGTTATACAGAGGAAAGGCACGCTGGGAAATCAGTAAGACTAATAATTTCCATCAGCAAATGTACCTGCTAGTGACTTCTCTATGAGCTCTTCAGCAGTATACATAATGCAGCCTAGCAAGGATTCCTTCTCCCCAGATCAATATAGATTCCTACTACGAAAAAATACTCTGGCTTTTGTGGTAGATAGGATTTAGCACTTTCTGAATAAAATACCTACATCTTATAAGTCATCACCATGAAACATAGCATGCCACATACTAGCCTGACTAGTACCCCATGAAAATCACAAGTCAGAGAAGAACCCAACCCTTATGTGGTAGAAAAAATGAGATGCCATTTCTTCCTCTCCTGTATTTAGTGGATATGATGCTTTTCTACAACTTTCAAATGAACAATACAGTGAACCACGAAGAAAAAAAATTCTACTCTATGGGCCTGACTCTAATAAATCTACTATGGTATGGCATCTAAGCAGGCATCCAACTACAATTTTATTCCACTCTGTTCAAGTACTGAGAGGTACCTGGGGTGGTGCAGGCACTAAGGTGCATGGTTGACAATCTGGAGGTTGCAAGCTTGAGGCTGTAGCAAAAGTGGGCATGGTAAGGCCTATCAGATTTCAATGAATCTACAAATTCTTCTACAAAATTCTGTCACAAGAACATGAAGAAGGAAAGGGAGTCCTGAAAATATATTTATTTGGTAACTCACCATCATCTTACTCTTAAGACTGAGTCACAAAAAGAAGCCAAGAGGAGGAGGATACACACATATTTTTCATTAACTTTCTCAGGGACTTGGAGTTACATGGCCATGCTGCTCACTACATACATAATAGGTAGAATATAATCTTGCTTCATGTCTTCTGATATTATGTTTAAGGGATAAAAGGCCCTGATAGACATTACACTTAAGATGTAATTAACTAGCTAATCATGTCTTAAGTTGGGACCTGGCCACATGTTTATTCAATTAATGGCATGATAAAAAGAGAAATAAGCCACAAAATCAATGCACAGAATATGTGTAATAACTGTGTGACTGGTTTCTAGCATGCCTTTAATTGAATATATGGCCAGTGTCTAGCCTCTGGAGCACATTGGAGCCTTTCAAGACTCCCGTCTGCTCTAGGGACTGGGAGCACCCCTCAGCTAATTGAGGTTTCCAGTTGGGGATTGCACCCTGGCTCAGAGCTCTGATCAGCTGCCCTTGGCTCTCAGCCAAAGGAGAACAGGGAACCAAGCTGGTTACTTGACCATGCAGGGGGAGCAAGGGATTGGGCTCCTTCTGCACTGGTAATATGGTGCAATAGGATCTGATATGGAATCCCACAATTGCACCTCCTGCTATGCACATGTATCAGGGGCTCTAGGAACCTTAATCAGAATCTTCCTCCTTAGCTGAGTGTCTCAATCTCCCTCAACACTTGTTCTCATTCTTCTCCTTACTTTCTCATATTCCTTCCCATCACAAATAAAAATGTTACCCCATTCAGAACAGCCTGAGTTCCATCTTTCCCTCCAGTTATTGACTCATCTCCATCCTCCCCTGGATTCCCAATTTCATGCAGCAAGTAATCTGAAACTGTGGTCCTCAGTTCCTTTTTTCTAATTCTGCCTCCTATTTCCACTGAAATAGTCAGTAGTGACTACCAACCATAATGACTCAAATACAAGACAAGGTATTTTCCTCCAGTTGGCATGGGCCACATCTTATAATCACCATATATTTCCCTCTCTTACTGCCCAGTGAGAGAAGGGCTGGAGAGGAGCTTGAATAATTGTTAACCCATGGCCTGGTAGGTAGAACACTTTGCTGAAAAGTGGGAAATGCAGATTCAGATACTTTCTGTATGTAGAACTTGGGCCTCATGCTCCCTGGGTAAGTGCCCAAACCACTAAGATATTGAATTAAAATTTGGAATAGAAGATTTCGTAATCACAGAACTTTGCCCAGCTTCTATTTTGGAGCTTGCATGCCTCAAGTATGCACCTTGGTAAGTGTACATTGTTGTGTACCTGTCCTGCTAATGCATGTTTTTGTGAGCAAACCAAATGGGTACATGAACATTTGTACACCTAGAGCTGAATTGCAAACTGTGTATAAGTGTCAAGACCTGCAGTTACATGGCTGCATAACTGCCATTTACATATGCAAAGTGAAATAGGATTTAGTCCTTTGTCTTCCATACTCTGTTCAAAGGTTAAGCCATCCTGAATCATCAGGCTGAGTGGCATGAGAGACTAACCCCACTTCTGAAATTAGCTGTATGTGATCTGAGGCAGCTGTGGTTGTGTGGGTTAAATTATTCATATTTTGAAGCATTTTAAGATCCTCAGGTAAAAATCACTGTGGAAGTAAATCTGTAAGTCATAGTTTCATAGTTTCTAGGGTCGGAAGGGACCTGAGCAGATCATCTAGTCTGACCCCCTGAATAGTCCCTTCTGACTATTTGATTCTGTTATTCCTACACTATCTCCAGCTGCAACAGAAGTGGTTTTCTGTCCAAATACAAGCTAAAATGGGGGTATATTAAAGTTTTATGTTTTCTATATATGAATTTTAGCAAATGGAAAATTAAACTGCACTTAGAATGCCTAAGTGTTGCTATTAGTTGCTATCTTCACAAAAACTCAGAAGATATAGTTTAGTTCAATAGACATAATAAAGGATAAATTAAATTAGGCCTATGGTAGGTAAATGAGAAAGCAATAAAACGTAAGCCTATAGGGCATAAGAAATGCAATTAAAATTAATCTACCTAGACTTCTGTAGGTAATTAATGAGCTTCCCATACCTACGTACAGTAAGTATTTCTGATTTTAAAAAGCAATTTCAACATTTTATTGTGGCTGTTGGGAAAAAGTCCAGATTCCCATTAACAAGCTGTATTAACCATACATACAGAAAAATTATGTATTTGAGCTTGTCATTCTGAAATCACATTGTGAATTATTCATAATAAAGAAGCCATAGCTGGCTAAAAGCTGGCCAGATTTTCATGGAAGAAAAAGTGTGGAACACTTTTTTTTTTTAGGTTAGTGCCAAGCACAATGCATACCAACAGATGCCAGTGATTCCCAAAAGATATAAAGGCCCCTCCAGGTGCTTTTCACTGCAAGATATCTAAGGAAGCATGCAGCAGGGCAATATTTCTGAAGAGAGGCAAGTGAGAAAATTAAAATAACTTTTTTTTGTTTTACCAAATAATTCATGAAATAGAAACGCTGGAGAAACTTTGAGTAATTAAAATACAAATCTCAGCATCTAAAATAGAATTTGATAATTTGTGTATATTTCCTTTATGCTCAGTTTGGAAATAACCCACAGTAAATTAAGGAACATCAAAAAATATTCACAAAATTGGGTTGGCAAGGACTATACTAGAAACAAAACTGATATACAAGTTTGAGAGATCCAGATTCTGTTTTAAAAAAAAAAAGATGACTCCTCACACAAGAACCCCTGCTCTGGTTGTTTGGTGTTGTTCTGGGTACTGAGACAGTCCGCAGGCTGTTTTAGCTGGCTAGCAGAGAATTCCTTCAGAATGATGGCAAAAATCACTGGTGGCAAAACTCTATAGTACAATCTTCCGTGTTTCCTCTTCCAGCCACTGACAAATTGAGCATAACCAAAGAAAAGAGCATGTTGGTGTCACTGGCACCTCATCAATTTTATACCAGCTGAGTCATATAATTACATATGCTTGACACACAACTAACATTTTATACAGAAAAAAGCACTTCTGCATATTTTAATAATGTTGGAGTTTTGCCTTGATTCATACAGGGAGGATAAAGCAGAAATAACAGGCCTACCAGAAGTAGCAGCTGAATCAATTTCCAGTTTTCTAGTTTGCTGCATATAATCACCTAAATTGAACATCTGAGGTGAAGGTCTATAAATGTGCTTATTGAAAATTAGAAACAAGAGTAATGCCCCATTAAGGCTATTATTTCAAATCCTTGAGTACAAATTTTCACGAGAACTGCTATTCTAATTCGGAAGCAACCATCCTCCTGGGTTTGGTAATTGCTGACTATCATTAGCCATGCAATACAAAATCTGGTTTATTAATGTAAAGCAATCCTGTAAACAATAATGACATAGCTCGTTAATACAGTATTTCTAATTGGGATTGATTTTCTTTACTCCCCAGGTGACAGCAAAAAGCAAAGCCAAATTTTTTCCATGTGTAACTTATTTGAAGTCAATGAATAATGAAACTTGCTTACTATTTTTCCTGTACCCAAACCAACTGCAAATGGATCGAATAATATAAAAATGTAACTCAACTATAGACATGATTCCCAAAACTACAAGATTCACTTTGATCTTAGACTATATTAAAAATCTTTGCATTTGATGCTCTAAGTGTTTAAATTCTTTAACTGTTTGACTTCTGCAACTGCACGTTCCATGAATTGTCTATAAATCCATCTTCTGAGCAGCTGAATATACCAGGTATTTTAACACTCCACTAATTTTAATGACGTTTTAATGGATCATAGCAGAACAGCCAGCACTATGTTGTGGAGGATCTGCAGTGAAAGGCTTAAGTTAGTCCAAATATACTGACAACTGGAAAATATCATGTCAGCTTCTGAGTGGAGCATCAAACAATTACAGAAGGATAATTGCTCACAGGGTGTTCAGCCTGATGCTAAGAACCTATGCATGCAGTGGTATAACAAACAGAGTTGGTGCCCGGGACAAAATCCTGTGGCAAAGCGGAAGAGGCACATGGTTCCAAGAGTGGGAGTAGGGGTGGGGGACAGGGGTAGGAGTAGCGGTTCGGGTGGCACACAGGTTCTGAGAGCAGGAGGCAGGGGTTCCAAGAGTGGGGGCAGGGGCCACGTTGGTTCGGGGGGAGTTATCACTCCCACTTATCTCTTTTTTATGGCTTTCTGGGACAGTTTCGGTACTAGTCAATTCCTTTCCCACAGCCATCTCATTCAGGAGGTCCTCTCCCTGCAATTCACAGGAGCCAGACTCACTACTTGCTCTCTGCACTGGCCTTACATACCTCCAAAGCCCTACCCCTTCCATTCAGGTTGCTCTTCAGCCACCCATGGGGGTTTCCATTTAGGCCTCATAGCCAGCTTGCCTTTTTCTACTGGAGCTTGGCTCAGGTGCCTGCAACTATTACACCTGTGGTGCCTGAAGTTCTGCTCCTGGGATGCTAATTGCAGCGCAGCTAACTCCTGGGATAGTCCTCTTCACTCTTGTGCTTATTGCAGTGGTAGCTCCTATTCCAGCTGTTACTGGCCAGTTTCTTTCACAGTGACTAGCCCTGGCTCAGCTGCTAGTCCTGATGGCTGTGATAGCTTTGATACTGCCTCTTGCACAAAAATGCAAGACAGTGGCTGGAGCAAGACTGGGTTGTGGTGACAAGCCTGCCACAAGAAAAATCAAGTCTCTGCTATGGTTGCAACCCATTAGACATACAGAAAGTGGAGCTTGCGGCACCCAATACCAGACCCATTCCATAAAAATAAGAGTGATGGTTCCTCTAAAAGGAAAATTGTTGGCAGAGACCTGACACACTCATCACATATATATCTCCACACTAAGAAAGCAAGACAGAAAGGCTGAGCTAGCTAACAAGAGAAGGCAAGAAAACTACATATATATTTCAATTGAACTAGCAACTAAAAAAGACTAAATAAACAATGTCAAGCAAAACCTGTAAAAGTGCACTGAGTACAGGTAAGGTGTCCTGTACATGACAAAAAATGCATGTCTTGATATAAATAAATCATATTCTCAAAACAGGCATCCAATGTCTAAGGTGTTACAAATGTCTCAATCATTCAATGTCTGGCTGGAGTTTTGTAAATAGACCATCACTGGTATAGGCTAGTGCAAATTTGCCCCATTATTAAACAAATACCCAAAGACAGATCCGGTAACCAATACCTCTAGGTATCCTGTTTAGCCACTCAAGACCCGTCCCATTTAAACGCCGAGCTAGTCAGTAGCTGCAATAAAGGTAAGTCTTCAAAAGTGGACAAATCCAAAACCAATTTAACAGTTGTAATGTGATGGTCACTGTTTCCCTCCCTGTTTTGTCTGGACTTTAATCAACCAACCATCAAGGAAAAAATGCTCTGAAGCTATACAATTAAAACAGTATAAAAAGCAAAACAGAATTGCCAGGAAGTTGTGCAATCCATGGAAGATCAAGAAGCCATCCTGCACCCAGTCCATGAGTGAAGAACCCATGCTCTGTGAAAGCTGTAAAAATAAGAACCGCTTCCTGCCTGCTTGGGTTAAAATCTCTTGCAGCTAAAATATGAGAATTGTAATAGCCCATGTATTAAATATTAAGAAAGAGTAATTTCCTGTCACTTCGTTGTATAACTTGTGTAGTTATTAAAGCAAGCCTTTCCGCTATTAATCAACCGAGTGTTGTGTCAATTCTTAAAGCACTAGGTTTAAAACCCACTTGTAAGTGCAACAGTTCCATCCACCATTCTTAACCTGCTGCATCTCCTTAAAGTAACAGGAGCCATTCTAAGTGATGGATTTGCACAGAACCCAGTGGTAGGTTCAAATAATGAAGCACTAAAATAAGCTCTTTTTAAATATCTACCAGTAATTTAAATCTATTCATCCTTCTGGAATTTCAAGACAGGAAGTGGGGGTTTGATGGTAAGGGTCATCATCACTAATAAGCTAGGGCTGTATTATTCAGTTTAAGATTGAAGGAAAACAAATATAACTTCATTGAAAAGTGGTAAAAACAATCTGCAGGGCTGTGAAATAGGAGATTCTTTACCAGGAGCAGCTAAGAAGACAGCAGAATTGCTGAACACAGGATAGCCTGATTGCTGGAACATCAAGACCATTAAAAATGAGAGGGTCATTAACACCTGTGGAAT
Organism: Gavialis gangeticus; assembly: GCF_001723915.1. Lineage (NCBI taxonomy): Eukaryota > Metazoa > Chordata > Crocodylia > Gavialidae > Gavialis > Gavialis gangeticus. The sequence continues at coordinate 33,076,561 of NW_017729022.1, read as the reverse complement.
GAAGTGTTAAGAAGGTATCAGGTAGACCAGGGATTGGCAAGCCCCAGCACATGTGCCAGAGTGAAGCTGTTTTCCTCAGCATGCCACAGCTGACCTGGACTCCAGGCAGCTTCTGCCAGCAGCTGCCCAGGGCTCAAGCTGGCAGCACCTGGGAGGCTGCAAACAGCTTCATGGGGCTCTGCAGCCCTGGTACCAGTTCCGTGGCTGTGGCAGCTGTGCACGCACCTCTGGGCACATGGCTGGGAAGGGCCCTGGGACAGCTGTGGCAGGCAGCTGGGAGGATGCAAACTGCTGCACTGGGCTCTGGAGCCCCGGCTGTATGGTGGCAGCAGGCTCCAGCAGCAGCTTCTTGGTGGCAGCTTGTGCATGCGTGACTCACAGTGCATGGCAGGGAAGGGGCTGGGGCAGCACAACCCTGGCCCCTCCCCTGCCATCCATCCAGAGGCAGGTGTGCAGCCACCCCCAGCCATGAGGACTGGGCCCCTTGTAACTTCCCCGTCTCTGGCATGCCACATTGAGGAGTGGGTGGACATTGGAGTGATTTTGGCACTCTGGCCAAAAACAATGCCAACCCCTGAGGTAGATTATAATGAGCCTTGAAGTCAATTGACTCCTTCAGTGCTGCCTGACTAGAAATGCTGCTGCCACTGCCACACAGTTGGTTTTAAACTTTGGGTAGAAAAGGGATCAAAAGGGGTGCAAGTGCACCCATGCACCTCCCTGGATCCACCCCTGCCTATAAGTTATATGTTCCTATGATTTTTAAGGCCTGTAACAAGAGAAAAATCAAGATTTACATGAATTTGCCAACAATTTAAATTGCATGGTAAATTAACAGAGCCAAAATAGCACCGGAAGAACTAGCAATCAGAAAAAATGCACTTGATGAGAGGTGGGAAAAGAGAGTTATTGAATCATAGAACCTTAGGTTTGGAGAGGAAATCAAGGGTCATCTATTCCGAATGCTCACTTGAGTGCAAGATAGGCTATTTCTAAGCTATCCCGGACCAACATCTATCCAACTTCTTAAAAACTTCTGATAAAAAAGTTTACACAGCTTCCTTGGGTATAGTCCAGATACCAGTTGCTTGAGTCAGTCATGAATGTTTGGCATGCTTTCCTAAAAAGTATAACAGTAAACAACATTCAACTTCAGAAGTTGCCAGCATCAGAAACCAACAGATCCCATTGGGGAAATACGCTCAACCCCAAGAAGAGCTACACCTCAGACAAAAGAGCAGTAAAAGGCTATTGGGACTCCTCACATGCTTGAGTTTAGTAGCTGAAGTGCCTGCTATGATGGACTATTAAAAGACAGTTTGGTGAGCATGGCACTCTAGGGTATTGAGGCTCAGCAATTACAGTATTATTCAGAGAGAGAGTAAGGGTGCTGAAATCTGACTCCGGATTATTAAAAAAATTCACAATCCATCGAGTGATTAAAATCCACATAAAAATAGCACAGGTGAAGACTTAAGCATGTCTAACAAGAAATTAAAAATTTGTAAAAAATAGTCTTCGAACACTGGTTCTCAGAAGAGGGTGCTCCAAAGTCAGATACTCTAAAGGCTTCAGAAGAAGAAACTGCAAAGGAAGTATATGAGTTTATTTACAGTGCAGACTGTTCTGTCCTTGAAGGCTCACTGTGTCTGGAACCAGCAGACACCATGTTTGAGGCCAATGGACAAGCAGGCACACACAGGCTAGGAAACTGAAGACATATACCACACTGTTCCATACATGAGATAAGGTGGCATTAGGTCACAGTGCCAAACTACAAAGCCCTTGGGATTTCTGGTTTTGGTGAACAGACCAAATTAGAAGGACCAGTAAATAACCATGTTAAGAAGTGTGCATATGATGGGTTTGTTGAAAGAAAGGAATATGCTGACAGAACAGAATGTGGACAGTATAATGACCATGGGGAGACCAATCAACAATGCCTGGGGATGAAGAGTCTTCATAGGGGAGAAAGAATACAAAAGGAGGGATTTCAGAGCAGCAAAGTGTCCCTGAGAGGGGAACCTGGGGCAACACAATGGACAGAGGGCATATCACCAGCCCATCTCACCCACCCCACAGCAGGGTGAGGAGAAGGCTCGGCCCTCAACCTCTAGGCGGATGACATCTGACATTCAAGAAAGAACCTTGGGGTGAAGTTCATGTACTGACCAGATGTACATTATTCTTATTTCCTATCACTGTGTATCAATAAAATGTACCTATTATCAAATGGAGAAGTCGTGGTTGGTCTGAGGGTTTGGGATGGCCTGGAACAAAGTATCTGGGTCATAAATCCAGTGCTAACACCAGCCAGCATATACACACTGTTTAGGTTGTTAGGCTTCAGACATCCTGTGATGCATCAGCAGCTATCAGGATGGGGTCAAGGAGCTTAGCAGGTAGGAATCTCTCCCATACAAGGCACGCATAAGCAGCAGAGGAGAAGCTGAAAGCTAGAGCAGTGGCTCAGACAGTTGAGGGGCTTTCCCCATTTTGAGTTGGTGAGTTTATATAAAATGTTGTTAGGTGTGCTTACCTTTGCTTTTGCCTTCATGCTGTGTTCTTTGTATGAGAGGTTCAATCAAGGCTGGGAGGCTGCAAGGTAAACGGGGTTTGGACAGTGGGATAGTGGCTGCAAGGTAAACAGGGTTTGGACAGTGGGATAGTGGGGTGTAAGTATGCTTCCTTGGGGGAGGCCATTAACATGTCACCTCCATCTGCTTTGCTTGCCATCTAATTTGACAAAAAGTATCTGTTTTCCAGCAGACGTTGTATCAGCTCTGTAAGGTGTAGATCTTTTGTCATTTCCATGGTTTTGTGGAGGAGCCATTGGTGGTTAACTGTATTGTAGGTGGCTGTTAGGTCAATGAACACAGCTCTGGTGATTTGACCTTTTTCAAAACTGTCCTCAATATGTTGAGTTAGATTTAGCATCTGGCTCGTTGTTGATTTTCCAGGGCAAAAGCAGCCCTGTTCTGGGATCAGGAGTACATATGGGGCAAGCTGGTTCAATATCAGTCATTTGTATAATTTGTATGTGTAGCATTAGCAGGGAGGTAGGTCTGAAGCTCTTTGGGTTGAATGGATCTTTCCCTGGCTTTAGAAATGCCACTACCTGAGCATATTGCCATATCTTTACAATTTTTTAACTGGCTGTGCACATGTTATATAGGCAACAGAGCCATTCCCAAGTCTAGGATCCAAATCATTTGATTTATTCAGTAAGTATGTCATCAAGGCTGGCTGCTTTCCTGGTCTTCAGTGCATTTATACCAGCATTCAACTTAGTCAAAAAGAAGGGGCTTATAAAAACAGATCTTTAGGGTACTTGTAACTTTCCAGTCTGAGGGGTTTTTTTTGTTTGTTTTTGCACTTTTCCCATGCTGGATAAATTACACCTCTTCTTGTTTAAAGGCAGCTTGGGTATCTATATCCTACAATGCAATCTGCAGTATAGCCATACCGTCTCTACAACCTTTAAAGAAGGGAATAATAGAATAATTCTGAAGCATTTAAAGACTAAATGTTACTCTCCTTTAATGTAGTGCAATTAATGGTTTGCATAAAGGTGAGAGACAGAAATTGGCTATTAAGTTATGAAGATAATCTGAGAAGAAATTGCTAAGAGGTGTTACACAAGAGCCAACTGTTAAAGGTACTTAGGACATTCCTGGATGTTTTATATTTTTATATTAAATTATCTGTCAAGATTACAATGTATAAAAGAAAGGACAAAAACTGGAGGATGGGATGCCATGCTAAGGGAGGAAGAAATCGTGAGAAGAGACAGAGAGATGGAAAAGAACTCAGGAGTGAAGATAGGAGAGAACAGACAGAAAAATAATAGACCAAATGAATTGTTTGTGCATGTACCCATATGTGAACTAGGATTGAAGAGAATGGCAAACAAATGTTCATTTTTTGGATAATATAATGCTCTTCAAATGCCCTCCTCTTCAAGAGGTCTTGGCAATTCCTAGACTTTTCTACTTAAACCAATAAGATTCTCAAGAATTGGCAACTCTGTGAAAACTGTAGGAAACAGCTGCAGCCTAGAAGACTTGAAATTATGAGAAAGTGTGGTTAATGACTGCTGCACTATGTTCCAGTGTACAATAATTATAGGTATCTGGTAAAATCTAAAGGGGAAACAGACAGATGAACTGGAAGAGCCTCTCTAAGAACTAGGAAACTGTCTGAACTGCAGATTTCAGATGTGTATCTGCTTCTGAATTTCCAGTGAATTTTAAGGGGGGAGCTGTAGTGTGTCATTTAGAGATATTTTCAAGAGGAATTTGAATGGGGAACAAGATAATAATGATTCCAATTTTGCATTTAATAGTTTCATTCATGTGAGAATTTCTGGATGATAAAAGAAATCTATAAAATTAGAGAACATATTTTGAGGTTCAATGGTACCAGCATTTGAAGAAAAAAAGACACTTGTGTTACTGTTGTAAGAATGTAAGGCTACTAGTTCTTCCCTTCTGCATTTTCCTGCACTGTTTTATTATTCCATCATATCTTTCTGTCAGACTCTGCCCATCTGCTGTTTCTCAACTATGCTAAATCAGCACCACTAACTGGGCTGTATGTCAATCATTCAGAAGGCTTTGTTTTTAGGTGCTGAGTCAGGGAAAAAGGCAGGAGTGAACAGAGTAGGAAAGCAGAGGTAGGACAGAACAACAAGAGGTTTTAAAATATCAGATCACTATTTTAGGAAACTTAAAAGGCATCTGTAAACTGTGAAAGATTTTTTTTTACCTCTGTCAACCTTCTGTGTGTTTGAATATTTAACCTATTAAGTTGTACAGATACCTTTTGACCATGTAAGTCCAGGCACTGGTGTTTTAAATGGCACTTTTCTATAGGACTCAGGTAACGTTAACATGCTCTAGCTGATATAAATCTTTTGACCTTCTTTCTCACTTTGTCTTCATTTTGTTACTTCTTCCCTGATGTTGCCCTTTTCCACTCATGGCCACACCACCAAGTTCAGCAACAGCAGTAGCGTTGCTTGCTTCATTCTGCTGACACTGTCATTTGATCAACTGCTCTTTGGCTTTCACCTGCATAAGAGAAGTTTCCTGCAGATGTGTTCTTCCTGGAAGAAATTATAAGATTCGCATATTGTTAAGCATGACAATCTACTCCCTTAACCTTCTGCTTCCAGACTGCAGTGCATAAAGAGCTAGGCAAAAAGGTACTCTCTGAGCTGTTACAGATGGCTTCTCATTAAGTATTTGTTTTATTTCCTGTGGGTATGGTTTAACACCTTCAATCCCAAATTCCTTAGTGTTTCCACCCTTTTCCAAATAAAGTGGCATTTTGTTTAAAAAAACCAATCTGCCTACTTAAGTTTTATCTGTTTGTCTCAGTGCCCTAGATACTGTGCTAGAGATTTTCAGAAGGTTGCACTAAACTTTGGTTAAAATTACCATTTACTTTAATGCCATAGGATTAATAATTGGGTATGCACTCTTTAAAACTAAATGGCAGCTACTTTCTGTAGCACATGTCCTGGGATATTGATGGTTCTGGGTTCCTGGTATGCCCACTTCATGTGTATGTGCAGGTACCGGTTTTGTCCTGGTGTTGTCCTACCCAATGTTCTTTGGTTGCTGTACTTTCAGCTGCATCCTGCTCCTTCACAGAAGAAAGAATGGAGAAGTGAGAGTCATCACAAAGCAAAACTGACCTCACTATCAACATCTTCTGCTCATTTGATGAAGCATAGGAACTCTTCATCCTAGTCCCATGCACAAATATGCTCCCTTCTTTTGCCCAACTCACCTCAGACTCCCCACATCTCCTGTGCCCCTAATATTCCAGAGAGGGATGCACTGTCTTTGCTCTCTACCATAACCATATGCCTTGAGTAGCTTAAGGTATGAAAGTGTTGAGTAGAGCAATACCATTGCTGGTGGATAGGAGATTTTTTGCGTGGTTATGAATATAATAGAAATGCTGGCATATAATATTGTATATTTAAATGGAAAAAAGTTAAATCCCACCTTTAATCCTACAAAAGGGGGAGGGAGAGCATGACTACAATGCTAGAAGGAAATAGCAGGGTCCTCCAGGTACCTGTGTTGGGACTGGTGATGTTTAAAATATTTGTAAATGACAATCAAAGGTGGGTGAATTACAAGGTGGTCAAGTTTGCTTATGACACAAAGTTATTCAAAGTGAAAAGACTAAGGCAGACCATGAAAAGTTACAGGAGGATCTTGCCAAATAAAGTAAATGGGCAACAAAATGGCAGATGGCATTCAATACTGAAAAGTGCAAAGTGATGGACATGGATGTCATGCTGGGTCATGGGTGGCCAGGCCTAGGACCACTCATGGATCAAGGTGCAAACTGGAGTCACAAGGAACAAGCTGTTTCCAGGGGCAAGCTGGGTCAGGAGGCCCAGAGGTCAATATAAGAACAGGATCTAGAAACAGGCCAAGTCAGGAAGCTGAGGATTAGGCAGAGAGTGGAATCAGAAAGGAAGCTGGGTCAAGAAGCCAGGAGATCAAGCACAGAGCAGAGTTGAGCACAAGCTGGAGAAACCAGCAAGGCAATATGGGATCAGGTGCCCTGACACTTTTTGTTTTGGGTCAGAGATAGGAGGGGGAACTGGAGAGTCACCTGACTCCAGCTAGCCACTCCAGTGCCAGTGAGTGGGCACAGAGTCCCTCGTGGAGGCTTCAGGACAGCCTTTGCCAGTCTGGGTGACTTGGGGCATGCAGCATGCTGGCTCAATTTCTCCAGCTGGCTTTTGTGGAATTTTTTGAGCAGGTTGGGGCATAGATGTTTTCTGCTGGCTCCCACATGCAAACCTCAGGCCCAGATCCCTCCTAGCCTATCAAGCCATGAAACTTCCTCCTGCCTCCAGTATGAATGTAAGACCTCATGGATTATTTTCCTGTCCCTGGATCATTACTCAGAGTGTAGAGGTTGGGTATGGTGGAAAGCTATCTACAACTTGATTAGTGACACATGAAGTACAAATCTTAAGAGTCCAGGGTAGTTGTAATTCATAGGATACTGGGTGTATTTGTTTGGTTATTGGAGCAGGACACTAAGGTGCCTGCTACTCTCAGACCAGAGGCAGGAATCCAGGTGCTGGTTGCTGGGACAACCGGTTAAGGAGGGAATTGGCCGCATCTGCACCTGGTCAGCTGACCAGAAGGGGCAGGGCCTGGCTCCCACATAAACCCCAGGCCTGAGGGCAGGAGGGCAGTTCTGTGCTGGTAGCCAAGGGGGAAGAAGCTCTGCCTGAGTGAGAAAAGAAAAGAGGCCTGACTGAACGAGTAGCTCCTGATGCTGTTATGGGATGGAGTATTCCCTGGTAGGGATTGAATGATGTTTTAGCCGAGCGGTGTGGATTTTTGTTATAGCCTAGAGGCTTTGTGTTTGTGTTTGCTTTTTGACTGGTGGGCTGGGTGAGGCTATTAGGGGATGGAGGAAGTCTCATAGGAGACCTGCAGCAGCGCAGGAACCTCAGCCCCAGAGAGAGGGGGCTGCAAGCACCAGTGAAGGCGCAGTGCTAGACATGGCTGCGGAAAGCCCGAGCGCCAGGAAGGCGCAGAGCAAGACAGAGTGAGATAGGGCTGTGGAAAGCCCAGGGAGGACAAGGGAAGGGCCAAATTACAACAAGGCCCCAGATTAAACCACATCAGTATCATCTGCTAGTGTAGGGGAGGAAAAGGAGACACAGATAGCGCCCCCTGGCAGCAGGGCGGGAAATGGGCATCCTCCTGCTTAATTACATCAATTAATCAATTAAGATCAAGGCATGGTGGGCAAGAAGGTAGGCGGTTGGCCCATACCAGGAGGGCGGGGTCACCAATAGAAGGACTCCAGAAGAGGCACTCCTGTCACAGTTAAGCAGAAGGAGCTGAGGAAGCAATGATGCAGTTTCCCTGCGGGCTGGTCTAGTTGGAGGTATTTAGTTGAGAGCCACACTTACTGCCCACAGAGTAGTGGGGCCTGGCTGACAGTGCTGGTCTGCCTGCTGCTTATGAGCCTTTTTTGACCTTTGCAGGTGTTGACTTAAATTCCTCATATTGATGGGCTCTTGGAATCATTGTGAAGTTTGCTAAAAACCTCAGCTCAGTGTTCAGCAGCAATCAGAAGGATAAAAAAAGTGTTAGGAATTTATCATGAAAGGAATTGAAAACAGAAAGTATTTTGTTGTATTACTTTAAAAATTGATAGCGTGCACACCATAAGTACTGTGCATGGTTTTGATCCCTGCACCTTGAAAAGAAAATAGAAAAACTAGAAAAGGTACGGGGAACTAGAAAAGGCCAGTAAAGATGATTAGGGCTATGGAGGGGCTTCCATAGGAGGAGAGACTAAATAAGCTAGGATTTTTCAGCTAAGAAGAGAGGTGCTTGAGAGGGGACCTGGTAGAGGGGTACACAATTTTAAATGGCGCAGAGTTAGTAAATGTGATTTATTATTTATGGTGTCTTAAAATACTAGAACTAGAGAAAAAAATGAAACTATTAGGTACCAATTTTAAAACCAACAAAAATAAGTTATATTTTACACAGTTGGTAATTAGCTTGTGGAACTCATTGCCACAAGTTGATGTGGAAGCTAATACCTTAACCCAGTTCAAAAGAAGATTAGATAGATTCTTGGGAGGAAAGGTCCATCAGAGAGTATTGAATATGGTGTATAGGGGTACAACTTTGAAATCTAAACTTCCTAAAACTCTAATTGCTGGAAGCTGCAATGGGGAAGGAACAGGGTTTGGAAGGCTCTTGAGTCCAGGCTCAGCAGGGTATAAAAGGAGACTCCCTTGGCAACCAGGGAGCCAGCGGCCAGGGAGTTGGCAAACAGGGTCTATAAAAGGGTAAGCAGTTTGCAAGCAGTTGCTAGGGCCAAGAGGATGAAAGGAGAGAGAAGCCAGGCACTAGGCACCAAATCCTGCCCAGGGAAGGTAAGTGATCCAGCTGCCTGTACCTTTGGCTTGCTGAGTGTTTGTTTGGTGGGATGTGGGTGTTTGCGGTGTGCACTCTGAGAAGCTGTGAGTGATTGCTGAGTGATAGCTGCTTGGGCCTGACAGAAGCCCTAATGAGGGATCAGAGCCAGTTCAGCCCCAGGCAACCAGAAAGCCAGTGACCAGGGGCTGCAAACAGGGTAAGAAGGTTGCAGGCCCCTCTCCCCATGGGCAACTGGTGCCACCTTAGTTAGGGGGGGGCACATACCCCACCTGTGACCAGTCCTGCCAACTGAGGAGAGGGCCCTGGCTTATCCTGCCAACCAGGGGGATCCCTCCACAGTCAATCTCGCTGCCCAGGGGGACCCGTATGGAAAATCCCATGATGGCTGATCGCTGTGGCTGCAGCCACTTCTGGGAGCAGTTGCAGCGATCAGCCAGTGCTTGCAGGGGGGGCACCGGCACTCCCACCTGGCCCCCTGCCCATCATCTAAGCAGTGAGCACAGCTGGTTGGGAGTGCACCAGTGCCTTAAAGGGGTGCATGTGCACCCCCCAAAGACCCCATACATGTTGCCACTGCTTCCCCACCCTCGCCCCTTTTTGCAGGGCAAGACTTTCAGCTTGGCATGAGGAAGCATGAATAAAAGGAATCCTTTGGGGTCAATGAGCAATAAATGGGCCAGCTTCCAGGTGAATTTGCTAGGGAAGGTCTGCTTGGAAGAAGAGCAGTAAGAGAGAAAGCAGAGTAAGAGACCCATGGAAGGACATTGCAATGCCAGAGACACTGCCACTGCATGCACCTGTGAAGTTTCTGTCCAGGCAGGACTGCTCGCCATCAAGGCTTCAACCAAGGTCCAGGTTTGGCACTGTGGGGATTGCAACTTGCAGGTTCCTTCCAGTGACAGTCAGGTCAGGGAGTTCCTATGGTGTGAGCAGTGCCTCCCGGTGGTATCTCTCAGGGAACAGGCAAGAGAACTACTGGAGGAGGTGACGAGGCTCTGAAGCATCCTCCGCCATGAGGCATTCATCAATTTGATGCTGGAGGAAAACTCCGGGAGTGTGGAGGAAGAAATGCCAGATGCAGTACTAGAGAAAGAGGATGTGGGCACCCAGGAGAGTGGAAGCTGGAGGTTTTTGACTTCTAGCAGCAAGCAGAGATCTTCACCTCCACCTGCAGCGTTTTGTCTGGAGAACAGATATGCAGCCCTGGCAGCAGAGAGGGAGGAGCATATTTCATTGGTGGAGAAAGACAGGCCAGACCTCACTGAGATGGGAAGGATGGAGACAATCACCACCAAGAAGAAGTGACAGGTGGTGGTAGTTGGAGACTCCCTTCTGCAGAGGATGGAGGGAGCCATTTGCTGACCTGATCCCTTGTCTTGGGAGGTCTTCTGCTTGCCCAGAGCTGGGATCCAAGATGTTACAGAGGGACTACCAAGGCTCATCTGGCCCTCTGACTACTACCCCACGCTACTCATCAATGTGGGCACAAATGATACTTCCAGGGGAGACCCTGAGCATATCAAAGTGACTACAGGGCTCTGGGTGCAAGGGTAAAGAAGTCTATGGCTCACGTTGTCTTCTCATTGATCCTTCCAGTCAAGGGAAAAGGCCCAGGTAGGAACAGGTGCACCCTGTGGATCAACACCTGGCTTCACAGGTGGTGTTGCCAGCAGGGCTTGGCCTTCTTTGACCATGGGGTCTTCTTCCAAGAAGAAGGATTGCTGGGAAGAGATGGGATCCACCTGGCAAAGAGAAGGAAGAGCAGCTTCACAGACAGGCTCGCTAACCTAGTGAGGAGAGCTTTAAACTAGGTTTACCAGGGGATGGAGACCATAGCCTTGAGGTAAGTGAGGAAGAGGGTGACCTGGAGGAAGAGCAAGTAGGAGGGGACAGCAGGGGAGGTGCTCTCATACTTCCTGAGAAATCAGGGCAATCAACTAGTTACCCCAGGTGCCTGTAAACAAAAACAAATGCACAGACTGGGAAACAAGCAGGAAGAATTGGAAGTCCTTGCACAGTCATGGAACTATGACGTGACTGGAATAACAGAGACTTGGTGGGAAAGCTGGCATGACTGGAGCACTTATGGATGAGTACAAACTGTTCAAAAAAGGACAGGCCAGGGAGAATGGTGGGGGGAGTTGCACTTTATGTAAAAGAACTATATGATTTCTTAGAGCTCCAGTATGAAACTGGAGAGAGGCCTGTTGACAGTCTCTGGGTTGGGGTCAGAGGAGAAAGCAACAAGGGTGATGTTGTGGTGGGGATCCGGTGGGGACCAGTGGATGTGCTGTGCCTTGATTTTAGCAAGGCTTATGATATGGTCTCCCACAACAATCTCTCAGGTAAGCTAAGGAAGCTGGATGAATGGACTGTAAGATGGATAGAAAACTGGCTGGAGCATTGGGCTCAGAGAGTAGTAATCAGTGGTTTGATGTCTGTTTGGCAGCCAGTATCGAGTGAAGTCCCCCAGGGGTCAGTCCTAGAGCTGGTTTTGTTCAATGTCTTCATCACTCTGGAAGATGGCATAGAGTGCACCCTTAGCAAGTTTGCAGATGACAGTAAGCTGTGGGGGGTGGTAGACATGCTAGAGGGTAGGGCTAGGATTCAGAGTGATCTAGACAAATTGGAGGACTGGGCCATAAGGAATCTCATGAGACTCAAAACCATATAAAAAGATGTCATCCTTCTGCTCTACTTGGCTTTGGTGAGACTGCAACTGGAGTACTGCATCCAGTTCTGGGCGCTGCACTTCAGGAAGGATGTGGAGAAGCTTGAGAGAGTCCAAAGGAGGGCCACATGCATGATTAGAGGTTTAGAGACCAAGTCATATGAGGAGAGGCTGAGAGACCTGGGACTGTTCAGCCTGGAGAAAAGAAGACTCAGAGGGGACTTGGTGGCAGCCTATAAATGTATCAGGGGCCTGGGGGAGCAACTATTCACCAAGGCTCCCCAGGAGAGGACTAGAAATAATGGGCACAAGCTGACTGAAGATTGCTTAAGACTAAACATAAGAAAAAGCATCTTAAGTCAAGTACTGAGGGTTTGTAACAGGCTCCCCCCAGAGATCACCCACCCTGGTGACCCAGTGCAAACTGTCAGCCACCCTGGTGATCTTCAGAAAGTGTCTTGCTGCCCATCTTGCTGTGTTCATCTCACCCCAGCAGTCTTTCCTGCCCAAGTGCAGGTGGGCTGGACCCAATTATCTGTAAGGTCCCTTCCAGCCCCTAAAAACTATGAAAAGCCTTGCTACAATCAAGGTATACCACATACACCAGTCTCCTTGCATCCACAGAGCCAGTCACCACGTCATGAAAGACAATCAGATCGGTCAGGCATGACTTTCCCCTGGTGAATCCATGCTGACTGTTCCTTATCACCTTCTCCAAGTGCTTAGAAATGGATTCCTTGAGGATCTGCTCCACGATTTTTCCAGGGACTGAGGTGAAGCTGACTAGTCTGTAGTACCCTGGATCCTCCTTTTTCCCTTTCTTAAATATGGGCATTAAGTTTGCCCTTTTCCAATCAGCCAGGGCCTCTTCTGATCACCATGAGTTTTTAAAGATGATTGCCAATGGCTCTGTAATCACATTGGCCAACTCCCTCAGCACCCTTGGGTGCATCCCATCCGACCCCGTGGACATTCAGTTTTTCTAAGTAGTCCCCAACCTGTTCTTTCACCATGGAGAGCTGCTCACCACCTCCCCCAGCTGTACTGGCCAGTGCAGTAGTCTGGGAGCTGACCTTGCCTGTGAAAATGGAGGCAAAAAAGGCATTGAGCACTTCAGCCTTTTCTGCATCCTCTGTCACAAGGTTGACTTCCCCCATTCAGTAAGGGACCCACGCTTTCCCTGATTTTTCTCTTGCTACCAACATACTTGTAGAAATCCTTCTTGTTACCCTTCACATCCCTTGTTAGCTTTAACTCCAATTGAGCTTTGGCCTTCCTGACTTTATCCTTGCATGCCCAAGTAATGCTTTTATATTCTTCCCTAGTTATTTGTCCAAGTTTCTTCTTCTTATAAGCTTCTTTTTTGTGATTTAATTTCCTGAAGAGTTCCCTGCTAAGCCAAGCTGGTCTTCTGCCATATTTGCCAGTCTTCCTGTGCATCAGGACGGTTTGTTCCTGCACTCTCAGTAAGGCTTCTTTCAAGTACAGCCAGCTCTCCTGGATTCCTCTCCCCCTCAGTCTGGCTTCCCAGAGGATCCTGCCCATGAGTCCCTGAGCAAGTAGCAGTCTGCTTTTCTGAAGTCCAGGGTCTTTTCTCTGCTGCTCTTCATCCTTCCTTTCCTAGACTATCTTGCCAGCCCAAGCCCTAGGCTTTTATCCTCCCAGGGCCCTGCCCACTTCCAGTCAGCAGGCTGCCTGCAGGTGCCTGCTAATTACCTCATTTGCCTAGCCTACAGTGCTCCCTGACTAAGTTGTTTTTACCTTAAGGCTAGGGACAGACATTACACACAAACTAATTTAAGTGATCCAAAACTGGTTTAAACCTGTAACAGAACAGATGTTCAGTGCATATAAACCAGTTTGAAAATGGATGAAACCAGTTTGAGATGAACCTGGTTGAATGTAGTATCAGATGTAACTGATTTGGGTCAAATCAGTTTATGCAATGTCTGTCCCAGACCCCTTGTTGGTTTAAGATATATCAGACTTCCTCAGCATCCCAGCTTGCTCTTTGGGCTGTGCGGGGCTCTCTGCTCCACAGCAGGGTTGACCCTTCCCCTCTGCTCCCTGGCTGGAGCTCCAGCAGAGACTGCAGGCACAGAACATCTGCCTGGCTTCTCCTTGCTAAGCAGGGATTATTTGCCCCTCCCCTCTGGTTTACGCAGACACCTTGGCATTAGCTAGCACACCACATGCTGGCTACAGTCTGTGCTGTTGGGCAGACAGGCTTTTTGGAGTTAATCAACAGGTAGCTTAATATCCTTCCTTGGAAGAGCTGTTTAAGAAGAGCTCCTTTAGTTAATGGAGAGAGGCTTTGTTTCTTAATGGGTTGAAAGATACTTAATGGGTTAGGGGTGATAAACATTCCCTGCTGAGCTGCTTAGGACAGGGAAAAGGATAATAAAAGCGTCCTGCCGAGGCCTGGCCACGCCCATCTTCAGCTCAGTCCTGTGAAAGTGAAGGGAGGGCTGCTCTAGCGCCCCCCCAGCTTTTAGTCTGAGCCACTGCAGGCATGTGCCTACACTTCTGGAATGACAAGGGAATGTCTATCCATCTCTGAATTCGTTCAGGCTTTGCAAGTTAGACTAACTTGCAAAGATTGAATCAATTCAGGCTCAGGCTTTTTGAATGTCTGACCCTAGCCTAAAGGAACAGGAGACCCCAGGCTCTTTGTTGCATGCTGTTGCTCCATTCAAATTCTAGCATTTCACTGGTGTAAATCTGCTCTAAACCAGTTCTTATAATGATCTTGTTAATCTTTGATATAATAGCATTCATTAAATGAAACTGTTCAATGCATTGCAATTTAGATTTTTTACCTCATATTTAGAGGAGTGACCCTTCATTGTTAAGGGAAATTACTTACTTTTACTTGTCAGTGAGCACAGGACTCGGTCTGCTTTCTCTTCTAAGCCTTAATTTGGCCTATTTAAGCTTTGGCTTGCAGTGACCAGCAAGTTGGACTTTTAACTTTACCAGATGCTGTTTGACTACTCTAGAAAATAGTGCCAAGCTAAAATTATATCTCTGTGTAATTACAGCTTTTTAGTTCAGTAGGGTATGATTAGCTCAAGCTGTAACTCATTTGCGCATTATAATTACAGTGCACTTGGCCTCACAGTCAGCTCTGACCTACAAAGGGTGTGTTCCTAGTGTTATTTTTAACAATCTGTTGGTGATGCTTATAGGTATTTCCAGTGTTTTCAACAAAAAATGTCTGAAATTCGATGAGCATTTGGCAGCCTCATTAGAGGATACTAACATCAAGCCTTTCTGGATATTCCTGAGTAGTTTGCCGCTTTTCATTTCTGCTCCTTGTACTGTCACTTTCGTAGTGTTTCTTCATTCAGACAAACAATATAATAAAAGAAATGGGGCTGTAATATCTTTCTCTACTGTAGCACAAATGTTTGGGAGAGGATCCCACTTTTAAAATATTAGTAATTTCATTTCTGAAAATTGGGACTGTTAAAATCCACAAGTTTGTCATGAGGCATATTCAAATTACATACTTACAAAAAAATACTGCAATATAAGAGACAGTCAAAAGGCATAAAAACTGATCCTCTCTCACACATATAATATACATATACACACACAGTGGCTCATCCTGATAAAACATGGCTTAAACTTGAATCATTTTAGTGTCTTAGATGTGTATAAAGTAATGCAGTTTAAAAGGAAGGTTCTCCACCGTATTGTGGGAGATCTAACTCATGCATTTCAGTTAATGCCACTAGATGTTATTACATATGGTTGAGTAAAAATCCTATGACCTGTATAAAAGAGTTACCCATTCCCACTGAACTGTTGGTTTTGTGATGTGAGCATTTTACCACTAGGCACTGGACTTTAAAACCACTCCTTTTTTTCTTTACTGAAACGGATTGATTTTTATGAAACCTCCTCTTCTCTAAACTGCTCTTACCTCACAGTGCAGGAGACAGAAATTTTGACAAGTCTTTTCTGCAGGACTTCATTTGACTTTCACATGCCAGTAAGAATGACTGCCAGAGTCTGTCAGAGCAAAAGCAATCCTGGTCATTTCTTCGATAAATGGAGAGAAGGTATTTCACATTAATACAATGATTTGGATGACTGGGCCAGTATTTTAAGTTGGACAAGAATTAGCATAATGGCCTGTAATATAATCAGAACTCAGCAATGTTTCCTTGTCCTGCTGTATACCTACAAGCCCTAGAAATACAGTAAAAAGGTAACTGAGTGTAACTTAGAACACATGGAAAATAATGTGTTACTGTACCAGGGCACAGGTCTTTTGGAGGTAGGAGTAGAAAGTTAATAAGACTATTAATGAATTCAGAATACCCTTGCTCTGGAAGAAGTGACGTTGCAATAAATAACCAAGA
>NW_017729022.1:33044155-33055572 GCF_001723915.1 Gavialis gangeticus | reverse complement strand
TGAATTCAGAATACCCTTGCTCTGGAAGAAGTGACGTTGCAATAAATAACCAAGATAGTCAAAATCATTATACTGGAGGTTCTTGGCAGGAAAATTGATTGTAGGAGCCCAGAAATTTTCTTCCCCCTTCCTCCTTTAATAAGAGACACTGGAATAGATAGAAAAGGCAAGCAGTTATTTTCATAACAGCCACAAGTTGGCCTTCCCCTTTGCCTCCAGAAATGAAGGCTCACTTACAATTAAACTGTACCCCGAATTGTGTATGTATCGCTCCAGTAATGTGAAGGGGAATAAGCAATCCCTAATCTGAGGAAGAGGTTGATTTGGAGTTGTAGAAAATGGCTTTGTTAAGCAGTGGAGCTCAGAAAGCCCCATAATCTGCAGTAAACTACTACCCCTGAAATAGTGGGGAGAAATTGCTCTCAGAGCTGCAGTTGGAGCTCCATCCCTTAATATGGGCTACATCTTAGCTGCAGAATCCAGCAAAAAACAAGTAAACGGACACAGTTCTTCCTCCTCCTTCATGGGGTAAATTATGTTAAAAAAATTAACTTATTTTTACCATTACCCCATGGTCAGCTATACATGCAACCCATTCTTCCCCCTCTATTTCTGTGGCATCTGATCTTTGTATCTTAGAGAAGTGCCACATAAACTAGTTCTGCCATTTCAACCTTGCTACTCTGGTTTCCTATCCTGAAGACCTGGGCAACTCAAGCCAATCTATATGGAAGACTGCCAGGTACCAGATGATAGGATAAGCTGTCATAAGAACAAGCTGAGAACAGTGTTCACTGTTCATTGCTCTCAGGGTGAATTGCATAACTTAACGTCTGAAGACCCTGCAAAAAAGGGAAAAGGCAACTAGGAATCAAATCTATCAACTGCTTTTGAAACTGATAAATCTCAATGGAGTCTTCAAAAGCACTTTCACCATAGACTCTGCTTGCCTGTAGGTCACATACTTCA
This sequence comes from Gavialis gangeticus, assembly GCF_001723915.1. Classification (NCBI taxonomy): domain Eukaryota; kingdom Metazoa; phylum Chordata; order Crocodylia; family Gavialidae; genus Gavialis; species Gavialis gangeticus. The sequence continues at coordinate 33,054,603 of NW_017729022.1, read as the reverse complement.
CTTAAACATGAATGACTGTTAACACTTACATATGTTTTTACTTCTGTTATCTTCTAAAAATAATAGGGTACAGGAGTAAATATGTAAAGAGGGTATTCTGTCATAGGGATAGGGTATGAATATACTTATCATCACTAACAAATTGAATAGCTCTGGGTTGTATAGGGCCCTATAATAAGTGACACACAGAGTAGCATAGTATTAACAAAAGAAGACAAAAATCTGTGCTACATTCTCTTTCATGCACCGTGGAATTATTTTGGAACTTTTTCCTAGGGAAATGTAGTTTCATGGCTCCTACATAGCTTCCCTGAGTATGGGTAACATGTTAGGTACAGTACCTAGGGCTCGTTTCTACCACCACGATAGCAAGTAATGAAATACAATTCAGCATGAGTATAGGTGTCCAGCAATAAATTAAAAATCCTTATCATTTGTATTTTTACCATTTTCACAGTGCTTGTTAACATATTTTCAAAGGGAAACAGAACCAAAAATGCTGATGCCTTTGGATTGATTTTAAGGTCACGCAAGTAAAGTTGCTCTTTTTGCCAAGGTGTGTCTGTTCCTTTTCCTTGCTCACTACTCTAATTTTTGTTTCTTGATTTCAGTTTCTGAAACCAGAATAGGTGTGATCAAAGCAGCAGTGTCTTATCTTTAAAAACATGGCCCAGATTAGTTTAGTTTATTTTTAGGTTTCTGATTAAACAAAAAAAAAAAATGAAAAGCCCAAAGAATTTATTTATTTCCTAACTAGAAAGAAAAATACATTATGACCCATTTACTAAATTAAGCTGTACAGACTGTTCCAACAATTTGGTGGGTGCCATTTAAATTACTTTTTTGGGGGTAAAAACTCAGGATTTTTTTGCTGGCATTTCAACTCATTCATTTAATTTTTTTTTTACAAAAATCAATATTTTTCTGTTAAAATTTTAGGGTTTTTTCTAAGAAAACCTTACTTGACTATGTTCTTCCTCTTCATATGAGAGAAATTTCAGTCCAGTGCAGTTATTTTTATCTCCTGTCACAAAAATAATTTTTAGCAATGTGGTCAAGAATTCCTTGAGGAACACTGCAACTGCCCTCTCCATGCCATTTTCCAATGGACTTTTAGCCACAATTTAGCTCTGTGTTTGTAGATTATATTTGCTAGAACAGAAGTGCTCAATCCCTTGCCTGTGAGCCAGATCTGGCTTGCAGAACCGTGTGATTTCAGGGCACCCCAAAGGTGCAGAAATTTGGCAGTGGGGGAGTGGTGGCAATTACCATTGCCACTGCTTCCCCACCATCGCATTTCCAAGTCTGGTGGGCTCAATGACATGGCCTCATGTGTGGGACCTGGTTGGCACACAGGGCTGGAGCTGGGGCAGTGACCCTGATTTGGAGCATGTGGGGCCAGAACTGGGTGGTGGCCCCAATCTGGTGCATGTGGGTCTGGGACAGAGGCTGCAGGCACAACATGCCCCAGCCCTGAGTGTACTAGATCCAGCCCTTGGACCAACCCTGCACCACTCATCCAGCCCACAGGGTCAAAAGGTTGGGTACTGTTGTGCTAGAACACACAGAGTGCTTTACCTTGCTGGGTTAATGCGGTCTTGTTTTCTTTTTGGCACGTGCCCTACTTGCTCTCAGCCCCATTCCTTGCCCTCAGTTTTCTGGAACATATTCCAGCTCTCCATTCTGTCTGCTTAAACTGAGCTGAAGGATGAGCAACCTCACTACGTTTCTCAGCTGCTCTGTGGCTGGTGTTTTGCTTCTTAAAGAGATAAGAGGATCAAACTATGAAGATAATTTTCTTCAGTACCAACTCTGATTCTATCTGTAATTTTAGCAACACTATTTTACCACTGCCAATACAAATGTTCTTCTGATTTCCCTTTCTTGTCTGATGCGTATTCCTGTATTCAACAACTTCATTTAGAGTTCCAGCAAATGTCTCTCCACAGATTCTGGCAAACTCTCCTGACTGCCCGCTCATTTATGATGCCGTGTCAAACTTCCATGTTATAGCATCATAATTATTTTCTTGGCTCTTTAGTTATATAATATATCCAGTCTTTCTTTCCATCATGCAGGAGAGAATTAACTGTCCCAGTTAAGTTGTTCTGCTCATTGGACTGAAATTTAACACAATGTACGGTTTGTGGGGGGAAGTCCTTTGAATGTTCCAAATTTCAAAACACTTCTGACCCCATGTTACATCATCAGAATGGGAGATGATACCTTTCTTAAGACTGTCAGCACAACAAAGATTAGTCTTTCCAACTGAAATTTCAAGTTTCCTCTAATTTTGAGTGGCCTTCTATTTTGGGTGTTTAGCTAGATATACCTGGGACCTGATTTTTAAGGAAGAATTAGAAGTCACATGTGTAGATGACATCAAGTCTTTTATTGATCTGAGATCAATACTTCTCTGGTCTGGAATTTTAGTCCTGTATTTACAAGTAAATTAAAATGGGTGATATTCCTCTTCTGCAATGTTAGCAGGGCAACCAAGTTATCAGTCAGTGTCACATTTGCTTAATGGTTGAGTTATTGCACAGTCAATGCTGTGCTCCAGTGTCCTTTTGAGAGATTTGTCCTTTCTTGTACTATGTCTAGTCAGATAATTACTCCTCTATTCAGAAATGATTCCTGTCCTCAGACAAATGTGCCTCATGCTTACTGTTCAGAAGCGCCTCCTCCACCTTCTTTCTACTTTTTGGGGAGGACAGTCTTTAGAGGCATAGATTTCATCACTACTTTCATTTACATATTCTCTTTGCATATGTAGATTAAGAGAGAAGTGAGATCTGTCTTAAATCAACTGAGTGGCAGAACATCAAGGGGATAGCTTAAGCCTGATGTCATGGTGATGGATAAACTATAGGTACTTATAGGGACAACTGCATCATGCCAGATTAAGATCAAGATTAAATCTGAGGAAATAATGTCTAATGATTTACTTGTTCTGAAGACCTGAAACTAGATTTGTACATGTGAGGAGCAGGTTTCTGATAGAAGTAAACAAAAACAAATCTCTCATCAGGTAACTAAAAGTGAAGGATTGGGAAAAGTACCAAATACTAATAGAGAGAGTTATATTTCAAACATGGCAAGACCAAAGATACCGATAATTAAGGCCTAGAATGACTGCTGCTTCTAACGTCTGTTCAACATGACACTTTGCCCACATTTAACTTGGTTGAAATATAAACACTTTATCCTCATCTGCACTGGGTCTCTAGAAACTAATTTAGGACTGCAACATTGCTAATTACCATTGTAATCTGTTTATTGACTTTCCTCCAAAGACCTGAAACTACTTTACACTGAGGGTCGGCAACCTCTGTACTGGAGCTATGGCTTCAGCAGCAGGGGAGGTCTCTTTGCACAGCACTGTAGCTGAATGTCCAGGGCTTCAGCACAGCAGGAGCTCTGCCCATGCCATGCCACAGCTGGCCAGCATGGCCTCTGGCAAAATAGGGTTTTCACTACACCACATCTGGGGGGTGGTGAGAAGTAGCAGCAGCAGCCAGGTTCTAGTACCTGCCCCCAAACTGGGTTGTGCCAGCCCCCTGCCAGAAAATGTTGCCAACCTTTACTTCACAGACATTTACAGTGTTGCCAACTCATGATTTGTGGCATTGTTCTTGAAGTCTGCGCTTTGGGAATGTGAAAAATTTAGCTCTTTCCACTCTCTCTCTCTCTCTCTCTCTCTCTCTCTCTCTCTCTGCATTTATATGCTAAGTCATATACAGCTTGCACATTTTAGAGATGGATGAACTGAGGGACAAGTCAAGATAGTGGCTTTGAGCCACCCCTTAAAGCATAAGCAGTAGCAGTATGTCATTGGTTACTCTAGGAGGAATTTTTTCATGGACAAACACAAAGATCAGCTGAGCATGGTTAGCAGTTCTTACTCCTTTTTTACAGCGTGAGCTTTTACCTCTCCTATACTGATACAGTTCTCAGACTGGTTAGAGAGCGGGTGGATAATGATGTCACCAATGCTTCATCCCTGTATGTCTCCCAAAAGTCTACTCAACTCAGCACTGGAATTCTTTGGTTCCTGTGTACCAAGAGCACGAGGACCAGGACTGCGCTTGGTTCCTGAGCAGATGTAGAAGGGTGGGGAAAGCTTCTCAAAGCCTTTGTATTTTACATATGTCTACTCATCATCTCTCCTTCACAACTCAGTAGTATAACTATGGTGTATAACAGTGGTATCATCTCTCCTTTACAACTCAGTGGTATAGCTACGAATAAAATTTAGAGTCCTGATTCTTCTGCCCTCTTTTCTGACCAGAGACAAAGCTATTGGAAATGCCTGCTCTCTCTCAGCTACAGAATATCAATTCTAGAAGACTGAAGATAAATTCAGTCCTAAAATGAAGTGGGTAGATTTGTGGTCAAGATAATTAGCTTGAAGTCTATGCAGCTTCTCTGCACTAAAGAGTACTTGTATGCTAAGGAGTCCATTTCCACAGTTCTTGCTCTCCCCCTTTTATTTGCTTCTCTCCCTTCTATTTCCTGCAGTTAATTTTGTTTACTCTTTCTAGAATAGCCTCACAGCCACAAAGAAAGAGTAATGAAGCTTGTGCTACTTGTATCCGGTTTATTAAACACTCTTCCTTTCTGTGTTGTGCCAAGAGTGTGCTGTAAAGGATCAAGAATGTAGATGTTTTTAATGATGACTGAGCATTAGTGTTTCTTCAGCCCTGCCAATACTGTTAGACAAGTAAGAGGCATAACTGTCTTGCAAGTGCAATTAGTTTAGGAAGCTTGAAGGCAAATTTTCCTTAAAAAACCACCAACCTAAAATAAGTTATTTGACCAAGTCCTGTAAGTTTGGGGCAAATTACCATTTCTCACTTTAGATCTGGGTTTGTAAAGCCTTATAGTAGCTATTACAATCTTCTTTATATTTGTTTTTGTTACTGCCATTTTATAATTTCAAACTCTTTTCTTTTTTCCTCCAGTCCTGATACAGAAAAAAAAAATCAGTGTATCTTTGCTTTCCTTTCACCCCATTCACTCTTCTGTTTCTTTCCTCCATTTCCGTCAAATTTCTGATGTTGAATGATTTACTCATTTTAAACACTGATTCAGTTTGCCTCTCTTTTATTTACAAACTGTAAATAACTTGTTTATTTACAAACATTTTATTTTATATAATGGTCTTATGTTTTAATTTTCCTAAAGGCAATGATATCTTAGGGTGATATCTTTTTGTTGGACCAACTATGTAGTTGAAGTAAAGATAGACAAGCTATTCAATGCAAGACAGCCCTGATGAAGAATGTCTTGCATTCAAAAGCTTGTCTAACTTTATGCAAACTACATAATTGGTCCAATAAATGATATTGCCCTATGAAATTCCTGCCTCTCACTTAATTTGCCTAGGATTTTCTGTATTTTGCTGTGTATCCTAGGTCAACTGACACTTTCTCACAGCTTTGCCTCACCCACATGGTTCTAATGCCCAACTCCTCCATCTTCTGCAAGCCTGAGTCCTAGCTTAAAGTTCTCGGTAGAGACAGATGTAATATTTGAAGCACTTCAGAAATGGAGTATTTCATACATGGATAGACCTAACACTGCCTGCCATGGACTCCAGCTGAGCTGATTCAGAGGTATGCTCTCCAGCAAGGGGGCACAGCAGGGAAATGCAGTGACTTGTGTATCTGGGGGCAGAGCAGACTGCCAGTGTGGCTCTGTAGCATCCAGTCTCCCAGAGCTGATATCAGTGAGAGGTCTCCTGTCCACTCCACCTCCACTGTCCTTAACCACCCCCTCCACCAGCACTGGAAGATTAAAGCACTTCAAATATCATCTGTCCACAACTGCTGTTTCCTCTAACCCCTGCTCCTGCAACCCAGTTCTTGCCTGCTCTGCATTTGTCTGCTGCCATGGTTTCCCTCCTGTACCTGTGCAGGACATGATGTCTTGAGTTGCGTCAGGGCTGACAGTAGCTTTATGAAGAGCTTAGATTATGAATTGTATAGGATGATTTGGATAGGAATGATCCTGCCTTAGGCAGTGGGCTAGACTAGATGACTTCAGGAGCTCCCTTCCAGCCCTACTTCTCTATGATTTCTACAAGACCAGATGAGTCCTGCCCAAGGGCATCAGGAGGACCACTGAGAACTTAAAAGAGATAAGGTCCTTGTACCTTGTATCACAGCAAGCTGCAGCAGTTAGGAGCAGCAATTGCTGGGACTGTCCCACTCATACTCTAAAACTTTGAGTTGCAGAATATTTTCAGGTAGACAAAATATTCAGGGAAGTCTGCTGTTGAACTCCAGTGTCTCTACTGAGCACATGTGACCTGGCTTCAAATGTTTATAATCTGGCCACGTTTGGGCCATTTTTCACACCTCCATTGTAAATATCAAAGCTTGGAGATGTTATATGTTCTCTGTGACACGATGGTAAGGAGGTTTTAAACATGGACAAAACAACATATTTTTCACTAATCTTGCTGCAGAGTGGAACAATTTTTTTACTGAATTTTTTTCAAATATATGCAAGAGAGAGAAAGGGGAGAGAGAGCAAAAAAGGCCTACGGCATGGAATCCTTGAGCGATTCCAGAAAGGTCCAGTCTGAACAGCAGAAGTTTAGCAAAGGAATCAGCATGTGATTTTAGGCTCCTGGAATAGTAAGTTTCCACCAATATTGGTGTAAATGGAGGTGCACCCAACTCCATTTATAATTAATAAGATTTATTTCTCCAACCAATATGAGAAGTAATCAATGAATAAAATCTAGTAGAGAATAGTATGTATGTTTTGTAAATAAAGTATTACTATAGTAATATATATATATATATATATATATATACAGGAACAATGGTAGTTTGTCTCCTAGAAATGCATTTTGTTCCACACACATGAATCAAAAGCCAGGTAAAATAAATTAAATGAGCATTCAAAGGGGTAAGGACGAAATTACCTGATTAGACTTTTTCATCTCTAATTCCTGTGAAGTGAATCAATTAATTTCAGACAAGGAATATAAGTTAACAAAGGTAGCAACTAATCAGGCAGTAAAAGGTGCTAATATAAATCAAACTTTCAATTTAATTAATTCTTTTAAAAATCCAGAAAGGACTGCCATATGTTATCATATCTCAAAAATGGAAGAATAGCTTTAGAGGTTCAAATTTCAGACCTCTATAGTTCATCAGCAGGGGCAATATTCAGAGACTCTCCATCAATTATATTCACTTTTGCCAGAAGCATGGACTATGCAACAGCAGTTGATCATGCCAACTATTCTAATGTCAGCCTTTGTGAATGTCATTGCCCTCTACACAAGTTAATCAAACTGAACAGTGTTTAGTGCTCTGTAATGGTATAATCCAGAAACTAATCTGCCCTGTGGGTAAGCCCATGGCCTGAGAAGCTGCGGGTAAAGCCAGGGTGCCCACAGGGCCCATGGCTCATGCTAGTGCAGCCCACAGAGCATGCAGTCCCTGGCTGCTTGGAAGTTGGACAGCCCCACTATAGATGAAGGACTTGGTGCCAGAAAACATATTGGTAACTGTGAAGTTTGTCTTGATTTCATCTAAACCCCAATAGAATACATGGACACACAGTAGATAAAAGAACCATGATACTTTTGAGTAAAAGGGAGAGACTCACACAACACATGCAGTCAGAGGTGATTATTACTGGTGCATCATGCACATACAGCGGCTCAGTGGATAAAGTCACTGGTCAAAGGAAATGAATCATTTTCCCCTGTCTCTGTGTTCTCTCCTCCTTCCTGTCAAGATCTCAATCCCCAGCTCATGCCATTCCTAGAAACATCAATGCATAGGGAAGAGGAGGAATAATTTTTGTACACATATCCCAATACATTACTTTGCTGTGCAGTGTTGAGTGTGCTGTACAATCCTGGCTCTTCAAAAGGAGCAGCAAAATAGCAGTAAGAAAAGCCCTTCCCCCTCATATGCTGATTGAGAAGCTTTGGCCCCCATTGACCTAGCACCAGGGAATTACAGGCAAAGATAGAAGACTGCCAGGCTTAAGCGTACGTCCTTAAGGAAGGGAAGAAGAAGGATCCTGGGAATTACAGACCACTCGACCTCACCATGATACCTGGAAAGATCATGAAGCAGGTCCTCAAGGAATATGTTGTGAAGCACTTAGAGGAGAACAATGTGATCAGGAACAGCCAGCATAGATTCACCAGGAATAAATTATGACTGACCAACCAGATTTCCTTCCAAGATAAAGTGACATGCTCTGTGGATGTGGGGAGAGCAGTGGATGTGATGTATCTTCACTTTAGTAAGACTGTCTCTCGTGTCATATCATTAACTAAGGAAATACAGACTAAATCGTGGGTGTCAGAGATACAGCCCATGGACCAGATATGGTCCACAGAGCCGTATCATCTGGTCCACAGTGCTGCCCATTGGTCTCAGATGGTGTCTTTACATGTGCTCCGAGGGAGGGTGCTTTAATTAGAGCGACTCTTAGGAGCCATTTTATTTAAAGTGTCTGCAGCATCTTGTATATGCAGTGTCTCACGCTTCACAATGCCAGCGGGGATGCTTTAACTAAAACTCAAGCTTTAGTTAAAGTGCCCCCCGCCGCCATTTTGAAGCATGGGGGCGCTGATTACACAAGACGGTGATGCTGCTGGAGCATACTAATTGGCATACCCCAGCAAGCTTGATTAATCGAGTTTGCTCTAATGTGCTGCAAGAATAAGATTTGAGAGAGGATTTGAAAAAAAGTCTCCAAATCCCTGAAGGGTAATTACAGGGAAACAGCTTTTTTTCTGTGGCTGTAGGGAACAGGCTCAGGAGCAATAGCCTCAAGCTACAGCAGGCAAAATTTAGATTGGAAATTAAGAGGAACTTTCTGACTCTGGGGTCATCAAGCATTGGAACAGGATACCTAGAAAAGTTGGAAGTTTTCAAGAGCAGGTTAGATAGACACTTGGATGGGATGGTTTAGCTAGGCACGATCCCGCCTTGAGCAGGGAGCTGATTTAGATAACTTTTTGAGGTCTGTTCCATCTCTATTTCCCTATGATCCTACAATCCTACCTGACCCCTGGAGAACATTGGTACTCACATGTAAGGAACACTGTCCAAAGTCTTTGTGGCATTATATCAAACTATGGTGATATCATCCATTACTGAACTACCACAATACACATTTTTCAGTACAATCAGATCATTTTAAATTCCACCACATGCAAGAGCTACTCTTATTCCTTTCCCTCAGTTTTTGGCTGCTTAAACTGGGAAATAATAATATTAATAATAATAATAATTATTATTATTATTAACCTCCTCTTTTTAGAGGGTCTTAAACTTTCTCTTACTGAATGCCACACCTAAATAAAAGATGATCTCTGTGCCCTTTCCATCTCTTTTCCACAATCACAGAACAGCTACTTGGAAACTACTGGAGTTGCTCACATGGAAAAATGATATTAGGGAAGTATTTCATATATTTTAGCTGCCTATTAATACGCCTTAGCAGCTGTAAAAAAGGAGGAGGAGGAGGTGACAGTGGTGAGGCTGCTCTCTAGGACACAGAGGTCTCTGTATCACTAATACAACAGACAGAAGCAGCACATATTCCTTGCTCAGATAACATAAATGCAGATGCTATCTCTCTGTTTGAGCATTGAGGTGGCCCTGCTTCTAAAAAGGTTATTCAAGGTGAATTCAGTAAAAAAGAAGACCTTTAATAGAGTTACTAAACTACTGTACATCCATTTCTGAAAGGTAAATAAATGTTAGTGACTGTTGTCTCCTCTGTATATTGCAGCATGTATGTTTCCTTCTGTATCATTGCTACCCATAATTTATTGTGGAATCAGTATGAAATCTTTGTGTTCTCCAGTTCTAAGAACAATTCAAAGACCTATACACAGAAATGAGAGCACCCAGCACCCCAGGTAAGGCTGCTGGGGCCAGGTCAGGTGCTGGCTCCAGCATCCCCTGCCCCACCCAGGGCAATTTTCTTTATGCCAAAGCATATGTGCAAGGGTGTGCCCAGGGACAACTAGCAGCCGTACAAGTATGTGCTGCTGCTCTTTGTCCCCAGGGCAATGCACATTCCTGCTCATGGGGACATGCCCTTAGAGTATATCCCATCTGGCCCTACTGACTTGAAAGCATCTAGCTTCTCTACAGAATCCCTAACATTGCCAATCCAAGCAATTCCTAATCCAAGAAATTTAATCTAGGCTATTTTCCTCTTTCCTTATCTTTGCTGCCAACTGCACTCATCATCTAGTAGCTGCCCCTATCTGTGAAAACTGAAGTAAAAAATGGCATTAAATATTTCAGCCTTTTCTGCCTCAACTGTAACTACGTTGTTTTCCACATTCCATACGGGACCTATGGTTTCTTTTGGATTTCCCTTTTGACATATGTGTATTTAATTGCTTTATATGTCCCTTGCCAGCTGTATCTCAAATTGTGCCTTGCCCT
>NW_017729022.1:33018477-33043861 GCF_001723915.1 Gavialis gangeticus | reverse complement strand
GGGACCTGAACCTGTTCAGCCTCCACAAGAGAAGGCTGAGGGGGGATCTAGTGGCCTGTTACAAACTAGTCAGAGGGGACCAGCAGGCACTGGGGGAGTCCCTGTTCCCCCGAGCACTGCCAGGAGTGACCAGGAATAACGGTCACAAGCTGGCAGAGGGTAGATTTAGGCTAGATATCAGGAGGCGCTACTTCACAGTCAGGGCGGCTAGGATCTGGAACCAACTTCCAAGAGAAGTGGTGCTGGCTCCTACCCTGGTGGTCTTTAAGAGGAGACTAGATGAACACCTTGCTGGGGTCATTTGACCCCAGTACTCTTTCCTGCAATGACAGGGGGTCAGACTCGATGATCTGCTCAGGTCCCTTCCGACCCTAGAAACTATGAAACTATGAAACTATGAAATGATGAGTTATTGCATAAACGATCAAGAGCACCAGCAACACTATGTACATTTTCCACCAAGATATAGTTTGCATTGTTAGCTTTATCTCCTTCTTCATTACTTGTGACAACACTGAGCACCACCCTCAAGTCAACAGAATGTAAGGATGCTGTAGCAGGCCCCAGGCCCCCTGTGGCCACTCCAAATCTAAGACCAGGGCCCTAATCACTAGACCAATGGTCCCTGTTTCCTCCTGGTAGGATTACTTTTAGCTCTAGAGCAGGGGTGGGCAATTATCTGGGGACAGAGGGCCACTTACCAAGTTTTGGCAAGCTGTCAAGGGCTGCATTTCCCTCTCCAGCACAGGGAAGCAGGAACAGCCTCATGGTCCCAGGCCAGAAGCCTCTGCTAGGCAGGGGCTTCTGGTTTGGGGGCAGGGCTGGGTGGGCCTTGCTGCTGGGTCCTGCTGGTGGTTCCCCCTGGGCCCTATTGCCCTTGTCTCTTGTCATCTTTGACAGGCAGCCAGGAGCAAATAAATATTAAATTTTCTAAATTTTTCAGGGGCACTGAGGGCCTGATAGAAATGCCTGATGGGCTGGATCCAGCCCCCCAGCCATATTTTGCCCACCCCTTCTCTAGAGTGTTTCCCCCGCTGTCTCAGTGAAGCGCTACATACATGCTAGTAACTCTACTGAGGCACAGATTACTGGTACATGCACAGCACTCATCTGGCTTGGGCAGGCTCCTGAACCAGAAGTAGCATTGCCCCTTAGTGTAGTGCTGCAGATGCACCAGTGAGGACAGTATTTTTCTAGTTCAGACTGCTGTAAGTTTAACAGATTCAGGGACAAGCTCCCCAAGAAGCACTACGTATCACAGACACATGTGAGTCATATTCTTCTTCTCCTTCCTTTCTCCTGTCCTGGTATCAGTAAATTGTGATCCTTTCCTTGTCCTTGCTGTCCCAGCTGCTCTGGCTGGAAAGTAAGACAGAAGGGAGTTGAGGCTCTGTTTACTCTATGCTCACATGCTCCAGCCCTGCTTCCTCCTGAACATTCAGACTCCCTGCTAGCCCGCCTACTAGTGTAAGCAAAATTCTTACTTCCTTGAATAGGCACAATGTTTATATCACCATCTAGTATTGATTTTGACTCCATACCCAGAGCTCTGAGCCTGTTACTTTTTGCTGCATATTTGCCATCTTTCAGCAGTACTGGTGCACACCCGAAGGCTTTGAGTGCTGCTTTTGCCATGACTGAAAGCAGCAAAGCCTTCTGGGGCATATTAGTGCTCCTGTGGGTAAGAAGAAAACAGATGGAAAATAGGTTTAGAAGCTCTGGGGATACCAATGGTGCTTTTGGGCATGTGAATAGCAGAAAATAAGCACAGTGTAAGCAGCAGAAAAATGCTGATCCCTCTCACCTGCTCATAATTATTAGGGGTGTGATTAAGCTACCCTCTTTCAACACTGAATAATACCTATGACCAAAGGACTGGTATCTATTCAGAAATCATATTTAATATGGAGCAAATCTATGGTAAAAGTGGAGTTTTGGAAGTCTGTAAATTACTTCTTAAATAAAAGATGTATAACGATGCTGACCTAGCAGCTAAGAAGCAATTTGCTGAAATAAAATACTGCACATCTAAGATGCGAATTTCTGTTTATGTTCTTACCTAACATAGTTTGCCTTGTGAGGAATGTAAGTCAAGATGTGCTCTGCAACGGTTTCTTTTCTTTTAAATTTGATTTTCTGTCTTCTTTAATCCATCTTGTTTTTGGAAAGCGCATGGTCAATTTCACAGACAGCCCTCCCCAAAGAGAGCAAGATGCTACAATTTCTCTTGTGAATCAATGACAGCAGAGGCAGTTCCATGCCTTAATCCTAACTAGAGATCTCCTTTATGAAGACGTAGGCAGGGGTGTCTTCTCCTTCTAAGTTGCATCACAAAATCCCATGGGCAGGGGATCCCAAAGAGGAGACTCAACTTGTCAGAGGAGTACAGGTGACAGCACCTCACCAGCTGAGTTGTCCCATTTATTTTAACATGATGCTTTGTGAAATAAGACATGCAGTCTAAGCAAAGGTAGTAAAATCAGGTGCTATGTAAGAAAGTGCATGACTACTAGCTTTTGTGGCTGCAAAATGGCCTATTAATTTATCATGTCATAAAAAGAACTAGCACAAAAACACTTTGAACAAGTTAAAACTACAGGCAGTCCATAGTGACTAAAGCACCTCCACATGCCAAATTACTCAGGGATCTAAACTTCTAAAATCTAAAAAGAACCATTTAATACTGTAAGAGAGGACTGCTGATTTTTCAAAGGTGCCTCATATTCAACTGGCTGTATACTGGCACCTAATGGTTTTAAAAGTTGAGAGAGAGGTTCTTTACTTATGAGATGTATAGGGGTTGATGATGGTTGTGATACAAGTAGTTTACATTCAAATAGAAAAACATGAATATAAATATGTAAGATACGCCATCACAGTCAATATATCCAGTGGCATTATACTGGTACAGTGAGTTTTTAGTTTACCTCTGACATATCTGACCTACCATTTTAGCTGGTAAGGGCTGCAGACATTGTCAAATAGTCACCATTAGGGAATTTTACTGAAGAAGAGTTTTAGAAAAGGGTTCCCGAGATAATGAGATTAATAAAAAGGAAATGCCAAACAGAGCTCCAATTTACATAATAACTTAATAACCTACCATGACAGTATCGCAGCATCTGTCAAGTATTAAGTTATCCATGCAATACTTCTGAGAGACAGAAAGGTTTCATTAGGTCACAGGTGGGGAATAAATGACCTGCCCAAGAACACATGCATGGGTACATCTACACATACGCTTTACTGCAGAGCTGACTAATTAGTCTGCACATGCACCTGTATCAGGCTGCAGCAAATTAATTAACTCGGCTGTAGGATAGTACTGTCTGGGACAAGTACCGTCCTAGAACAGAGTTGTTATGTGTGCTGAAATGCACATGTAGACAGTGACCGAAGCTGACTGAGGCATGAGGCGGCTACAGTGCGGGGGCTGCCTGCTGGCTAGCCCCACACTGTAGCACTCTTGTGCCCCAACTCGCCCCTCTGTAGCACCGTGAGCCAGGGCAAAGCAACCCTGGGCTGACAGGCTAACCCCCTAGGCCTTCTGCCAGCTGGGGTTGCTCTGCCCTGTCTCAATGTGATACAGTCCCAAGCATATATGTAAACATTGTGCCCGGGAGCAATAAATTCTGCTGCAAACTGTGTTGGAGTTTATTGCTACAGGCTAATTGCATGTGTCGATGCACCCACTAAGTCCATAGCAGGGCCTGATCTCCTGTGCCTCAACCACAAGAAGGAAAATAAAAAATAGTTACTATGTAAAAATTAGAAGGATCATTTCCATCTTAAAATACAGGTCTGAGTACAATTTTCTTGCCTCTCATCACTTGAATAACCTGATTCTCAGAAAGTCCCTATTTGCCATTGGAGTCTGAAATGTGCTTCCCTTGACAATGGTTTTAACAAACACCTGTTTGTCCTTTTTGATCTTCCTACATTGCAGGGTCAAAACAAACTCCCACTGACATAAATGCAGGCTCTTACTAATCTTAAAACTATAAATAGCTGCATCCAGTTTCCTTTATTGGATAAGTCAGGGGCTGGGGTATTTTGTTTGTTGTTTGGTGGGTATTACAGAGTAAACTTTACCATCTATTGACAGAAGATCTGATCTGGTTAAAGGTATTATTTTTTTCTGTTATTAGTTACATTACTACTCTGTGGATTAGTTTCTTATCCTTTTTACAGCTTTCCTGGTTAAGTCATTTTGTGTGCTGCATATACTAATGCTTTGTCTCAAATATTCTGCTCTAGTTTTTTAACTTTCAAAGTTGATTAACATTTTGGGGACATGCATGGAGCACAACTCTTCAGTGGTGGACACAGCTGCCTTTTTTTCATGTTTTATAAATAAAAAGAATACGTTATTTCCTTCATACCAATTTAGGCAGAAGTTGATTCAATTTAATACAATGTTTTTCCAAAGCAGGCTTTCTAAGCTGACTAGGAAAAATGCACAATCATAAATCTGGGAGTAGTTTTCCAGTTCACTACATCTCTTTATTTATTGCTTTATTTGCAACGTCCCTTTAGACCACTCTTGGAGATCAAGAATAACAAGCATCTTGATGCCTGTGTGCACCAGCAGAAATGACTGAGCTGCCCAAAAAACTCTATTCAACAGTACAGGTGGGCTGAGCTGCTTAACTGAACAGATGTGCCTGCCTCAGCAAATTTTCCTTCTCATATATTAGAGATCATCTAAGCATGAAAACAAACAAAGGAATACTGGACTGGTTCTGTACATCATCACCTGCTATGAAACTACACCTACCTTTTCTTTCTGAAGAACACAACACACAGCAGGGACCAACTTAACACTGGTGTTGTACTGCCTGTCATTTGCAATGAAAGGACTAATGTTGTGGGGACTAATAATGTTCTATGTTGCTTTTGTATTGCCAGTTTGGAAAGGGAGATTTCACAGTTGGAAGCTGATGCTTCCGGATCTCTTTCACTGCTACTTTTCTGCAGGACTCCAAGCCTCCATATATCGTAGACAATCTGCCACTTACTTGTTTAAAACATCAAGCCAACATCCACAGTAGAGTAGAAACTGGTACCCGTTTAAATTCATTGAGGTTATCTGGAAAAAATACTCCTTTTGTAAAGTCTAGTTACAAATGGTAAATGGTGCTTTCCCTGCTTACTGTAAAAGGCAAATATTATTTCACAACTTACTGAACGAAACAGGAGGCTTTCACCTTTACCTCAGTAAGCAGGTGGTGCTCTCCTGTCTCCAGTAAACATAAGATGCATGCATGCACACACAGCATGTCTCCAGCATTAACCCCCCACCCCTAAACAATGTACGAGTAGAAGCCTATGATTTTTCTATTTGAATGTTACCCTTTTTAAGGTGAGTTCTCCATGCTGTACTAAGACCAGTAATAGCAAAGCCAATAGACTGCCAAAGCCTTTCAGGGTTTTTTTATTTTGCAAATAAACGATGGAAATATTTGCCTTTATGCCAGGATAAATGTTGATGATGAGGCACAGCAAAAAGCAACAACAAAAGAGGATATTTTTTTCCCCCAGTTTCACTATATAGAAATATATGCCAGACTTTTGGGTGCCTATGTTGGCCTAAATGTGGATTTATTTGTTTAAATGTAAATACCCAATTTTGAAAAAACTTAGTTTATAGTTAAATTTATTATTTCCAGAAGTGCAGTTCTTCCATAAACTCTTAAATCACATCATTCATTTTAATTGTGCATAGCTGAGGAAAACCGAAAGCAAAAAAAAAAAAAAATTCATAATCTGCTTTGTAAATTGTTAGCCAAGTGGTTAAATAAACAGATTATTTTATGAGCTGGTGAATAGCTGTCTAAATTACACAGCAATAAAACATGGTGTATAAAAATACACAAAAGATAATGCCAGTAGAGCTACCCTTATTGATGTCTTCAGCTGTACTAACTATAGCTTTAGGTTTCCTTTCTAAACACTGTGAATCCATTAACATCAAAATAATGGAAAAAAGGCTTCCCAAGAATAGCCAATGAAAAGAAAGACAAGATAGACTTTACACTTCATGGAGAAGGTGAAGGAATCCAACTCTGTCAGACTATTAAGTTCCTAGGGAACTTCCTATATGAAGAAGGTCAAGCATGTTCTGACAAGGAATAAGGAGCTTCAGAAATGTTACCACTAAGCTATGACAGTAGTGATACATCTCCAATGATCTGTTTTCATAGAGTCATAGAGAAGTAGGGCTGGAGGGGGCCTCCAGAGATCATTTAATCCAACCCTTCACCAGGGGCAGGATCAGCCCTATCCAAACCATCCTGCACAAATCCATTGTCTAGCCAATTAGCAAAACTACACAGTCAGGCCTGACACAATTACAAGACATAACATCCTAACCTGTCACAGGTAGAGCAGAAGGATCACAGTGGCCAATGTCCTGCTGCTGCAAAGGTTGTTAAAATAATAAGAAAATAATAAGAAAGGTTGTTAAAATATTTTGTGCAATTACAGTGTCCTATCATTTTTCATAGACTTCAGCCTAATACCCAAGTGTAACAGGGTGGTCTGTCCCGTTAAAAAGGGGCAGCCAGCCCTGTTAAGAACCTGCAGCTGGGAGGCATTCTGCTAATAAGGGAGTGTCCAAGACCACAGAAGAGAAGCAGAAAGGATCAAGCTGTGAGGAGACAGCTTGCAAGGAGATCTTATGTTGCTGTGCTGATGAAAAGTCAGAGTTAAAAGTGTATCTTCAAATGTTTGGAGAAGATGGAGAATTTTGGTTTGTTCTGTTTGTGTTGTTAGAGATTGAAATTTGTTTGGTGGGAACTGAACTGCTGGGGAACTAAAAGCAGAGCTAACTGACCTGTGAAAGGCAATGCAATAAAGGACCTGCTTATCCAAGGTACTTCAAATGAGAACTTTTTCTGCTCACAAGCTTGTTCGTGCTGCTGTGCTTTGTAATTGCCTCACACTGCATAGCCAGAAAGGAACAGAACAGTCTGCTTATTTAATACCACAGGTTCTAATAATAATGATTTATTTTGATTTGAAATTATATCAGGACAAGTCAGGGGGATACAAGAAATATTTCAAGATGTAAAAATGGCTGTATAGCTAAGCTCTGTACCTTACCAGAACACTGTAGGTTTCCTGAAGGAGCTTCGAGCAGGAAGCTATTACACCCTACACTTAAGAGCTGGGGTGCAATAGCAGAATGGCAATAACACCTTGCTACAGAGATCCAGAGGTGCAAGTGGAAACCGAGCTCTAGATGAATGTCAAAACTACCCTCTGTTCTATGTGGGTACATCATCAGGGATCCAGATTTTCTCTGTTTAAAAATTGCAAATTCTCTGATAAAACCCCACAAATTCTCTGATTAAAAAGCCCCAAATCTATGATTAAAATGAAATGCCACTGTATATAGAGGTATCAATAAAATGCAATATTTTATTGATATATTTACAATTTTAAAGTAATTTGGAAGCCTACCAGTGTCTCAAATACTATTCCACTATTATAAAAGCCTCAATCTGTCTGTCTGTCTGTCCATAATGTTTTATTTGCACTCTAATTGGCTGACTGAAACAATCAGCCCTGCTCCCTGCAGGCAGCAATGATGGAGTTGGGGGGCGGACAAGGCCACCAGAGCTGGCCTTGGCCCCCGCCCATGCTCCTTGGAGGTGGCGGCGGTGACGCAGGGGGTGGAGTCGAGACATCGTGGGAGGGGGCGAGGCCACTGGCGCTGGCCTTGGCCCGCCCCTCTCCTCTTCTGTTGTCGCCACTTGCAGGGACAACATGGCAGCAGTGGTGGGGAGGATTGGGCCCAGTGCAGTGGCAGGTGGGGGAAGAGTGGGCCCAGGCTGACATGGCAGCAGTAGAGGGAGAGAAGGAGCAGGCCCAGACCCAATGCGGGAGAAGCAGGGAAGGAGTGGGCCTGAGATGGGGGAAGCCGGGCCACCACGGTACTGTGGGGGGGAGCAGTGGGCCCGGCCCAACACGGCAGTGGCCGGGGGAGGGGAGAAGTGGGCACTGCCTGGCTGGGCAGCAGCCCCAGCCTCAGCCCAACTCCATCTCTCCATCCTTCCTTCCCTATGGGGGGCCTCAATCTCCCCCCCACATCATACTTACCTGTGAGGCCCGCTCTCCAGGCTGCCTGGAAGCCATGTGAATGTACGAGTGCGCACATGAACATGGCACCCCCTGCCTGACTACCCTTCTCCTGCTCCCATGAGCCACTTTAAGGCTGGAACTATGCCAGCTTGCAAAGAGTTCTTGGCAGAAGTAGAAAATCCGTGTGTTTGTTAAAATGTATTTTTCTCAGTCAAAGGAGAAAATCTCCATTTTTTTCATTTTTCTGTGGGGAATGGAAAGCCTGGATCTCTGCTCATCACTGAAGCTGGGAAATTACAGCATCACATCTGGCTGTATCACTGCCTAGTCTGTTGGTTTCAAAGACTGGGGTGCCTTAATCATAATATGTAGCAAGGTTTGGGTAAAGTTTTGATTTATTATAGGTCCACTTACAAGAAACTATTCTTCTCAGAGAGAAAGATGGAAATTACTATCTGCTTAACTCTTGTACCTTCTAAAAAGGTTGACTCAGAAACTATAATTTTGGAAATATCCTTCTGTTAGTTCATCTGACTGAGGTATGCCAAGCTAATACCACCAAAATCCAGGGCTCCAGCTGACAGAAGTACAAATTTAAAAGATCTACATCTCCAGTCTAGTCATATGAGGAATTTCTTTTATTATGCATGAAAGAGACATGCAAATGGAAAATTTGGAAGAATTAGTGCAGCTGAATCTGATGACATCACTTATGCTTCAGTAGGTCACACAACAGACATGGAGAGCCAACTTTAAGGCATTTTGCAAGTACACTGATTTAAACAAATGCACTGATTTAACTGAACGACGTTTTTTAACTTGATTACTCGGCAAATTGAAAACTACTTAACATTATTTTATACCTGTGTTATCTTCACTACTAGTTTTGGATAAACCAATATAAACGATTTAAGCGTGCTTACATAAGGGACTATTTTAATTAAACCAATTAATTAAAAAGTACATAATTAAACTGCTGCAAGATTTTAAAGAATACTTTGGTTAAAATTTACTTGGTATGGTAAGAATACTTGTGAAAGATTTCTGGAGTTGTGAGGCAGCAGTACTAGCTATAGAGCTTCTCAGAATCAAGAAAGAATTTTTTTAAATCAACATAAATCCTTGCTCCAATACAATTTGTGGTCAAACTATTTTTTATTTCAGTGGGATCAGAATTTTACTCAAAATGGAGAGAAACAAGAAGTAGAGGTAAGAAGTGAAAGTGTGACGGAGATGGAAAGAACAATGTAACCTAGAAGTAAAGAGATGGACTTAGAAAGAAGCATCAACATACTCTGCATCTCTGTATTCCAGCTGTCAAAGTAAACAAGTCTTCTTCTAACCATGTGCTCAATGGTATTATAAGCAGAGCTGGTAGCATGATAGTTAAGATTATCTGACATATTCCATTATATGACCCTGTTTTCAGTTGCTCTTTTCAACCCAGTTGAAATTTTTGCAAACTTTTTTTTTGAGAAAGAAAAATTAACCTAAAATGGTTCAGCTGTTTCAGACTATGCAAATACAGAGAAAAATATCTTGTTCTTCCCTTTTAAAAATGTATGACCATTTTTTTGAGATACCCTTTCATATCCAAGTTTTGAAGTCTCGTAGAGGGGGATTGGATGCCTTTGTGTCATGGATGGACCATTTGCCATCCCCATGAAAATATGCCATGCTCATACTGGCTGTGTTCAGCAGAGACCTGTTAAGAACCTGGAAGCTCAACAATTTCTGAAGATTGTATCTGCCCTGGGCATGTTCCATCCTAAGGCTGAACATGGTGAACAGAACTTTCCCTGCTACTGCTGCTCCTGTTGGCTACAAAGGACCAACTCACAGGATCATCATAAAATTCTAGTTTATTGGACAGATGCAGAAGTCAGACCATAAACCTTGGTGCTGATCCCCTCAAACACACACACATTCATGCACACACACTCACAATATGAACACTAAGCACCGATGTCAAGATATACCTATCCCCAAGCAGTGGAGTCTACCGTCAATGGCCAGTCGAGGCTTCTTTCAGTGCAATGTTGCTTCAGAAGGGGGTTGCTGGCTGGTCCTTTTGGCTGGACAGGCAGGGTGCTGGTCAGGTCAAAGAGGGTGCCATTGGAGGTCATTCTTTGGTGACTTTTATCCCTCTCCGGCAGACTTTGGTGACTCCCCAATTCTCGGGCTTACCCAATCCAGGGATCATTGACCTCAAGGGATGTCCCTCTTGGTAGCTGTTGGATGGCAGCTGTCAGCCCCAGGAGTCACATCCACAGGTATGTGCAGTCTCGGGAATCCATTGATGAATTTTGATTGATTCACTGCTGTGATGAATAGAGTTCTGGAAGTGGTTGATCAGGCGTATTTCAGCCCCAAGGGTGTGTTTCCAGCATTGATTAGTTCAAACCGGGGCTTCCGTACCTTTAACCGTGAAGTTTCAGGGAGTCCCTGGCTCTGTATTGATTCTTTCCTCCTCTTGGTTTGTAGTTTTGTAGGTTTTAATTGCCGCTTGTTAACTTGTTTATCTAGACTACCTACTGTGTTACACAATCAACCATGATTCATTCAGGGACCTGCTCCATACAGAGATTCCTGCCCTTGCTAACATGAGTACATGGTACAACTTACTTTTAAACTTAACATACTTTTGTAAAAGCATCTACAAGCTCTATTTTCACTACAAGTACAGCTTATATAAAAATAATAATAACATAATAAAAGAAAAAGAGAGAGGAAGGAAGAAAATGTGGACAAGAGAAAGCATCCCCAAAAGGGGGCAAATACTGCAAAAACGGCTTTTGCCATATGGAGGAGCTTCACATTTGAGGGTGGGGGCAGGCAGAAAGGTTTCTTGCTACACTCCCAGCTTCTATGAGCCTCTGTGGCCCCAGAAATGAATACTGTGAACCAAGAGATTCTCAACTCCTTCTTTTGTAGCCTAGGAACTAAAGAGGAGGATCCTGGCTTGTTTAAAAATTCAACAGCTGGACCAGAGTGAGGTGGGGGACAGAAATACAATGGGATCAAAGGAGAGTGGGGGTAGGAGCCGAAGGCAGGAAGGTGAAGATTGAGACTAGAGTAGAAGCCAACCAGAAGGACTACCTTGAAAAGCAGACTGGGTAGAACTGGATTATTCTAGTTTCTCTCATAGTTCTCCTGATGGGAGAAACTAGAATAAAGAACCTAGGTAAAAAACTAGGACTGGGAGTGGAAGGTGGGGGGCTTGAGGGGGAGACTAAGGCTGGAAATATTGCCTTTGTGTCACTCTAAAAATTTTTCTGGCTCCATAAAGCCCAAGCAAACAGACATCTGGGCCCCTTCTTACAGCAAAAACGTGTTCAAAACTGTGGCCACAACAATAGTTGATAAAAAATTGTGCTGCTTTTTTGTGGCTGATGTCTATTTGCTTTATGACAGGAGGGCGCAAGCAGCCTGGAGCTGTCCCAGACAGGTGCTACCGGGGTTTCAGGGGCCCAATCCTGCACACTGTGGGAATTCCCCTGTAGGATCAGATTCCTAAAGCCCTGGAAGTGCCTGCCTGAGTTTCCCCAAATGCAGAGGCATGTCCTTGTAATCCCCTGGTAGGGTATTCCCCAGATGTGTGTAATGCCCTGCCATGCTTCACTCTAGACAATGGAAACCAGTGAAGCAGAAGAACTGTGCTGGGAAGCATCCCAGTACACTTGATCCTACTCCAAGGATGACATCTGTTTATAGATGCACCATCATACAGTTTCTCATCCAGACTCAGGAGTGGTTAAGACAAGGAGCTAGAGGACAGTGAAGGAGTAGTGTGATGATAACTGACTCCATGACTAGGCCCATGACATTCATGAATTTATAGGAAAGGGCCAAATGTTATTACTTCAAGAAGCCAGAAGTCTGAGGAGTATATAAAGGCCCCACAATGGGTCAATGCAGCCCTAGTGGAGTCTCTGGTCTCTCTCTTTTTAAATAAAAGATAAAAACGGGGAATGAACAAATTCTTGGAGGAAAGGGGCATCAGTACCTACTGAGAATGGCAGTTAGGGATGCAGTCTCTGAATAAGAAGTTCCAAGACCGTAAATGCTGGGGGCTGCAAGTGAGACAGGGACAGTGGAAAAAAGCCTGGTCATACCCAGTTCACTCTCCCTTTCAGCATATATTCCCTGCCACCATGTGACATAGGATACTGGGCAAGATGGACCCATGGTTTAACCCAGTAAAGGACAATTCTTATGTTCTTATCCTTGTTCTTCTGTTCACGTTCAAAAGTTCCTGATGTACTACATCTTGTATAATTTAGTATTACCTTATCTTCACTGTGGTTGTTGCCTTGTCCTTCCCGTTAGCAGTGCTTTTTCTTATCACTAGCGAAAGAGGTCAAGGAATCTAGGATGGAGAAATTAGAATGAGGGGCCTAGAGAAGGACTGTTAGGTGTACAAACACCTATACATGGTTCACAAGATAAACCTAAATATTTCATACAGGAATCCATAGTGTTCCCACTTGAGGAATAGGATTGCCTGCTGGAGACATGCAGACATCATACTCTTCCTATAATGGGAGTACGTATGAGCCAAGAGGAGATAACAGGATCCCTCCTACAATTTTATCACTTAGCCTGAAGCTGCACTTTTATTGTCTACTAAATGAAACAGAATTCTGCTCTGTGTATCTAAGAAGACCACAATAGAAATATTTTAATAAACAATACTGGAAAAGTGTGTAATGACACATATTATAGTTTCTCACTTACTTTTGAGGTTATCAATGTAACCAAGAACTCAGAATGAATTTTAGTTGGTGGAATAAAGGGATTAACTGAGTAAGAAAAAGGTTTTTCCATAACAAAACATAATCTCTATCCTAGCCCACTACTGCCAATCTGGACTCAACTCTTTGATGCGCTCACACAGATCTGTGCCAACACTTGAATTACTGCACAGGCAGCATGAAAATTTCTTGCTGCTGCCAAGACCAGAATCAATAAGCGTGCATCCTTTGTATCTGACAATATGTTATTCATGGTAAGCAGGCAAGTACAGAGGTGATTCCAGAGGACTCCAGGCAAAATATGTCAGGAAATGTACGTGCCACCATCCCCACCTGGCTGAAAAATGAGGCAAGGCAGGGAAAATAGATGCTTGATTTCCCAGACATTCAAAAGGCTCTCCTTTCATATTGACAAGAGTGTAAAAGAAAGCAGGCAGGAAATAAAATACATTTCTTTTGCCACCAAAATGCAGACACCTCTCTAGTTCCCCTGGTTAAGTATAGTATATGTCATGCTCAACAGTGAAATCCCTTGAGGTTTGGGACAGGCTTCCCTGCTATTTCCTAAATTCATAGATTTCATAGACATTTGGGCTGGAAGGGACCTCGGAAGATCATCGAGTCCAGCCCCTTGCCCAAAGGGCAGGAAGTCAGCTGGGGTCCTAGGATCCCAGCAAGATAAGCATCCAATTTGCTCTTGAAGGTGTTCAATGTAGGTGCTTGAACCACCTCCGATGGCAGGCTGTTCTAGACCTTGAGGGCTCGGACAGTAAAGAAATTCTTCCTTATGTCCAGCCTGAAATGGTCTCGCAGTAGTTTAGGACCGTTCGACCTCATCATCCCTTGGGGCGCTCTGGTGAGCAAACACTCCCCCAGATCCTGGTAGTCACCACTGATAAACTTATGGCCATCAGATCACCCCTGAGCCTGCACTTTTCCAGGCTAAAGAGCCCCATGGCTCTCAGCCTGTCATTGTAAGGTCTGTTTTCCTGACCTCTGATCATGCGCATGGCTCTTCTCTGGACTCTCTCAAGCTTCTCCACATCCTTTTTGAATTGTGGAGCCCAAAACTGGATGCAGTACTAATGAGTTACAAGGCATGGGATGCTGGGGAAAATGGTCAACGAATGGAGCTGGTGATTTGTGTATAGTCAGAAAAAGATTAGTGAGTGTTTTAAAGGAGGTATCTGCAAACTTTATGCACTGTTTTTACAACCCATTCATTATTCTTAGATGTGACATTTTCTATGTGGTACAGGAACAGTACACTTCTCTAATGAACACGCTACAATGAGCAATGATGAAGCTGTAGCAAGAGCCTTTATGAGGAGGCCTTTTATGATCACCTCAGAAGTCACTAATTTATATTCTCTCTCAAGGTCTGATCTTTTGGCCTAGTCAAACAATATTTAGTACAGGATATAAAGCAGAAAGGGGAAAAGGATGATTTTCATTCATATGTTTGTTGCTTTGATCCTGAGATCAAACTGAGAATTAGGTACAATTTAGAATAGGTAAGGAATTGTCCCAGCAGCCAGGTCAAATGCACATTAGCCATGTCCCTTTTCCCTTGGCCAAAATCCTGGCCCTGATGCAGGCTACCCCTTAGACACTGTGCTACACTATGGACTAGTGAGGTTTCCAAGTCAGTCCTTTGTGAGTTTTATGCTTCTCAGGCAATCATCAGATATAATAAGGGAATCTCCAAGCAAGCCAGTTATGTTGCTCCCCAGATGCTTTGTTTTACTTACTGCAAGGCAGCAGGAGCAGGGACTGAAGACCCTGAAGACCCCACTTTATGCATATGAGAAATCTAACCGTGGGGGGTGGGGAGAGAGGCATAAAAACAAGTCCCACAATGGATTGGATGCAATCTTGCACTCCCAGGGTACCAACACTTCCAAGCTTTCAAAAATCATGAGAGCTGCCTAATAACATGACATTTTATTAACCCCCCCCTGAAGTTAGGATTCTATTTATTTGCTCTGTTTTCAAGCATTTGTCACTATGCATGCTAGAAGCTTGATTTTTTTTAAACAAAAGCTGAAATTCTTATATAATTACAGGACTCTGGGAGCTGGAGCTTTAAGAAAATCAAATGTCACAAGGAACTCAAGACATGGAAACATTCATTTGTAACAGTTGTGGGTACTATGGCAGAGCCCAGTTTGACTCAAGTAGTTTTCTCCCCTTGTTTAATCAAACAGCAAATGTAAAGTGAAATGGGTCATTGCATCAGAACAATCAGTAAGCAATGTAGCTCTCTCCAGGAAAACAGATAAAAGAGAAGGAGACAGGCCAGATACCAGACTGGAAATGGGCCAATGTAGTGCCCCTCTTTAAAAAAGTCAAGGAGGGAGGACCCAGGGAACTACAGACTGGTTAGCCTCACTTCAGTACCTGGGAAGCTACTGGAGCATATCCTAAGGAAGGCCATTTGCAAGCATCAGGAGGAGGGAAGGCTGCCACTTCTCACCCTACTCTGTGCAGGCCACCATACTTACTTCTGCCCTCTCGCTAGGGCCACTCTACTGCCCCCTCTCACTGGGGCCTCTGGAGTCTTACACCCCACCATGGGGCTCAGGTGCCTCTCACTAGGTGTGCCTGGCCTCCATGCCTGTCTCTACAATCGGGTCACCCACCAGGATGTGGGAGCTAGGGTTGGTACCCCTCCCCACCTTTCACTGGGGAGGCAACTGGCCTGGAATTTCTGGGGAGCTACCCTGCCACAGGCAGCTCCACCAAACCATCCTTTCCCAACAGGGCATAGTTTTCAGTCATACCCAGGACCAGGAGCCTCCTGCCATCCCAATAGCTCCTGCCCTTACTTCCAAGGTGTTGTGAGCCACAGCTCCAACCGGGCAGTGTTATCTTCACGGCTGTAGCCAGCAAACTGCTGGCTCCCTTGAGGGCCTAAGCTAAAATGAAGGCTGCTCAGCCCCCTCCTCCTATTACGTTGCACTTCTGCAGTCATGTGACTGCCTCATCAGGGCTGGCCCACACTTGCCGGCTGCCCTGCTCTGGCTCTTAAAGTGGCAGGCACCCAAAGGTGCTCTGCCACAGCATATCTGGACTTCAGCAAGGCTTTTGACAAGGTCCCACACAACCTTCTTACAAACAATTTGGAGAAATGTGAGACGGATAACATTTTTACAAGCTGGATTGATAATTGGCTCAATAGCTGTAACCAAAGGGTAATTATTAATGGGTCTATTTCAGAATGGCAGGAGGTTTTTGAGTAGAGATCCACAGGGGTCTGTTCTGGGCCCAATGCTTTTCAACGTGTTTAGTAACAATTTGGATTCTGGCATAGGAAGCTTCTTGAGCAAGTTTGCAGATGACATGAACTGGGAAGGACTGTGAACACATTAGAGGATGCAAGCAGAATTCAGAAGGATCTTGACAGATTGGAAAGTTGGGCTAGAGCTAACAGGATGAAGTTCAACATGGACAAATGCAAGGTGCTACAGCTTGGGAAGAATAATCAAAACCACAAATACAAAATGGGGGATACCTGGCTGGATGGCCGCTCTACAGAAAAGAAGCTGGGAGTCTTGGTAGACCACAGACTCAATATGAGTCTGCAGTGTGATGCAGCCACGCAAAAGGCAGGTGCAGTTTTGGGCTGCATCAAGGGAGGTGATAGTGCCCCTCTGCTCACCACTGGTATTCTCGCATCTGGATTTTTTGCTGAAAAAAAGTTTTGTGTAAAGAGTTTCACTTCACTCTATTAAGCTGATACCTAACAGGCAAGTGAGTTTAGAAGTAAGCTAATTTCTCCAAACACACTCTAGTGTCCTTGCTGTATAGCTCTATTATCAGAATAAAAAATAAGCAACATCACATTAGCACGTCTGACCATTTCCAGGTACTTGTAGCCAATAGGAGCATAGCAATACACATCTTAACCCATGTTCATACATTATAAAATAATTAACAATATCATTATTGAATTAAATTTACTGTGTAAAGCATATCTTTAATAGCAACTCTCTTTTACATGGCTCACCCACCTCTCAACTCTGTCTTTATGCTCTTATATTATCAGTGGCCTCTGGAGGTTTTAAAAAATAAAGGTCTTTACTGCACATTGTGTTGCACCAACATAATTGTAAGAAACAGTCTCTGCTCTAGAGACTCTGAATGTTAATTTTACACATAAAAGTAGGAATAATAAACATAGGAAGAGGGTGGCAGATGGAGAAAAAACAAACATGTGACTATAGAGGCACAAATAACAAGTTTTCTGTTAAAGTTTTTACTGTTTCAAGACATAAATAAGCATTAGGGGTACCAGGTGTTCTTGTCTGGTAAGTAATCTGTTTAGCCATTTTCAACTAGCAGTTTGCTATATGTCTCCTGGTAAAGGTAGCCTTTGAGGAAGACAGAGTAGGAGTTTAGTTGATTAGTTTTGGGAGGGTGTCCCAAGCATACCAGACAGCAAAGAAGAACATACTGACATCTGCAGAAAAGCGTTTCCAGCTTCTGCCCCCTGCCAAATGCAGCTGATTTTCTTACACATCAGAAAAAGGATGTTCATATCAAGTTCTATCATTGAGCCATTCTGCTGGCTCCCCTCTCCTTTCAGAAGCTGGTTCAGCATTGCTCTTGGGTTTTTGGTTTTTTTCTCTTTTTAACCTTCTACAGGTTTGCTTCAGTTATTTTAAGAGAACTTACTTTTATTTTCCGTACCCCAGAATTGTCTAGCCCTGGCTTGCTTTCTCTCTAAATATAGTTTCCCAACTGTTAGTCTGAAAGCCTGCTCCAGGTTTTAGTATTAAGAATACCTTTCTCTTCCCTCTTCACTTCTTAATTCACATTTGCTTTCAGGCATCATCTCAAGACTTTTTCTTCTCCAATGCCTATACTTCCCTCTGCTGTTGCTTTTTTATTTTCACTTTGCAGCTTTATCACTTAACTCTAAAATATTCTGAGATTTCCTTTGCAGTGTGTTACATAAAATATGTACTTTTATCCCTCTTGATTTTTTAAAATTTATTTTGTTCTTTACTATACCTTGGCAAATCTGGATAAAATACAATGAATTTTTTACTGAGTTATAGGGGTGTGCAAAACGGACTGTATTCAATTTGGATTTGGTCCGAACCAGGGACAGTGATATGATTTGTTGATTCGGATCACTGTCCCTGATTCGATTTAGCCAAATCTGAATCTGAATCATAGAATCATAGAGCTGAAAGGGACCCCAAAGGATCATCGGGTCCAGACCCCTGCATGAGCAGGAAAGACATCTGGGGTCAGGTGACCCCAGCCAGGTGACCGTCCAGTCTTCTTTCTCAGTTGAAACCAACTCCAAATTTATAGCCATGTAACAAAACAGAATAAGGTCAGAAATGTGTGTTTCTTCTATCTGTCATATGTAGCAAGCAGACAGTCATTTTCCTCCTTCATATATTCGCATCTGAGGTTCCACCATTAAAAATGGTTCATGTTTTGCAACTTCCTGACTATCATAAATGTGTACTGTGTGTAGGTTTAACTTTATACAGCTACATCTAGTTTAGTCTATTAATAAGAAAGGTTTATTGAAAGACAAGTACTATTTTTCATTTCACTGACTAGTCAGTTCACTCAAAACTAGTATTTCAAGTGTACCTTCACTACTGCTTTTGATAGCCCCGCCCCTTGGCCTCTCTCTTTCGCTCCCCCTGCTCTCTTTAGACCAGATCCTATTTCCCCTTCATGTACCCAAGTGGCTTGCACACATTCATGTAACTGCAGTTGTTGGCACTTGCACAGTTTGTGATTCAGCACTGACCCCACTATCCTACTGGACATGCTCAGTAAGGCTGCACTCCAGCCAGGCAGCAGCCCAAGAAAAATAGCAATACCTACGTATGTATGTAAGGCCTGGCAAGTCCTGAAATTTTAGTTGGAGAAAACACGTGACTAGTGGGTGTTAGGCGGAGAGGACCTTTCCTTGTTTTAACCCAATAACTTAATGAGCAGGGCATTTGCCAGGGAACAGGAGATTGCTTGCTTAGAAGAGGCTTGGAATTGTGTTTTCTGCTTTCTAGCTAGGCCACAGGCTAGTCATCACCCAGAGAAATCTCCTGATATCTTCTTAAACCTAGTCCACTGGGCAGCCAAAAGAAGATAGGTGAGGCCAGGAGAAAGAGCAAAACCCAGAGGTGGTGCACCACGGGAAGGGTGGGAGTCCTAACTTTTAGCCTAGGCCCTTGCTTCTAGTGGGCAGAAAATTTACCAATGCTGGCTATCCATTTTATCCAATGAATATTAAATGCAAGATGCAGGGGTTCAGCTTCAAAGGGAGAGCTGGAGACAGCCCTGAGTAATGCATAGATTGTGGCCTAAAGGTTAGGGCATTTTGCTAAGAAACAAGAGAAGCAGGTTCAAAACCACTCTGAGTGTGCTAGGCTTTATGTCTGGGTTTCCCACTCCCTGAACAAGTGTCCTAGCTACTTGGCCACTAGGCTGAAAGATGGAAGGAGCCCCCTCCTCCTCCTTCTGGTAGGTATGCAAGCAAATTGTGCATAAATGCCCACAACTGAAATTATGCAGCTTCATACAAGATGCT
The DNA here is from genome assembly GCF_001723915.1 of Gavialis gangeticus. Taxonomy (NCBI): domain Eukaryota; kingdom Metazoa; phylum Chordata; order Crocodylia; family Gavialidae; genus Gavialis; species Gavialis gangeticus. Next base: position 33,024,463 of record NW_017729022.1, on the reverse strand, counting down.
TAGGCAAGTGAAGGGTAAATAGGATGTGGCCCTTTTATGTCCTGGGGAGGACAAACTGGGCAGGAACAGGTTATGGTCACTACTGTGGCACTGGCTTCCTGGCGTATGTGCAGCACAGGCAGAAAAGAACGTTCCATTTCCCTCATTAACACATTGATTCAGCAAAGCTTTTAAGTATATGCTCTGTTCCCTCAGTCTTAGTTTCATTAATGACAGACTCTAGCTACTAGTTTTCTATATGTCCCTGTGATGTCTTCCCTTGGCCCCCATACACCACTCTTTTCATGGAGAAACACGTTCCAAAAAAAATTCTAAAGAGGCATAGAGATTTAATAACTTGCATTTGTTTGCACCAGTGGCATGCGTGTCTCCAGGATGCCACACAATTAACTCCAGTCTACTTTCCCCTCAGTTTTCAACCAGCCTTATTGCTTAAAAATAGATGCACTATAAGTCTCTTTTGTCAAACAATGGAGACTTCAAGGTTTACCCACCAATCTTTTTAAATGCAGCCAAGACAGAGTTCATAAAAATCCTGCTAGGAACCAGATGGTACTAGATGTAGAAAATGAGGTATTGACAGTACAAATACTTGGTGACTGCTTCTTCGGAAGGCTAAAAAGCTAGTATCATCCCATGTTTAAAAGCAATTATTAGCTGACAGCTTTGCTAGCTGTCCCTTGAAAAAGTAATTGCTGGGCACAACTTTAAAAATGAATCAGGCCCAGAAGTCATTAAAAATCTCCCCTGGAGCCAACTAACTACCTGAATGTCAAATGTATTCAATAGTATTAGAATAAATGTCCAGCTGCTTCAGTACCTTCTCAGTGCAAGAATAATCCCATGCAGACAAGCCAGGAATAGAAGACACCCCTAGGCTGATACCATTGATTAATATAGCAAAAATAGTGCCCACTAGACTCTACTGAAAAAATGACTAAGCTAAGCAGGCCAGATTGGAATGATCCCTGAAGGAATTGTTTTAAACAATACCAAGTTCCTAAATTACCATGCAGTATAATATCCCATTTTTATTCATCTTTGAGACTGGAATAACATTTGACAGGACAGCTGGAGAGGTCCTTTCACCTTCTCTACATTTATTTAAATAGTAGAGATAAATGAAACTTTTGAAACTCCCTTAGTGTTCTAAAGCTGTGAACCTCTATTTCTCATATTATGGCAATATGTTTCCATAGCCACCTAAGCAACAAGGATATTTATCTAGCTCACCAGGCTCTGGGCACCATTGGTATAGCCTAAAGATAAGTCATTTGTGTTTTGATCGTGAACCCTTTTGTACTATTTTTCATATTTGTGAGAAAATGCTCAATTCTAGTTAAACACTATTTTCAAGCTATAGACCTAGTTTTGCTAAGCATCAATTGGATAAAATCCTCATTTTCACCTGATCTCAGCTGGGGCTATAAGCCAGTCAAAATATATTTCATTCACTTGGAATTTACTTGAAGGGGTATTTTTCTCCCATATGTTTAGTGACAGAAGAGGGTAAACAAGAGCTGTCACTGTTGGCACAAATTGGAAACTTCCATGGTAGTCTCAGTGGGTGATGACTGAATTAGTATAAAAACAGACATAAAGTTCCAGTACTACTTGGAAACTTGCCACAGATATAGACGTTTGATGTATTGTATTAGCCCTATAAACTTCACTATGACTATGTGTATGTAGTTTTTGATATAGAAACCAATCTATACTTTCCATATTACAGAAAAGTTCTGGACTGGGACAGCTGGGGAAAAATACACTTACTGCTTGTGTTTTCACTAGTCCATTCTGTGGATAAGTATGGGGCTTGAATCACTAGGGGTATGACTTGGGTACAGACAAGTATTGCTGGAGAGTGTCCCTGGGAGTTGTAACAGCTATATTCACAGATAAAAATTAAAAAGAAGAGAGGACTCAGTTATTTTCTGAGAGGAAAAAAAATCATGCTATTAAAATGCTCTTGTAGTTTATTAAGCAAAAATATCCAGACCAACTAGATTTGGAGGACAAAGCTGCAATATGAAGGAATGGCAAAAATTCCCTGAAGTTAGACACATTATAAAGCATACACGTCATACATAAGGACCTACCGAAACTGCAATTTTGTGTCTTTCGTGGAAAATGGGAAATTGGGTGTTCTCTGTGAAAAACAGCAGTCTCCGTGATTTCAGAGGGCTTGCTAGGAAAATAAAAACTTACAGTCAAGCAGAGAAAAGGGCTGGAAGCCCTGCAGTCTTGGAGCAGGTGGGGAGGATGGGAAGGGCTGCTTGCAGCAGAGAGGCTGCAATCAGTTGCACTCAGGTCTGTGGAGCTCGGCTTGTTGCCAGTGACAGGCGCATACATGCCTTTGGACAATGGTGGGGAAGGGGCTGGGGCTGTGCTGCCACAGGCCCCTTCCTTGCCATCCACCCCGAGGTGCACATGGAGTTTAATTGAATGCTTAGACTGGGGATGGCCTGAAACCACAGCTTAATTACCCTGACTGAAGCCCAGGAAAGCCATTAATCCACACTTAATAAGGCATGGATTAATGGGTTTTCCAGGCTTAATCAGGGTAATTAAGCCACGATTTTGGGCCATCTGCTAATCTGCCCGGGTGGGAGGATGACAACTGCCGGGGCCCCACCTCAATAAGTCCATGAAAATGGTGGCCAACTTCACAATCTTCCTGCAAAATCGGCCGCTGCCTCCTTGGGGAAGACCCCAAAGCATGCATCATCTGTGATGTTCATGGCTATTAAATGTGCACTGAAGGGAAGGGCATAACTCTCAGTCTGTCATGGCCCAGATATATGACACTGGTTTCTACCATGTATCACAAGGACATAAAACATAGGAAATAATGAAAAATAGTAGACAAGGGACCTTACAGATGTTGAATTTCTTTAACATGTTCAGGGTTTTCAGGAAACTCAGTGTCAACAAGCAACAAAGCTTTCGAATGCCAGTAATTTCAGAAATAAACAGTAAGATAACAGTGGATTTGTGTGAAACAAAGGCAGAAGGAGGAAATGTGTATGAGTTGCCTTTCACTGATATGAAAATGTTTCAGATGCTTTTGACAGGCAGGAGACTACTTAGTCATGACTTACACTTGGAGGGGTGGATCCTAATTTGATTTTCCAGTGCAAAATAAAAATTTCACAGGGGCTCTGGGAGGTGCTTTTATTCTGATCTCAATTTGTGCACAACTGTCTGTGAAATCAAATCATGTATGATACCAGACTATCTATTACAAAACTTCCACACGTTGACCAGATAACCACACTTGGACAGGGAGTATTTTTTATGTTCTGCAACAATTTGCCACAGACCAACCATCTGCAAGATAAGTGAATTTAACTCTACTGTCCAAGGACATACAAAAGATTTCCTAAAATGGTAACATTGGAAACTCCACAGAACTGGATGTTTCTACCTCCATACTAAATTGTTCATATGTTAAAGAATTTTATATTCTCAGCAAGATACATTTTTTGACTTTCCACTGTCAAAGTTTCGCAGTTGTTCAAAGTCTTGCAGATATCTTGTGTGTGTGGTGGTGGTGATCTTGGGATTTTTTTATGGATCAGAGCAGTTACAGAAAAACAGCTACCTACTGAAAAATCCAATTTGAATAAATTAGGGTTCTGAAATGCAGATTCTTGATTCAGATCTAAATTGCCCAAAGTAATGAGATGGATCCAAACCAGTGGACCCTTTAATGCAGTATTCTGCTTCTGACAGTGCCATCTTATTTTGAGGTAGCTGGAAAAAAAATCCTGTGGGGAAAAGTTACAAAATAACTTGATTCTAAAGGAGGTTTCTACCAATCTGAGTAGTTAGGAGTTGATTTATGGTCTGAAACATGAGTGTTTATGCAAATAGATCCTCTCATCAATAGCTGGACATGTTCTTGTTATCTATTTGCCCAATACAGTGATACTGACACAAAGAATTTCAAGAAAACTGGATTTAGAGGTATGCAATCTAACAGCTAAACAGCAGGAGGAGCAGGTGCACTCTGCCTCTCTGCTACCAAGCACTCTCAGGTAGGTTAGGTCACTAAAATCCTACTGAAAGAGATAAATATGTTCTGATAAAGTGCACTCTGCTGTACATGAGACATTTAACAGAAGAGTGGATGCTCCTACTACAAAATCTCTTGCACTTGGCTAGAAAATGGGGGAAATAGAGGAACATGTGGAGGAAAAAAACCTATCTCCCAGGACAATATGGTAGCTGTCATAAAATATAGTACATTCAAAAAAACCGAACCTGCCAGACAGGAACAGATTAAAGACTGCAAAAGAAGAACCTGGCAGAACAGTTCAGGGCAAAATGTATTTGAATGTGGGGAGAAATGGAGGATAAAGACCTTTTGGTACTTGACCTAATGTCTAGATTGTATGTAAAAGCCTGTGTTCTAAATAACCAAATATGATACAGTAGAACAATGCTATCAAATTCTACAGAAGAAAAACAACTACCCATAAAATAAAATGGGATCTCACTGCTGAAAAATTGTACTGATTCACATTCTTTGACTTTTGTCCAACAACACAGAGGAGAAAACAATGTTGTATTGTGGGGGAAACAAATAATAAAGATAATAATGCCAGTCTGAAGTAATTGAAAATAATGGAATTCCCAGTGGAAAGCAGGGTAAATTGAGAAATATCAGGCTTCATGTCTGCAAACCAGCACTTGGAACTAAATTCTGCTCTTGTTATTCTCACCTCGTTGACTTATAATCAGGTACTGGCCCTATTTTTTAATCACACAAATCATTTAGAAAGCTTCAAAATGTTTATTTCAAAACACCCATACGTTATAGTCAAGGGGTCTCTATTGAAAATTATCCCTTAATCATGAATAATGCATCTGCAATCACATTATACACTGATTTCTAAAAGGTTTAGAATATCAGCACTAAGTGAATTAAATACACAGATTGAATAGACACCCCAAGTAACAACACTGCCTCCAGGTACCTGCACCCCAAGTAGCAACACTGCCTGCAAAGCAAATTATCCTAAGCCATTTCTCTTTTGTGAGCAATGCGGAGAGTGTCCTGAAGAGGGCAACTGAATACCTCTAGAAGTGGTTTCCCTTTAGTAATGATAACAGGCAAAAAAACACTTATTTTCATGATCAGATTTTGCAGTTACAGCAAAGAGCTGGATTTCAGCCTAACAGAAAAGCCTGTTTCAGATTGAGAATATAAACTACAAGCTGTTTCAATCAATATATAAAGCTGAATTCATTTTCTCAAAAGACAAGTGACTAATACCCTTACCGGAAATAAAAAATGTTTGAGGTCTTCCATATAATTGTGCCAAACTTTTTATGAAAGTTATAATATCCTCTCAATTCATCATTAAAAAGTTAGGTGTCAACAAGGTTTTTAGCATGTTTCTAGAAAATAACTGTGAAAATCAGAAAAGCTCACTTGAGGTGTATGCCTATATATGAAATTGAGAGTAAAGATGTGCTTTACCGAGATACGAGACACATTCCAGGAAACCCCTGGCAGGACAGCAGAGAAACCACACTACTTTAGAGACCATTCTTTCTGTTGGTCTTTCTTCTTATTTAACGTTATTACGGAGACCAACTGTGTTTACATTGCTATGACATTAGATGACAACCATGCTAACTGGATTGATGAGTTTCCTAATAACTGTAAAAATGTTCTTTCATAAACTTTGCTGTAGTTACTACTGTGTAGATGTATACAGCACCCAAGAACCTAAATAATGGAGCAACACCGCATTATGCTGTACAAACAAAACAAAAAGATAATCCACCCCCTCCCAAAATCTTAAAATTAAAGTAATCTTAACAATTTTATTCACAAAAAACTAAGTGAACTTAAAAGATTTTACTGAGAGATATGGTGGGCATTAAGTAGGAAAAACATAGTTCAAAGTGGGCTGCTTTGCTCTCCTTCCCTTGCCCTTGCCTTCCTTGCCTCTGTACTGCCCCCTCAGCTACC
>NW_017729022.1:33000318-33013477 GCF_001723915.1 Gavialis gangeticus | reverse complement strand
CCATATCCTTCTTCAACTGTGAATGGTTGTCTTAAGTGAATTGGTCTCTAAGTTCTCTCTCTTCCTTCCTCTGTTTCAAATCACTGAAGATCCACCACTGTTAGCCCTGAATTAGGAGTTCTGGTCTCAGCTGAGGGTACTAGAGGGAAATGGTGATGGCAGAGCACTGGGATAGCTGCATTTTAAACACCCATCCCAGGCATCCTGCTAGGACTGGGGCAAAAACATTCATTTCACCAAAATAATGGGATGCCTGGATAGGTGTTTAAAATGGGACTGTCTTGGTGAAAAACTTGACGTATGATCACTGTAGCATGAAAGGCCACATAAGCAGCTGGCAGGTTTTGTGTGGAAGGGTGACTGCACATGTGGCTGGGCTGCAAGGATGCCCTACAACTGGTGCGTTAGCTGATGTAATAGCTTGATGACTACAGCGTGGGCAGCCCAGCAGCTCTGTCTTAATGATTTGTTGCTTTCCTGCTTGACTTGAGCATGGAAGGAATAGGTGGAACAGCTGGTTGCAAGAGGACTAGATCAATACTTTAATACTATAGCAAAAGCTGTGTTAACCTGCACTTTATTAGCCGGAAGACTCTATTAACCGGCATCCAAGGGATGCGGCAAAAGCAAAACCAGAAGTACCAGAGGCAGAGGTTCTTCCTTTTATAGTGGTTTTCATCCTTTCCTGAATATCTTCATGGTGAAGGAGGATAATGAGGAAAGTTTTCAACTCTTTTTCATTTGTGGACCCCTAAAAATTTTGAATGGAAGAGTGGACCCCTTTGAATTGTAAGTGTGGGTATTCATGCACTTTTGATTGATCATAGTAGTCTTTTATGGACCACTTAGACATAGTCTGTGGACCCCCAGGCATCCACAGACCACAGCTTGAAAACTACTGCCTTAGAGGAAATAGAGTTAACACTTTCGCTGCTCAAAAAAGGCTTGACAGACTTGTATATGGAGTCATAGACAGGCTTTGCAACAGAGCTTGTACAGGCATATCACAAAAATGACCATGTGGTACACAGGACGGATTAGAATTGTTGTATCTGACAATATTTCGCTGATGTGTCTTGATACCACAGGATTTGTGGCTTACAGAAATGCTGCTCTGAAGGCCTCTCTTAACGTCTTACTCATCCTTCTGCACATCAAAACACTAATGAGTAGGAAAGCTCTACCTATAATTTGTCAGAATGTTCTGGGTCCTCAGTCTGAAACTGTAATAGTTGAAGGTCATTCTAGTCTTTTCTTTGCCATGGGTATCCCTTTTGTCACAACATCCCCCACAGTTGTGTACAGTATTCCAGATTTCTAACATTAAGAGAAAACCTATGAAAACCAGTTTTAACATTTCATTGGCTTAGCATAGCACACTAACTAGGTGTACCTATACATGCAATTAATGTGACTAAAAAAAATCTGGCGCATTTTGAACTGAATTAAACTAATCCCAATGTCACCATCTACACATTCATTTAAATTCAGTAATTTGCTCCGCCATTGGATAGTACTTGTGTCTGATGGGACTGTCTGAAGGCTCTGTAAATTAGTCTACACTAGCCCAATTGCTGTGTACAAGTAGATGGTGACACTTACTGTGCGGTAAATTAATCTACTGCACAGCAAAGCACACATATAGGCGCACCCACTGAGTCTCAAACCTCTCACCCAGCCTCCCTTAGAAATTAAGGTTTCTTTCCGTAGATGGTGTTATTGGTTTCTGTCCTCTGTCATGTTCTAGTAAAGGTCCAAATACGGGGATGCTGTAGTGCTAGGAGAGCACACTGGGGAGATAAGGTTTTTTGAAGAAGTATAGGGAGAAGGACAAGCATAGTATGGATTCACAAGAAAGTTCCAACTAAAGAATTTTACACCTGGGTAGTCCAGCAATGTTTTTAACACTTATTGGTTCCACTCATCTAGAAATGGGCTCATATTTTCAGAATCCAGGGATACTCAGCCTACGTTTTAAAAAACTACAGTTTTTTTAATATCACAAATGAAACAACGTTACCTACAAAGGGCAGTGCTTTGAAAATACAGTTGTAAGTGGCTTAACTGATGTGATAAAGTGAGCTAAAAGTGAGTTGTGAATAGAATCCAGGTCTCTTAATTCCCAGAATGGGATTCAATCCACTAGATGGGCTTATGAATTAAAACTCTACAATGAAAAAGCCCAAGTGAATAACTCTTGTCAGCATGAATTATCTCATTTCAGGGCCCTCCTTTAGGGAGAACTATTGCTTAATTATAGGAAGCTTTGTACAGGGAAATTTAAAATCTATTCATTCTAATTATGAAAAAATATTCTATATAGACTATTAGCATTATATGTCTAATTGCTGAGAAGAAATCTTGTGTACTCAGGAATATATTTTAGAATGTTTCTCCTAAAAAGCATTAAAAAATGAAAATTCAGTCTTTTAATTAACTTCTAGTATTTGTGAAAAAGAAGAGATAATGTCAATGGAACATTACACATGATAATGGACTCTTAGTGATGCTGCTACATAATTGAGGAAAAGCAAAGAAAATTATGTAAAATATATTGAGCTAGAGCTGGGAAACTTTTTTTCCAAGAAGCCTTGTGCCTGGCAATGTTCTTTATAATTCCTTTGGTTCAAACATGAAGGTGCTTAGCATTCCTTGGATACACTGAGTACCCATTAAAGTCAGTTGATGTCACTCAGCACCTCCAGAAATTGTTCATTACATTGCAGGACTGAGTCTTTACAGTCAGTTTGTATCAAATAAAAAATGTAAATGTAATAAATGTAGCTGTACATTGGTGCAGTACAGCAGTAGCTGCTCACTGTGGCAGTATATATCTAATGACAAATTCACAGTTGGCCTAAGTAGAAACATTATGATTGAAGTCAGTGGAATTGCACCCACTTACAAAACGGTAAATTTTGTCCTTACCATGTGTATTAACTAGTCAGAGGCCATCTCACATGCTGGACTGTAGATTTTAATATACGGTATATTTTACTTTCAATGTTATTAGCTTAATTGGCTACAATATTTTTAAAAATGTTGTGATTATCATAATATTTTAATGATGTTCATCATAAAATGTACAGCAACTTCAATACTTCTATAACACAATTTGCAAGGAGTTTCAGATCTAGTATTGTCAGCCCCAAAAGTTCAAAACTGTAAGTAAGAACCCCCACAAACTGAGATTTTAAAACAGATTACACTGTTGATTTTGGTGTATTTTCCAATCTATCTTCCTCCTCTCAGTATCTGTGGCAGTCTCCAAAATTTATAGCATAAGGCCCAGCAATTATTTATGTCTTGCTTAGATCAGTAATTCATTATACATCATACAGCACCAAAATCTACTTTGCTATTCTGACCCTGTATCTGCCTATCACCAAGTCTAGCAATTAAATATGCCCTCCTGGGACTTACCTTCTCTGTTCCTCTCACTTCTGGAGTTCTGTGTCACTGCCATCTCTCAGACCTGGGGAACATTTGGAGGTGAATCCTAATCCGTTTTTCAAAGGACAGCTTCAGGGTTTTTTCATCCTCTTCCAATCTTCCCAGTCCTAGTATGAAAGGAATGGATAAGAGAAGCAAGATGAGCAGACTGAACCATTTTTCACCAGGATGGAAAGCCACTTGGACCTATGAGGATGGGAGTTCATCAGCCACTGGAAAACTTGTTCCACCAAGGTACAAAGCATCTAGTACAGGGGTGCCCAACCTTTTTGAACGTGGGGCCGGATCATGAACTTTTTATCACCCAGTGGGCTGGTGAGCCGTATTCAAAGACCTCACAGGAAGTGGTATTATATCACCCCCCCAAAACGAAATTATAGTTTTTACTTTCGTCTCCCGTCACAGCACCTCAGGCCTCAGAAAACAGCTTGGAGGGCCGCATGGTGGCCCGCAGGCCGTTATGTTGGACAAGCCTGATTTAGTACCTTCATTCCGATATGCCACGTAGGTGAGTGGAGAGCATCTAGACCAGTAACAGCCAATGTTTTTGGCAGCCATACCATAAATTAAGTCCAAAGTATGAGATAGTACCACTCTAATAAAGGTCTGCTGATGTCATCTAGTGCCACCAAATCCCATCACCACCAGGACATGGCCACACTGAATTTGGCAGCACCTAAACCTCAAGCCAGCACCGAATCCCAACTCCTGCCCTCTCACCAAGTGCCACATGAATCCCTTTCCACTCCCCAAGTGCTGCCTTGATTCCTGTCACCAGTTCCCCCTTTAATTTAGTACCTGGAGCTTGTGTGCCACACACACTAATTGCCCATGCCACTTGTGGCACATGTCCTGTGGGTTGGCTACCACTGATGTAGGCTGCAGCACTTCAGAGAAGGACCTAAGGGTTACAGTAGGCTAGTGGTGCTCAAACTTTTCATCTACCAGGCTGGATGGGCCATGCCTGATCCTTCTGCAGGCCAGACCCAGTCCGGGGAGTAGACACAAGGCCCCATCTAGCATCTCAGAGTGAGGAGAGGGGGGCAACCTGGGTCTGAGAACCAGGCCCAGTGGGGAAAAGGGGCATGACCCAGTCCTCATCCAGCCCCATGAGAAGGGGGTGTGCCCTGGCGCCAACCTGGCCTGGCAGGGGAAGGGGGCTTGGCCCAGACACATGGCCCAGGCTTGAGCCAGCTTTTTCAGGAGAAGAAGATGTGTCCTGGTCCTGCAGGAAAAAGGGAGAACAGCCCAACCACAACTCCACTGCATGAAGGAAAGGGAGTATGCCCCAGGCCATGTGGGGGAGGGCTGTGTCCTGTCTTTGCCTCGCCCCACAGGGCTTGAGATTTTGGCAGCCCAGAAGGGTGGCAGTACTGGCAGTGCATCCCCCACTGCCAAATTTCCTGACCTATGGGGAGCCCCACAGGCCAGATCCTATGGCTCTGCAGGTCTCATTTGGCCCATGGTCCAGAGGTATAACAACCCTGTAGTAGAACATAAGCTGAATATAAGCCAACAGTGTGCTCTTGTTGCAAAAAAGGCCAGTAGCCAGCTGGGTTATATTAGCAGGACTGCCGGCTGAAAATCAAGGGAAGTGATTTTTTTCCCTCTATTCAGCATTGGTGAGGCCTCACCCAGAGTACTGTGCCCAGTTTTGGACCCCACACGTCAAGGAGGATGTGAACCATTTGAAAGAGGCAAGTGCAGAGTAACAGCAATGATCAGGGCCCTGGGAGACGAGCCTTGCAAGGAAAGACTGAAAGAACTAAGGTTCATTAGCCTGGAGAAGACTGAGGGGAGATTTGACCTGAAGGGTCATAGAGTCTGTGAGGGTTGATGCTGAGCCACCTGGAACCAGCTCATTACCTCACTAGGATGGGGTGTTCCCAATTGAACTCACCTATCACAACTTTGGTGTTAAGGAGGAAAAGAGAGGAAAAATCTGAGGAGGCAAGATAGCTGTTAATGATTCAGGAGGTCAGCTTCTCTTCACAAGACTCCACCATCCCCATCCCCATCCCCTGCCCTATCCGCACCAGAAGTTTCAGGCTTTCTGTTCTTAGCCTTCACTGCCAGGAGTTCTAATCCCAGGGTTATTGGGTCCTTGTTCAGGGTGTTCCCTTTATTCCAGTTGCTTGCCCCATTCTTCCCTGCAGGGGGCCCAAGCCGGCTTTTCCCAGTTCAAATCCCACCCTTGACTTCAGGACTGGGACTGGAATTATTACCATGCTGGGTTGTAACCTTTTGTTCACCCCTCTTCTCTTCCAGGGCCCTGGAGTGTCACAAGCCAGCTGGGCACTGTGAATGTATCAATCTAGTTGCAGGCTGACTGGGTGCTGCAACTGTATCAGCCACTGGGCTGTTTGGTTTGGGACCCAGGAGGCAGAGTTGGGAGTGAAGCAGAGGCAAATTTATTATAGCTTACACATACAACGGTTAACAGAAAAATAAATGTGACAATGCAGTATTAAAGAGCTAATAGTAAATAATAACAACAAATAGATGGATCAATTTGTCACAGGCCAACTGGGCACTGCAAGGGTATCAGCCACTGGGCTGTTTAAAACAACAGATAGACAGACATGGGTTGGCAACTTATTGATAGTTGCTTGATGCCAGGTGCGTGCCAAGTGATTCCAGCTAAGTCAGGAGTCCCCGATCGATGCTGTTGGAGAGATTACTGGGGAAGGTCCTTGATTAGGATCTGATCCTCACTCACACCGGGAGTCTGGAGTCCGGGCTTGGAACAGCAATGACCGTTCTGTTCCCTCCTTCCTGCTGGTCACCTGATGCACGTGCTTTTTAAACCTAGTCTTATGCTAATCTGTTTGCTTTAGAGCCACCCACAATTTTGCCCTATAGCTGTTACCCTATGGGATTGAAAGGTGTTAAAAATTATCATAAAAGGTTACTACCCAAACTCAGGTTTATCAATAAGCAAATTACACTGCAGAATCTTTAGGTTTGAAATTAACATCACTAAGCCCAACCCTTGTAGGTTTCTCTGACTATGCTTTTTTTTTTGGGAACATGCTTTCTTGGAATGTGTTGGGTGTGCCAGGCGGTTGGATCCAGTTTTTATCATCAAGGCTGAACCCTGAGCAAAAACTGTTATGTCAGCTAATCTTGCAGCTACAGCTTCGTCTTTGGGGCCCAGTCAGTTCCACGATTAATACAAACAGTTTTATCATTTTGGTTAAACTTATGACAGACAAGTTACATTTGTGGGTTATGAACTTACAAGCTAATATTGCCTGTTAAGCAAAATACTAAATGCCTCCAAGAAGCACATATTTATTGTTTATTAATCCCTCTGGTTCTGGCTGTCACAGTGGAGTGATTTACTTCACCTTCCTGAATTGGACTCGCTGGATGGGATGTCGTCACCGCCTTATCTTCAACTGTTCTCAGGTAAGTTGGCTGCTGGGACTCTGCTCTGAGTCCCAGGGTTGAACCCCCCCCCCCTGCCTCTCCATTGTGGTCTCTCTGTGCTCTCCACACTTCTTTCTCTTTCTTCTTTCCTGGGGACCAACCCCAACTGCTTTGTCAGCATCCCTTAAACCTCCCATGCTGGCCAGCTGGGCCTGCCATGGCAGTGTGAGATTCACTGCCTCCCTGGCTTTCCCAGCTGATTCACTTTAGGGTATGCAGCTCAGCTTTGTTCTGGGGTGGGCTGGATGTGTCTCTTTTTTCCCAATGGGATCATCCCAGAGCTGCTGGGTTTGCCTCGGTAACCTTTGATCTGCCATGGCCCCGGCTTCCCCAGCTGATTCCCCTGATCAGCCTGCAGCATCTCTGCTGCCTAGGTTCGTGATGTCTTTTCCTTTGTTCAGGTTCACCCCCAGTAAGCTTCTTTTCTCTTTTCTTTCCCTCATGTCTTTGTGACACAGTGTGTTAGCCACCCTGTCACAGAGTCATAGAGAAGTAGGGCTGGAAGGGACCTCTGGAGGTCATCTAGTTCAACTCCCTGCCTGAGGCAGGATGATCCCTATACAAACCATCCCATACAACCATAATCTAAACACTACATAAGGTTACCCTCAACATTGACACAACATAGACCTAACACCATAACATGCCACCATAACATGCCACAATGTTCTATTTCTGTAAAATGTTGTCAATATATGCTCAAGAGATCCTGCGCAGAAGGCTATGCCTCCCACTACAGATGAAGGCAAAACCCCCCACAGTCCATACCAATTTGAGCATGGGGTCAAATTCTTTCTTGACCCCAGATATGGTGATCAGTCTGACCCTGGGCAGAGGGGAAAGACCCTCAAGCCAGGAACCTAGTGAGGCTCAAAACTAGACACAGAACTCCAGATGTGGCTATATCAGTGCCAAATAGAGCAGAATAACTACTCCCCTCAATCTGCTGGCAATGTTCCTACTAATGCAGCCCAGTATGCTATTAGCCTTCTTGGCAAAAAGGGCACACTGTTGACTCATATCCAGCTTTTTGTCCACTGTAACCCCTAGGTCCTTTTCTGCAGAGCTGCTGCCCAGGCAGCCAGCCCCAGCCTGTAACGATGCATGGGATTTTTCCATACTAAATGCAGGATTTTGCACTTGTCTTTACTGAACCTCATGAGATTTCTTTTGGCCCAGTCCTCCAATTTGTCTAGGTCTCTGAATCCTAGCCCTACCCTCCAGCATATCTACTGCTCTCCCCAGCTTGGTGTGTCATCTGCAAACTTGCTGAGGGTGCAACCCATCCCATCTTCCAGATCGTTAATGAAGGTATTGAACAAAACCAGCCTCAGGACAGACCCCTGGGGCACTCCATTTGATACTGGCTGCCAGGTAGACATTGAACTAGTGATCGTTACCCATTGAGCATAACAATTCAGTCAGCTGTCTACCTTGCAGTCCATTCATTGAACCCATACTTCCTCAGCTTGCTTGCAAGAATGCTGTGGGAGACGGTTCCAAAAGCCTTGCTAAAGTCAAGGTATGTTATGTCCACTGCTTTCCCCACATCCACAGAGCCAGTTATCTCATCATAGAAGGCAATCAGATTGGTCGGACATGATTTGGCCTTGGTGAATCCATGTTGATTCTTCCTAATCACCTTCTTCTCCAAGTGCTAAGAAATGGATCCTTTGATGACCTGCTCCATGATTATTCTGGGGAATGATCTGAGGCTGACTGGTCTATAGTTTCCTGGATCCTCCTTCTTCCCTTTCTTAAAGGTGGGTACTCTATTTGCCCTTTTCCAATCATCCAGGACCTCCCCCAATCACCACAAGTTTTCAAAGATAATGGCCAGCTGCTCTGCTATCACATCAGCCAACTCCCTTAGCACCCTCGGATGCATTGCATCTGGCCCCATGGATTTCTACATGTCCAGCTTTTGTAAACAGTCCCTAACCTGTTCATTTACAACTGAGGGCTGCTCACCTCCTTTCCAAACTGTGCTGCCCAGTGCAGTAGTCTGGGAGCTGACCTTGCCTGTGAAAACTAAGGTAAAAAGACGTTGAGTACTTCAGCCTTTTCCTCTTCATCTGTTGCTAAGATGGTGCCTAGTTCCTTCAGCCTCTTCTCGTATGGCTTGCATTCCAAGTCCTTGATCATCTTTGTTGTCCTCCTCTGAATCCTAACTTCTCCATATCATTTTAAAATGTGGAGCCCCAATCTGCAAACAGTACGTCAGATGAGACCTCAATCAGTGCCAAGTAGAAAGGCACTATCACCTGTCATGTCCTGCACCTAATGTTTCTGTTGGTGCAGCCCAAAACCACACTTGCCTTTTATGGGGCTGCATCGCACTGCAGACTCGTATTGAGTCTCTGGTCCAAGACTCCCCAGTCCTTTTCCATAGAGCTGCCATCCAGCCAGGTGTCCCCCATTTTGTACTTATGTTTTTTATTATTCCACCTGAGGTTCAGCATCTTGCATTTGTCTGCATCGGATTTCATCCTGTTATCTCTAGCCCAATTTTCCAAACTGTTGCGATCCTTCTGAACTGTGCTCGTATCTCCCAATGCGTTCACAATCCCTCCCAGTTTCATGTCATCTGCAAACTTGCTCAAGAAACTGTTTGTGCTAGCATCCAAATCATTAATAATTATGTTGAACACCATTGGGCTCAGGACAGACCCCTGTGGGACTCCACTCAACCCTTCCTGCCATTCTGACATGGACTGGTTAATAATTACCCTTTGCTTATGTACCTATTGCTTACAGATACCTATCCACCTTGTGGTAGTTTTATCCAGCCCACATTTCTCTAATTTAAGAGAAAAGCCTTGCTGAAGTCCTTGTAAAAAGCCTTGCTGAAGTCTAGATGCACTATGCACAGCATTCCCTTCATCCACCCAAGCAGTGAGTTTTAAAGGAGGACATCAGGTTTGTTGGACACGATTCGTTTATCATAAATCCATGCTGGCTGCTTACCATCAGCCTTTCCTCCTCCTGATGCTTGCAAACAGCCTTTCTTAGGATGTGTGCTTGTAGCTTCCCAGGTATTGAGGTGAGGATAACCTGCCTGTAGTTCCCCAGTGAGGGTCCTTCTTGCCTTTCTTTAAAGAGAGGCACTTCACTGGCCCTTTCCCAGTCCTTTGCTTAGCAGGGGAATTGGCACAAGCCCAGTTGGAGTCCCCAGCCTTAGCTGTAGGCCACGCTGTGGCGGTGCTTAAAAACACCTTGCCACATATGGCAGAAAAGAGGGGCAGCGGCAAGCAGCAAAGCCCAAAAGAGCGGGAAATCCCCCGGTAGAAAACAGGCAGAGCTAGTGAGGAGAGGGAGGACATGAGCTTTTGTCTGCAGCTGTAGCGACAAGGCCTCAAGCTGCAGCAGGTCAGATTGGGGCTGGAGGCAGAGACACCGTGTGGGTGGGGCGGGGGTGTTCCCCGGAAGGGGCGGGCCACCCGAGCGCCCCGCCCCCCGGGCAGCACCAGTAGCCCGAGCAGCGCCCTCACGTGACCGGGGGGCGTGGCCCACCCTCGGCCCGGCTTGGGGGCGCCGCGGCGGCTGATGAGTGGATCAAGCGGCGACACTGCGGGACTGGTCCCCCGGGCGGCTCTGCTCGTGCTGCCTCCCCTCCCCGCGCAGAGGTGAGAGCCGGGGCGGGTGCGGGGTCCCCCGAGGCAGGGGGACGTGGTTGTGCGGAGCCGGGCGGTGTCCTCACGGGCGCGGGGCTCCTCCCCCTCTCAAGTGGGTCTCTTCCCGCGTCCCCCGGGCCGGCGTGGGGTGCCCGTGTGGTGCTGCAGCCCCGGCGCAGGAGGAGGTGCGGGCGGCTAGGACTTGTCGGTGTTGATGTGTCTCTTTATTGGGTGGCTGCACAGCTGGGCTCGAGCTGGAGTTTCTCTCCGGGTGTGGCGGCGGCGGGAGCCCCCGGCTGAGCGGGGTGGGGGGGCTGGGCTGGGCTCGGCAGTGAGAGGCAGCCTCTGGGTCTCCATGGACTTGAGGGTGCCTGGACACGCTCTGCAGCCAGCCTCTTGCGTCTTGTGTATCGTGTCCCCACCGGGGTTTGAAATGCAGGGGGCTGAGCTGCCCCATAAGAGATGAGAGCCCCCGGCTAACTCTGTGCCATTCTAAGCAGCTCAGGTCAGGGCAGCTCATTTAAGCTGCTGTTGCCACAGACCCCCTCCCCACAAGAGTTCAAGTGTAACTTGAACCCTGGTCCCCACACTTCATAGTGGCTGTGGGGCATTTCAACTCGTTCAGCAAGATTTAGCTAAAGCACCCCTAGCATCAATCTGAAGCGTGGGGGTGCTGGTACACAAGATGAAGCCATTCACCCCCTTCTTGGAACAGGTGCAAAATGCCATCTGTGCTGGAGGCCATAAGGGAGAGAGGAGCAGCGAGGTGGGTAGGGGAGCCCTGGTCAGACCTGGTTCACTCTCCTGGCAGCATGCGCTCTGCCACACTGACACAGGCCTTTTGATGCATCATTCTGGAACATGGGCTAAAGCCTACCAAGTACAGCTATAACCTTTCCCCCACTCCCCTTGATGGAGACCATGAAGAGGATCTCCGTGATCGCTTGGAACAACAGGAAGACAATACAGGGACAGGACTGAGTGCCGTAGGTTGTATACAAGCGCACCAAAGCGGGACGTTGAGCAGAGTACGCTGGCCAGTACCCAGTGGCCCTCAAATGAGTTCAAGGAGCCAGTGGATGCTGGCCAGTGAAACTCCATCCACAGGTGAATGGTCACTGGACAAGGAAGTGGCCCCGCAACCCCTGATTGTTTTCCTGGCCAGAGCTTCCTTCCTAATCAAATATTTTGCCAGCTTGGCTAGGGCCAGTAGGAGGTTGGCCAGGAGGTCCCGGGACTTAGTGAGGCCATAGATGGGGAGCGTGTAAACAAATGGGTGAGAGGAGAAGTGCAGCCAGATCCTGTGCAGGAGATTGAGGAGGCAGTGAAGGAACTGCAGCCTGGCCACTCCAGATAGACATGCAGTGACACAGGATATTGGGTACAGTGGACCCGTGGTCTGACTCAGTAATAAATAGCAATTCTTATGTTTTCATGACAAGCTTTTGAATGCAAGGCACTTTTCTTCATGGCTTATGTTCAAAAGCTTGCCTAACTGTAGGCCAACTATGCAGTTGGTCCAGTTAAGGATATCACCCCAAGAAATCCTTGTCGAGATAGATAAGCAATTATTTCCTTTACTTGTCAGCAGTGCAGGTTATTGACTAACTGGCTAATACTTCCAAGGGAACAAAAAATACATTTCTGGCATTTGAAGATGTCCTATGTAACCAGCAGCCTTTCAGTTTATTTTTACTAGGAATTACTCTTTTTCTAAGAGTGTACCCATGAGTATGTTAATAAATCATGAGTTTAATGAAACCTTGTTAATCTGTTCAGATTTGTCTGGTATCTTGGTTGGTGTTTTTTAACAAATAGGCTTTTACAAATTAGGAGTGTTTGTAGAATTCACCTCCTTTAAAAGGAATGTAGGTGCCACATAAATGAACTTTTTCTGTCATGTTTTGATATGCAATCACCTAATTGTGTGTGGATTAAAATTTTAAAAGACCTGAATTCTTTAAGTGGTAGACAGGAAAGCTTCTTAAACATTATTTTTTTTATTAGAGGATTTTTTTAGCTAAACCTTAGGTGCTCTTAGTTTTTAATCTCTGGAAATAAATTAGAATATAAATCAGTGCTTAATGTATTAAAATCCAACTTGGGTGCTTGAAGATCCACGTACATTCGTGCTGTAGTTATCCGGATTGTTCTCTAAATTTGTGTAGTCTTTGGAATGAGGTTATCAGTGTTCTTAAACTGCAACAAGTGGCCACAGCTGTCCCATCATAGACATTGTGTGGGAGAGTGGATATGTGCTGCCATTCTTCTGCTGTCCTTGCTGACCCTATTCTTGTAAGCCTGCATGAGTCTGAAACTGAGATCTGGTAGTAGTGGCCTTAAAACAAACAAACAAACAAACAAACAAAAAACGTGGTTTCAGTTCACTAATATGTGATATCTTTAGACAACAATATAGGAACTTATTGCTTGTTCTTTTTAATCTTGAAATCCAGTGCAGTCACCTAATATGTGCTTGAAAGAACAGAGATATGTCTAATTTGCACCACGCCTTATTAGGCGTTGCTGTAAACTGGTTATTTGTGGCTGGCCAATGTGTAAACTTCTGTACTTAACTTTTCAGAGTCATCCTGTAGCACTTGGGCAGGGTTCTTACCTACTTTAATTCACTGCCAGTTTAAAAAAAAAAAAAAAAAAAA
>NW_017729022.1:32997674-33000149 GCF_001723915.1 Gavialis gangeticus | reverse complement strand
ACTGCCAGTTTAAAAAAAAAAAAAAAAAAAGCCACTCATTGGGAAATAGAAGGGGGTTCCATGCTAGTTGCCCTGTATTTTATAGTGATTAGTGAGCTGGTAGCCTTCAAGCACTTAAATTACAGCATAGTCCTTTCAGAAAAAACACAGAGTGGCGAAACATCTCTGAATGAAGCAGCTTGTTCTTGAAATGTCCAGGTCCAAGTCACAGCAGTAAATTCAGCATTGTTTCTACTTTAGCATCGGTCCAGATAGAGATGACTTTCAATTTGGAACCAGATAAACAAAAGATACAGGGAAAATTATTTCTGTTTGTTTGTTTAAAGACTGAGATTTTGGAAAGGGTGTCTGTCAAAGAAACTATATGAATACTCAGACATGAACTACTCAGCTAAGTTAAACATTGCTTGGGAAACCTTGAAATCCCTTTGTATTGTAAGGTTATATCCAGAGAAAAACAGGGCTTGTGCTTCTTGAGTCATCACCTCTGCCTTAATTTTGCTTGGTCTTAGCATTGCAAATTCATGTTTTAGGTGCTGTGGAAGAAACTGACATCCTAAGCCTCATCCTCATTACAGCGTCTTGCGTGCATGCCCACACCCTGCTGCTGTGCCACAGCAGAACCCGTTCCTTTCTTTTGCCAGCAGTTACACCACCTTCACCAAGCACAGTAAAACTCTTGCTGCCATGTAGCAGTCAGTAGAAGATACTTGTGGCCTCTCCCATGTGTATGCCAGATGCAGCAGTCTCAGCACCTGGTGTCTTTCTAGAATACACTTTGTGCTCTGGTGACAGCTGCCACAGCTGAGCTGCTGGAAGCACACTGATTTGTTTTGTCTTTGTTGGCCTGGTTGTCTGCCTTGGGTCTGTGGCCAGAACTGCTGAACTCCTAAAAAGGCTTGTGAATGAAGAAGGTGAAGACTGGATTACGAAGTAAGGGATGTGTTGTAAAATGTGAAGTTCTCAACAGCTGCTGTGCCAGTTCATTTAATGTACTTCAGGGACATAATCTGTTTACAGTAGATTCTACTTAAATTCATACTGGATAAATAAATAGTTTGCTTTAACTGCATAACAAGATGTTGGTCCAGACTTTGGCCTTTAGGTTACACTGTAATAACTAGTATGCAGACATCTAGAGTTTAGGTGCAGAAACTGCTTTGGTACCTAGCCTACTATCTACTTTGTAGGATTTGCACTCAGCTTAACTGCATAGTAAGTGGCAACACAAGTGGTTATTTTTTTTAGTTGGTCTAATAAAAGGTATCATCTCTGAAACACGAGTTCTAGAGTTTTGCATTTCTTTTCAACTCAGACTAACATGGCTACCAAATGCATCCCTGAAAAATGGTTATTGGCATTTAAGTTATACCTTCTGGGAAATGGTATAATAAAGAAAGTAGATGCCATGTTCCAATGTGATGTTGCTCTGGCAATGGAGCCACATTGCTCTTAATGCAATAAGATTTATGACTACTTTGATGGCTGTACCAGTTTGAGGAAGAAGATGGGAAAGTGAGGTACAATATTAAAAGAGGAGACCAGATAAAGGGACTCTACCTAAAGGAACAGGATTGAGTGGCTGTTCTGGAAAATACTGTTTATATTGGCTGTGCCTTGGTGGGTTTGCTGTGTCTATTCTGGTTTTTGGAAGTGTCCCCACGTGCTAGGTTCTATGCAAACAAAAGCTAGATTTTTTTTGTGTATGTGTGGCCCCCAAGGACTTTAGTCTTGTGCTTTGTCCTTGCTAAATACGCAGTTAGCAGAGATCCTGCTAATACGACTCCTATGACAAAGATTTGCGGGGAGGGGACTGCAGCTGGAACACAGTAGAAGGTGAATTTGCATGGTTCCTTTGTTTACAGGAAATGAGACAGCATAGTTGAGCTAGAGGTTTTAGAGCAGTACTGTTTCAAGCAGGCAGTGGGGTAAGGTGTGGGGGAGTTTGCTCAGTTAAGAACCCATTATACATGACATTTAGAAGAGCCATCTCTAGGTCTCTTTCTCTTCTATACGTTAGCTTACTTGTGTGGAATTGGTAAAGCTTTTTAAGGATCTTAGCGAGAAAATGTTTTTTCAGTCTTCGTGTTTACAAGAAAGAAACGAGTATTGCAAGATAAAGTTTTGGAGCCCTCAACTGCCATGAACTAAGTCATGGTTTATGGGCTATATCTATGTGACCATATGTCCCACCTTGGGGACAGTCCTGGCTTTTGAAGGCTGTCTCAGCCGTTGGAGAAAATTAAAGCAAAAGTACTAAATTGGCGTGAATCCACCTGCATGTGCCTCCCTTCTGGCTCAGGACCTAGGCATGTGTGGGTGGGTTCATGCCAGTCTGGGACTTCTGCTTTCTCCAGGAAGCCCAGCCAGCATGTTGCTCCCGGGTCTGCTTGTGCAGTAGAATTGAGATGGGGAAAGAGCTGCGGGGGGGGGGGGGTGTGTGTGTGTGTGTGTGTGTGTGTGTGTGTGTGTGTG
>NW_017729022.1:32984828-32997621 GCF_001723915.1 Gavialis gangeticus | reverse complement strand
GTGTGTGTGTGTGTGTGTGTGTGTGTGTGTGTGTGTGTGTGTGACCATGTGCCACACTGTTCTGCCTGGCACCACTCCTAGGAGCCACGGGGTCAGGGGTTGTGTGTGTGTGTACACATGTGCCATGCTGTCCTGCCTGGCCCCATTCCTGGGTGGGTGTGGTGGAGGGTGGGGAGTGCGCGTGTGTTCTGGCATCCCTCTGTCCCTGATTTTTTCCCTCAAATTTATTATGGTCATCTTAGCTATAGCCCTACTTCCTAGAGGAATCACAACCTCCCTCCCCTAAGAGAGCGTTACCTTCAACTCAGCATGGTTGATCCTTCTCTTTGTGCTGAAGTCCTTTTATGTTCGCTTCCAAAGTATGGCAGCCTTTCTCTGGAGAAAGAGGCCATCTTGCAATACCGCCCTGGCTGCTGGGAGGAACTGCTTTCAAAAGCTAGTTGTAGAAGTTGGATTTCTCCAGTGCTTTTGCAGCACATACTTTGCAGCTGTGAAAGCAAGTGAAGTTGACACAGTCAAGGTTTTGAACAGTAACAGTGAAAAGGACTACCCACGTATTTAATCGTGTTTCTTGGGTGCAAGGGGTTATGAGCAGCTTGTAACTGCACTGAAACTGCCTTCCTAAATTTTCCAGCCTGTCAAAATGATGCAGTGCCGTTTCTTGGAGTATTATTCCTTTTGTAACTGAAAGGGATTAAAAACTCAGCTACCACTTACAAAAACTAGAGTTTTGCAGAAATGGATGGCTTAGTGTCCACTCTTATCCTCAACTGGAAAAGGAAAGCTGCTTCTGCCCAGAGTAAAAAGGGTTTTGTATCTTTTTTTAGTTTATAAATTAGTGACAGAAAGCATATACTTCTTGGTGAGTGTAGTTTCTTTAGTCATGAGATTTGATCAGTGCTGGTTGAGTAGAGGAAGTCATTGTTAGCATAATAGTTAAAGCAAACAATTGGTCAGTCTATGGTGACAGCATGTTGTATGTTTTTTTTCAGTCACTTGGTAAGAGCGAGTTCATTTCTGCACCTACTTACTCAAGTCTGAAGCTAGTCTTGTGGTGCCCTTTAGTGTCTGAAGATCATTAACCTCTGAAATGCACAAAACATAGTGTGAGGGTCTTTTAATCCTTTGTTTAGAGAATCTGTTTCTATAATTGGAGACTTACATATAGGATACATTTTTCAAACCATCTCTGTGTACTATGGCATTAACTTGCAGCAGTTGCTTGAGTTATGGGCTTTGTCTTGGGTGACAGATGACTGCCATGTGACCCAGGGCTAATCTGCTGTTTGGTTCAGTATGCCTTGTTACTCTTTCACTCCTTTGCTGTGCTGTGCTGTACTGTGCTGCTGCAGATTGATATGCTATGGCTTTGGGGAAGCTCCTGGGACAGGGAAACGGGAGCAGAGAACAGTCCTGCTATTTGGCAGTGAAGAGAGAGCTTGGACTTGGATGATTGGAGTTTATGAATTTTTGTTCTGCTGAATGGGAATGCAGGTTTTGGTTATCAGTTAGCTTTTCCCTACTGCAGTTGCTCGGGCATCTAATGAAAACGGTGACATCTGGTGAATTATTTCCCTAAAATTCTTAGCATTGAAGTACCAAACATGACATCTTACTGTATAACTGATCTAACTTCATTCCATTTTCCTCTCCTTTTGTCTTTTTATGTTGCATTTGTCTCACTGAGCTTTGTTTTCTATTGCCAACTTCTGGGGCAATGACCATTTGTGCAGTGCGTAGCACTGATCCAAGCCTCTGTGTAGTACTTTGCTAACTAGAACATAGGGCTGGGTGGCATGGTAGAAACTAACTGGTTGAGAGTCATGCGCTTTCATTTAGTCAAACTGAATGCATTTGCAGAAGAAAGTTTAAAATTGAGAGAAATTTTTAAATACAGAGGGAAAGGACAGGACATTACTGAGAGGCAAAGAAGTGGGTTGAAAAGGTCAATAGGGATGACAAGGTTAGTTAACTCCAGCTATTAGTTCTTGTGTCTCGCCATATGTTAATAGCTACTCCAGGTAACAGGATAATAATTTATAGTCTTTGAAACCATCTTCAACGTGGTCGAGTCTATGGATGATGTCTTGTTCTGCCACTTCATGTTCAAGTTAGTTCTTCAAATTTTATATAAGAACAGCAACTCTGAGGTCAGGGAGGGAATGTCCCGAGATGCTAAAGTGTTCTGCCACAAGCTTTTATGTCTTTCTGGACCTGAAGATCAGTGTCCACTCATTCTTTCACATAAGGGTTATCCTGTCTGTCCAGTGTAGATCGCATATATGGTGATGGGATATGCTAGGAAGGTAGAGGAGCAAGTGAATGTGAACCCTGGATGTCATATATTTCCTGTGGTATGAATTGTGTTGATGAGGTGGCAGTGCTGGCATCTGGGCTGGCAAGTCCTTCTGGCTTGGTGAAAAGTGGAGTTAAGTACACTGCTGGAAAGGCCTTGTTTGGGGTTGGGGGGCCTGCCTGTAAGTTGGAACAAGCTTGCTTATCAAGGCTACCTTGATGGTCCTCATTCCCTAGGAAGGGCACATTCTTAAGGATGTGTCCAAGCTAGATGGTATAGATGACTACCAGAGGAATTCTGTTAGGTAAATTAAACTGTTTGAACAACTTGTATTTATTTCAGAGAAAGACAGATGGTTAACTCAGTTGTGCCCAACCTTTGGCCTGCTGGCTGGATCTGGTGACTGGATCTTCCTACACATCTAAAAGTTTGGTAGTGGGGGAGCAGTGACAAGGTTAATTGTTGCTGCCCTGCTGTGAATTTCTAGACCAGTAGAGAGCCCTGCATGAAGTCATGCAAGCCTGTGTGGTCACCTTGTGTTGGTTTCTGACATTTTATGTTTTCAACATAAAAGCACACTGAAAGAATTTTAGAAAGTGGAGTGCTCATAATAAATGAGTCTTTGCTGTGACACACCTTTTATATTACAAACTTGTATAATTTGAAAGCAGAGGCATAACAGAATGTAATTGAGCCATGGAAACGAAAGATGCACTTTGAAAGAGGCTCTTTCTTTGTGTCAGCTTGTACACTTGGAAGGGAATCTCATGACCCTCTAGCATAATGCAGGCTAGAGCACCTATCCCATCAATTCCATAATCATTGTACGTGAGCTTTTAGCTTGTCTTTGTAGAAAGCTATCTAGTCTTGATGTATGGCAGGGCTGTGCAACTTGCAGGCAGTGGGGGCCACAGGCTGTGTGGGCCACAGTCCACAAGGTGTGGCTCTTCCCTTGCATGTGCAGTGTGGGCAGCCTCGTTCCCAACTCCACTCTTGGCTGTGCAGGCATCCCAGGCAGCTGCCCCTCCCCCTTTCTGAGCCCCCTGGAGCAGGGGCATGAAGTAGAAGCCGGAGGAGGGCAGGGGAGCTGGAAGAGCCCTGTGGCAGCTATGCCAGGAGCCTGTGAGCCATGTGCTAACCCTTCAGGGGCTGCCAGTTGGACAGCCCTTATGTAAGGATTTGAAGGAATGTTGTATCATGCTCTTAAGTTGTTCCAATTGCTCCCTGTTAAGACTGAATGAGGTGTGTGGTTTTTAAACATTTTTTATTTTGGCTTCCAGCCATAGGCTTTCTCTAATGCCCTCCTGTTATAAAGCCCTCTGCTGAAACATCCCTGCTTCCCAGGCAGTAGTAGACTGATCAAAATACAACCCTTAGAAGTTGAGTTTCTATATTTCTTATTTTAGATCTTGTAACTTTTTCTGGACCCATTCAAACTTGCCACGATTTTTCTTTAAAGTGGTCAGTGTTTTTAATAATGTTTTAATTAATATTATACAGGCAGGTAATACCACCTCTCTATTACTGCTAGATGTTTTTTTGCTTATGCTTCCAGTGATCAAGATGCTGAACTTGGAGCATGTTCAATTAGCAGTCCACCTGTAGGTCTTCTGTGTCACTGCGTTCAAGGATATAGTTTTCCAGGTTTTGACCTCTGTTCTTGGCTTCTGCATATCACCTTGGACTGTAATAAAACGCAGGATCAAGTGAGTTCATTTTACTAGGCATTTCATCTGAGACTAAGTGTGTATGTGTCCAATTTATTATCCACAGATCTGTCGCTTGTGTAACTAAGCAGGGGACTATGAAGTTTGGGAATGATGTTAATTCCGAACCGAAAAGAATTAGGCAAAACTTTCTCTAAATGCAAATTATTACATAACTGCCTGGTATGAGGCTAATCTGCTCCATCCTGTGAAACAGCTGGCCTTGGTTTATGTCACAGCATGCACTAGATTAAAAGGAAACCTGGATCAGCTCCAGTCTCACTTCTTGCATTTAGTGAGACACAAAACAAAGATCTCCAAATAGCTGAATTGATACATCTTATAGATGCAGTGTAGAGCAGAGTCTCAAGAGCTTGTTGCTCATGCTGAGTAGCAACTTGCTTGTTCCCCCTGATTCCAGTAGGGCTTTTTGCAAGCAAGTGGTGGAACCCAGTCCAAAATAACTGAAGAGCTAAAGTCATTCATAATAATGACATCAGATTTCACATCTAATCTGACCTAATTCATATTCAAGTATCTAATTGCACCTAGCATGTTCTACCATGTTGGGTAAATTCCTTTCAATAGGAAAGTTTGTGCAGAAGAGTGCTATTCATTAGTGGCAGATCCTGCCCTTTGCCAATTTACACTATCCGATCAAGTTTTATTAGTTTAAATCTGCTTGATGCACCATCAGAACTAGTTTTCAGGTAATCTGGAAAGTTATATTCTTGTCCGAAAAGACAGCCCGAACAAAAACCCTCTTCTGATGATCTGATTGATTAAAAACAAACCTGCTTCTGCATCTCTTTGCTGCAACTTGGCTTGGAAAAGGGTGGGAAAACTCATCCCCTGGCAATGCCCTTTTTAGCTCCTGTAGCTTTGAGAAATGATCAATTCCAAAACTGGTCAAGGGGTATTGCTATGTATCTTATATCAGAATTAGCTGGAAAAGGATGAATACTCCCCCCCCACCGTGGACCTGCCTGGCTGTCTCTTCTAGAGCTATCTGCCTCTGGGTGTAGAAGGCCATCCTGTAATCTAGTTACTACAGCACAATATGCTACATCTGAGGAAACCTGGAAGCCAACACTTCCAGGCAACTTAAATTGTATTGTGTCTTTCAAGACTCAATTAGCTTAAGACAATGTTAGACAATTTTTTACTCTTTTACTTATGGGCACTGCTCTGGGTTCTTCTCATGGAAGATGCCTTGTCAAAATGTCTTTGATTTAGCAAGAATTCTCAGGAAGATTAAAATATATCAGAAATCTGAAGCTGCTCAGATTGTAGAAAACTAAATAAAACACTTGCATAACGCAGCATAATAATTATAAGTTCTGTAGTATCTATAAATAAGCTTGTGGTTTCAAATTAATTCTGGTTGTCCTTGTACAGCATAGCCTAAACAGAATGTGATATGTTTGTAGGATCTATGACTTAGGCTTGTGCCTCACTTCCTCTCTTGCTTGGTATGCTGTGATGATAGGCAGCAATAAAAAAATTTAAGACAAATGCTTTCAAAAGAGCAAGCACTGATCCCTTGGAAACCTATAAGAACTTTTACCTATTTTAAATGGACAGGGTTTTGGCCCTAGATAAAGTGATGTAATTGTTCACATGCTATGACATCGTGTGTTGATCCAATTATGCTAGACACAAATAAGAATTTATGCAATTATTTAGAATCGTAAAGCAAATATAGTAGATGTCTCCTGTAAAAACCTTTCTTTCTGTCATTGGTATTATTCACAAGCTTGGTTCATAACTACCACTGAGAGCTTGCTTGCTGTGTTCTTGAACAGCTCATTTCTTGACTTGCCTTTAGGTACTACCGAACTACAAAATTGCTGGCTATAACAACTAGTTTGTTTTTGTTTCAGATTTTGGAGAGGGGGCACTTGAAGTTGTCATTGTGACATGGAAAGTTTTGGACTTACAGGACTGACTTCAGTTAAAGTAGCAGTTTTTTCCTCTCTATCAAAGTTAATTTTGCATTCTAGATGCCTCACCGGAGTTGGGTTTTGTTTGTTTTTTTTTTTAATTTTTAAAAGTAGTTTTTCAGAATAGGCTACATAACCTCTTCGAAAATTTTCCTTTAAAGAAGCATACACAAATATATAAACATGCGTACCTTTAAGATATAAAGCTGTTTTGTTTTACAGGAAAAAAACATGCATAATATAACTAAAATAGAACAGTGCTATTGAGAAGCAAATGGGAGAAGAGGAATGAGTAAAATATTGATGCTTCTGAACCTGATGGTTCTGAACCTTATCTCGGGCATTCAAGTAAAAATTTGGTCTTCGAACTCAAAAGAGATCTGTCTAGGGTCTTCATAGAAAGCCAGTGTATTAATTTGAATTTATAACATTATTTTTAAAGGTAGAAAACTTTTTTTTTGTGAGTCTTTTCAGCAATTGTTCTTCACTAAAATAACTTGCTCCTCTCATGACAAACTGTTTAGACTTCCATCCTGCCAGTGCACTTTCGTGTAACATGGTGCTGACATCTATAATTCACACTGCTGCCATTTTACTTTCTCTTGGAAAGCTTTCCCTTCAGCTGTGTGTGTAAGATGTTTGTAATGTACCACCAGCTGAATCAAAGGCACTGTGAGAACAGGCATGAGTGTAACAGGTGTCTGCATAGGAAAACATCCTTTTGAAATGATGATAAAAAATTGCTAGCTAAATCAAAGAGCGATGACTCATTTTGTTTAAAAATATATAATGTGATTGAACTTGCTAAAGCAAAACCTGTTCTCTAGAGATCTTTGTAACGGCTGCCTTCCCATTCTCACTTCTGCTTTTACAGTATGCTGCCCTGTAGGCTCGATTTAAGACTTCCCACATCTTGGGATCCATTGTTTTGGTGCTGGTATTATATTGGTCCAGGTTGTAATACAGATGCACTTGTTCTGGTATACAAGTGGATTTTACTGATTTGACTCTTCCTGCGATACTGTCTCTGTTTGACTGGCAGGGCATTGTAATGCTTCTTTAATGCCCCAGGTACAACTTCAGTATGTAGGCTGAATGCTTGGTTTCTTTCTGTCATGTTTCTGGGCTGTTTGTCATTCATTTGTTCCCACTCTTATTCTGCAGAGTAAGGATTTGTTGGTTTTTTGTTTTGTTTTTTAAGTGCCGTGTTGCAGGAGACGTGCTGAGATTTAGCCTGTGGAGGTTATTTTTAAAGTGTTTCTGCTTTAACCCACTTTCATAACCACTTGTTAACACTGCTGTTAGCAGGAGTTGAGTAACATACAGCTGCTTCTGGGTCAGAAATGCTGTTTTCTTCTAGTGTTAGGAAAAAATATGTGAGCATATAAATTTGAAAAGGTGTCTGTGCCTTGTTTTCCAGCTTGTCTTTTTATAAATGGCTTTTATTTTATTGTAGCTTTCTAACAGCATGCATAAAATAGCTGAAATGTTAACATTTATTCCATATTCCTAAGTTACAAAACTGACTAATCCGGCTGTCCCTGATTTTTAGAGTTTTTACAGTCCTCAGGCTTTTGCAGGAGGTCCAGTTCTGCTTTCTGGCAATGGTCAGAGCTTGCGTAGCAATGAAGTGCGGGTTAAGTTATTTTTAAACATTTGGCAAAGCAAGGCATATTATGGTCCTTTTAGCTTGTTTTTCATGAGGACAGCTGCTGTACCCCAAGAAGCCCTTCTGTTGACTGGAACAGTTTTCTGGAGTGGATGTGGGTGCAGTTGTTAAAATTTAATAGATTGCAAAAAGACCAGATCAGTATTATGGCTGAGCATTAAAAATAACGGACTCTTCACAGTGGAGACTTCTTGAAATGATTGGTTTCAGCATATGGAATTTACTTGTAGCATGTAGCAAAATCTTATTGGGTTTGGGAGTAGTGTAGTTGAAGTAAAGGGCACATACAGCCAGCAAGCTATTGAAAAAGTTAGATGTGCTACTTTGCTTACTGGTTTATAGTTGCAAGTTGGCACTTAAGTTTCTGTTGCGGCACGTAAGAATCTAGTTGATGTAGAGATAAGGATGTATATAAACAAATGTATTTTGCCTTAGTTTCTTGTGTAAGGAAAGAGGTTTCTTTAATATCATGGAAAACACTTTTAAAAAGTGGAGTGGGGAGGAGTGCAGCATGATACCTTTGTTCTTCCTCCCACTTCACCCAAGTGCTTTGGCTGTTCCCCTTCAGAGGTCTTCAGCATAAGAAAAGAGTAATATAATTGTAATATTTTTTCCACCTGTGTTATAGGTATTCTATTTAATTGCTAGTTACTTTAAAGGGATAACAGTACAAATACAGAGTTGTTAAAGTTAGTTAATTCAGGAGAAAAATGAGTTGAGTAAAATTCTGTAACTGATTCTTCTCTGTAGAAGGTAAAAGTATAGGAATGATCTTGAGGGGAAAAGCAGCTGTACTAATTAAGGGAGACTGGCAAGGCAAGGGTTTAAAGAGAAGAAAACCAGTTAAGCAACGAGTGCAATTAGGCTGTCCCCCAAAGCTGCAAGTATAAATTAGTAAGACTCCAAATTTGTAGAAGACTTCAGGACACCACAGGAGTGTCTAGGCCTAGTCATTTTTAGCACTCTTCAGCTATCTATCTAAAGAGTTCATTACTATAAATCCCCAGATCCTTTTTTGCTGTCTTCATTCAACCTATTTATTTCTGTCAGCCAGCCCAGGAGTGACAAAAGGAAATTTTATTTGGGGGGTATTAAATATAAGTGGAACTGAACAGGAAAACAGACTTTTCTCCTTTAGAGTCCAGCTTGGTTTCTCACCTTTGCTTGAAAGCTTGAGACAAAAAAAAAAAGTTTCTCTAATTGTAGTTTAACTTTTGAAACTCCAACATGTAAATTTAAGAGATACTGAGTACATGGCTTTAACAGAATTCTAAGCTTCAGCCTTAGGTTGTCATTTTAAAATTTTAAATCTAGATTTGTTTTTAATAACAAAAACTAAAAAGCAAATAAGTGCCCTTTTAAATAGGTTTCTTATTATCAAAATGTATCCACTCTGCTTTCCATGCCATTCAGGAGGCATTTCTAAGAAAGGGTTGTGTGTGTTTTCTATGACAAACTCCTAATAAGTCGTGAAAATAGGAATATGGAAAAAGATCACTCAAGGGAAGAATCCTTATGTCTGCTGGAAAAAAAAGTAGTTCTTTCATCTACATTTTTTAGGGGCCCCACGGGCTGGATAGAATGAGCTGGTGGGCTGTATCTGGCCCATAGACCACATTTTGCCCACCCCTGTGCTATCAAGTCTCCTCTAAACCTTCTCTTCTTTAGGCTAGAGAGGCCCAGGTCCCTCAGCCGTTCCTTATATGGCTTGCCTAGCCTGTGGGGCCCCTAAAAAATTGAGAAAATTAATATTTATCTGCCCCTGGCTGCCTGTCATGCGGCCCTTGATGGTTTGCCAAAACTTAGTATGTGGCCCTCTGCCCGAAATAATTGCCTGTCCCTGTGATCCACTATATCAGAGGAGTGTTAAGCTGCTATCAGGAGCTCGGTGAACAACTGTTCACTAGGGCACCCCTGGAGAAGACCAGGACCAATGGATACAAACTCCTGGAAGGCCACTTCGGGCTTAATACCAGGAAAAACTCCAAAGTCAAGATGTCCAAACTGTGGAATAAACTCCCTCCATAGGTAGTGCAGTCACGTAACCTGGAGGCTTTCAAGAGGAGACTGGACAGTCACTTGACCCCAGTTGTCTTCCTGCCTAGAGCGGGGGGCTGGACCGGATCATCTGTGAAGTCCCTTCCAGCTCCTAACAATCTATGAATCTTCTGTGTTACCTCTACAGTCATATCTCCAGCCTACAAGAGGAGAGATAATGTGCATCTTCCTATCTTTGTAGGTTTTGCTTGTGAAGCAGATTGGAAAAGGCATGTCCTAGTAGGCTGAGTAAAATTCCAGGGGGAGGAAGGTAGGTGAGTTCTGGTTGTTTAAAAATTCAACTTCTTCCACTTAGTTTACTGTGAAACCTTATACAACCAGCCTGACTTCAGCTTATGCCACACCAAGTAGTTAAAGTTTGTGAACACGCATTCAAATGACCTGGGAAAATTCTCCTAGGTTTGTTTCTGATATTTATTTATGTGTGTGTACATATGTGTGTGTATATATTTTGTTAGCTATAAAGATATAGATATGTAAACAAAAATCTTAAAGACTTAGTCATCTTCCCCTGCAGTTTTCTGTAGAAGAGGGATTTGGATTCTCCGCCACTCATCTTTGGATTGATCTCCTGCCTTCCTTGACTCCTTTCCCTCTTAAATATAAATTTCCTTAGTGTTGTTTTGGGTTAGGATTTCAAAGCCTTTCAGTGAGGTTTGAGGAGTTATTTTGGGTCAGATTAAATATGTATATTAAGTATGCTGTTCAGTGGTGGCAGTGTTTTGATATGTTTTTACACCTGAGGCATGGGGGTAAGGGAAGAGAGAACAGAGCAGTATTAGCTGGATTAATAGCATTTAATTGATATGTGACTTCCCCTAACAAAAATACAGGTACATACAAGACCTGTTAGAGTTGATGTAATTCTCTTTCTTTCCCTTTGTCTTTTGTGAGACTGCTGCTTTAAATTGGGTGATAAGGGGGAGTGCTTTTCTACCTACTAGTCTTAGCTGGATCTCTAGCCGAGTGTTCTGCTCTCCTTTCCAAAGTTCCCTATTTTCACTGTTTGTACAGATACTTATAATAACAGGCAACTTCTGTCTTGGCTTTTGTCATGGGGGAGCCACATATGACTCTCGGTACTTGTATATCTGCTGGAGAGCATAGTTTTCCTGAATGGCTACAGTCTTGACTTTCTACTTCCCTAGCGAATTGTTCATTCGCTGTAGGAGTGCTGCTTAGGAATAACATTCTTCCCATTTCAAGGGTGGCATATTTTGCAGTGAAAACTGACCTTGCGATCTACACAATTCCTTTAGACCAGTGGTTCTCAGGCTGTGGGGCTGCATGTGGCCCAGTTGGCACACTGCTGCAGCCCATGTGACATCTTGTTAAAACGTATTTTTTAATAAATACACAGGAAGTAAGTTGTGTGGGTGTGGCCCACATAACACTTTTTGAGAGCTGCAGGTGTGGCCCACTATATGGCAAATAGGTTGAGAACCACTGCTTTGGACTGTCAGGGCAAGATGGTTTCAGTAGTGTTCGTACGATTTTGACTCGCATGAAGTCTTTCCCCAGTGTACTGTCTGCCTTAGAACAAGAGTTGGACTCTGTGGAAAGCAAAGTAATATCAAAGACTGCAAAAGTAACTTTTTTGTGAGCTGTCAGCTGATGATTACTAGCTAGGTCTTGAAGTTAACCTAAGGTCACTAATAGAAAGTTTTAGATTATATTTTGCTTGCAGTGCTTCTTAGAAAAAATGTGTAAGACTTGTCAACTGCATACAGCCTCTAGAATGCAAATTGCAAGGAAGCTCAGACTCTTTTTAAAGATATAATCTGTAGGCAGTCTGTAAATTTCCTTAGCATTGTTTTGCGTTAGCTGTCTAAAGTGTGTGCATGCAATACTCACAACAGGAAATAAGAATCTCTGCCTTGAAACATTCTGGTCTCATAGCAATTGGACTAAATTTGGACTCGGTATTATTCATTGCACTAAGGCTGATTCTGGCCATCTCGCAGAGCTCAATTAGGGCTGCCCTGTGCACCGCTGCCATCTGTCTCCAGTCAGACTGAGGGAGCCTGCAGAGCACATTGAGATGTGTGCAGTTAGTACTGCAAGCTCTTTGCTTATCAACGGCTTAGCATTTGAATTTATGTTCAGGCATCTCTGGGTAAGGTTTTTCCTACCAGGAGAATAAACCTAGGAGGATCTCTCCAGATCATTCTGAATGTGTGTGTGCAGTCTTTAACCATTTTGTGAGGCACAGGCTAAAATCAGGTTGGTCGTAGAAGGTTTCAGAATGTAAACATCAGAGTGGAAGAAGTTGAATTCTTAATCATAGTGCTTAGGGTCGGAGGGGACCTAAACAGATCATCAGGTTTGACCCCTGCCCTGGGCAGGAACAGGAGCCGGGGTCATATCGCCCCAGTCAAATATCTGTCCAGCCCCCTCTTGAAGACCGCCAAGGTAGGAGAGAGTACCACCTCACTTGGGATCCCATTCCAGAACCTGGAAGCCCTAACTGTGAAGCAGTGCCTCCTGATGTCCAGCCTGAACCTTCTCTCTAACAATTTATGGCCGTTATTCCTTATAACTCTGGTGGTGCCCAGGGGAACAGAGCCTCCACCAATTCCCGCTGGTCCCCACCCCCTGGTGAGTTTGTAAATGACCACCAGATCCCCTCTCAGCCTTCTCTTGTAGAGGCTGAATTGGTTCATGCCATTTAGCCTCTCTTCATAGGGCCTGCTTTGCTGCCCCTTGACCATACGAGTAGTCCTCCTCTGACTGAAGCTCAGAATTCTGTTTAAAGCCACGTACCTGGTATCTCTTTAATTTACATGTTGGAGGTTCAAAAAAGTCAAGCTATGATTAGGGGAAGCTTTTTTGTCTCAAGCTTTCAAGAAAAGGTGAGGAACCAAGTTGGACCCTGAAGGAGTAAAATCTGTTTTCCCATTCATATTTGATGTCCTCCCCCCCTGTAAAATTTCCCTTTGTCACTCCTGGGCCGGCTGACAAAAATAAATGGGTTGAATGAAGACGGCAAAAAAAGGATCTGCAGGTTTATAGTAATTTTACTGTTCAATTTGTGTAAACAATGTAACAGTGCATGAAGCAGTGTAAAGGAGAGAACAGTTTGACTGCTGGTGGCCCAGGTGGAGTGGTTTCATGGGCTGTA
>NW_017729022.1:32964167-32979828 GCF_001723915.1 Gavialis gangeticus | reverse complement strand
GGCTGGAGATGGTGCTGGGGCTCCTGCCCAGCCGGAGTGGTGCATAGGGCTTGGGGGCTTGGACCAGAATATGCAGCCACCGGGCCTGGGCAGGGAGTGGAATGGGATGGTGGATGACTTGTCTGGGCTGTATGGTTGAGATGGCTGGTGTAGAAGTGTAAGGCGGATTAACTCTCAAATAGCTGGCGGTGTAGTAGGTGGTGGTTGTTTGCTTGTTCTGTAGGGGAGGAAATAAGTTAAAAGAGCACAACTGCAGCACAAGGTAAATGAAGACAATTGAGCTTGCAGGATACCTTCACTTGAAACATGATTCACCTACCTGTGAAAAGTGCTTTCATTACCATGTATGGTACAAAATCTAAAATGAGCTCTGTCTCCCTCCTGAACAGTACAGGAGGAAATGGAAGCAAAACAGAATTTTGACATTTGCCTTAATTTTGAACAGTCTATTCTTATATTTGAAGTGTTGTCTTTCAGTTGCTTAGAAATATGTTCACAAAGCTGAAAATCTTTTTTGGGTGGGAGTAAAACCCTTTCCATCCTAAAACGGGGAATGCAGAAATGTGAATGTTTAGCACTAGTGTCTTAACTAAATAAAGTGTTACTGTACCTGCTACCAGAAAGCTCAAAGGACATGCGTTGTAATTGTTGCTATAATTATTAATCTTCCTTTGCTTGTGTAATTATAGTTGTGTTGCACTTCTTGCTCTAGTTCCCTTTTTAATAAATATGTTTTTTTCTGAATGCATACTTCACAAGGTTTTGATATTTAGAGGACATTATTCCATTAAAGCACTTAACTTTGGTTGCTAGATAATGCATTCATGCGCTTTCTCCCCTCCCCACCATACCTCCTTAAAACTTTTTTCTTAGACTGTGGTCCTATTTGTACACTTGTTTTTTTTTTTTTTTTCCTTTCTTCCCCTCCCACTCCTTCCAATATGAGTGTGGGGTAGGAGGAATAACTTTTTCTACTTCATGACTGTTAGTTTCTCTAGCACATTGCACAGGCAAAGCAAAGGAACCAAATCTTCCTTTGTGTAGAAGTTTCTAATACCAGTCTAGTAAACAGAAAATATGTGAAATCACAGAAGAGTAGGCCTGAAAGGGTCCACTTGCTGCTCGAGATGGATTTATGTTTTGAAACTAGTGGTCTGCCGCCATTTTCAGGCCGTGAGCTAGAACAACTTGGCTCAGGGCAGGGATGGATAGGTGTTAAGACCAAGCTGCCATTACTACTTCTCTGTGCTATGGCTTCTCCCCACTGCTGAAGCCCCATGTCTGCAGGTTGGATCCAGCGGCTTTGAGCCAAAGTTTGCCAGTCTCTGATCTAAACCATACAAGAGAAATTTTTTGTGTACCCTGCTCTTTTTTAAGTTTCCAATGATGGAGATTTAACAACTTCTATAGATTAATCTGGTCCAATGAGTAACCTCCCTCCTTCCCCATGCTTGAAAAGCTCTGATATCTAAATGAAATCTCCCTGTTGCTGTTTAGGCCAATTAACTTTTTCTGTTCCCAGTGAAAACAGGATAATTGCCTCTTCTTTTTTTGTATTTGAAGATTCTTTGAAATAGTCTCCTTGGCTGTCTGTTTTCCACACTAAATAACCCTGGGTTCTCAAGGTTTTCCACATGCCTGCTGTTCTCTAGACTACTTCCCATTGTCCATCTCTTTTCTTGAAATCTGGTGCCCCAAACTGGATACATTTACTTCTGGTGAGATCCTGTCTAGTGTTGAAAGGTGTGGGAGACTACACTAGATGCAAGTCATAGAAAAAGCAAATGATGAAATTAGCAGGCATTTTCTCTCTAACAGCATTGCATGACACAGATTCATTTTTGATAAAGCATAGCCTATAGATCCTTTCCTGCATTATCGTAGCCCTAGCCAGTGACTTTTCTCATTTTTGTATTCATATGTTGAATTGTTTCTTCCTAAGCAAGTGCATCTTATTTCAGCTTTTCAGTTTATCAGGTTGTATCCTGAACCTCTAACAAGTCAGCAGTCCTTGACTGGTGTGGGCTGGAGCCTGCAACCTGGCTGTAGCTGTTGGGTGGAAGTCTTTGCTCCCCAAATCTCTGGGTCAGTTGCCTGCACTAACTTGACCTGTTCTCCAGCAAGTGGAGCACGGGCTCCACATCAGAAGCAAGTGCTGCAGAGAGGATGGACAGCCTGGTGCAGCTCCACTTTCTGGCTCATGCATTGGTGGCACCTCCTTGCAACCAGATCCAGCCTACAAACTATAGATTGTCCACCCCTGCTTTGCAGAGTTTGAAATTTCCCCCAGGTTGAGATGATCAGCAACATTTTTAATAGGTGAGCATTTAATTCCATCCTCCAGGGCATAATGAAGGTATAGAAGAATACCAAATCCAGAATATTATCCTGGGAATCTCATTTGAGATTCTCTTTTTCCAGGTTTGACATTTCCAGGGCTTCCCTTGGATCCAGAAATGTGTGGGGTGGGACCAGAGTGATAGTGGCATTAATTGCTGCAGCTCTGGGAACCATAGCAATTGCATGCTTCCACTGTTTTTTCCCTCTCCCTCCACCCCTGCCAACAAATTTCCAAACCTATGGGGAGGGTCCCACAACTGTGCAATGGATCAGAATGGCACATGGGGCTCATCTGTGGCCCAACCTGGCACACCATGTTTAACCTAGCACATGCTCCAAACTTGGTACACAGCCCTAGAGCCACTGTGCAGGATCAGAGTGGCACCTAGGTTGCCAGATTGGGCTGTGCCTCACAGCCCCTGGCAACCCTATACCTCTGGTGCTTAACTGTAGTTCAAGGTAAAATTTTCCCCCTTTGTGCCCCACCCTTCTTTTGGGGGTGTCGGGGGCTTTCTAAAAAGAACATGTGTATAGTATTCAGGGTTATACACAAGATAATATAGTAAATACATTTTCAGAGATTACATCTGCTCCTCTTCCTCTCTCCCCTCCCCCCACAGCTAAAAAAAATAAAATTAAGGTTCAAGTTTGCTCTAAGTAGGGCAGAGCCAAGACTTGACTCTGAGTTTCCCGTGTCCAGCTGATGGTGGTAACTACCTAGTTATTTTAAGCAGGCGTGCTCCCACCCAACAGACATGACTAGCTGTTAATATTCTGTGAATTATAAATCTGTCCTCTCCAGCCTCAGCACTACCCACAATTAACTCTGTAGATTTTTTTGATGGTTCAGCAGGTAGGGTGAAGTTAGCTATAACACTTCTGAGTAGGTACTGTATCATGTAGTGCTGTTCAGTAAGAACAGAACATTGGCCAGCTGTCCTAGCATCCTATCATAGTTCTTACTTAAACTGTCACTGTAGGAAAATCATAGCTTGATTCATCATTACTTCCTCTATATTTGTGTGTACTGAGAATGTAAGGGTGCCTCTGAATCTTCTGAGTCTGAAGTACTGTTCAGGTGACTAGCCTGCTGTGTTAGTAATAATGGACTGATAGTTGATATAGCAGAAAAAATGCTCTTTGCAGTTTGAAGGAGTGAAGAGACTGGCTAGACATGGAAGCTAAGTAAATATCATCCTCGAGAGAAGGTCTCAAGAGAACACATTTGAGTTTTTCTGTGGCATGTAGTTATAAGTGCACGCTGCTGATAGCATTATGATGTAGGATATAAAGAGTGGCTCTGAAATCATAAAGACAGGTTTAAAGGCTTTAGAACACTTGAACACAAGTGTCTTGTAGATGGGGATATAGAAGATGAATAGCTTTTTCTGTTAGGCTGTACAAATGTTTTAAACCACTGACTAGAGAACTCAGGTCAGTATTCCTACCATATATTTGTCAATATTCCATCCATTTCCAAACTGCAGGGAGAGAAGTAAGCAAATTTGACGCATTTGATTTGTTCTAAAAATAAAGTGTTTGCTTCCAATAAAAGGCTGCACGTAGCTTGTTTAGAGAACCTTTGGTGCAATGATATTTGGGTTCCTTTTTGGCCACATAAATGTAAATACAGTTCTGGCACAAAAGATATTTCTTATTTTGTCAAAGAGCATCTGGCTTTGGCTTGATCTAAACTGATCTTCTGCAAGCTGAAGTCTGCTCTAAAACAAGAGAGTCCAGATGGTAGGAATTTAGAGTAACGAAAAACAGTTTTTAAAATAACTGCGTTTCTGTGTTTTAATGCAAACTCCAAAGGAGTTTTGCTCCCTTTAGAAAATGGGTGTGCAGGATAAAAACCAAACTAGCTCCTCTCTTCCTTGTAGTCTTCCTTTTTTTCAAATCTATTCCCAAGTCTCAGGAAAGGACTCGGAGGTTTGGGGAGGAAAATCATGGAGAACAAATGGCAGCATTACCAAGGGCTTGACAGAAACTTTCTGGAGACCAGTTTTATTCTTCAGTAAATGAAATTTGCTATACATATGGCACAGCAGTACCTGATGTTCTAGCTCCAGGATGCTTACTCTGCCTACCTTCCCACATAGGCTATTTTGGATTCCAAAATGTAGCTTTTAACCTTCCTGGGTAAAGAGAGAGTGCAAATGTAGTGCCCATATTTAACAAAAGGAAGGAGGAGGATCTAGGGAACTACAGACAAGTCACCCTCACCTCCATCCCTGGCAAAACAATGGAGAAGTTCCTCAAATAATCCAATTCTAAGCACTAGGAGGAGAAGGTGATTAGGAACAGTCACCCTGGATTCACCAAGGTCAAGTCATGCCTGACCAACCTGATTGCCTTCTATGCTGACATAACTGGCTCTGTGCATGTGGAGAAAGCAGTGGGCATAATACACTTTGACTTTTGATACATTTCCCACAGCATTCTTACAGGCAAGCTAAGGAAGTACATATGGGTTGGATGAATAGACTGTAAGGTGGATAGAAAGCTGGCTGGATTGTCAGGTTCAGTGGGTAGTAATCAGTGGCTCAGTGTCTAGTTGGTAGCCAGTATCAAGTTGAGTGGCTCAGGAGTTGGTCCTGAGGCCAGTTTTGTTCAACAGTGTTGTTAGCGATCTGGAAAATGGGATGGGTTACACCCTCAGCAAGTTTTGCGAATTACACCAAGCTGGGGGGAGTAGTAGATACGCTAGGGTAGGGCTAGGATTAAGAGTGACTTTAGGCAAATTGGGGGATGGGGCCAAAAGAAATCTCATGAAGTTCAACAAGGACAAGTGCAAAGTCCTGCACTTGAGACGGAACAATCCCATGCACCAGTACAGGCTGAGGGCTGACTGGCTGGGCAGTGGCTCTGCAGAAAATGACCTTGGGGTTACAGTGGACACTGAGTTGGATAGAAGTTAGCAGTGTGCCCGTGTTGCCAAGAAGGCTGATAGTATAGTGAGCTACATTAGTAGGAATGTTGCTAGCAGATTGAGGAGGGTAATTATTCTGCTCTACTCAGCACGGGTGAGGCTACATCTGGAGTCCTGTATTCCAGTTTATAGAAAGGATGTGGACAAATTGGGGAGACTCCAGTGGAGAGCAGTGGAAATCATTCGGGGGCTGGGGCCCATGACTTCTGTGGGGAGCTGGGTTTATTTAGTCTAGAGAAAAGAAGACAGAGGGGATTTGATAGCAGCCTTTAACTACTGGAAGGGTTATTCCAACAAGGATGGAGCTAGACTGTTCTCCGTGGTGATGACGGAACGAGGAGCAGTGGTCTCGGGTTGCAGCAGGGGAGGTTTAAGTTGTATATTAGGAGAAGCTTTCTCACTAAGAGGGTGGTGAAGCACTGGAACAAGTTAGCTAGACAGTTGGTGGAATCTCCATCTGGCTTGACAAAGCCCTAGCTGGGATGATCTTGTTTGGGATGGTTTTGCTCTCTGAGCAGGGGGTTGGACTAGATGACCTTCTGATGTCCCTTCTGGCCCTAATTTTTGTTATGATTCTAAGATGCTTAACTTTTATGCATCGTAATATATTTCGAGCTTTAACAAGCTAATGATCTGCGTTTGTGGGGACTTTGACATTTGTAATGTAGGACCAGCTTTTTTGTGTTGGTGTGGTGGAGCAGAAGAGTACAGTTCGTTTCACTTTAGTAGTGGTTTGTCTGTTCAGGAAACTGTCTGCTTGTTAAAGGTCTTTGAAAGAATTTACTTTTTTAAATGGTATCCAGAAACATTTTGCTGTGTGTGCCTGTGTTTTTTTTGTTTGCATAACTCATACGATTTGTATTTAAAAACAAACTGGCTTGTCAAGCCACTTTATTAGACTCGGTTACCATAACAATTGGCCTAGAAGTTTCCATCCCTAGAAAACTGGTTTTTGAAATGCATGATACTCTCTACACTTGTTCCTAAGGAACAACTAGATTTGATACTTGCAGAGTGCCATTCCATGCTCCAGAGTGATGAACTTTGTGGAGAAATCCTTTCTGAAACCTGCATGTTTGGGTAGAATTTTTAAGATGACCTTCAAAGCTCCTCTTGCCTATTGTTGTGCCCAGGTTTAAGATGCATTGCATTTGCTGAAGAACGAAAGATCCAATTTTTCCAAGTCTGGTTGTTTTGTTTTGTTTTTTTTTAACTTAGTCAACCTTTTTTTTCAGTCTTGACCATCTCTTTTTGTGATGTGGGACGAATACTAGCCAGAAAGCCTTGTTCCTGTGCAGCTTATTGGCAAAGGAGCATCTTTTCAAAAGAAAGCCACATGGCAAACAGCTGGGTGGCAAACAGGCCCCACAAGTATTTTGTTAGGTACTCCCTGCCTTCCCCCTCCTCATCTCGACTTTTCAAAATCTCTGGAGGGGCTTTGTTGTCTTGGAACATGTCCTATCTCTTAAGTAGTGAAAACTTTGTATTACCACCTGGGATTTTAATCCTTGACTCTTAATACTCCAAGTCAGTAGTGCTTGATCTTTTGGCCTTATGAGATGAGTGACCCAGGGTTGGTCTGTGGGCTGAATCCCATATGTGGTCAGTCTGCAGGTCTGATGCCTTGCGCTGGATCTGGCTATGCATATCAGCATGGTCTAGCATACAGAACCATGTCATCTGGCCTGTGGGCCTCCCTACAGGTCTGGAAGTTTGGCAGCAGTTAATGCTGCTACCTTTCCCACAGGCCTGGAAATCTGGTGGCTGGGGGGTAGATTTGGAGGTTGAGCATCACTGGTCTGAGTCTTCTTTCCACTTAGACAATTAGCATTTTCCTTTCAGTACCTGCTCTTACACAGGAAGTCTCATCCATATTGGCTTAAGGTTTTGCAGCTGATGGCCCACAGGCTAGTTTTGGCCTGCAAAGCTGGGGCTTCAGCAATGTTTGGTTTGGGGTAGGGATATAGGAGGAGTCGCTGAAATGCGTGCAGCTGGGCAGGAACTCTTGCTGTACTGTGCTGCAGTTGGCTGTGTGGCATGAGCTCAGATAAAGGTGGACAGGTCTCAGTGTTTACTTGCCTTGGATCTGAGCTGGGAAATTCCTGGTCTCCCTTCCCCCGCTGTTGGCAAATGTTTTAGGGATTTGCAGGCCACAGTTGTGATGTAATGGCTAATACAGGGGGTGATAACAATACAGGTGTATCAGTCAGTCCAGTGTTAACCATATTTCATTCAGGAATATGCAGATGATATTTAGTGGTAAGGACCTTGCACTGATTACTGCAGATTAACTCCCTTTTCCCTTTCCCTTTCCCTTTTTAAAGCAATTTAAAAATTTTCCTGTCTATAGCCCTGAAGTCCATAAAACGTATGAGTTATGATTCTGATCTGTTTTACTACCACCTATAAGAAGTGGTGAGCATTATAGGGGCACAGTGTTTTCATTCTGGAGTTTTTAAAAAAGGTGGCTTTTGTGAATAAGGAAGGTTCTAGCTGGGAGGATTTTTAAAGCACCATTATAACTTGCTGTCTTAGTTGCTTCTAGATATAGTTCATGTTCACTGTTCCTTCTTTCCTGTTTGTGGCTTGTGCAGACAGGAATGGTGTTCTCTGTATAAGCTGCAAATAGCTTTCTGAATTTGTGATCTGGTGTCGCATGAAATAATGATCATACTTGATACAAAAAGGTGGAAGCAGTAAGAAATTATAAACATTATTTGGAGATGTCTTGTCATTATGGTGTGACAACCTCATGTAAATGCTGCAGTAGCATGACATTTGAATGTGGAGGGAGAATTATAATGATGCTAAATAAGTAAAGTTCTTATACTTCAGTGATTCTGCCTAAAATCTGATGTCTTAATGAGACTTTCATGCTGAGGTATGGGGGTGGGGAAGGGAGGAAATTGCTGCTCAGGAATAGATTTTCATGGGTTTAAGCTGGGGAGAGTACTTTATTTGTAGGTGTGTGTACAGTAGGGGGGTATATGAAGCAGGCCATATTCAATTCAGATTCAGCCAGACTTGGGGGACAGTGATTCAATTCACTGATTCGGATCACTGTCCTGACTTTAGATTCAGCCAAATCTGAATCTGAAGATTTGATTCTGATTCAGAGAATCAGGGATTTGGCCGTAGGCAGAACTATCTATATATTTTTTTGGTGTGTTTCTTTTTTTTCTCCTACATATCTTGAGGTACTAGGCACAGCTCATGAACACTGAGATGATAGGGCAGATGGAGCATCCCACAGGAGCATTTGAGGGGGGGGAGGGGCATATGCTTGGTGGCAGGCTGGAAGCCTCCAATTTGGTTCTGGCAGATTAATGGGTGTCCTGATTTCGGTTCGGCTGCCAAAGCAAGCCAAATCTCTGAATTGAAGCAGCAACCGAAGCTTAGCACAGCCCTAGTGTACAGTACTTCAGTATACAAAGTAGAGCATTTCTGGAATTGGTGGTTAAGTGGTTTCAAGTC
Organism: Gavialis gangeticus; assembly: GCF_001723915.1. Taxonomy (NCBI): domain Eukaryota; kingdom Metazoa; phylum Chordata; order Crocodylia; family Gavialidae; genus Gavialis; species Gavialis gangeticus. The sequence continues at coordinate 32,971,082 of NW_017729022.1, read as the reverse complement.
GTTAGATACATTTCTAAGAATGGGGAAAGTCCATTTCTTCACCACTTACGTACTTGGAAGGCTAGTCAAATAATTTGCTGAATACGGTACTTACTGCTAGAGGTGCACCGATACATCAGTCTGATACCGGATTGACACTGATATATAAAAAAAAATTGACTGTATCGTAAATCAGCCTGATCTGGTGGATAAATGCCTGTGCATATGCACAGCTGCAGCGCAGCATGTAGGCAGCGAGGAGCACAGACTGGCAGCTTGAAGAGCTGTGTGCAGTTGGTAAGTCTGTTTATGGTAGAAGGGAAGGAGAGAGGGGAGGGAAGGGAAGGGGTCTGGTGGGGGGCAGATCAAGGCCCCTGCAGTGAGGGAAGGAGTGGAGCAGATGCTTTCAAGCCAGGGCAGGGCACAGGATGGAGCTGCGGCCTGTCCGGGCGGGGCTCGGGGAAGGGGTGGCCCCCTGCTGTGCACACCATGGGAGGGCATTGTGGGCGGGGGGGAGGGAGAGCATGTGCCCCTGGATCTGTGCAGGGTGGGGTGGGCTGCTGCTGGGACCAGGGCTGTGCCATGCTCTTCCTGGCATGTAAGGTGTGGGCTGGGGCTATGCTCAGGGTGGGAGTTGAGGGCTGTGGGGGAGCTACAGCAAATTTTTTAGGGTGGCTGTAGCTCCCTGCCCTAGCTGGACAGTGTCTGTCCCTGCCCCAGCTCTACTCCCTCCCTCACCAGAGGGGCCTTGATCTGTACCCCCCACGTCCTTCCCTCCTCCCTCCCTTTCCACCACAACTGACTTACTGGTCCGATTTCCAATATGCAGCCCGGCTGCATCAAGCTGGTGTTGGCCAATATGCCTCCTTAATGGGCTTTTGGTATTGGCCCCCAAAATCTCTATGGGTGCACCCCTACTTATTGCAGTTGAAAAGAGAATATATTGTAACTACTTATCAGTATTCTTTCTTATTTATAATACGCAGCCAGTTAGTTTCTCTCACCAAATGCTAAATTGTGTAAGTCAGTCTGCAGTAATGTTTCTCATAATTTTAGCATTGCTCTAAGATTTATGGGGTTTTTTCTCCAGCAAAAACAAGCAGACTGTCCAGTAAGTGGCACTTTTAATGTGGGGTGAAAGCTTTCACTCCAAATAGCTTGAGTTGCCCCCTGTCGCATTTGCCTCCAAACTCTATCTGGAAGGTACAAAATCAACTTTGCTTACATCAAACCTTTTTTAGACCTACAAAAGCTTCTCTGAAATAATTGTGCACAATTTGTGAACCATGTTCAAACCTTTACTTAAACCCTTAATATCAAACAAAACTTCACTTATCTGCAGAGCCTACATGTTTTATTGGAGCATTTTATACCAATACCAAACAAGTCCCATATTGGGGACAACCTTGCCAGAGAAGCACGGGTCAAGCTGAACAGACTGAGGTCTGGATACAGATGCTTCAAAGAAGCACTGTACAAGATGAACATCTTAGATAGCACACTGTGTGAATGCAGTGTCCTACAAACAGTATTTTTAAAGAGTCAAACTTAATTGAAAGTTGCAATCTTTACAAATGCTCAGATGGGGCAAATGGAATCTGCGCTTTGAGTGTAATACAGCTAATAATGAGTGATAATACAGCAGCTTATAGATCTGAAAGCTGATATCTGATGTCATATGAAAGAGCAATGTATGTTCTAAGCATAGGTAGAATAATTGAGTTGGAGTCCAAGGATGTGTTCCTTAGCCATCTTAAGCAAGAAGAGGGTAGAAACTATTGGCTAGCTAGAAAAGATGCAGACTATTTTGGCTAAGCACAGGCATTTCAAAAAGCATGAGACTGAATTGAGTCAATCTTTGCAGGTTAGTCTAAACTGCATTGATTGAACTGAGAAGCAAGTGAATAGATATTCACTTTTGATTCTTGAAATGCAGCCACACCACATGCCTGCAGTGGCTCAGGTTAGAAGTCAGGGGGTAGGGAGGTGAGCACTAGAGAGAGCGCTTCCTTCCCTTTGGTAGTGGGTAGAAGGCTGAGGAGAAACTGAGCTAAAGTGGATGGGGTCTAGCCAGGTCCCAGCAGGCTGCTGAGTGTGACTGTCAGGCTTATTTCTGAGTGGTGGAGTGGTTTGGTCAGCTGGTGTCCCAGCAGCACCTCAGGCGAAGCGGGGTAGAGAGGGGCTTGGCAATCAGGTGGGTAAAGCTGGGCAGACCCTGGCTGGGGTCCTGTGCTGGAGGGAAGAGGGAAGACTAGGGGAAGGATGAAGAATAAACTCCCCTAAGTGCTTCCGGGCTGCTAGCTGGCTACACCCCCACTGCTCAAGCTGTGAGCAGTGTGGGGAAAAACTGGCCAGACCCTGGCTAGGGTCCCATGCCAGTGGGAGAGGAGATGCGGGGGAGTTTCATAGATCCATAGATTGTAAGGAGCTGGAACAGACCTCAGAAGACTATCGGATCCAGCCCCCCTGTACCCGGCAGGAAAGACAACTGGGTCAGGTTACCCCAGTGAGGTGACTGTCAGTCTCCTTTTGAAGATTTCCGAGGTAGGTGACTGTACCATCTCTACAGGGAACTTGTTCCACAGTCTGGACACCCTGACTGAGAAGAAATATTTCCTCACGTTGAGTCTGAAATGGTCTTCCAGGAGTTTGTGGCCATTACTCCTGGTTTTCTCCAAGGGTGCCCTGAACAATTGCTCACTGAGCCTTTGATGTATTCCCCTGATGTAGCCGTAAGTTCTTATCAGGTCCCTTTGCAGCCTTCTCTTTTTTCAGGCTGAAGAGTCCAAGGTCCCTTGGCCGTTCCTTGTCTGGCTTGCTGTGCGAGTCTCTGATCATACAGGTGGGCCTCTTCTGGACTCTCTCAAGCTTTACCACGTCCTTGTTGAAGTGCAGCATCCGGAACTGGACACGGTACTCCAGTTGCAGTCTCACGAGCACTGAATAGAACGGAAGAATCACTTCCTTGGTGTTGCTGGAGATGCATTGATTGATGCATGGTAGAGTGTTGATTTGTCCTGCTGGCAACAGCATTGAACTACTGGCTCATATTCATACTGTGGTCTATAGTTACCCCCAGGTCCCTTCTGTTCGTGGTGCTGGTCAGTTCGGTGCCACTAAGCCTGTGGGTGTGTAGGGGGTTGTTTGTTCCCAGGTGGAGCACTTTACATTTCTCAGTGTTGAACTTGATCTGGTTCTGACTTGTCCAGCTTGCTAGCCTGTGTAGATCTGCCTGTATCTGCAGCCTATTTTCAAGTATGACCACGCTTCCCCATAACTTGGTGTTGTCTTTGAATTTGGCCAGTGAGCTCTTCGCCCCCACATCCAAATTATTGATAAAGATGTTGAAAAGTACCGGATCAAGCACCGACCCCTGTGGGGCACCACTGGCCACTTCTTGCCAGGACGACACAGATCCGTTCATTGGAACTCTCTACCCCACAGCCAGCTTTGTACCCACCTAACTGTTGAGCAGTTAAGCCCCCAGTCCTCTGATTTTTATTCCGAGGACATTGTGGGATACCAGATCAAAGGCTTTTTGGAGTCAAGGTATACAATGTCAACCTCCTCTCCTACCCAGGTGGCGGGTTACCTGATCGTAAAAGGAGATGAGGTTGGTAAGACAAGACCTGCCCGCGACAAAGCTATGCTGGCTGTCATTCAGAATCCTACCTTCTGCAAGCCTATTGCATGTAGGCTCCTTGATGAATTTTTCCAGGATTTTTTTTGGGATAGAAGTTAGGCTAATTGGCCTATAGTTACCTGGGTCTTCCCTCCTCCTCTTCTTGAAGATGGGCACAACATTGGCCCTCTTCCAGTCCTCAGGGACCTCTCTGCAGCATCATGAGTTTTGGAGCAGTTTTGCCAGGGGCTCCGCGATGACTTCAGCCAGCTCCTTCAGCACTCTTGGATGGAGTTTAATCCCCTTTCCTCCCCTCTGACTGAGCCTGGTCTCCCATGGCCCTGCCCCTTCCAGTCCAGCATGGAAAAGAATGGCAGGGGCTGCTCCTCCCCCACCAGACAGACTGGGCTACATCCCCAGCTGGACTTCCCACTCCCGCCCCCATCCCCACCCTCTTGTCAGCCAGCCCTGACTGCTCAGGTTAGAGAGCGGAGGGGCGTGACCAACCCTGCTCTGCTCAAGCAGACGATGCACTCCAGGGCTGCAAAGCATCCTAGGATGCTGGGGGACTGCTTTAACTTGAACCAGGACAGGGTCTGGGACAGAAATTCCATAAACCAGTTTGACCTAAATCAGTTAAGTCTGATGCTATATTCAGCCAGGTTTATCTTAAACTAGCTTAAGTTATTTTGAATGGCTTGTGTGCACTGAATGTCTGTTCTGTTGCAGGTTTAAACCAGTTTCTGGTCACTTAAACTGGTTTATATGTAACTTTTGTCCCTAGCCATTGTGGCAACATGCTCATCTGTCCTGTTAATGTGAATAGAACTAAAGAGCGAGCCCTTGCAGCAGCAGAACTTGTTTCTAAACACCTGCATAGAGAGCTAGAACTTCCAAGAGAAAATGGAGGTGTAGAGAGCCTTCTGCTATAGAAAGTCTTCTTCAAAGACCTGTATAACAAAATTACTTCCAGACTGAAGGCTAGTGTCTATATAAAGTTATGGAAATGGATTCCTCTGTTATACCTCGCTCGGTTAAAAACTGAATGAAAGGCGTGTTGCTGTTCAATAAATACTTGGCTCATTACATAAGTCGGGAGACATTTTGGAAAGACTTTTTGTTGAAGTAGGTCTCCGTTAGGTGATGAAAAGAGTGCTTTCCAAACTTCCATTGATGGTGCATGAAAACAAAACCTGAATTAGTTATCTCTAATTGGTAATAATCTATGAAATAAAACTTGCTTTTTCCTTCAGTTCCAGTGTGTGTAGGCTGCTTAGCATTTTAATCACCTTTTTTAAGTTGCATTGCGTTTTAGTGTTTAAGATAAAGTATCAACAACCTTAAAGCAATATTTCATCAGCGTGTGGGAGAAAATATTACTAGATGTGGAAGTGTTGGTATTGGGTTTTTTTTTCTTAATTGAGAGGAAAAACCCCCAAAACATAAGCAACTAATTCCTACGTGATGATACAAGAAATGTGCATTTGCCTGGAACAATGGTTTGAATATTCCCTCTTCGTCTGTTTCCTGCTTGTTCACTCATCCAAATGAACAGTCTGTAAATCTTGTATATACGTTTGAAGAACAGTACTTTTTTGATTTACCTGGAACAAATTTGATGAACTGGTATGTGTGGGGTGGGTGAGAATTTAGGCTGTATGTGGATGCTTTTCTTAAACAGATAGAGAATTCAGTCTGCCAGAGGAACACTTCATTTCATTTTTTTAGAAGCTAATCCGTGGACGCCACAGCAGTAAACTGTCAAACTCCTTTCTGGCAAGTGTTTGAGACTTATAAATTGCACAGTGTGGGAGGTTCTGCAGGCTTTTGTTCTAAGACCAGTATGGTACCTGCCTTAGTGACACGGTGATATCTTGTTGCTTAGGTGAAATACTTTCTGGTTCTGAAGTATGACATTTGATTTACTCTTGTCAGAATTGAGTACCATATAAAGTGTGGTCATCAGCAACTTATGGCAGGTCTTCTGAGACGAGGTTTAAAAAAAAGAAAAGAAAAAGGGTAGGGAGGTATATTTTTTCCTCCTGCTACTGTTTGTGAGAATTTGGGTCTCTTTCTCCCCCTGCCCTTTTCCATATGGGATTTTGACTTGACCTGTCTGTCTCTTTCTTTTAAACCAGCTTGCTTTTGACCAAATAGTTGAGTCTTATTAATCATAGTCTATGTACTAAGGTTGGTTGTGGATTTTTGTCTTTTCCAACTTCACATGCATGTGTCCTAACCCTAGTAGTCTTGGCTGCATATTATCTGGACTCTTTTTCAAACTCTTTTGAAAAAATCCAACAGCCTTCAGATAAACGTGTTTTAAAGGAGTTGACTGTCATTTTTTGGTAGTGAATTTAATTTATCAGTTTAAACGTTTCACTGAAAGCATTTAGAAATTTTGCATTATTGGGTCATTTGAAAAGTAACTATATCAGGAGTATAATTACTGAGAGTCAGATGTCATAATTCAGTCACAAATTGGAGTTACTACATTTGCTATTGAAATAAATGGATTTTCTTATACTGTTTATTTCACAGCTATCAAAGGAGTATAGCTTAGGGTGAGCAAGGGGGACCTCAAGAAGAAGAATTTATCACTAGCCTTGAGTAATGCATTTAGATTCCCCTTCCCTTGCTGTGCAGCATTGCTTCTTTGAATGAAGATTGAATCTAGAATGGAAAACTGACTTGGAGTCTCATGGAGTAATAGCAGATGGGACTCCTAAAAAGAAGAATGTACTTGCAGTCATTCATGAATGACAGACATTATATGGCATGCATAATATTAAAGGTAGGTAATCCCCTTTATTCAAGGGATCTGCTACAACAAGGGTTTTCAACCTTTTTTTCAGTCTAAGTACCCCCAGTGGCCAGATGCTGAGCAGGGGGGTGGGGATGGAGCACTGCTGCCTCCCAGGAGCAGGGCTGGGGTGAGGGCAGGGGTGCTCCTCTGCGAGGTGGGGAAGCTCATGCTGGTGTGTGGTGGCAGTGGCCGCAGCTGCCATGTGAGAGCTTCCCCGCCCCGCAGAAGGGTGCTGTTGCTCTCACCCTGCCCTGGCCCTGCTTCTGGGACACGGCCGTGCTCTGTCCCTGCCTGACCCCCCCCGGTTGACAACCCCTGTGCTGCAACGTGATATTTGAAGTGGGAATTTTTGTTACGTATGTTTCCCTTATCTAAAGTGTAAGCCACCTTTTATGACCTCCGAGTGCAGCCCTGGCCTAAGCCCCTGCCAGGAAAAACCCGGTGCTGCCCCCAGCTTGCAGCGGCAGCCCACCCTTGTTCTGCATGCAGATCCAGGGGACATGTGGCC
>NW_017729022.1:32957200-32963922 GCF_001723915.1 Gavialis gangeticus | reverse complement strand
CCCCCCACCCCCCTCCCCTGGCTGTGCAGAGCCAGCCCTACTCCCTCCCTCAAGATGGGGGCCTCAGTCTGCCCCTTCCCTCACAATAGACTTACCAGCCAGACACTGCGTTCCATGCTGCCAGGCTGTGCTCCTGGCTACCTGTGTGCTGAGCTGTGGCTGCGCACATGCACACAGCATTTATCAGTGACATTACTGGCTACATCAGTCAAAAAAAGGCAAATTCCTGATGTCAATTTTTTCTTTTTATCTGTGCCCATATGATATGAGACCAATGTATCAGTGCACTTCTAGTTTAAGTTTTACCACAGACAGGGTGTATAGGTAGAAGAACAGTTCCTTCCATTTCTCGTGCCAAAGTGAAATTGGTTAGTAGTTCTATGAGAAGTTGAAAGCTTGGATTTCCTTTACATTCAGCTTTCCAAAACAAAACCCAACCTTTTTTCCTTCAAACAGCAACAAAAACAAAATTCCCCTTTTTTTTGTGGCCAGCCGGAAATTCCAGTTAATAGAGGATCTTGGATAGTAAAATGCTGGTTAACACAGCTTTTACTGTACCTTTTTCTCAAACATAGCGTATTTTGTGTGCTCTGTGATTATCAGTTAATTGTGTATTTCTCATTTTAACATTCTGTTCTCTATACTTTTCTCTTTTCCACACTTACCCCCGGGGCTAAGTACAGATAGTCAAAAAGCCCAAAGCTGAATCAATCCAACCTTTGCTGGTTAATTCTAAGCTGCATAGACTGAACCGATGAGCAAGAGAACAGACATTCACCTTTTTGATTCCAGAAATGCAGCCCCATGCCTGCAGTGGCCCAGGCCAGAACCAAGGGGCACTGGAGCGGGCAACTTGGGACAAGGCTAGCCCACCCACCGAGCAAGGGAAGGCTTGTTGAGGAGGTGCAAAGCACCCTGAATGCTGGGGGACTGAGTTAACTTGAATTTGGAGGGGATCTGGGATGTGTATGCTGTGTTTGTTTTTTTTACTGGGCTGTATCTTAGTTAGGTGAAGATTTTTGGTAGTTCCTTGTATGCCTCGCAAATTGCTGTGTTCAATACATGCTTACTACAGAGAGAGGCCTTTTTCTCCATACCCTGCGTACTAGCCTGGGCTGGTGCCTGGCCAGGTACCCCCTGCTCCAGCAGGGAGGGGTGAGAGCCTTGGAGGGTGTCTCTCTTCTCTCCCCTTTGGCATGTTCTAGCATCTTCTGGCTTGAGCCACTGCAGGCATGTGGCTGCATTTCCTGGTTTAACAGAGGATGCCTGTGCAGTTATTAACCAGTTGAAGGCACGCAGCTTAGACTAACCTGCAAAGAGTGAAGCAGTTCAGGCTCTGGCTTTTTGAATGTCTGTCCCCAGACCTGTTGTGTTGCAGGTCTGAACCAGTTTTCCATCACTTACAATGATTTTGTATGTAACTTCTGGCCCTAGCCCATGTGTTTACAAGTGGTTTCTTGTTCAGTGGGACAACTGCAGTGGCTCAGTTGACTTATGTGACATTCTGCTCACAGAAGGGGTGCACTGAAGGGGATGGAAAGGGCAATGAGGTTTTTTTTTTGTTTTTTTTTCTCTGAATCAGGACTACAAGAAAAAAGGAGATTTTTTTTTTTTTATGATAAAGGAGTAGTACTTACTTTACCCTACTCCCTTCCCTCACTTGCTTATTTCTGCCTTCCTGCTGTACTAGTTAAACGGTCATAAGGTTGTGAAGAAAGGCAGACCTGTCAGGACATCCTGATCCCATGGTAGACAGCTTGTCCTTTTTTTTTAGGAACAGCAGTTATTGCCCCTGTTTAGTACTTCTCCCTTATTGAAGATGTGGCTAGCTGTCAGGCAGAAGGTGGGGTGGGGTGGTACCAATTAGTTTCTAGGCTTCAGAGGCACAAGCTATGTAAACTGTACTTAGAAAGGCATGAGCCTCTGAGATGCCATTCTGCCCTAGTTTCTGTCCTTAAAGGAGACTGCTCCAGTGTGACAGCCAAAGGCAAAAATGCATTTGTTGGCGTAGACCATGAGGAAATTTGTCTTTGTGGCCATAAAGGCAAAAGGCTTCTTTTAGAAGCCAACACCTAGGTATTACAGAAATTGTTGGCATGTATTTGAAAGATGCCTCCTTGCTGCAGCTTAGTGCATATCTGAAGTTTCACAAAGAACCAAGTTAAGGCTTGTGGATAACTGCTTGTTCAAGCAATATGAAGAGTTGAGTGCAGACTTGTATGTGCACAACTGCAGAAGAACCTAGACCTATACAAGTGTCCACATAAAAAACCATCATGGTTATTCTTCAAAGAGATAATTTGAGATCTACAGCACTATACCCACTGCTGCTATCACAGATTTCAATAAGAAGCAGATTCAGAGCCTGCATTCAATACAGGGAAATGTACCCCATGTAGGAATTGTGTAATTCCCCATACCCTGTGTGCTAGCCTGTAACTGAAGCAAATATACCTAGCTTCTATCTCTCTTTTTAAGTTCAAGATGCTCCTAGGCTTGAGGCACTTTCTTTTTGTCTCAGCCCCTGCTAAATTGCACAATATTTGAGCTTTTTTTTTTTTCTGAAGACCCTTGTGAGAACAGAAAGTACTCTTCTGCAAACAGCTATACACAGCAATGAATTTTAAACAAATTGCAAAAATTTAGGAGCAAGTTTGTAGCATCATTGCATGCTCTCTGGGACGCACTATTTTTCTGTTCTGTATCTGTACAGCACTCAGCGTAGCATAGTTCTGATCCATAAATAGAGCACTTGGACCCATAGGTACCATATATACCTAAATCCCAGATGACTTGGAATTTAAGATGACTTCTTTCCCCCTCCACCCTGATTTTAAATTCTAGACATGGAAATTTTATAACTAAGATATATAATATTAGCCTCCAATAATTAGATTCTAGACTTTGGGGGAAAAATATTTTTTCCAAGTCTAGAATCAAATCATTGGAGGCCTGGGGCCCCGAGTCAGAGCTCCAGCAGATTCTGCCCCTTCCTCCCCACCCCCCCAACACACACACACTTGTACTTGGATCCAGGACTGGTGGGGGAGGAACCTTGCCTTGGATTCAAGTAAATACAGTATTATAATATGAGGAGCTTGTGTGTGTCAGAATATAACCACCATATGGCATAATGGTAACTTCGTAATTTTTTTTAAATCAGGGAAGACCTAGAAAGCACTGAAAATAATTATAATAATTATGTAAAACCCAGTAGTATACTTGAACACGGTGTCTGCTTTGGGCAATCCTGTCTCATGGGATGCTGTAAAAACAGAGAAGGGGACCAGAGCAGAGAGATTAAAGTCGTGATGTGCTTGCATGTGAGGAACACGTGAGATGCATAAACCTAAACCTTTAGCAAAGAAACATGATAAGCATGCGCTGGGATCTCATTAACTGGTAAAAGTCCTTGAACAAGTGAATTGACAATTAAATTAGAAGAGAAATTTAATACTGATAAAAGGTTCAACTGCAATGCAAAGGAATAGAAGAATCAACCTAGCTTTGCTGTTTCAGGCTGTTTGCAAGGCTGGCACTTCTTTGAAAGAGTGAGTGAGATACAGCAAAGGGAGAAAACGTACTCAGAATGGTAGCATTGGGTTCAAAGTGGCAGTGTTGCTCTGCTTTAGATCTTTTATGTGCATCACGTTTAGCTAGTTCCAAAAATTAATGTTTTGGCCTCTTAAAGTCTTTAAAATGGATGTGTAGAAAGACATTGATGGATTCGTGCTACTTCGTATTCCTGTTGCATAAGGTACTTTTTCTTTTAAGATCTTGGGGGGAGAAACTCGAGCTTTTGTAAAGAAAAAGGTCTTGGTACTTCATGATTTAAGAGTTTTCTTTCTTCTTTTTTTCAGAAGCATAACTTTTTTGAACATAGTACAGTTTAGCCTTCTTTGGTCTTTTTTCTCTTTTATTACAGAGTTGCTTATTAATGTTCTGTGGCAACTGTCAATCTTTGGTATTTCATTGAGTGTAAGCATCTTGTAAAGAAGCTCATCTCAAAACTGTATGAGTCTCATTGTTCTTTTCACCTACAGAGTCCAGAACTGTCAAGATCCACAACAAACTTTTTTTCCCCCCAAAATTAGAACAAGGAGTTTTCTTCTGGGCTCTGCTAATAAAAATACAAGCACGCACTTGCCAAAGTTCATCTGTCACTAAAGACATTCCCAGTTGGTTCTGTCATGCACAGGTTGTTGTAATAGAGGGTACTTAGCACGGAAAGCTAATGCAAGGTAAAACCATACAAAAAAAGTTTAGAAATGGTAAGCTGGCCATTTGAAATCTCACCTGAATTGCTTTTAATTACAAAACAGGTATTTTGATTACAAGTTTTGTACAACCTATAATTTGCATGTGAATGCGAGGACCACTAATGCTTAACATCATATGTAATTGAGTTTTCCATATTTTGGTAGTAGAAGCTTACTGCTGAGTTTTGAGAGGGGAAACTGGCAAAAAATTGTCTTTTTATCTTGGACTTCTCTGCAGTTAGTGTTGTACAGTAATTCTTCAAGTTCAAGATGCATATCTTAAATTTTGAGAAACCAAATAAAGGTGTAATGGGCAGAGAGGGAGAACACATTTTCCATTAAAGGGAACAATGAGACTTACAGGAACAGTAGGTGTAAACACATGAAGTGACTTGTTTCCTTGTTACACATCATGGAGTATTGAAAAGATTTAGGAAGTCTAATTTTAAATTTCTATTATTTATGCCAAGTTGACTTTTTTCCACTTTTTCTTGGTTGCCCCATTAGAATAGACTAGCCAGTTTAACTCTCAAGTTCCTGCAGTATTTGCAGTCCAAACAACTTTTACCTGATTTAATTTAAAGAAACAGATACTTAGAGTAAAGTTTGAAGATTTGATGGGACTTACATTTTGAGTCTGAACTACTCAAATGTCTCTTTCTTTTAAGGGACCTATGTCATCCTTTTTTTTTTTTCACTGCATGCCATAATTATCATGGGAGCTTCCTTAGATCCTTGTTTATTGTCCTGTATCTAGTGTGCTATAGTTCTTGGCTTTTAAACATTGATTTGAGAGTGTTTTACAGTTTCCTTTGGTCAGTGAATGAGTGAGAAATTATGATTTAGGCTTATCAAATACTTCAGATGCCACTTATATGTTGGGTAGCTCCTGTTCTACCCTGTCCCTGTATTTTAAAGTGTGTCACCTTTTTGTTTATATAAAAAAAAAAAAAAAAAAAAAAAGACAGGTTCCAGAGGCTACAATAATTTAAAAGCTCTAGCAGGGGATCCAGCAAGATTTGAAAATGGCTATATAGTACTGAGACCAAACTAAAACCTTTTTAGATAACAAACAATGTTGAGACAGTGGGGAAGCATTCATTTTTTCCTTTGGGTGCAGGGTTGGGGAGAGAAAATTTGATATTACTAGATCCTAGGTGTTTGGAATACTTTTAGCTTTTCAGCTAGAGATCTTAACTTTCAAATATGCTTCTAAGCTGCAGCCTAACGCCTTACTTGGTCACTTCCTTCTTATTGATTCCCATAGTAGAAAGTGCTTTCTGGTAGCTTATTATTGAAATTATTTTCTTGATAATTGCCATCTAGCTCTTAAGTAATTTGGATCCTGTTTTGTATACCTATCTGAGGGAAGGCACTAAATCTCAGATTCACTCTTTTAAATTTATTAAACAAAATCAGTTAGTGCAGTTTTTGTTGTCTTTGATTTAATCACTTCTTCCCAGGCCTGATCATGTGGTGATTCCACCTGCTTAAGTAAAAGTCGGGAAGGAGATGATACCAGTGTAGAGGTGCTTCTCATCTTGCTCTAGTTTTTGTCCCAGAAAAAAACCCAGAGGCAAATCTTCACTGGTATAAGATACAATTGTGCACATCACAGCATTTTTCATACTAGCTGTTTAAAGCATTTGGGTTATTGCTTGCTATTCTGCCACCTAGTGGCACAGTGCTATAACAGATGCACCCAATAGGCTGCTATGGTGGGAGTAGGTGGGCGTTTGTCCATCCTTGGTCATGATGTTACTTTGTATCCATAAACAGAGCCAGTGTAAATGATAAAAATGGAAATGTTTCACGCCCTCAGGCTGATAACAATACATGGAGCAATGCCACAGAAAATGGTAGAATCTGGAAGTCTGAATGCAAAATTAGTGAATTGGAGTTGCAAACCAATTGAGCAATGTTGTTTGAAAAAATATCACAAGCTGCTTACCTTCCTGTTTATGTTGGAGGCTATTAGCACGCAACATATGTGCATACAGAAAAACAAGCTCAGCCCCGAAGAGCCTGCAATTAAGTGATATACAGGATGGTAGGAAAAGAAAGATACAGGCAGTCCTTGGACTTGCAACACAATCAGTTCCTGAAAACTGAGTCTTAAGTCGAAATGTTGTAACTTGAAACTGATTTTTTTCCCCATAGGAAACAATGTTATAAATGGGGGATTGGTTCCTGAACCAAGGCCTTATGCCCTATTTTCACCCAAAATAACCCAGAATTTTGTACAGTATTCAATTATAGACTAGTAATAAAGCTACATTTAGTTTTTGTATACTGTACTAGGACTTACCTTTTTTTTCAGTACAGGTAGTGCTGTAGTGGTAGCAGTGGTGACAAATGAGCACCAGATGAGCTGCCTAACAAATGGCTCCCAGACAAGTGGCACACTGCTGCTCTGGCCACGTGTCCAGGTGGGCATTGGGGTGTGGGGGGGGGGGTGTTTAA
>NW_017729022.1:32956333-32956703 GCF_001723915.1 Gavialis gangeticus | reverse complement strand
TGCCCTGACCACATCCTGCCCAGCCCCAACCAGATCTGGGGGCACACATTTCCCCCCCCTCACCCCATGCCCTCCTGGACCAAGTGGCAGGAGCTGCCAGATGAGCTGCAGCTTCTCCCATGCCCATCCATAGCCCCTGCTCCCAATGCCCCAGGGCAACTGGGCAGGGAGGCATAGAGGGGCCATCCCACTGCCAGGGTCTTAAGCCTCCAAAAATCCCCCCCACTCTGGGCTTAAGTCTCCCTGGCTTCTACCACCCTCTTTCCCTGCCCCACCCCGCCAGCAGCCTGCCCCCTCCCCACACTTCCCTGGCCAGAAGAGCCTGCTTCCAGGAGAAGTGGCATTGGGATGGATCCTTGCTGTTGCCAAG
>NW_017729022.1:32950540-32951333 GCF_001723915.1 Gavialis gangeticus | reverse complement strand
AGCTGTTTAAAGCATTTGGGTTATTGCTTGCTATTCTGCCACCTAGTGGCACAGTGCTATAACAGATGCACCCAATAGGCTGCTATGGTGGGAGTAGGTGGGCGTTTGTCCATCCTTGGTCATGATGTTACTTTGTATCCATAAACAGAGCCAGTGTAAATGATAAAAATGGAAATGTTTCACGCCCTCAGGCTGATAACAATACATGGAGCAATGCCACAGAAAATGGTAGAATCTGGAAGTCTGAATGCAAAATTAGTGAATTGGAGTTGCAAACCAATTGAGCAATGTTGTTTGAAAAAATATCACAAGCTGCTTACCTTCCTGTTTATGTTGGAGGCTATTAGCACGCAACATATGTGCATACAGAAAAACAAGCTCAGCCCCGAAGAGCCTGCAATTAAGTGATATACAGGATGGTAGGAAAAGAAAGATACAGGCAGTCCTTGGACTTGCAACACAATCAGTTCCTGAAAACTGAGTCTTAAGTCGAAATGTTGTAACTTGAAACTGATTTTTTTCCCCATAGGAAACAATGTTATAAATGGGGGATTGGTTCCTGAACCAAGGCCTTATGCCCTATTTTCACCCAAAATAACCCAGAATTTTGTACAGTATTCAATTATAGACTAGTAATAAAGCTACATTTAGTTTTTGTATACTGTACTAGGACTTACCTTTTTTTTCAGTACAGGTAGTGCTGTAGTGGTAGCAGTGGTGACAAATGAGCACCAGATGAGCTGCCTAACAAATGGCTCCCAGACAAGTGGCACACTGCTGCTCTGGCCACGTG
>NW_017729022.1:32944081-32945540 GCF_001723915.1 Gavialis gangeticus | reverse complement strand
GCCTCCCTGCCTGCCCCAGGGCCAGGGGCAACCTGTTGGCAGGCTGCCCGGCCCTTACCATACAGGGGGACACGGGCCTTTCCCTCTGAGGCAGCAGCAGCACCCCTGGGGACATCCGTGAGAGGGGCAAGGTGGGCCGCTGCCGCCCGAAACCTCAGGCACCTGATTCAACGGAGGGATCCTTTCAGCCCCCTGGGCTGGGTTCCTGATGGATTGTGCTGCCCCCCGCAGCCTCAGCCACACCCCTGCGCTGCCCCCCACCAGGCCTGGCCAGCCTGGCCCTTCCTGGAGGGACCCTGGTCTCCTGGTGGCTGCAGGAGCTTCTGCAATGCAAAAGCAGCTGCGGGCCTACTCCTTTTTTTTTTTTTTTTCCCCTCCAGGCCCAATCCAAGTCTCCTGTCCAGCGCATCCCCAGTGGGAGTGGTGACGGAAGCACTTGGACAAGCTGTGGCTTCTCCTGTGGCTGCCCATAGCCCATGCTCCCAGTGCCACTGGAGCGGGGGCTATGGGCAGCTGTGGGAGCAGCCTGGCATTGCCCACCTCACCATGGGGGGAGCAGCTGGCCAAGCCGTGGCTGAGTTACTGGGGCTATGGGCGGCTGTGGGAGGAGTCATAGCTCGTCTGGCTGCTTCCTCCCCTCCACCCCCCCGTGAGGCAGGCAGCACCAGGCTGCTTCTGTGGCTGCCCATAGCTCCTGTTCCCAGCACTGCCAGAGTGTGGGCTGGTGCAGCCCTGACACTGCTCACCTGGCCCCAGCTTCTTCTGTACCCACCCATAGCCCCAGCTCCCAGAGCCCCACACAGCCTCATCTGGGTAGCGCTTGCTCCAGCCCCAGCCTCTCTCACTGCAGGGGCCTAATCTGCCTCCACATGGCCCTTCCTTTCCCCCTGCCCTTCCACTATGACGGATGCTGTATCCAGCGTCGTGAAGTTGAAACCCACACCAGAACTTGGAAACCAGGTGTCAATTAACAAATATTGCAACTGCTGTTTGTCATAACTTGAACAGTTCTAAGTCGAGGACTGTAAGTTGAGGTGGTGCAGGCTCCCACCCTGGGGGTTTTTAAGAGGAGGTTGGATGACCACATTACTGGGGTCGTTTGACCCCAGTGCTCTTCCTGCCATGGCAGGGGGTCGGACTAGATGATCTGCTCAGGTCCCTTCCGACCCTAGAAACTATGAAACTATGACTGCCTATAGTACAATGAACCCTTCATACAGTTGTCAGGTACAGGCTTTTAAGCAAGTCTCACTGACAATTTTCTTCACCTGTCCCTTTAAACCCTCTTGGTGAGAACCAGCTTATACTCTGGTTGTTAGCATAAGCTAAAGCCCATCTTCATGCTTGTCTGATACCCAGGTTAGCTAAATTAAACTAGTGTGTACCAGCATATCTGTGCGAAACTTTATATTCATTTTGCTGGGTAGAGGGGGAGTCAATCTGTGCTCAACTCCTTTTT
>NW_017729022.1:32924806-32943940 GCF_001723915.1 Gavialis gangeticus | reverse complement strand
CCCCCCCCCCCCCCCCCCCCATTTTTCTCCCCTTCCATTTTCTTCTCATTCAGAATTGTCTTGGAAATAAGGTCCTGCTTCAAGTGTGTGTGGCAGCATAAAGTTGGATCATGGCAGTTGACAAGGCTTCTTGTTCTCTTTAATGAAATTATACTGTGCATTTGGTGACTGTAAAGTATATACATTAATGATCAAAATGTTCAGCTTGTGCTTTCTTTCCTTTTTCTTTTTAAATACACCAATTCATTTTCAGTGGCAGAATCTGTATGGATGTTGGCACATGTCATTTTTAGCTCTGCCTTACGGAGTCCTTATTTTCACTAATATTGTGGTATAGCAACCGTTTGTAAATGCTCACGTTTTAAAAACGGGAATGGTAAATGTTTTCTTTCACAAAGAGAGGCTATACTGCAAAGTTGAGGATATATATAGGGCTCTGTATAGTATGTGATTATGCAGATGCATAATTTGTGTTCCTTTACATTTCTTACTAAGTGGTACAATAATCTAAGCTTTCATGTAAATTAATCTTTGGCTCTTCTTTACAATTGTGAAGGTTATCTTTGCATGGTGAGCAGTATAAATAGTGCTGTGATTACTTTAAATAGCTTGGAACATAGGTCTGACTGGTGTTGATTATTCCAATTACCTCTGTGAGATGCTGGCTCTAATCTGAATTCAGGATACTTAAATATTGACTCGTTTGTTTTTGTTTCCGACTATATTGGCAGAAACACTGTGCTAATGTATTTCATTGCTGTTAGATATAATGGTAATACTTGGGCATGATACAGGAAGGACATTGTTACTAGCTTTCACTGTGCTAGTGTAGGGATTAAAGAATTCTCTATTCCTTTCAAAGCAGGACAGGGGAGTCATAATTTCAGAAACCTTCACTGAAGTAGCATAAAACAATTTAAGCAAACAGGAGAAACTGGTAGCACTGTACTAAAGCAAAGGGGCAGCCAGAGGGGGAGAGCCTGTAGGAACAGCGCTTCCTAATGTGGTGGGCCGTAACGTATGCATGTCTAGATGTATAATTTGATGTGGCTGCAGTCCAGCCAGCTTTTATGTGCTAGTAGCTTGTAAGAAACTGGAGAGTCCAGCTATAACTGAGATGAGATGTATTGGACTCATGACTGGTTCTGGCAATGAAGACTCCATTTATTTCCAGCTTAATAGTTGAGTCTTTCTGGAGGCTGAGAATAAGAATTGCTTGATTTTATTTAAGCACAAAATAACTATTGCCAGGAGTATTTTTATTTATGACAGAGGCTTAATTGTCCTCCCTAAGATCATGTTGCTTCCTTGGTCTGCGTTCTCAGGTTTTTGGGTTTTTTTTAAATTTAAACAAACAAACAAAAATCCGGGAATTTTTCAGAGTTTATCTTCGAAACATAAAAACTGGAATGAAATCAGGATAAAAGGAAAACAATCAGTTTAAATTGAGGGAAAATTGGCAGCGAGGAAGGGAGGGAGTAAGGGTGGGACAGTGGGAGGGGCGCAGCGTGGTTTAGCCTGTTGGCTGCTGCTGGGGCTGCAGCAGGGAACGAAGTGGGAGGAGCTGTCAGTGAGTGTGGGGTGAGGGGGCATGGCTCTTGCTGCTATGCACCTCCTGGGAGGGCTGTGGGCTGGGGGGCCAGTGCCAGGCTCTTCCTGTGGGGGTGCATGCCCCTGGATCAGTGGCAGGAAGTACATGGTGCTGCACCCTCCCCCTTTTTCTTTTGTGGCTGCACTCATGCCCCTCCCCCCTGCTGCAGTAGCCTGCTGCTGGGCTGCCGTGGCACTCGGAGGGAGGACGGACCCGGCACTGGCACCTCCTGCCCCACCTGGGGTTAGAGCCAGGAGCCCCATACCCCCAGGCAGCGGCTTCAGGCCCATGTGGAGCAACTGGGTGCAGCACCTGCTGCAGGGAGTGGGACCAGGCTTTCCTACCTGACCTCCCCTTCCTTCCCCAGTGGGGCTTACAGTTCCTGCTGCCCGGGACAGAGCCAAAACCGGAGCTGCTGGGGTGCAGCTCGGACCTGCCCGCCCCAGGAGCGATTCCTGTAGCCCGGTCTGGCCCACCTGGGGTCAGAGCCGGGAGTCTTGCACTCCCACCAGTGGCTCCAGTCAACCTCTCCCAGCCCCCGCACTGCCACCACTCCCCACTTACCCTGCTCTGCATGCGGCCACCACCACCACCCCACTCCTCTCCCCTTCCCAGGTCCGGCCAGAAATCTGCTTTGGGTAACAAGCACAGTAGCGGGTTTTTAGCTTGCCAGCACCACCTGTTTTTTTTCAGTTCAAATCCCTGTTAACCGGTACAAGTGGGGAATGGGCCATTCTCCATTCATGCCAGTTAACAGGGATTTGAACTGAAAAACGGGTGTAAATCAGTAAAAACTGAATGACTTAAAAGTCAGTGAAAATTAGTAAAAACTGAGAATGCAGAACTATAGTCATATGACACTAGGAAGCAGGCAGCAGCAACCACTTGGTGCTGAATAGTGCTGTTTACCTGCTAAGCTTGTTGACTTGGCCAAAACTGACATGCTTCCCTTTACTGAAACTTTGTATTTGAGTTGTCCTTGAACTGTATACTACTACTTGCCTGTTAAAAGAGCAGAGACCTAAACACAGAAATTGGCTTGAGTTCCACTATTTTCTTCCTTCACCATCCATCTTTCATGTGGAAGTCACGGGGCCTCATAAGTGGTAGCTTCTAACACAGGCCAAGGTCATGTAACATATAGTAAAAATGCATTGAGCTAGTTGGACCTCGTTCCCTCAATGTATTAAGCGTTCATACCTTAACTTGCCCTCAGGTGGAGTTGCAGAGTTCTTCCATCCAAGATGGACTCCGTGGCCGCATCTGGAAAAGGAGGGGCATGCGCTTGCAGTGGCACAAATTTTGTGGCATTTGTGCCTTAGCACATGCCCCTGCACATGAACTTCGTTGCAGAACAAATTGCCCCACTGTGGGCAAACTGTATTTGCCCAGCCCCTCCTGGCTTTTCAGCCAGTGACAGCTGGAGGCTGGGGCCAGCACCATGTGCCTATAAATGACATGGTTTTGCTTATTTCCTGCCTCAGTTTATTGTGATTATAAAATTGGGAGGAGGCTGTTTTTGCATTGAATTGGCTTGGAGTTCAAAACAAGCTGGTGCCTGTCTTTTGTAGTGGTTTTATAATGTGGTATGAACAAACATCAGACCTCAGCATCCTGTTTCTTGTGCCTAGAAGAGAGCAGAGAGGTCCTTTTGAATCAGAGTGGTTTTGGTTTCTGAGTTTCACTCCAGTGACAAACGGGAGTTCTCTTATTGCCTCATTTGTGACACAGCTAGTCACTTTGCACCTTCATGCCGTATCTGCAAAGTGAAAACACTTCTCAAACTATTGGGAGAGCTTAAATTATACATACATTCTGACTACAGCCAGTGTCACCAATCAGTTCTTTTACTTTCAAAAGTGGTTCTTTGTTTAGTGCAGGTTTTGATGTATGATAAATGTTTGGAACTTAGGAGGCTGTCATGAGAGAGGTGGTGGTGGGGAAAACCTGGTATTTCCTGTCACTTTTTTTTTGTGAATGCGGGGGTGGCTAACTGTAAATACGCAGCATAACATGCAAAATGAGATGGCTTAACTTTGGTTGCTTCATTTTACAGTTCTTTTTTTTAATGTTATAGCCTCTTTCTGGGGGTAAGCTGTGTAATCCTCAAACACAAGTAATGTAATCGGTGTATTGTAGCAGCTGGTCACTTTCTTCAGTAATGCAGTGTTCCACAGTTGAGTGGTGCCAGGGATGTTGAGTAACAATTTTATTAAAGTCTGAATGATTGCAACTTTGTTCTTTTTTTAGGATATGCAGGTTAGCAGGATGGAAGATTTCTAACTGAAGAAGAAGAGAAGGAGATATGCAGAGCAACATGGAGACTCCACTTTTTGATGGGGAATCTGATAGAACTTCAGTGAGTAGCTTAAATATTATTTCCTGTGTTCAAGTTCATACTCCTGAAATAAAATGGAAGTGTTTCTTTATTATAAATGGGTTCTCAGCTTGTAGCTGTGCATATAAAATACAACTTCCTATGTTGAATGTAAATATAAAGTATGCATATCAGCAGTAGTGAAATGGACTAAGATTTGCAGAGCTTGCCTGGTGATCTCGCATTATTACTATTCACTGCTACATAGTTTCTATGTATGAAAACTTTTGATGGGACTTTGGTATTCACCCTTTTGGTATGGGAAGTGGGGAAAGACATTCAGGTAATCTTGATGGCCACCATTTGAGTAGGGCAGGATTGTATTTTTGTCCATCAGCAGTTTTAAGGGCAGCATTCTCTGAAGTGATGAGGGTGCAAGGAGGGAATGATGGGTATTAGCAGGACTATTTCAAAGGCAAAAACACTTTAACAAATGGTTTCCATGGAGGACTGAAATTTGAGGCAGGTAATATCAACCATTTTCACTTTGCTACTATTAAGGATTTCTTGACATATATTTAGCATTTAAAAAGTAGCAATTAAATTGGCCAAATATATCTTAATTATAGGTGTAATGTGAAATATTGCATGTTTCTATTTTTTACTACAGCTGCTGTTAGACAGACATATTTTCAAATGGCAAGAACAGCTCAGCGCTTGGTTTTTATTGTGCTAGAGATGATCAATAGCACCTTTTTATTTTATTTATTTATTTATTTATTTATTTATTGCTACTAGAAAACTTTTAACATTGAAATCTGTTGCTTGCTTGAAGTTTTTGACAAGTAAAACAGAAATACTATTATCACTTTGGAATAGGGAAGAACTGAAAAGTTGGGCTAATTCTGATCTTTCTACGAACAAATATGGAACATTTTTTTTGACAGACATGAAGTGCTTTTGAAAGATCCTTTTCAAAGGAGTATGAATAATACAAAAATTAACAAGTATGGATTTGAGGCAATTAATTTGACTGGGCTTGTCTCTGTAGGCCCAAAAAAGTGAAAATTTTGATATGTTGAAGATCATGGTCATCTTGGAGGGCATTAATGGGAGAAGTCCTGTTAGGGTTTCTTGGCAGGTATTGGTAGAGGGAGTAGAGCTTTTTCCCCTTAATTTTGTGTATAGCAGGCCATTTGCCTGTGTTCTAAAACTGATGTAGATAAATCCCTTATAGAATTGTATCATCTGTGCTGTTAGTACAATCTTTCCTGTTCTCGTATTGAACAGAATTTTGCCTCTGAGCAGAAGCTTTGGAATGCCATGGAGCTTTAAATAGTTTTGCTCAGGAGTGGGCAATTATTTTGGGCAGAGGGCCGCTTACTGAGTTGCAGCAAGCCATGAAGGGCTGTGTGACAGGCAGCCCAGGGCAGATTAATTTTCAAAAATTTTTTTAAGGGCCCCGCAGGCTGGATAGAATGGCGTGGTGGGCTGCATCTGGCCCCTAGGCCCATCCTTGGTTTAACTGATACAGGATTCAGTATGAAGTCTCTTTTCTCCCTTTTTGAAGCGCTTGTATATTCTTGTGAACTTTATTTCATTGGTGGGTAACCTGCAGCATCACACAGTAAGCAAAGCTGGGAGGTAGATGCACAGCCTTCGGTGTTCTCCAAATAATTTCTCTTTTTAACAGTTGCTGCACATCTCCGTGTGTTAAAATAGCATTTCCACTATTACTGTTACGCAACCATTTACTGACTGGTGGGGGGGGTGGAGGGTGAAGATAAGAAAGAGGATATTTGGCTATGGGAAGACATGGTACTAGAAGCCAGGAGGGAGATGAAATGGGGATAACAAGAAGCTTTGAGGGTACATAAAGAAGAGGTGATGGCTTATGAGGCAGGTAGTGACAGATCTGTCAAGCCTTCCAGTTGAACGATTTTAGAAGGGTATGTGGAAACAAACCAGCAGTGGGATTCC
Organism: Gavialis gangeticus; assembly: GCF_001723915.1. NCBI lineage: Eukaryota > Metazoa > Chordata > Crocodylia > Gavialidae > Gavialis > Gavialis gangeticus. The sequence continues at coordinate 32,938,052 of NW_017729022.1, read as the reverse complement.
TGGAAGAGGTGGTAGAGTAGAGTATGAGGAGATTCAGGATTTGGGAGAACAAAAAAGATTGAAGGTTATTAAAATCTTGCATGTCTTTGAAATGAAGTATATAGACAGAATGAAAGGCTGGGGAAAGTAGCTTGAAAAGGGTATATCTAGATGGCACAAGGTTACAGATGTATCTGAGCTAGCTTTATGTGTTGGAAGCACTTGAGCTGCTTTAGCAAAACTAACTGGCCTGGGCAGAGCACCACACTAATGTAGCTGTAGTGCTGCTGGTAGCCAGACTAGGCTAGTATTCTCACTTGGCACTGTCTTACTGTTTATGGACATGGCTACATGCACTGAACTTGAGCTATATTAATTATTTAAAAGCTTTTGAGAAGAGAAGAGCACGGCTAAGTGTGTTTCTGATATCAAAAAACGCAAGTAGTAACAGGAGCCTGTTTATCTCATCTAGCACTTAACCTGTGTGTGGTTTTGCTCCAAATTTGTAGGAAAAGCAGCTTCCCCCCCGCCCCCGAATACAAATTGGTGCTTTCTTACAGAATTCCAGAGGAGAATCGGATAACCTAGGAAAGAACACAAAAAGCTAAATATGCTTAAAGTACCAAAATGAAGAGAGAGTATTCTGTGTCCCAAAAATAATTTGCCCAAGTCTCTTCAGGCATATTGTCTTAACATGGAAATTTAGGTTGAATACAGACCAAGATGACAGATTTTTTTTTATGCGATTTTAAAAAATATATATATTTTACTATCTCAGAGATGTGCCTTTAAAAAAAAAAAAAAAAAAAAAAGATTAGACTTAAATTATAGTCCATTCAGCTCACTTGTATTTTGAAAGAATTAAATTTGTCTCTTAAATAGTTTCCGTTTAAACCTCAGACCCTCTTTAGTTGTATTAGTCTTTTTTTTCATGTAATAAATGATCTGTGGCTTTTTACCAGATTTTTAAAGAGAACTGCCAACCTTCTGGACTGTGCATGATTTCTACATAGTTTCCTGCCAACTCACCTTATGGGCTTTTTGCTAGCTCCATTGGTGACCTGCCAAATGTATTGCTATAGTGTTGAAAAATCATGGCTTTCCTGTTTCATGCATGAAACTAGAGGTTTGGAAGCTTCGACTTGACACGGCTCCTTGCTTCATGATGGGTATTTGATGCTTGCTTCCCATGCCAAATGAAAATTACCAGGGTTATCCACGGAGATTTAAAATGGTGGTGATCTTGCACACCTGCCATTGTGACCCTTCCCTAAACAGTGTCCCTGCCAGTGTGGCAGAGCAGTTGACTCCATGTTGCCCCCAAAGGCAATAATGGCCTGTAAGAGTGCTGTGCCAAGTTGCGTGTTCTGTACAGTGGTATTATTGTTGTGATTTATAGATTAAACCCCACTTACAAATACTGGATTTTTTTTGTGATTCCTTTAAAGGTTGGATTTTTTTTTCCCCATCTTAAATCAGAAAATGGGGTCCTTTTGTATGTAGAAAAAGTTGCTTATGTAAAATGCTCCCTAGTTTTCACTAGGAAACGACTGTTCTTTCTTTTTTTGTGTTAAACAAGGAAAATCAACTTGAGCATTGTTAACCAGTGATTTTAGGTGTAGGTAATTTTTTCCTTAGTTTTCCAACTTTTTGCATTTGAATTTTTAGGTGTAGCTAAATGCAGTGAAGTATGATTTTAAACATCTAATGTATAAGCCCAGGTTCTTAACTCAGAATTGTAGTCTGTTGAATGTCTCTGTTTCTCTCTGATAGGGAGTGATTGAATTTAAACTATTGGCAAATATACTGGTTGTGTTTTTTTCAATGCACAGGAAATCAGAGCAGTTGGGTAGGCACAAACTGCAGTGCAAATGTAGAACTACCCAAGATCACCTTTTGCTATTGTTATTGCTGATTCCAAGAGTTGTTTATGCGTATAAAATATCTCTTTTTGCTAGAGGTGTGTCTTGCCCATCTTTACATACAACAAAGCCCCCACCTTTTTCCCCCTTTAAACCTAAGTAACAGGTTCTTCCTAAACTGTGTATTAAATAGTTTAGATATGACTTTAATGGTAACTTTCATTGTTCTTGGCCTTCTGGGCACACTAGCTAGAAATAGCATTCAGTAGGGAAAACTCTGGAACTCATTCACTCCAATTATCTCTACCTTTTGGAAGTCTAAAACATCTAATAAACAATAATTTTGTAAAAATTAATAGTCTTATTTGCTGACCATGGCATTTTTTAAAAGCAGTCTCCTCCCCTCCACCCCTGCAATGTCTGGGTAACATTTTCAAAGACAGCTAAACCTGATAGAAAGTCCAGTGGGATTTTCTCTACATAGATTAAGGTAGTTAGCCATGTTAATCTGAAGTCGGGGCAGGGTGTCACTTTAGTGACATGATTCATTCAAGAAGACCTCTTCTGAAAAAAAGTTAATGTCTAGGTGCCACGCTTCCCTGCCCTTTTTCTAAATAGGTTGTTGATGTTTCTTCATATCTGAAGGAATAGACAGACAACTCCAGATCCTGATGGCTTCCCTCCCAACCCCAGGTGGACTCTACCCAGATAAATCCCCATGTGCACACAGGCTTCCCATCCCCAGGTACACCATACCTTATGCAGACCTTCTTCTTTCACGTTTTCATTTTATGGAAAGCTCAATGGTTCACAATATTTGTCAGGTTTCAGCTTTTGCCCTTAGGTTCACCATGTGGCATGTTGCATGTATCTGTCCTAATTGGGATTTTCAAGCCAGACTATTGACCTGTCAGAGATTGTCAATTGACTGCATATTTTTTGACCAGTCAAAGATTATAGCAATTTTACAGGACACCCCAAAAATCTTCTTTTAAAAATTTTCTTGACAGAACTGTCGCTTTTAAAATTGTTTTTGACACCTTTCCTAATAGAAAAGGTATGCATTTTCTGTGTATTATTATTTGGACCTATTGGGAATTTTTTACAATTTTGACAGATGTTTGACTGGTTAATTAACCAAATTTTATTCGATGGGGCCAATTACCCAACCTTAGTCCTAAGTGGGATGCCTTCTCTCCCAATCTCAGGTGGGCCCGGCCCCCACCTGCACAGCAGAACCTAGCACTAGACTAAGTAGACACTGGGGAATGGTCCCAAATAACTTAGAACAGGGTCCTCTGCCACCACCACTCTGGCTTCCTTGAAACTGAACCTGAGCAGCACCCTGGACCTGCTTTCGGGACTGCTGTGAGCTGCCAACTCTACTTAATTGCTGGGGCAAATAGCAAATTTCTTTGACCCTGTGGAGACTGTGTAGGCAACTTTGCTTTAATCTTCTGATAAATTTACCCAGGTGTGTAGCTGACTGTAGTAGTTTGTTTAGATCAACATAAAATTGCACTTTAATTGGGTACTTTGTATAGGTATAAATATGTTTGTAACAAATTTATAGTGTGGTCTTTTATGTTAGAAAATAAAGTACTGAAACCCTCTTCCATGCTCTGGAAAGCAGAGCTCATTGGGCTCCTGTGGCTTTAAGATGATTACAAAAAGGTTAGAATACTTGAAATATCTCCATACTGGAAGATTTTGCTGGCTGCCAGTAATCCCATAGGATTTGTTTCTGGATACAAAATGCTCTGTGGCTTGACAAGGGCACTCAGTCTGTCTTCCTCATTTTCCCTGAGAGGTAGAATGACCTACAACTGACATTTAGTATAGTCTTTCCCTCTAATATTTCCTCCTCCTTTTCTTTGACTGAAGCACAATTTTCACTTACAGGTAAGAGGGCATCTGCTGCTGTGCAGGTTAAAGCTTCATGGCTTAGCTGGTAATTGAGCAGTCCTGAAGGTGCTGGACCTCCAGGAGGGTAGCATATAAACATAGATTCATATTCCTATTTGAGTGCAGCCACTTTTTTTTTTTTTTCCCCTCCATTTGAGGTGTAAACTTTTGGTTAGTCTGGCAGAAATCTACTTGAGGTTCTCTGCAGGAAGTGCTCATCAGAGATGTACCATCTGGCTCCATCAGTGTGAACTCCTACAGTATTCTTTTAAGGAAGCTGTAGAGAAACATGATGGAAAATTCAGTCCTTTAGCATATCAGCTTTTGAAAAGATCAGTGCTTTCAAATTGTGGACCCTGTCTATATAATTTGAAATTTTCTTCTTGTGGTTTCATTTATTTTTTTGACAGTATGATTGGAAGAGTCCTTTTTAATGGGGAATAACTTTCATCTCAACTACCATATTTATTCCATTCCAAGATGAGGCTCTCCCCCCCCGCCTCCATTTTAATTTGGGAGGGAGCCCCTCATCTTGGAATTAAGTACAAGGGTGGGGGATGGGACAGGTGGCTGCTAGAGACTTGGGCTCCAGCCCCAGCCCCTCCCTGGGTTCAGGGTTAGAGCCACAGCTGCACCTTGCCTCCCCCATCTCACTACTGCACCATCTCCCCCTGCAGCCTCTTCCCCCTGCATCTCCCCTGGCATGCATTATCTGTCCCCCCACCTGTCCCCTTTCCTCCGCTCTGCCTTTCTCCTTACCTTTGCTGCATGCTGGTAGGCTCCATCCACATTGCAGCCTGGGGCACTGAGTCCACAACCCAGCCCTATAGCAGCAGTGTGCAAAGGGGTAGGCATATCCAAAGGGCAAGCTACTTGACTTACACTGGGGGTAGAGAATGAATGACCCTACAATAATTAGGTCCTATACATGGAAAATTATAACTAACTTGTACATTTTTCCATGTATAGAACCTAATTATTGAGGGGGGGAGGGGGCGTCTTATATTCAGGGTCATCTTGGAGTAAATACAGTTTGTTTTGTAGACTGTAGACAGTTTACCCATGAATTTGCACGCATTCATTTAACTAGACATATATATTTTAAAATCAGTACAAGTTACTGTGTTGACACTCAAACTGGAAAAAGCTGAGGGTTGTTAGGAAAATAATTGTTACTCTCGCATCCCTCCCCGAACAGAATGTCAATATTTCATCGAAGGGGAAGGAGCCTTGGCCAAATATTCTAGAGCAGACTGTTTCCCTAGATGGAGCACATGGTACTCAGTTGAATAAAGGTAGATTGAAAAGTTTCAAGCAATCCTAGTATTTAAATGTGAACTTATACTGTAGAAGTCAAGATGTAGAGGTGAACCTAATTGATTTGGAGATGCTCAGAGTCGGTTGGTCTTACAGCTGACTACCTCTTTATATTGTGCAAGTCAGTTAGTTTAAATGGCACAAATGTCTGTAGATGGGTGTTTAAAAGCAGTCATAAAAATGCATTGTTAAATACTTAAAACCTTGGATCCATTTTTCTTTCCTGTTCACACTTGAATTCCAGGTCACTTACCCAGGGTATTAACTGACATCATAGATTAAAGTAATCCATAGGCAGTTACTGTCTGTCCTGTATTAAAAGTTTACTTAATATAGTGCAGCAAAACGCCATGAAAGTAGGGCTCAGCAGGCTAATAACCTTTTTCCCTTTAGTAGCCTGTATGTACAGTCTTAAATACATTTTAATCTGTGATCATAATTTAAGGATGTCTTTTTTTTAATTTTATAGAGCACTCCTGCATGTCATGAGCATTATTAAAAGTCTCATCTGCACTTAAAGAGATGTTGTTTCATAAGCAAGATACTGGATCTAGCTTTTGGGTTTGCTAGCCTTTTAAAAATGCTTACATCTGAGAAATGACTAGGTATAAATAACACTTTCATGGGGACAGGTCTGCTATTTGTCATCGGGTATGACTGCTGCCTTTCGTGACAATTGTATTTTGCTGCTCTTTACTCAGGTTTTTTCTTGCCTAATTTAAACAGTTATGTGGGGAGGAGCTAGGTCTCATTTCATCATGTGTATCGGTGGTTACTAAGTACCAATCCATGCAACTTGTGTGAATTCTCTGTAAGCAATGGGACTGCACCTGTGCTGGAGGATCTGGTTTTAATATTAGAAAATTCATTACTGATGACCAGTGATAGTCTGAGAAGTGCAGGCTTAGTTTTCAGTTGTCACATTTTTTAAATCAGCACTCAATATAGAATTCCTGATGCACTCTTCAGAGAGAACTTTATCCTTTTAAGGTAAGTATTTTTGTTTCTTTTGGGGGGTTGAAATTACCTAGTTATGCAGTGTTTGACCTGCAGTGGTGCTAACTGCAGATGCTGCAGATAGTAAACTAGGAATCTGGGAGATATGAGGCTCTTTTTAGTTTAAAAGATACTGAACTGGATTACTTCTGTAAAGAGAAGATATGAGCCTAAAAATATAAGCTTTGATTTTTTTTTTTTGATTAATGCTAAAGATAGTGTCTAATACTTATAGTTTCAGGCTTATGCTGGGTCAGCCAAGAATGCAGTCTGTCAGTATGTTCATACTGTTTATTGGTGAAGATCAAGAACAGAGTTAGACAAGCTTGTGTTCCATGCTGTAGCATAGCCGCACTTTGTACCAGTCTGCAGGATTAGCCATGCAGTGCTGAAATATTTACATTAAAGGCCTTGGAGACATTTTGGGTGACTAGCTGTACTGCATGGTGTCAGTAGTTCTCATGTTGTTACTTGCTCAGGGCTGTACTTCAGAGGCAGTTGGTGTAGGGCCTGTTGCTGTGCTCTTTCAATGTTTCTTACCAGTATGTAAGTACAGACCATCTAAGGATTAGGTAATTTACAAGGGACCAAAAAAATTTAAAACCGTGGTTGTTAATTAATGCTTTGTTTCCTGCTGCTTGCCTTTTTCTTCAAAAGCCCTGAGTGTGTGAGCTGGCAGGTATCGGAACGGTGCTCAACGGAGAGACCTTGGTGTTCAGTGTCAGTGTCATTGATCCTGCTGGATTGATTCTTACACCTTTTGATGTACTTGTGCATGTTACTGTTTCTCTTGGCTGTGGTGTCCCTCTCAGATATAAAAAACAGTGTAAGATAATACAATCCCACTTAAAGGTGTAGTTTGTCCCAGCCTTGCTGTATTATGCATCTAAAAGAATGTAACTATACCAGTCAGTTGGCTCCCTTTAATTTCTGGGATTTTTGCAATCAAAGTTCCTTTTCATAAAAACATTTTCTTTCACCTGCTACTCTATGCAAGACCAAAGCGCACAGGGGTAACATTTGACTGCCTGACTAAACAGCTAGCAACTGGGGACGTAGTCTTTTAAAAAAACTGCCAAATGCAGCTAACTAAATTGAGGGGTTCAAAGAACTATTTTCCCTTCTTTTGTGATGCATCATAAAGGTTACCTGCAACAAAAGTAGCAACATACTCAGACTGAAGAACTAATTTTATGCATCTCTGAGCTCTCCATTTAACAGTATGGATCGATTCTTTGAAGGCAGGAGACTTAGGATACCCCTTCGCAGACCTGGGTACCTCCTTGCTTCCGTTCTCTTAACTCGCATGCATACTGAGACTTTTTTAAAGTAGGGTAGGGTTTGCATTTTATAGGGGTTTTGTTTAAAACTTTGGGCTTGAGCATAATACCAGAATATTTACTTGTATATGGTGTTCTGTCTAAATTTATAATATATGTTGGACTAGGTAACACTTAAAATTGAAAGGAAGAAATTGGCACAGCAGAGAGGCATTTTGGAGTGACACGTCTTAAGAGGAAAGATGTATGCTTATCGTGGTCACCTATGTTTCTCTCCTTTTTGATCACATAATTTGTGCATGAGTATGTGTGTCTCCAGTTCTAAGTCCTTTGGGGCAGAGGAAGACCACCTTTTATGTCTGTACAACTTTTAGCATAACAAGGCCTCCAATCCTTATCGAGGCTTTGTGTTGAAATGGGTTATAACTTTACCTTGTACTCAGAGGTGGGGCATGCTATTATTCAGTAACCCTGCTCCATCCTTCCACAGTGCATGAAGTCGTATACACTTCAATGGAAAATAAACTGAGGAAGAAATGTGTATATTAAAAATATAGATATTATGCAACAAATAGGTATAGACACACATTTTGGAAAGTTAATGGGGGAAAAAATGCCTCTTGCCTGGTTTATAAATGTGAAAGCTATAGAAAGCAAAGAATACTGTATGTGTTGTAAATGAATAACTCTGCTTACACTGAAAGTAAATTCTGAATTCCCATTGCACAGAATAATAATGCCCAGCTGCATCATCCTAGTGGGTATTCACATGTAGGAGTTAGTGTTTATGTAAAATCTATTTAAAAATGAACAGTTTATTTCGATAGTAGAAAAAAATGTCTCCAATTCATTCTTCAGTGGGATTTCTGTCCTTTTAGGAAAGTGTCCCTGGTAAAGAGAAACAAAATACAAATGGGCGTGTCTCTGCTGTGTTTTATGTGAACACTTGCAAATTTGTTTTACAAGTCCTACTCTGAAAGAGGGCATTTGCTGCTCACTAACCATACACAAGCTATTAATAGCCTCTCCTAAGCATATTTGTCAATTATGTTGCTTCAGCTGTTTGATTTCTAAACTGTTAATCTTTTAAGGGCTTGCCTTCAGTATTGATATGCATGTTGTTTTAGTTATAACTAACTCTGTTTTCATTGTCCCTCTTCTTTTCCTTTGCTGCCACCTTTGCATATTTTGCTTCTTCCTGGCCTGGACTTTTTTGTTTGCTGTTCCTCGTTCTCCAATTGCACTGCACAAACAGCATCCTGGTGAAATGAGAGACTCCCATGGACCATCAAGTAAGTGAGACTGCTTTCCTACATTATACTTAGATATCTGAAAGGACATCTCTGTGGGAGCACATGAGTCACAGACTTTTAATGCAAGGATTTTCTTCAATACATGGATGTTGCTGTTTGGTTTTGGTTCTTGTTTTTGTGAAACACAGGTTTTTTTTATAAGGGGGAGTGGGGCTGGGAAGAAAAGAACAGACAGGATCCTGAGAAAAGGAAATGAGGGACAGCAGCAGAGTAAGGACCTGGACTTCAGAAAAACAGACTAACTTGCTCAGGGAACTGATGGACATGATCTCCTAGGACAGGGGATGTCAACTGGGGGTATGTGTACCCCTGGGGGTACTCTGAAAGGTCTTGGGCGGGCCCGGGCAGGGCAAGAGCAGGGTTGCACTGATGCTGTGCTGCCGCTGCTAACCCTACCCCCTGCTGCGTCTGACCACTCGCTCGCCACCCCCACCCCCCTAGGGGGCCGCTGGGGATACACTTGTTAAAAAAGGTTGAAAACCCCTGCCCTAGGAGGCCAGTCTGAGGGGGAGTGGAGACCAGGAGAGCTGGTGGTACTTTAAAGAAACCTTATTGAGGACACAGGAAGTTAGTTAGCCTTCCCAACACTCAGGAAGGCTAACTAACAACTATAGTATGGTAGAAGACCAACGTGGCTTAGCAGGGAACTCTTCAGTAAACTTAATCAGAAAAAGGAAGTTTATAAGACTTGGGCACTTGGATAAATGACTAGGGAGGAATATAAGAGCATTGCTTGGGCACGTAGGGATGACATGGGGAAGAACAAAGCACAGTTAGAGTTGCAGCTAGCAGGGGATTTGAAGGGTAATAAGAAGTGTTTTCTACGAATGTGTCAACAACAAGAGGAAGGTCAAAGAAAGTGTGGTTCTCGTACTATATGGAAAAGGCTGAAATACTCAATGCCTTTTTCATCTGTCTTCACAGACAAGGTCAGCTCCCAGACTACTGCACCAGGCAGCACAGTTTAGGGAGGAGGTGAGCGGCCAATAGTGGCAAAAGAACAGGTTAGGGACTACTTGGAAAGGCTGGATGTGTACTAGTCCACAGGACGAGAGGGTGTTGAGGGAGTTGGCCAGTGTGATTGCAGAGCCACTGGCCAACATCTTTGAAAACTCATGGCAATCAGGAGAGCTCCTGAGTGATTTGAAAAGGGGAAATACAGTGCCGATCTTGAAGGAGAATTGGTTAGCCTTACCTCAGTCCCTGGAAAAAATCATGGAGCAGGTCTTCAAGCAATCCATTTCTAAGCACTTGTAGGAGGAGACGGTGACTAGGATCAGTCAGCGTCGATTCACTGGGGCAAGTCGTGCCTGACCAACCCGATTGCCTTCTATGATGAGATGACTAGCTTTGCGTGTGGAGATCAGTGGATGTGATATACCTTGACTTTAGCAGGCTTTGATCTCCCACAATATTCTCACAAGCAGGCTAAAGTATGAGTTGGATAAATTCACTGTAAGGTGGATTGAAAAACTCCCTGGATCACTGGGATCAGAGGGTAGTAGTCAAAGGCTTGATGTTGCCAGCCAGTGTCAGGTGGGCAAAATGGAGCTGATTATGGTTGTCTTTTGTTTTTGAATGTCTGTACCTGGCAATGATGGAATAGAATGTCAAAATGTGTTCTGATGCTGGATGTCCAAGGCATTGCATGCCACAGTGGTTAAGACATTTTTATTAGGGGAACACGCAAGAAGGAAACTTTTTGCCTTTTCAAACATTCTTGATAGATTTTTCTTTTTTTATTGAAAAATCTCTGGTAAATATGTTTTTAGTAACATATTACATATCACCTGTTGGAATACAGGCTAATGGTAAGTGTGAGGTAATAGTGTGGGGAAAGTGTGTTTTACGTAGAATTGTTAGCTGATTCTGATGGTCCTTCTGGTACTCAAATTTGTTCACAACGAAGATTTAAATTGAAGACCATATTAGCCACTGATCCATTAAATGTTTAGGGTCTGTGATGTTCATTATTGTTGCATGTGACTTTTGGTGCCAGGCTCTTTCAGTTAAGTACCAAGACTCCATATACAGTGCTCAAGGAGAGTTTGATTCTTGAGTATAGACTCAACGAAAACCATCTTACTGAGGTGAGAAGCTGCATAAGCTTGCCACTGTGAAACCCTGAGGATGTGGCTGTCTTAATCCACATTTCTCAAGGTTATAGACTCCTTCAGCCTCAAAACTTCTTCTGAGGGTGAGCCCTGGGAGGCCTTTCTTGCATTACATGGTTGCCAAAGGAGGAGTTCAGATGATAACCTGTTTGCCAATAAACTAGTTCTTAAAATGCTTCCATAGGAAGTGAGAAACTACCACCTTTGGCTGTGGTTTTTGAAATTGCATCATTGCCGTATTTTGTGTGGGGGTGGGGGAGGGTCTTCTCTTGGGTATTTTCAGATCTCATCCCTAAGGGTGACATAGCTACAGGAATATTTAGTTAGTGGATCTTGACAGGACTTCAGCAAAAGCTAGGTATCTTACTGCATTACTCCCTCAGGGTGGTTTGAGTGCTGTGCAAATTCTAAGGGTTTGAGTCTTTGTTTTTTGTTTTTTGTTTGTTTTTGTTTTGTTTTTAAATGTCAAAACTGATGTTCCTGTAAAGTTAAGTGTTTTTGAGGCCAACACAAGTTTAACAGGGATTTTTTTTTCTTAGGACTGCAATTTTTCACTTGGGCACTTTCATTATTCTCCTAGGGCAAAGTCAAACAAGTCAGTAACATGGAGTAAAAGCCCTGTAGCTGCTTGTAGATGGACTGCATTTGTAGTGTGATTCTTTGTCAGGGAAGTGGCTGATTTGGAGTTATGTATAGAGCTCATAAAATAATATTTTGGGGTTTTCATCGCTCAGTTCCTAAAGAGTGTTGTACCACTTAGGATTCGAAAGCTGCTGCCTCAGAAAAACCATAAGGTTTCATTTTATAGAGGTGTTGAAGCACCTGGAGTTCTGGGTATGCAACACTTCTGAGAATTAAGCTGTTGGTATAGTTTTATTGAAGAGCAAGAAACTTAAGTAGGTGAAAGGGAACCTCGAATGAGTGGGACAGCTCTTAAGATAGGATACTCTCCATTTTCTACCAAAGTTTGTGAACTGAAATCTTCCCTTTGTTTTCCCAGAATTGCAGAGCTGCTTATCATGTTAACTGGAACGGTCATAACTTTAAATTCTTTTCTTTCCCTTGATCATCTCAGTTTTACAGATTTAAGTGGACTGTTCAAAAAAAAAAAATCAACCTGAAGAGATTAAAGTAAAAGCTCCATTTGTTCAAGTACATTTACAAGGCAAAATCCTCACCTTGAGGTACTTAAACTAACATTTTAAAATTTAAAGCACTAATGTTTTAAACTGCCAAAGAGTTCAGAAGAAGGAGAGTCCTAGCAGTTGCCAGCAGAAAGATAATTTATAGGTGTAATTTATTGCGCTTTCGTTGCCTTGCCTAGGTGAGCTTTGCTGCAGGACAGAAGGCTGAGATGACAGTAATACTTAATGAATTGCAGTTGGGGTTTGTGGACAGAAGTGATATCTTTTATTAGACCAATAAGATTTTTGCAAAAAAAATCCTTAAAAAAATTACAATGAATTACAAACATTTAACAGGGTGTGTGGTGGTAAGTGACTGCTTTTTACCAAGCAAGCATCAAACTGTGGTGGTCTGTATTAATCCCATGTGCTTAATTCACTTGCCTTCTAAATTATTAATCAAGAATACACTTCCTGAGCCCTGAAACTTTCATGCTCAAGCGTGCCAAGTACTAATATAATCTAAAAATATTAGGAACCATTAGAAATTAATATATTGTTAGCATCCAGAAATAAATTTTCTCAGGCTAATTCCACAGATAAATGTGTGTAATATGTATTTTTAATATTTTACTTTTGATATAAATAACCAGTTGATACTATTTACAGTACAAGGGTTTTTCTTTTAATGAAAGCTACAGAGATTACGATATGGACACTGCATGCAATCTAGAGGATGGGGGTGCTGCCATGTCTTAATTAGAAGATTTGGAAAGTGATTATTACTTATTAGTAGATCCACTAGCAAACAGTAACCAACAGAGGGCATTGTAGTACCATATATAGAGACTTTTTATGTTGTCAGGTTCTGCCTACATGAAGCAGAAGAAACACAAAACTAATTGCACTGCCTTGGTATGTAAACAGAGAGAAGTAAAAAATGAGAAGGCATTAGGAGGGAGTAAACTTCTTAAGTGATTTAACTGCTTTTTTTTTTTTAAACTTGGCTTAAAATTGTTGCTGTTCAAACTCTTTTAAAAGGACACAAAGCTATATTTTAAACACTTACAATCATAGGAAAGTAGGACTAAGGGACCTCATGATGTTATCTAATCCAGCCCCTTGTTCAGGTCATCCCTGCCTAAACCATCCTAGTCAAGTGTCTCTAACTTGATCTTGAAAATTTTCCAGGGGATTCCACAATTTCTCTAGATAGCCTGTTCTAGTGCTTGACCATCCTTTCTTACAGCCCTTTATAACTAGGGACTACTTAGTTGTGCTGGAAGTGCGCTGTGCAGCAGCTCCTTTAATTTTGGAGCGCCCCTGCACTCTTCCCCCCCCCCCCCCCCCCCCCCC
>NW_017729022.1:32918169-32924702 GCF_001723915.1 Gavialis gangeticus | reverse complement strand
CCCCCCCCCCCCCCCCCCCCCGCCGATTTGGCAGATGAGCCCCACTGGCTTCTCCACTTGCTCCTGATGGCTGGGGGGTGAAAACTCCAGTTTAAAATATGCCAGTTTTTGCCCCCCGTGCAGTCAGCAGCAAGCAGCGGGGCTAGAGGGGCCCCTCCACCTATCAGCAGCAGGAGACGACAGCCATGGCATACTTAAAACCGTGGGTTTTGCTTCCCTGCCAATTGGGGGCAAGTGGCAGGGCTCCTCTGCCAATCAGTGGCATGGGGGTACACGGGAGAAACTCCAAGACTAAAGGAACTGCAAGATTAAGGGAATGATTAAAGTGCACTTCCAGCATGAATTCCAGTGGTCCCTATTCATAATCCCAGAGGCTTTGAAGTAGAACATGCCTTTTTCTGAATCTCCTCGTTCTTGCATTTTTGTATGTGTGCTGACTTGGGTGCTATGGAGTGCTAGTATCCCAGGCATGATGTGTCTGAATCTAGAGAAAAGTACTTGAATTGAACTCCACTTTTTTTTCCCCTTCTCTAGTCAGGGTGAGCAACTGGGGTCTACCTCCTACCCAAGTTGCTTGAGTATCAGCTCACGCTAAGTTGTACTGCAGCAATTCTCAACCAGGGTGCCATGAGATCCTTTTAAGTGTTGTGCACAAGATTGGGTATGCAAACACCTACGCGATTCAGGAGGTAAACCCAGAAATTTCAAATAGGAATCCATAGTGTCAAAAATGTTGATCCATTATGGTCTTTGAGTTCTTTGCAACAGAACAATTGCTCTATTGTTTTTTGTATCAAGCAAATGAAGTTTAAGTTTTGAAATGGGATGTCTCAATTCAGAAATGTTACAGGGGTGGGAGGGATGCCCTGAGTCTAAAATGGTTGAGAACCACTGGGGTAGTGCGAACAGAAGAGAGCTTTAGATTTCTGTTCCTCTGTTACAGCAATACAAGGAATAGTGAAATGGGGACTGCTACTTTACTTCCTCATGCTCACTGTGCTCAGACACTACTTTCTGTACTTCATTGTAGTGGTATCATAGTAACAAAGGGGGGAGATAACCACGTGCTGAATAAAAAGGTGCTTAACTTGTGGATCTAATTATCGCAGGAGGTTTTAGAAGCAGAGTATACCCAGGTTCATAAAGGAATTGGTATACCCAGATTCAAATTCATGGATGAGAAATCCACTAATATCTATCAAAAAGAACAGGTATGTATCCTCTGGCTTATCAAGATCAATGGTGGTAGATGCCAAGGAGGGTACTGAACAGAAGACGGATTACTTGACCAATAGCCTGTTTGTATGCTCTTCCTCTAATGCATTCACTCCTGCTACTGTTGGACTGGACTGGGTTAGATGGATCTCTGGTCTTGCCTAGTATGGCATGTACATTGTTATGAAGTAAGGCATCAGGCATCTGTTCTCTGGAGTGTTGTCTGGTATACTGAGCTCCTAAGCTTGACAGAGTATAAAGGCAAACTTCTCTGGCAGGCAGTGTGGGAGTGGAAGAGGCATTGGGGGGGGGCATACAATAGGGGGAGAGTCACTAAAGAAAGGCAGCAAGTGGGCAGGTGGCAGAAAGGGAGGGGCAGACAGAAAGGAAGGAGGCACAAGCACAGGGCGGGTAAGCAGCAAGGGGCATGGGGAGCAAAGGTAGCAGGGGTGACAGGTGGCAGAAGGGTGAGCAGGGGGTAGGAATCTGGCGCCTACCTTCCCACAACAGCAGGGAGAGTCTGTGTGGGTGGGGGCGGTGGGGAGAAGTTGAATTTAAGATGACCCTTAGTAATTAGATTTTTGTACATGGAATATTATAATTCCATGTATAGATTCTAATTACTAGGGGATTATCTTAAAATCAAAGTCACCTTGAATTCAGACAAATATAATAACCTAGTATGTTTTATAAGAGGGTGAGAGAGAGAAAGAGAGAGCGTTTTCTCTCAAGCTGTTGACCTTTGGTAGCTTTCACAGGAGAAACATTTATTTTACTTCTGTGTATTACTGCTTTTATCTGTCTCTTGCCTGTTCCTGTTTCCACCCTTCGCTAGAAATCAAAGCTTCTCACAGTGAAATGCATCCCTTTTTTTGCATTGGATTTACAACTGAGGAATGCTTCTTGGGCTGGTGAACTTCATGCAGGGTCTGGATGCATAAGATACTCATGTGGTCAGCTAGGCCATAGCTTGCCACAGAAGCAGGAAAGGAAACTGGATTTTTAAAAGCTATACAACCCTCTCTAACATCGGGGTTTCACAAGGGATAGCTACAGAGGATTCATATAGCCTCCCTGACTCCACTATTCCTCTTCTGTTATTGCTTTCCCTAGCCAGTCTTACAGTGTGGCATAACTAGGACTAAAGTAAGCAGGGCACCAGGCCTGGCTGATTTTTTTTTTTTTTAAGAGGGGACTACTATTCTGACACCCCCAGGCAGTCTGCACCGTGTCACAGCAGTTTGCGCATGGGAAGATGAGACATTTTGGCACTAGCTGTCATCCTCTTTCCTCCTTCCCTGGATACTTAACTCGGTATGTTAAGGAAGTGAAAACATCTGTAGGGTTAGAAAGCTAAGGTTTCATAGACTGAACCTGAATGGTAGCTTCATAATGGTTAGAAATGTCATTGTTGACGGTTTTTGGGGGGTCTTTTTGTTCTATTTACTTTTTATCACATAGTTGAGGTGATGTCATTTTTATATTTTAGCTGTTGTAACAAACAGCGATGAATCGCATATTCTGACTCCAGGAAAGATGAGCCAACGCCAAGGGAAGGAAGCCTATCTCACTCCAACCAAAGAGCTACTCCAGCCATTGCTCAGTCCAGGAACCGTCCACAGCCATGGTAAGAGATGGGTATCTGTTTCTGTTACTAAAGGGTTCAAAATGTTCAAGACCTATTTCCAACACATTAATCAAACATTAATTCTTGACTATATACTGTTTTCTAAAATGGAGAATTCAGAAAAAGGAAACCTGCTGAAGAAATCTGTTAAGAACATTGTCTTAAAACACTTAAGACAATCAGGCTGGAAAAACTAGTATTTTTTTTAATGGATTGGTTTAATGTGTTGCCTTCTGCTAGCCAAAACATATTACATGTACATCCTCATACCATTAAGAATAAAGGTGTTAATTGCATAAAAACATGGTATATGGCGCACAGTCTCATATAAAGTATGCTATGACTCTTGTTGCAAAATAATCTATGCTTGACAGTGAATAAAATAAAATGGACAACATGTAATTCAGTAACTGTTCTTCATGTTATGTTTGTATAGTTCTATTTTTGTTCAGGACTTCATATTGACTATATTGTATTAGTAAAAATATTTCAAGGAAGTAAATAATGCAAGAGAAGATTATTGTTTGTGTATTATACCAAGTGGCACATGGAAAAGCTGGATTGTTGGAGAATCTCATGTGGGGGTGTTTATTTTCATCTTAATTCACAACAGCGTCTTCCTGGAACATCTTTTGTCAATTACGACAGTTGATGTAAACTTACTTTCCAACAGATACAGACTTACAGTGGTTTTTAGAGGCCATTTTAAAATACTGACTCAAATTATTTTATCCAAGTATAGCAGGCTTACCTTTTCGGTAAGCCTGCTACAACCCAGGCTTACCTTGGGTTGAGTCCCAGGATCAAGTGTAAAAGGGGAGCATGCTCAGCAGGTTGGGGAGAGAGGCTGAGGGATGGCGTGGAGAGAGGGGCTCCAGAGGCTGCCATCCTCGGGACTATGCTTGAGCTTCAGTGGTGCGCAAATCGGCGCATGGGGATCAGGCTCTAGGAGCCGCTCAAGGCGGCTTGAGCCTGCAAACCCAGCAAATGGCTGGGCAGTCAGTGTGCAGATCGGCACATGGAGAGCTGGCCCTGGGAGCAGCTCGTGTCTGCTTGGGCCTCACCCGGTACACAAGTTGGCATGCAGAGAACTGCCTAGCAAGCAGTTTGTGGCTGCTCACATTAGCCCTAGGCCAAGTGACCAGAACCCTGCAGTGCAGCTCCACTTTTAACTAAAAGAGCCCCGGTGCCTGGAGCAGGACCCAGGAAAGGGAAGAACCCACAGTGTGAGAACGGGGAGTCAGAGCCTGCAAGGGCTTGGTGCCTGTGAGAGAGAGTCCTGGGTGCCTAGTGCAGGGTGCCAGGCCGAAGGCGCTACTAGGGAGAGGCTCTTGCGGGATTGGCCACCAGGGAACAAGCCTTGCTTTCTCCAGAGAGGAAGCGTGAGTTAGTGGGGAAGCGGGCCCTGCAGGGGAGGCTGACATGGGTGAGGAGGGTCTGCCGCCTCCACCCTTCATCGTGGGAGGGATGTGTCCATATCCCAGCGCCCTGAAGGGGAGGGGCTTCAGGAAAACCCCTCGGGGAGGCACTGAGTGCACTCCCTATTTTGAGTTTGTTGTGTTAAGGGCTATATAGCTGGGGGTATTCTTTAAGGAGGGTTGTATGGTTTATGTGTTTTAATGTCTCAATGTGTATATTTGTATTGTTATTTGTGAAGGTTTAAAGAAATATTTTGGTTAAGTTACTTGGGTTATATAGATTAACATCCCTACGTGTTAATTGTATAGGTTGTAAGTTATTTAGTTCATATTTGGTATTATGTGAATTGTGGAATATTATATATAGTATTATATGTTAAGCCTTGTAAATGTTCTATGTTTTATATTAAGCGTCTGTATTTTTATTCTTGTAATAAATTGTACATAGTTAAGTATTTGGTTTTGGCCTAGCTCTATAGAGAGGGGAGGGAAGCTGCTCGAGTAGCTGACCCTTTCCTCAGCGCCCTGCCTGACTTACCACCCCTGTCATTCAGAGGACAGGGTACACCCCCCCCGATTGGATGATGTAATTATTTCTGATTTGATCACTTAAATGCTGCTGAGATGTAATTGTACTGTTCAGTGAGGAGTTACAGGAACAATAATTGTAGATTCATAGATGCTAGGGTTGGAAGGGACTTCAACAGATCATTGAGTCTGACCTCCTGCCCTGGGCAAGAAAGAGTGATGGGTCAGATGACTCCAGCCAGGTGCCTATCCAGCCTTCTCTTAAAGACCCCCAAGGTAGGGGAGAGCACCACCTCCCTTAGAAGCCCATTCCCTTACTATGAACTTCTTCCTGATGTCCTGATGTCTAGCTTAAATCTGCTCTCTGTCAGGTTGTGACCATTGTTCGTTGTTACCCTAAGAGGCACCCTTTTGAACAGAGCATCTCCGATCCCTTGCTGCACGCCCCCCTAATGAATTTGTAGGTGGCCACAACACCACATCTCAGCCTTCTCTTTCGAAGGCTGTAGAGATCCAGGTCCCTTAGCCTCTCCTCATAGGGCTTGGCCTGCAAACCCCTAACCATATGAGTAGCTCTCCTCTGGACCCTCCCGAGGTTATCTACATCCTTCTTGAAGTCCAGCACCCAAAACTGGATGCAGTACTCCAACCGTGGTCTGACCAATGCCGTATAAAGGGGAAGTATCGCCTCCTTGGTTCTATTTGTCATGCATCTGCTGATGCATGATAAAGTGTGGTTAGCTGTGAGGATCTGGTCACACTGATGACTCATGTTCATCTTGGAGTCCACTATGATTCCAAGATACTTTTCTGCTGCTGAGAGGGTCATTCCCCAACCAGCAGGTGGGCTGGATATCTTTACGCCCTAGGTGCAGCACTCTGCACTTGTCCTTGTTGAACTGCATCCTATTGTGTACTGTCCACTTTTTCCAACCTGTCCAGGTCCGCCTGCAATCATTCTGTGCCCTCCAGTATGTTCACTTCTCTCCACAATTTAGTATCATCTGCAAACTTGTACAGAGTACACTTCACGCCCACATCCAAGTCACTGATGAAGTACAGTTCCAAGGATAAGGGGAAATAAGGGTCACTTGAGTTGATTCCTGGAGTCAAATAGAATGTTTTGCTTTCCCAGCTTACTATATTTTGATTCCATCTTGAGGTTTTCATTGTACAAGCTTACAACACAATTGGTCCCTGAAAACTGTCTTAAGTCGAAACTTTGTTTCTTATGGGAAAATTTGGTTCTGAAGTACAATGTTATAAATGCAGGATTGGTTACTGAACCAAGGCCCGATACCCTATTTCCACCAAAAATACCCCAGAATTTTGTATTTGATCAATTATAGATTAATAATAGTTTCATAGTTTCTAGGGTCGGAAGGGGCCTTAGCAGATCATCTAGTCTGACCCCCTGCCATGGCAGGAAAGAGTACTGGGGTCAAATGACCCCAGCAAGGTGTTCATCTAACCTCCTCTTAAAAACCCCCAGGGTAGGAGCCTGCACCACCTCTCTTGGAAGTTGGTTCTAGACCCTAGCCGCCCTGGCCATGAAATAGCGCCTCCTGATGTCTAACCTAAACCTACCCTCTGCCAGCTTGTGACTGTTATTCCTGGTCACTCCTGGTGGTGCTCGGGGGAACAGTGACTCCCCCAATGCCTGCTGATCCCCCCTGACTAGTTTATAACAGGCCACAAGATCCCCCCTCAGCCTTCTCTTTTGGAGGCTGAACAGGTTCAGGTCC
>NW_017729022.1:32916616-32918013 GCF_001723915.1 Gavialis gangeticus | reverse complement strand
GCCACAGCCCCCCATTTTCTTAATGAGAACGGGGTGAGAGACAGTGTCAAAAGCCTTCCGGAAGTCCAGGAAG
Organism: Gavialis gangeticus; assembly: GCF_001723915.1. Classification (NCBI taxonomy): domain Eukaryota; kingdom Metazoa; phylum Chordata; order Crocodylia; family Gavialidae; genus Gavialis; species Gavialis gangeticus. Next base: position 32,917,940 of record NW_017729022.1, on the reverse strand, counting down.
ACTATGTCCACTGCTACCCCTGCATCTAATGATCTGGTGATCTGATCGTAAAAGGCCACCAGGTTGGTCTGACAGGACCTGCCACTGATGAACCCGTGTTGGTTGCCCCTAAGCATAGATACATTAATGTATTTATATTGTAAATAGCAATCATGTTGATTTAGAGGGACTTCTTTGAGGTGACTTTGCTGGACTTTTTGAACGGTTCTTGGTTGGAGTCTTCTCAGGAGTCTTGGCTGTAGGTTTTTTCTGGAGTCTTGTCTGCTTTCTTCAGGTGTCCAGGGGAGTTTGGACAGGTGTTGTCCAGGGAGATGAGCAATGCAGCGAACTTGTTCACTGGCATGGTGTTGCGTTGGAGTAAGCGTTCCAAACTCGAAACTGACATCAGAAAGTTGAAGCAGGATGTCAATTTATAAACGTTGTAAGTGCAAAAAGTTGTAACTCAATGTTGTAAGTCAAGGACTGCCTGTAACTGTATTTTCCATGTTGTGTACTATTCATAAAGTCATACTCTTGAAGAACTCTGAAAAGAGACGTTTGTCATTTCATGCAGAAATAATACTGCTTTATTGTTCTCTTCTGGTTAAGGCTTTCAAAAACTATATTGTACTGATGTTCAGTGCTGCTGACTGCTAGTTCTGGAGTATTTTATAAAGGCTGGTATCTATCATTGCCACTGGAATACAATATCTGTCTTGATTTGTGCTGTAGTGTGAATGTAATCTGGAAATGGTTTCTGTGTGTAAATTACTGTAACTTGTAACTTGGTTTGATGGTTTAAATAACACTGACCTTAACAATCAATGTTCTGTGTGCTCTGTTTCCATTTGGACTAGTAATGCAGTAACTCAACGTGTGTACACATGTGTGCGCGTGCACATCACGTGAACTGTGCGCTCTTAAATATTTAGCTTCTTAATTAAGGCTTTTTCTTTTTAATGATGCTGATACAAATGGGATCGTTAAAGCCTGATAGAATATAGTCAGTCTTTGTCATTCCTGTTGTAAGTTTAAAACCCAGTAGGTCTCTCTTGGACGTGGTAGACTGCATGGTACACTAAAGAATTTATCACTTTAATAATCAGTTCTTCTCTGTCATCATCATCCTGGTCTCTCCTATTGGTTCAAGTGCTTATAGCATAAGGTTCTATTTTGTGCCTGTATTGTGTAGTGCTATGGAGTATCCATCACTTATTTGCTGTACTTTGCCTCAGCAGTACAAATAATTCATTATTTTGTCTGAAATTAATTAACTGAAGAGAACTAGCAAGAGCATGGCTGTATTGTTCTTGTAATCTTACATAAAAAAAAAAAAAAAAAAAAT
>NW_017729022.1:32870337-32916505 GCF_001723915.1 Gavialis gangeticus | reverse complement strand
AAAAAAAAAAAAAAAAAAAATTCAGTGCTTGTGAAGGGTGTAGTGTCAAGAGCAGTCTGTCTAAAACCCTATTGTAAACAAAAGAACGTATATGGGATGGCTCCCTGGGAGTTCTCCCAACATGCTTCAGTTCTAGCACTTATGAACTTGTCACAGGGGGAATTTAATACAATCTTTGCTTAGCTGATCCATAGCCTGTCTATGAAGAAACAAGCTAATTGTAGGGGGGTGCCCCGTGGTGTGAATGCTGTAATAATTGCCTTGTGGATAGCTGTGTTGCTTCAGCAAGAAAGTCCCAGGTAATTTTATAACATTAAAAATAAATAAATAAGCTACTTTTTCCCTCAGCAGGCAAATTACCTAGAAGTTAAAACATGTATATCCAGAAAGTTGCTTAGACTTCAGAGAAATATTCATTTAACAAAGGTAGTGACAGGACTTAATGCTTCCCAACAACCAGGAAAATATTCAAGGGAAATTGTAAAGAGCAGTTAATTCCAGTGGTTTTACCAAAACTGCTGGTGCTGTCTGTTTGAAATAAGCTTTCATAAATACTGGAATGGCTTCTTAATTTACAGCATAGTGTCGCGTTGAATTGCAACAACTTGAGGCACAACTTGCGTCACAATTTGAAATGGACTGCAGAAATGTTGGGATTCTGTGAAAGTGCTAAAACATAATACATTTTCCAAAGATAGCATGGTACTGGATGTGTGACATGAAGTGAATGCCTTATTCATGGGATTGTATAACCAGAAAAAGACTGAGAAAATCATTAAGTAAACTAATCCTGTAAGTGAAATAAATTCTGAATTGCCCAGTGAGGGGTAGGTGGGTTGGGTTTTTTTGTTGCATATTTTTTTATGATGCTTTGCTTTAATCTGGGGTTCTTTTTTATGAGTCTGTCTGATCAGCAAGCTGCAGTAAAGTTTCATTTTAAGAGGAATTACTTGAAAATATAAAGGTAATAGAATATAATTCTAGACAAAATAGAAATCAAGTGACAGCTTTTAAAGTAATACTATGCTAGTTGAAGATTTTTTTTTTGTATTTCTCTTCCTTTTTTCCTTGTCATTTGCTGTTTTTAAATGGTTTAAACTTTGAAAGAATCTGTAATCAGTACTTCAAAATGGTTTTCCACTTCTAAACGTTCAAGGATAGCTGCATTAAACAACTCTTCTAAGCTATGTTGCCTTTGTCTTTGCCTTTTGCAGAAACGTAGTGATGCTGTCAGGCACTTGTGTATTAAATACTCTAAAAAAATATTTTGAAATAGTAAGGCTGCAACATACAGCCTTTCTGCCACCACAATTTTTATGGCAGCACAAAATGTGAGCAAATAGATTTCTTTGTCTTAGCCCTTTGTGAGCATAACAATTCCTAGCCACAGTTTGTACTACTTCTTTGTGTCCATCATCTGTTCACTTACGGCAGGAGAGAGTAGGCAGCTGTGCCCTGGTAAGTGCTCCCAGAGCTTCCAGGATATGATCCTGGGACCCCAGGGACCCCTCTTCAGGACAATTTCTAAGGTCTGCATCTGCAGCAGGATTCCCAGGGCACATGCTTCTCTCTGCCATGTCCTAGGTTGGGGCATGGCACTCGTAACTATTGTCTTGGCATTGGGTCTCAGGAGTGGCAGGGGCCCAATGCTGAAGGACAACAGCCCCAGCAACATCTTTAGATGCTAGTGAAGCAGATCTGCTCCAAACAGGCATCCTATGTGAAGATGCAGGAAGATCAGAGAAAGTGTGGGTCCTTTTACTGAATGGGGGAGGCAACCTAGAGACCTGTTAAGGATAAGGCTGAAGTGCTGAATGCCTTTTTTTTACCTCAGCCTTTGCAAGCAAGGTCAGCTACCAAGCTACTGCATCTGGCAGCAGAGTGGAGGTGAGGAGCCAACAATGGTAAAAGAATAGGTTTAGAGACTGTTTAGAAAAGCTAGATGTATACAAGTCCAGGGTGCAGAGGGAGTTGGCTGATGTGATTTGCAGAGCTGTCAGCCGTTAACTTTGAAAACCCGTGGCGATTGGGAGAAGTCATGGATGATCAGAAAAGGACAAATATATAGTGGCCATCTTTAAGAAAGGGAAGGAGGAAGACCCAAAGAACTACAGATTCATCAGCTTCACATCAGTCCTTGGAAAAATCATGGAGCAGATCCTGGATGAATCCACTTCTAAGGAACAGTCAGCATGGGTTCACCAAGGACAAGTCATCCCTGACCAACCTGATTACCTTCTATGACAAGATGACTGGCTTTGTGGTTGCACAGAGAGCAGTGGACTTTATATACTTTGCCTTTAGCAAGGCTTTGGATATGGTCTCCTACAACATTTTCACAAACAAGCTAAGAAAGCATGGGTTGGACAGAAGGACTGTAAGGAGGATAGAAAACTAGCTGGCTTATCAGGCTCAGAGGGTAGTAATCAGTGGCCGAAGTCTAGTTGGCAGCTGGTATTGAATGGAGTGCCCCGGGGTCAGTCCTGGGGCTAGTGCTGTTCACTATTTTCATGAACAATCTGGAAGATGGGATAGAGTGTACCCTCAGCAAGCCTGCAGATAACACCAAAGTGGGGGGGGAGTAGTAGATATATTGGAGGATAGGACTCAGAGAGACCTCCAACAAGTTGGAAGATTGGACCAAAGGAAATCTCATGAGGTTCAACAAGGGCAAGTGCAAAGCCCTGCACTTAAGATGGAACAGTCCCATGTGCCAGTACAGGCTGTGGACTTGCTGACCAAGCAGCAGCTCTGCAGAGAAGGACCTGGGGATTACAGTAGTCAATAAGCTGAATGTGAGCCAACAGTGTGCTCTGTTTCCAAAGAAGAGCTGAATTAGTAGAAATGTTGCCAGAAGATTGAAGAAAGTGATTATTCCCCTCTTTTTGGTACTGGTGAGGTTGCATCTTGAGTACTGTGTCCAGTTTTGGACCCCCCATTACAGAAAGGATGTGAATAAATGGGAGAAAGTCTAGTGGACAGCAGCAAAAATGGTTAGGGGCCTCATGACTTGTTTAGTCTGGAGAAGAGAAGACTGAGGCAGGATTTAATAGCAGCCTGCAACTATCCGAAGGGTTACTCTAAAGAGGATGGAGCCCCCTGCTAGCAAGGGCTGCTTAAATTTGGCTCAGGGTGCTGTGGTTCTGGGTGCACATGTAACTGCGGTGCCTGGGAGCTATTAGCTGTGCATGAACTGTGCCAGAATTTGGCCAATAAATATCACGCGTAGATATGCCCAGGGAAAACTTTTACTAGGAGGAAAGTAAAGCGCTGAAACAGGCTACCTATTTTTTATCCATTCCAACTTTTGAGTACCTTGTCCTCCATTCCAGCATCTTTTTTACATTATGGAATATTATACTTGTAAAAGAAACTTTCGGTTATAAGCGGTTGAAACTGCTAAATAAACTAACAGGCTAATTGAGAAAAGGCAGCCAAGCAAGCTATGGCTGGCAGCCAAGTTGAAGCTATGCGGTAACCAAAGAATTTACAAGATGGCTAGGAGCTTTTCAGAAGGGAGAAAGAGAGAAGAGTGAAGAACATGGATAGAGGCCCTAACAATAGCTGATCCTGAAAAACAGCTCCTTCATCTTTTGAGGAAGGAAAACACTTAATAACATATGTGACTAATGCAGTTTGGGCCTTTATTTTGAATTTATTTAGTAATTAACATTTCTGTGTTGTGATTAGGATCATGGACCAAAGTTAAGTCCTTGTCTGTATATTTAGGTACCTTTTAAAAATCTGGCCTTGTTGCCTTTTGACATTGCACATTTGTTCTTTTATTTTCATCAGGGACATGTGGCTCTCTACAACAGTACCAAGATTGGAGTGTTGTTGTAGCTGTGATGGCCCAACAACAACAACATCTCAAAAAATACACCTTTGCTTCTCACATTTTGGTACAGGTAAAATAGCCAGCCTGAGGGTGCCAGGCTGGTACTAATAAACTTGGCTGTACCTTGCTCTGCTACATTTGAGTAGTTGGAGAATGCTTTACTGTTAACTGATTTGACAATCATAAGCCATACCACAAGACTTGGATTAAAATATAGCCATGTTTATAGAAGTGATTGAGCAACTTTATAGAGTGATCAGGGTTTGGTATGCTCGTAGACTGACAATGAGGTTTGTTGTTGTTTTTTGACTTAAGACTATTTAGTGGCTTGCCTGAATAAGTAATTGAAAATGTCTATTCCTGTAGCTGTTAATTGTGTAACTTTTTCTTTCTTTGAAATGTATTGACTGAAGGAACTTTTAAACTGTAGTCTCAGATATGTATTTGGAGCCAAAAGGCTCTTACTGAAGGGTCCCATACTGAAAATGAAAAGCAGTGATGTGCTTTCTGTGTCTCTGTTTATAGACATGCTTTTTGTTTGGGGGGACTGGGCAGTTTTGCAGTCCCAGGCAGAGCCGTCCCTAGGGGTTGTGGTTGGGTGGCACGCTGGCCAAAAATACTGCTGACCCTGCAATAAAGGTCAGCATTTTGGTAAGCTGCAGAGAACCTTACATTTGAAGATGAGCAATTTTGTGTTGTAGGTGGGGGAAAAAAGGAGGCATTGGCAGAACAGAAATATAGAACAAGTGTAGGCTGAAGTGCTAAGCTGGAAAACCTGTCTTCCAAGCATTTCTGTAGATAGATAAAAGTGAAGCAAGATTTATTTCACAGGAAGGAAGTGTATTAGTAATAGAAGTGTGGAATAGGGCCTGGGTTGAGTACAAATTGTATGAACAGAGTGTAAAAGCGAGATCTTAAAGATGATAGGAAAGAAGAAATGCCAAGCTTTAGGTTGGCCCTTTTTATGGTGGTGGTTCAGTGGAAAGACTGAATTGAAGAGTACTCACTTAAGTGACAGGTGGAGAGGGAGGTAGCAGGACTGTTTTTGGAGGAAATGTAAGAAAGTTTTGATTACATTTACTTTTAGTGGAATATTGAACTTTCAAGAGTAGACATCTAAAAGATGAGCTCAATTGTGTGTAGAGGGAAGGAGGCAAGATTGGAGTTGAAGAGCAACTTGTGAGTCTCCAGCATAGTGATAAAAGATGAACTCATTTTGGCAAATGAGATTGCCATGTGGAGTGAGAAAAGGGAAGGGGGCATTGGAACCAAAGAAGAACAAGACATTGAAGCTAATTTTTAGTCTGGTGTGCCAGAGGCAGTCAAGAGGGCAAATAGGGAAACATTGAGTGCTAGTTAGGAAGCTCTTTGACTCAAGTCATTTCAGTGGCATGTCCAACTAGAAGCAGGAGAGGAGAGGCTCTTTTCTGGTTGGAGTTGAAGGAAGAAAGGCCTGGTGCCACCCAGTGCCTTATTTTTGGTTGGAACATGCCTAACCACTATGACATGGGCTATTTAGGTCAAATTCCCTCATTTCCTGGTAATGTTAAGCAAACAGACTCAACTGAGCCAGGACACCTGTTGCCCTTTACTCCTGGGCAACCAGTGACTCTAAACGTTTTTTTTTTTTTTAAACAAAACATTATTTATTCATTTTTCCCAAATATGGTAATAGGTAGCACACAAAACAAATGATTAAACTAAGAATCTATATACTTCTCCTCTTCTAAACCTTATGCCTGTCTATGTGGAGAAGTTGGTATGGACCAATTTGCAGTAGACAAGCTACTCTGAACTAATGTCCCATGTGAGCACTCCTGGTGCGTAGAGTGCTTCTTTACACAGTCTTGCTGAGTAGTGTGTTCTAAGAGTATCCTCAGTGTAATTTAGATAAGTTATTTTCACAGAGTGGGAAAGGGCTGAGGATTTGCTTAATGTAGTCACTTGGTACAGACTAATTTTGTTGTTTTTAAGAGGTAGTTTCAGATGTCTCCTTAGTTGACCTTATGAATTAAATATATAAATAGTACTTCAGATCTTTGTCACTGGCAGTGACCCTTGTGTTATATGAAACCATGGCCTGTGAATTGGGGGGGCGGGGGCAGTTATCTCAAACCCAAGCTTGGGGGAAGGAGCAAAAGTTGACAGGTTTTTTTTTTTTCTTTTTTAAGAGACCTTCAATTATAAAGAGTAAAATAATTGCAAGCAGTATGTGGGGTAAAAAGCCAAAGTATATCTTCTAGAAACTTTATATTTAAAAAATGATTCATTCAATTCAGAATTCCTCTAGTTGCTGTTTCTAAAATGAGAGGTGGAAGCTCCCCACTGCTAGGATGCTACCAGGCCCCCAAATTTCTCTTATGGGTTCTGTATATAATAGATGTGCTGTTACTATTTATAAAACATGCTGATGCACACGCCTCCCTAGACCTTGCATTACCATTACACAACAAAACCAGTCGTTCCTTATCGTTTCTCTTTCCAGTGCTCACTTGCCAAACACCTGCTTAGATCATATTTCATTACCTTTTAGAAAAACTAAGCTACTGTACACTTACTTCTCAAGTCCTTGTGATAAACTAGGGGTGTTTATACATGTGCTCCAGGAGTGGGCTGGAGGGAGGGGCATTTTCATTAGAGTGGCTCTGAGAGCCTCTATCTAAAGCACCCGGAGCATCGCATGTATCAGTGTCCCCACACTGAAAATGGAGGGCGCTTTAACTGAAGGTCATTCAGCAAACTTTAGTTAAAGTGCCCCTGCCAACATTTTTCAGCACAGGGATGCTGATGCTCGTGATGCCACGTCTGCTGGAGCATGGTAATTGCCACACTCCAGCAGACTCAATAGAGTCTGCTCCAACACACTGTAATTACAGTGCGTTGGAGCAGCTTTGCTGCACGTGTACAGGTGCCCTCGATGTTTTTATCTAGAAATCATGCATGTCTGTGATTTGTTGATGACGCATGGAAATTTAGCAGTTTTGTTCTAATCTGACAGGGGTCACAACATGAATGCTTCTGCTATGGCCGTGTACATTTACTGCTACTTCATGAAGCGAGGACACAAACCAAACTGCAGCTATCATAAATAGGTGAATTACTGTATGTTAGAAGGATCTTTGACAGGAGTCTTAGCATATTTACAAAGTCTAGTGATTCAGTTTTTGCATGTAAGTGCTACCAGGTTGCAAGTAATTTGTTTGCTTACCTGCTAGTTTTCTATACAGGTTTTCCTCGCTTTATGCAGGTTCTGTATGTGCAAATTTGCTCTTATGTGATCACCCTTTTTATACCAAAAATGTTATGTGAGATGATAAATTCACTCTTATGCGACTGGTGTGGTGGAAGCCTGCACTCAGCTGCTTTGTGCGGTGCATTGTGTGGGTGATGTGCCAACATATAGAGTGTCCTGTATGTTGGATGTCCTGGATCTATGCTCCTTACTTGTTGTTGTCTGCAACATGTTTCTGTCGTTGCCATTCCCATTATGATAGTTCCCTGTGCTTGTGTGTACTGTCTGCTGTTGGTGAGTACCAAAATTGTCTTGCAAAAGTGGTAGAAATGGGTCTGGGGGTCAGGACAGTCAAGGTCTTGGAATGTATCCCTATTTGTTACACTGTAAAGTGGGTTCCCTTTATGCAACTTACAGTTATGCGCTGTTTTCCAGGAATGCATGTATGGCATAAAGCAAAGGGAAACCTGTGTGTACAGTTTAACTTCATAAATCCAGATGCCAGAAATTCAGAATTTTCAAAAATCCGGTGCTTCCCCCTGCCCTCCCAGACATGGAGGGGGAAGCTTGCATGTCGCGGCTGGTGCCACTGCCATTAACCACCCCGTGCCGCTGCTCTACGTGCAGCCTCTTCCGCCCTCTCTCCTGCTGCACCGGTTTAAAAAGTATGGCACTTTCAAATTTTCTGCAAGTGCTTGGTCCTCAGCATGCTGGATTTATGAGGTTACGCTGTGTGTATGTGTGTAGACAAAGAAAACTAGTAGGTAAATAAATAAACGTGTGTGATGCATTTGAATTCAGTAGGACTTTGCTCAAGAAAAGCTTGAAGTCTTTTAGAACTGAACATTACTGAGAGCTGGCTAGCAGTACAAAATCACCAACTTGTACTAAAGGCAGCTCTCGGTAAAGTTCAGTTCTAAAAGACTTCAAGCTCTTCTTAGGCAAACTCCTGTTGAATTCAAATCGCTAACAACTTGGCACTGAGGGCTAGAGAACAGTGCTCTAAACAAACAGAAACCGGTTTCTACCAATGCCATTGAACTGAAGGGCAAAAAGCAAACCTACAGCAGCAAAAACGAATTCAGTATTTGCAAGCTTGCTTGTCAAAGCCATGTTGAATACAGTAACAGAAGTGTCCTTCTCATAATGGTAGAACAAGTTAATGTTAATTATCCAGGGCATCTTCCTGCTAAAAACAAAATTGTTTTCTAAACTAAATATAAGAGCACTGCATCCAGTCTAGCTTTAAATGCTAATAAATTATAGAGGCTAAGAACTTCCTGCTCATATTCAGCCTGAAATTAACTTATTCATTCAATTGCATAAACATAACCATTTGGTAACTCCCAAATTAATTCCTCCTTTCTTCCAGGCTGTTTTTAAATCCAGTTTGGTTTATATAACTTGTTCATTTCCTTTGTGCCTTCAAAGTCTGTCAGCCTAGCTTTTGGTGCATCCTCTGTCCCAGAAAGAAGGGAAGTGATGAATGGTTAAGGAAAAGCTCAGCAGACAGCCTTTGTTTATCATCCTCAGCTCTCAAATTGCTTAGTTGTTATGTGAGGGTTTTCCAAGAGATTCTTTAGGTGAGTAAAGACTGATGAAAATGTTATCTGTTTCTGTTCAAGAATGTAATAATTTTTTTAAGTAGTGGTGCTAGGATTGGAGAACCAATAATTCATTAGCAGATGGCATAAAGAGTATAGTAAGGTTATCTCAGGAGGAGCACTCCCTATCTATTTGACTAATGCCTTATGAAAACTAGTGCACTGAATAATACAAAGGGCAAATTTGAAGAGATGCAAGACAGAACTTATTTGATGGCTAAGTCATGACCTTTATCTCCCCCCAGAGGACATTTTAAAATGGCAGTCAAGGTGCCTGCATGTATTGGTTTTGACCTCTTCTTTTTTGGTAATGTTGCCATACTTTAATGCTTTATAAATTAAGCTGGGCTTGGAGACAGTGGATCTCAACCAATGCAGTATGAAACAGTATTTAATCATGTTATTTCTTTGCAATGTGTGTTCTCTTCTTTTTGCTTTGCCTGAAAATTCAGTTCTTAGTTTTCTTACACTTTTATTCTGCTTATTGTGGTGATCCCTGTTGATTTGTAATTCTGCTTCATATGTGCCACATTCATTGCAGTTGCCTGAATTTGGCTAGGAAGGTAAACTAACTTGTACTCTTATCTCTTAGCTTGCTATGAATTGTCTGTGATGAAGGATACTTTGTGCCCCACAACTTGTCTACATCTCCCTTAACTCTAGAGTTGGTCCAATAAAAGATACTGCAAAAAAAGAACCCTGCTGTTACATATTTCCTGGACCATCATGGCTTTAGCAAATACTCCACCCTGCAATTGCAGCAAAGAGGGACTGAGCAGGTAGCATAGCTGAGCCTGTCCCCATTAAGGGAACTCTCAGAGACTCTGAGTCAATTATACTACTTGAGCTAAGATAGGGGTGTCAAACGCACCTCGGGCCCCTGGTTAGATCTAGACTGTAGTTCTTTACAGGCTGGATCCAGCCGGGGGGAAGCAGGTTGGTATGCAGTTGGGGTTCTGGGGCTGACAGCGAATCCATGGAGGTGGATCTGGGGTTGATGGTGGCAAGCTGAGCTCACTGCCAACAGCTAGGGCCAAAGGGGCCCTGAATTCCATGGCAGGCCACAGCCCCCAACTTCTGGTAGCCCAGTGGGCAAGTTAGAAAGGCTTTGTAGGTCAGATGTAGCCTGTGGGGTCATATGTTTTGACCCCCTTGAGCCCAAGTTCTTTGTAACATGTGCTGCCATGTAAACCAATAGAGAGAGTCTGACTTGACTAATTACACTTACGGGTTAAATGAAAACACTTGTATTTCTTTCTCTGTATATTGAAATAGTAGCCATATCACTCAGAAATATGATGGAAAAAATATGCCTCGTGGAACCTAAGCTATACTTGGGAGGGTTCGGTTCCATAAATTCTAACTTTATGTGAATGGGCTTGCTCATATTATTGGGATAATGTCTTAAGAGTTGGGTCCCAGTCGGAGGTGGTAAGGCATTAGCGTTGAGCTCCATTTTATTAATTTTTCAATCTCTCATTTTGTCGAATTGAAACATTTGCCTACTTAATTTTTTTTCTGTATGCAATTATTTTTAAAAGGCAGAATCTTGGTATGATTCTTGCTTTTCAAACAGCATACCCTATTGAATTCTAGTTCAACGTGAGCCCCCTTTGTGTACGCATTTAAAGCATTACATTTTGGAAACAATATGCCCCACGGTAGAGAACTGATGCTTGTTTAAAATTGCTTTTACTTGTTTGCGGGGGCAGCAGAGATCTGAACTATTCATGGGGATGTGTTCAAAAGGCACAGTGTATCACCATAAATGTGCAGAAAAATAAAGCTTTTCAACAAATGGTTTCTTTGCATGTAAATCTCAGTAAAGCTGACCTACTTGAACCTGAACTGTTGCCTTGGGGAATTTCACAAGTGCTGCTGAGCTTAAAATTGTTGAAACCTGAGTAATGAAGAAGGCTATGTGGTTAGGTGGGAGGAGCAGATTCAGCACAGTCACTGAGATGCCGGCTACAACCAAGTGCAGTTGTCAACAAGCTGCAGAGAACCTTGATGCAAACGTGCGACTATAATCCGATGTGCAGGGAAGAGGATATTTGGCAGGGTTAAATTGGTTTTCCCTCTGTAGATTAGCACAGCTTGCAGTATGAGCCACAGCCACAGTCTTGTGGCTCAGATGTCTCTCTTGTGAATCAAACACTGGTGGTGTCTGAAGGCAAGTATACCTCTAAAAGCTTGTTGCTTTCATAGGAGAGAGACTTAGCAGCTGTTTGCTAAAGTAAATGTAAAATTCAGGCTGTTTAGAAAGTTTTAATGCAATTATCTGCTTAGGAGTTTGCCTTTTAATTGTGTTGGATATATGCAGAGTCCAAGTATACTACCAGTTTTCTAAATCTATAGCTATTATTTTTGTTACTGCTATTTTGTGTGTGTGTGTATGCGTGCACGTGCCAGGTGTGTAATATGAGATTTGTTTACAGATTTGCTTGTTGAGGCGTGTCAGTGTATAGCACTAGAAATGTCAGTCCATATTACTGTCTCGCACTTGATAGTTGTCTGGTTAAGAAGCTTGCCTCCCTTTCTCAGCTTTTGTAGAATTAATTCATTTAAGATTGTGTCTGTCCAGCTGTCTTTCAAGGAGGAAAGAAAATGTTCCCTGTTCTTTCTTCTTTCCTCCTTTTCTCCCTCCCCCCTTCCCCTCCCAACAAAAACACTTTTTTTTCCCTCCTCCTTTTGAAAACTGCCTCCAAAGGAAAAAACTCCTTAAATAGGTTACTGGTACAATAGTAACATTACTTGATTGCATAATAGCCCTGTGTCTTGAATCAGCTTTTATAATTTTTTTTGCACAGTGTTTAGTTTTGTTTAAAAGTTCTGTTTTGTTCTGGAGAGTTAAATGCATGGTATTTAGTTTAGACCTTTAATTTGGTGTGCCCACTAATACGTCTATCCCCAGCAGGTTTTTTCTCCTTTTGTTTAGCCCATGTATTTTGAGGTTTTTCTGTTTAAAAAAATCCTATTAAAACCACAACCTTTGCAAGCTGTTTGTGCTGGGAAGTGTTTAGACCTTTTGTTTGCCTCTCCTCTCTGCATTCAGATTTAGTTCTGAATGGTACATATGAAGCAATATCATAAAAGAATGTCTTAAGCTTTGTGATATGATAGATTTATCAACTGGCTTTAAATTTGCTACCAAAGAAGCCTTGCTTTATCTGCAAGCAAATATGGATCATCCATCATATTCTGCAAAATGTTTGCAGGAGATATGCAGCCTTCATTTGAAGAGAATAGGTCAAAAGATTACTTTGGAAAAAAGTGTGTTATATACACTTGAGACAATAGGGCCTTTTGTCTGTTGGCTTTACTCAATTACCATTTTTGAATTGCATGGTGTTATACTACCTTACATTTTTTACCTAGACGATGCAGATGGTTGCATTTATTAAGTAAATTTTAAAATTTATCTTTAAAAGAATTTGAACTATTCAAGTCAGGGAGCACTTGTGCTTGGAATATGGTCAGGATTTAGAATTGGTTACTGCACAGTTCACATTGATTAGTCTGCTGCCTGTAGTTTGCTGGTAGCTACATGTTTGGTTGTTTTTGTTTGTGCATGCCTTTTAAAAGTATGTAGTTTTTTTGCTGCTTGTTCCCATCAATTTTCTATAGCTCATAGCAAAATGTTCTTTGTGGATACAAGAGAATAAAGTTCTGAGACTAGGAGCAAAAATTGCACCCACATTCTCACCCTCTCGTTTTTATAAACCTGATTGATGCTTTGGTCCATAAGACCTGATCTTAGAAGAGTAGATTCTGTTCAAAATATCTTCCTTTCGATTTCTAAATGTACCGGTAAACTCTTGTGGGTTTCTCTCTACACTTATCAAATTTGTATTTGAAAAAGTAGTGGGCATTATGTAGTTTGTAGGCCACTTAACACGGCTTTGCAGATCACCAGGGATCTCTAGGTCACAGTTTGGGAGTCCCTGCTTTAAATCATGTGCTGCTTGTATTAAGAGCACAGAAATCCTGGCCTGGATATCAATAGTCATGGAATGAAGTGGGATGCTGACTGCACAACATGTACAGTGTCAGTACAGACTGTCCCTTGTTTGTCCTCCAGAGCACAACAGCACTGCAGTGTTATAGCAGTAGCTCTTTAAAAAGGAAAAAAAAATCCTCTCCTCAGATGCGCTGGCCAGAAGTGAAGGAACATGGAAAGCTTACTTGTATTTATTTATACAAGTAACTTAGTCAGTTTCTAGTTCTCCACTTCTTTTGAAACTGGAGAACTACTAGTCAAACCCACTCAGCAAAATTAGATTGACTGCTAAGTACCTCTCCACTAAAATTAGAGTAGATCCTAAAAACTGCATTTTAATTCAAGCATTAAAGATGGAAATGTGGACTTCCCAAAGTTTGCCTGTATAAAGATAAACCTGTATAAAGATAAAGAGAAACCTAGTTGAGTGTAGTATCAGACCTAACTGATTTAGGTCAAACTCGTTTAAGAAACTTCTGTCCCAGACCCCTTCTTGGTTCAGGTTAAATCACGCTCCCCCCCCCCCCCCCCCAGGCATGCTTTCCAGCTCTGGATTGGGCTGTGCTGTCTGCTCCAGAGAACAGGGATGACCAACCCCAGATCTGGAGCAGTGAGGGCTGGCTGACAAAGGTGGGGGCAAGCCTGGCTGGTGATGCAGTCCAGTCTCCAGGGGGATTGGGGGGGGAGGGGGCTGCCCTACCCTACCCTACCCCCAGGCAAACCGTGGGTGGGGTCTGGGGTCAGGGAGGGGGGTTAAACACCCCTTCTGCTCAAAATTACCACTGGCTATGACTGGACTACAAATCCCCAAGGCACCTGGAAGCAGGAAGAAGTAGTGATGAGCAACCCTGCAGAGTCCTGCTGCCGTGAGTCTGGACTGCAAATCCCAGAGACCCTAGGGGCAGCAGGAAGAAGTAAACACACAGCCAGAGTTGTGCTCTAGCACCCCACAGCAGGCATGTGGCTGCATTTCCTGAATCAAAGGTAGATGTCCGTTCACTTATGTTTCAATTTAATCTGTGCATTTTAGACTAACCTGCAAAGACTGGATCAGTTTGGCCTCAGGCTTTTTGACTGTCTGTACCTAGCCCAGGTGCTGAAATGCACAAAGTGAGTACATATATAGAGATTGCCTAACACTGAAACTAGAGGTGCACAGATACATTGGTCCCATGTCAGATTGGCACCGATTTTACAAGGAAAGTTGACTGTATCGGCAGTCACCTTTTTTTGGCTAATGTGGCCGGTTTTGTTTTTTTTTAATGCCACAGACTTTTAAAAGCCCCGTGCATGTGCGCAGCTGCAGAGCAGTGTGCAGGCAGCCAGGAGTGCAGCCCAGCAGCATGGAGAGCAGGGGCAGGGGCTACAGGAAATTATTTTGGGGTGGCTGCAGTCCTGTTCCCTACTGTAGCCCATCCCCTCCACCTGGAAAAGCCTGGAGCCACCCTGGCCTTAGCCTGCCTTCAACCTGCACAAATCTGGGGGCACACCCCATATGCCCTCCTAGGGTGGGTGCATGCAGTGGCAGGAGCTGTCCCCTCCCTGTGCCTCCTAGATGAGCTGCTCATGGCTCCATTCCGCATCCTGCCCTGGCTGCACAGCCCCTGCCTTAGCCCCAGCCCCATTCTCTCCTCCTGTGTGGGGGCCTTGGTCCAGCCCTCCAATCCGCTTCCCTGCCCCTGCCCCTTCCCCCACAATGGACTTATCAGCTGGACTGTGCTGTCTGTGCTGCCGGGCTGCATATCTGAGTCGGATCGGTATCAGCCGATTTATGGCTTGTTTAAAAATTGGCTTGTTAAAAAAATTCTCTATTGGTACACCCTTAACTAAAACGTATTAAATTGATTTTGTCCATTGTGGGCCTTAGATTCCTTTATAAAACAAGAAAAAAAGTGTGTATGCTTCAGATGGCAATGTTCCATCCTTTCTAAGAGAAATGGGGCCAAATAATTTGACAATAAGCCACCTCCAAGTAAACTCAAATGCACAAGAATTGATTTGGAGTCCTTTTTAATTTTAAGATGGACTAAACTGAGGGGCTAAGTACAGACCATCAAAAAGCCCAAGACTGAATTGATTCAGTCTTTGCAGGTTAATCTAAGGTGCAGAGTTTGAAGTGATAAGCAAATAAACATGCATTTATCTTTGATTCAAGAAATACAGCCACATGCCTTTAGTGGCTCAAGTCAGAAGCTGGGGGACACCAGAGCATTCTTGCCTGCTAGCCACTCAGTCTTTTCCCACCTTCCTGCTGCAGCAGAACAGGCATGGCCGGGCCCCAACCTGTGCTCTGCTTGTGGTGGGGACTGGACAGGGGGAGGAGGGAACAGCAGGAGTCAGGGAAGGTAATAGCATAGTTCTTTTTCTTAAAAACTATAGATTTGAAAATTATAAATAGTCTGGGAGGTGTGTTCACTTAGCCTTCCTGCTCCCCCCAAGGTCTCTGGGATTTCTGGTCCAGCAGCACAGTAGCAGGACTCTTAGGGCTGCTTGTCGCTTCCTCTTCCAGAGGCACATGGAAGCAGGGACTTATAGTCTACAGTTGCAACCAGCACTAATTAAGCTGGCAGGGCAGGGCAGGGCAGCTCTATACTCTGGGCAAGGTGAGTTTAACCCCCATCCTTCTCCCCCCTCCCAGGCCCCAGCCAGGGGTGGGGGGAGGGGGAGCAGTGAGCCAGCCCTTACTGCTCCAGCTAGTGAGTAGAGGGGTGAGCCAGCTCTGTTCTCTGGAGCAGACAGCCCAGCCCAGCCCAGGGCTGAAAGCCATGCTGGGGTGCTGTGGGACTGTGATTGAACTTGAACCAGGAAGGGGTTTGGCACAGAAGCTTCATAAACCAGTCTGACCCAAAGCATAGATTTCATACACATTAGGGGCTGGAGGGGACCTCGTGAGATCAAGTCCAGCCCCCCACCAGAGGCAAGAAGTCTGCAGAGTTTGGATAATCACAGCAAGATAAACATCCAAATGCCTCTGTTCCATTCAGACTGTAAACAAGTTTTTCCTTATACTGAGTCTGAATTGGCCTTCTAGAAGTTTGTGGCTGTTAGACTGAGTTATCCCTTGGGGAGCCCTCGTGAGCAACTATTTTCCCAGGTCATGATGCACCCTCTTTATATACTTATAGGCAGCCACCAAGTCCCTCCTGAGCCTTCTCTTCCCAGGCTGAAGAGTCCCATGTCCCTGAGCCTCTCGTAAGGCTGCTCTTTTGGCCTTTGATCATATGGCTGGCTCTCTTCTGGACTCTTTCAAGCTTATCCACATTCCTCCTGAAATGGGGGGTGGGGGGGCAGAAATTGGACACAGTACTCCAGCTGTGGCCTCAATAAGGTAGAGTTAAACAGGAGGATGACATCCCCAGTTTTGCTCGAGATGCGTGCCAGAGTTTGGTGCTGGCCACGGCATCACATTGGGGCTCTTGTTCATTTTATGGTCAGTCAAGACCCCCCAAGTACCTTTTGGTCGCAGTGCTAGCAAGTGTAGCACCACCAAGCCTATAAGTATGATCAGTGAAGTCTACATTCAACCAGGCTTATCTTAAACCAGTTTCAGCCATTTTGAAACTGGTTTATGTACACTGAACTTCTATCCTGTTACAGGTTTAGACTAGTTTCTGATCACTTACACTGGTTTATATGCAACTTCTGTCCCTAGCCAAGATGTAGGAATGAAATAGGAAATTATCCCTCAATGTTTTAACTAGTGTTGTTTTTTAGCATTTTATGGAATGTTTAGGCGTGGGTCTTTCTCTCCCCCCTTCCATTTTGTTTTTTTGTATAATTTTATTTGTGTTCTGCTTTCAGCTATAGTAAACGTGGGCTAGGTGTCATAGTAAAAGCCAATTGGAGGTATGAGGTGTCTATTTTACTTTGTGAATACCAAATGTTGGGGAACAGGACCTTTTTTTTTCCCCTCCAATACTCAGACGTATTGAACAGTAGCTTCTCAAAGAAAGTGATGTGGAGCAACTCTGTGGATTCTGTTATGACCCTTTTTTTGGGTGCAAATATAAGCCTGTCTGGGGAAAACTTTATGACTTCAGGGAATCCAGTTGCTTTAGTTTCTGTTACTCCTAGACTGAGAGGCACTAGTAATCCATTTATACTTGCCTGTCTACTCTAGAGGACTAGGTTGATGGCTCAGGTGGCTCTTTCCAGTTCCGTGTTCCTATACTTTTATCCAGAAATTTTGTGTAGCAAAGCTAATAAATTGACAACCTGGATTTAGAATGAAGGAATAAATGTCCTTGGACCCTTAAGTAGATTTGACCCTATACCTTTTTCCTGGACTAAAAAAGAAGAGGTTGGTTGAAGAGAAAATTAGCTTCCCCTGACAGTATAAGGAGCAGATCTGGAGCAGGTAGCTCATCTGTGGTGAGAGAGAAAGAGAAAGTGCTTAGATTAGAAGAGGGTGTATCCTCTTAATTTTCAGATGGTATTTCTTTACCTTCTGCTAGGACAGATTACCTTGGCTATCAAGTGCAGCTTGTGGACACAGTAGAGCAACTGCAGAAGTTGTGGGCTGGAGCAAATGGCATATTCATCTTTTCTTTCCTTTTGTCCTCCTTTTTTTCCCCATTTAATTTGTTTTTAAGAACTTCAGTCTTTTCTCAAAATACATAGTTTTATTTCTGCTCATAACTGTGAGTAGGAGAGAATTGGTTGTGCTTGATTCACTAAAGAGATTCTCTCCCCATAGATTTAGAGGGTTTTGCTTTCTGAGTAACCTGTAAAAATGGAGCCATGGTATGTAAGCACATAGCTTAAGATTCTAATATTATGCTAAATTATTATTTATAATTACATCAGCAATCTTTCTTGAGAAAGTGGAAGCCCATAACAAAATTGCAGGCACAATTAAGTTTAAAAAAAAAAAAATTAACCTAGCTTTAAAAACAGCCATTTTCTATTGTAGAAATGGAAATGGAACTTTACATCTACATGTAATACTTACACACGATGTACTGTGACATAAAATTGATTGTAGGTTTCCTCTATTGTACCTATTTACAAGAATTGGGGGATATATTGATAACACTCCCTGACAGAACACAGTCCTCAATTTTCAGACTGAGGAACTAGGTATGTGGAACTGAAGCCTTTTTAAAATGCAAATTCCTGGAGGAAAGTACTGTACCTCACAGGGTGTGCATGCATTATTAAACTGCCACCTGCTGTCTAGTTTTCTTCTCCCCCACCCCCCAAACAAAAAAAACCCTATTGACATGCATGCTAGTTGAACATATGCTTTTTTTACATTAGGCTTTATAAGTACAGACAAAATTAAAATGATAGGTAGACAGAAGCACTGTATAACTTCGTTTTCACTGAACCCAGGCATTGCAGGTGCTGCAGACAAGTGCTTTGTTTGCTTAGTTGAAAAGGCATCTTCAAGAAGATGGAATGATATCAAAAGCATGGTAGCAAGGCAAGCTTACTGTTATGTAATTCATTGTAGAATGAATGTAACTGAACTACAGTGATCCAAATCATTTATCTTTCTTTGAAATTACTAGAAAAATAGTATGTGCCATACCTTTTTCAAAAAAAGAATAATAGCTAATAAATTGGTGAAGTATGATTGGCCAGAAATAAAACCAAGAGGAAGCAGAAACAAGTGTGATGAGACAGGTTCACTGATTATTACCATGCACTAAACAGTGGGAAACATCATTCATTAACTCTTTCTTGTTTCCTCCCCGTTCTGTGTAATTGGGTTTTGCTGCTAGATTTAGAAACATCAGCATTTAGGAATGGTCTGGAATGCTTAGTGCTAGTGTTACTCAGTTACTCCAGGTGTTGCAGCTGTGGTTGTTTCTGCATGAGGCATGAGGTTCAGGAATTTCAAGTCCCAACCTTTTTTTTTTTAATACCCTTCTTGCCTTGTCATGCCTTAAAAATCAACGGGCCATCAGAGGGCGGCATGCATTTTTAGAAGCCTTAGCGTGATAAGGAAAAGCAGAAAACTACAAAAAACTTTTAAGACGAAACGTTTTTCCATTTTGTGTCTCTCTATCTCATTTTGCTGTGCTATAATTTTATAGCTGGAAAAATTCAGCTGCCTTCTGTATTTGTGGGCCAGTACGACTTTCAGGCACGTAGGACCTTATGAGATTGGAGTGCTTTAGTGTTAGCCAGAGACTGTATTTTGTTATTCATTTTGATCTGAGAATTTCCAGTGAAGGAGGAAATGTCTATCCTGTGAGGAAAGAACCAAGTTGGCTTAACGCTTTGTTTTCAGGAGGGCAGGGGATGACATAGCAGGGGCAGTGGGGGGTGTTTCTTATATTTTCTGGTGCATAAGCCGGATTTCACCAGGGGTTTTATTTGAAGTGCAGCATAGTAGGAAAGAAGAGCATGCCTAGCAGAAAAGAAAACAAGTAAGAGAGGTTTAAGTGCTAATTGTCAGAGGGAAGCAAGAGTTGACTACACAAAATGCATAAACAGGTTTAGGGAAGCGTATTTGGTGATTTACCTGCTATAAATCAGAATTAGTAAAAGTTGAATTCGTCAGAGTCCTACAAGGTTAGGTCAGAATTTAATTTGAAATAAGTCAGTTCTACCTTCATTAAAAACTTAGGGTTCATTACCTAGCTGTCCCATTAAATAATGTGTTCCTTAAGTCAACATCCTGGTTTGTTTGTTTTTTCTGGCATGTATTTTACCTTGGTCAGAAATGGAAATGTGGATGCCTGTGTTGCTTTTCTTCTTGAAAGCAATTAAAACTGCTTTGCATCCAAGATAAAGTAGTGGTGAGGCTTTGTTGTTAACAGTCATCATTGTTGGTAAATGGTGTATAGACTAGAGCCTAAAATAGAGGTAAAATATTGGCATCCATCTCAGATTTGTCATGATGGTGTATTCTTCTGCCACCGAGGCCTCAAATAGGAATTGCACAATAGATTGTGAAGGGGGGAGGGGGTTCTGCATGGTATACATTTGGGGCTCAAGAAATAAGCAGGTGGAGGAATTTATAAAATAGATCCAATCTGAGGTCTTAAATAATGACAGGTGCTTCATGCTCAGAGATGCTTCATGCTCTGTAATGAACAGAAGGTGACTGGAGACTTGATGTCACTTCAGTGTGTGCGCTGGTGGGGAGTGGGAGTAAAGCCATTCCACTTCCAGTTTCCTAATATAATCACTGCTGGTAGCATAACCTCTTGCAGTTTATTGCTCTTTTGACAACCTCTGGTATCTTAATTTTACTGTGTACATGTGTCCTTCACTTGTCTCATGTCCCTTTTGGGACCTTACCAGTCAGAATGAGCCAAAAGGCTGTTACTGCAACGTTCTTGTTCCAACCAGCTAATGTTAACCAGCCTGCTGAGCGAGTGTAATCCTTACACAGACATCTGACTCATGAAGGAAGAAGGTCCGCTGCGACGTAGGTTTTCTTCATGCGCTGGAATTTCATCCACTGTGTTTCCTCTGCGAACTGATGGCCGAAAACTTGTCCGGAATGCTTCGTTTGGAGGATACAATGAACTTTCTCCTACTTTACCAGGTTTGTGTTTTGTCTTGCTTTTTTTGCTCTGGGGCTTAACAAAAATTACTTCACCGAAACTCAACCGTTTTGAAAAACAGGCTGATGTGCTGATGGTACCAAAACTGCAAAGGAATATTGTAGATTCTGACTGGGTAGTGAAGAATTGCTAGAAAAATTTTTTTGGAAACTTTCTTTTGAAAGGAAATTGAGTGTCTGAAAGGAATGTTGTGCATACTGGACAGTGAACATTGGTGGTTGGTCTTGACTGGCTGACTCTCTCCTTTAAACCAGTCATTTGTAATGGTGGAGGGAAAAATGCAGTGCCCATGAAAATATTCACTAAGGACTTGCTTTAAAATTATACCAAAGTTTTTAAACTATGCATTCTGTTTTTGGCATTATCCTGGCAACAGTTACCCAATTTACTTACATGGTGGTGATCTTGTTTAGAATGATAAAACAAGCTGAGTTAAGGTTAAAACTTTAGTCTTGATCATCCTTTTCCTTCTCCCCAACCCCAACATGCTTTTTATTGCAAGAGTCTTCAGCAATTGACTTGATACAACCTTATACCTGTACTGACAGGGCGGTATGCAGGAAACACTGTTACTAGTTCTACCACCAGAGGATTTTTATGATTTCATTGTGTACCTGAGATGCACACACCCAGCTACTTTCTTGAATTCCTGTGGCCCACTTCGGGAAACTTTGATCTTTAAAAGCCTGCTGCTGAGCCTTTCCTCATCTGTGTCCCGCCCCCCCCTCCCCCGCCCCCCCAATCTGCAGTGCAGTTGCAGCGTGAAAATATTATTGTAAAAATGGTACCTATTTTTAGTGTCTCAGACACACGCACATAATTTTGCTATATCAGGTAAGCATAATGGAGCCAAGAACTCTAGTAGAAGAAACTAGGTTTTTCCTTTATTGAATGCCTTTAACAGAATAGTGAACACAATTCCAGTTAAAGCTCAGAAAATTCATAGAAGGCAGTTGGTTTTGCAGTGTTACTGAAGGCACGATTTAAGGTTTAAGAAGCTGTTGAAATACTGCTGCTGGCTTGATTTGGCTTGCAAAATCATTCACAGGTAAAGGTACTCTGAGAGAACTCAATTCACTTCATGCTTCTTGAATCTACGGCTTGGCAGTTTAAATCATTGTACTGGTAAGCTAAGCACATGCCACCTGGTAATCACTGGTCCAATAAACATGGATCAAAGTGTCCTTCCTCCAGAGTAGGCAATAAATACATCCCTGGCTGTCAATTGAAGAATGACATTTTCCTTAAGAAATAAGATGAACAGAAAATTAAAAACCTCTATTGGAAAAAGTCCATCTGAAATGTGCGCACACACTTCTTGGAAGCTTCATAGTTGTTAGGGTTGAGAGGCAGATCATCAAGTCCAACCCCCTGCCATGGGCAGGAGAGATTATGATTATCTTGTTGTGACTGTCTTGTGTAGATAAATATCAAGATATGTGACTTGGTGAAATAGTACATCCTACTGATTTTTGTTTAAGCAAACAACTCCTTAAGCTCACACATGTGTACATGAAATTTTATATATAGTGTGTGTGTGCATGTATACTATAGTATGGTATACTATACACACACATTTACTTGGATCCAAGATGAAATTTTTCCTCCCCATTCAACATGGGGGGTGTGGATAGCCTTCTCGTCTTGGATTTGTGTACAAGATTGGAGGGTGGGAGGCAGGTGGCTACTGCAGCTCTGACTCCTGGCCTGAACCCAGGTTGGGGCCAGTCCCAGCTAAAGCAGCCACCTGCCTCCCCCACCCCCCCACCACTTACTTCTGGGTGAGGCTTTAGCTCTATTCCCTCCTAGGGCCTGAAGCACATGGAAGTTTTGGCCCCTGATCAGCCATACAGAAGCATCCTGGGACTGGAGCTGCTGCTGCCACTGCTCTGTGCCTGGAAAGGGTCCAGAGCTTCCATGTGCTCCAGGGCTTTGGAGGAAGTAGAGCTGGAGCCATGACTGACAGTAAGAGGTGGGTGGGTAGAGGCTTTGGGGAGCAGGTGGGGGGACTCCAGGAAAGGATGGAGACTTCAGGGGTAGTAGGTAGGAGGCAGAGGCTGCAGGAGGGAACAGAGGCTGTGGGAGGGGGGGGGTAGGCGAGGGATAGAGGCTGTGGGGAACAGGGGGACAAGTGGAGGGAGATAAGGGGTAAGGGGGCCACCTGTCTGTCCCCCCCGCCCATGTGCCCCTTTGCTGCGGCAGTGGGAGGGACAAATTTTAAGACTACTGAAGATTAGATTTAATACCTAGAAAATTATAACCAAGTTACACACTTTCCATGTATAGAATCTAATTGATTTTGGGAGTCATTTTTAAATTCAATGGTGCCTTGGATTCTGGTAAATATAGGGTGGGGAGAGAGAAAGAGAGACCTGGTATGCTGAAGTCCTGAGGAAATTTCTTGAGGGGGGAAAAACAGTTGCAATGTTTTTGGGTTTTTTATTCACTTTTTTTTTTTTGGCAGTCACTCAGAAAATGGTCCAGATGGTTCAATCTTACTTTACCTCTGCCACTTTTATTTTGTTTTTTTAACAGCTGGAAATTATTTATTCTTTGATAGTCCACTTTAAAATTGGTTGTGCTTAAATACCTAAACGTTGGGAGTCCCTATGGGGCAGGTACTGATAGACCTGTTGCTGTTCTATACCATCTCATCTCTTGGTTTCAGATTTAAATTTTCTCTTGCCTTAAATATTAATATTAGACCCCTTTAATTCTTACGCAAATATTTAACTCTCCAGTTAAGTATCCTGCAAAACTGCATTTCAGCCATGGCTCAAATTAATCTTACTTTGCTTACCATGTTATCAAAGTTGGCAGTCTTGTTCATCTTGGATGTTTTTCCTGATTTATTTGTGGCTTTTGCATCAGTACTTATGTTTCCCTATAATAAGGGACAGTACTTACTTATTTGAATCCCTTGTTAGTAAACAAGGATGAACTTCATATTTTTACCCTTAAATGGTGCTCCAAGTAAGGGGGTTATTTGCGAAATGTAAGATTTAGCCCTTGGAACAAAGGAGATGCCTGTTTTTTCTTTCCCAAAGTTGATTGTAGGATGCTTAGCAAGTGCTGCTTGGCGATGCCTGAAACTAACACAGTTATGTTACAACTCACAACTGGACTTTCCATAATTAACTTAAGCTCCCAAATGTCACTCTCAAACTGTGACAAAGATGAGTGTTCAGACAATGCAATGACTGACTGTTGTGCTGAGTAATTGGACTTCCAGAGATGACAAAACATGTGTTTCAGAAAGTTTTTTTTTTTTAGTTCTGAAAATATACTTCAGCCAGAGCTTAAATGTGCTACTTGTGTGTGCATATGCACAATTTTAGAAACATCAAAATGAAATAAACCATGGCTGTCTAACTAATTGCACATGAGGGGCTTAGTACCTAGCCCACAGACCTCTGCCGTTCTTGCTGTCTGGGTCCTCGGGCTTCTCCTCCCTCCTCTAGCTTCTGCTTCCTGCCCCCATGCCTGGGCAGCACAGTCTGTGGGCCACATGGTGGAGAAAGGGAGGTGGGGGGCAGGGGGTCATGAAGACCCATGTGGCCCAGAGGTCTGCAGCCCCAAGCCACTGCTAAACTAATAGCAAATTCTGGATATATTTATTTTTGGTTAACTTTAGTGGGTTTTGGATCATGCCATATGAACCTAAGATGAGGGCCACAGTCTGGCATATGCCAAAGCTACATTTGATTTGAAATGGCGTTGAAAAGCAGGCTTAAATACAGTATAGCCCTAAAGGCTCATGACAGTATCTGTGATGAGGAGATTTTTCTAGTTGTGTATAGCTGGTCCCCAGGATGCCATGTGGGGCTATCCTGAGCAGGCACAGGCAGCCCCACGTGGACTGTGAGCGGCTGCCGCGTGGGCCGCTGGCCACAAGGCGGGCAAGCGGCTGCTTTTCCCTCACGCTCAGCATCAGCTTGTAACCCGGCCCTGCTGCTAGCCTGGGCCCCATGCCAGCTCCAGGCTCACCTGTTGGGGCTGTGCTGCAGCAGCAGCAGCTGTGGCCCCGCCACTTGCCATGGTGGGCAGTGTTTGCTGCTGCTGCCCACCTGGAGCTCCCATGCTGGGCTGCCCAGAGATGGTGGTGGCAGCCTGATCGCAGCCTACAGCAGTATGAGCTCTGGGCAGGCAGCAGCAGCAAATGCTGCCCAACATGGCAAGTGGGGGGCCACAGCTGCTGCCACTGTGGCGCAGCCCCGACAGGTGAGCCCGGAGCTGGAGTGGGACCCAGGCTGGCAGCGGGCCGGGTTATAAGCTGGTGCTGAGTAGGGGAAAAGCGGTCCCTTGCCCACCCCATGGCTGGTGCCCTGTGCTGCAGCTGCTCACAGCCCACATGGGGCTGCCTGTGCCTGCTCAGGACAGCCCTGCGCGGGCTGCGAGCGGCTATAGCAGGGAGTGCCAGCAACGGGGTGGGGGAGGGGTTGCTTTTCCCAGTGCTGTGCACCAGCTCCTTCCCTGCCCCTCCCCCCTGCTTCCCCCTTACCTGAGGTTCCTGTGCCGCAGCAGCCACATGGTCCCTCGGGGTGGAGCCAGGCATGCTGTGCTGTTGCGGAAGCCTGCCGGGCTTCCCCTGGGTCCTATTGCTCCCAGTTCCTGTCATTTTTGACAGGAACCAAGGACAGATAAATTATAATTGTCAACATTTTTTTAGGGGCCCTGCAGGCTGGATAGAATGGCCTCGCCGGCCATATTTTGCCCACCACTGCCTTTAGGGCCAGCAGGTATACAGACATAGTAGCAATGACACAAAGCCTAATGTGCAGACTCGAATATCTTTCTTTTGTTTCCATGTTGTCATCTTTCAAGAGCACATGTATATTTATAGATAGATTTGCCATTTATAGCTTCTAAAAGATGTGTTTTGTTTTTTGGGGGGGGTTGTTTGTTTTTCCAACCGGCACATTTATAAAAACAATTCTAACTCTAATTGTTTAAGAATATTGTTAGTCAAGGAGGCAGCTAATCCGACCAGAGTCCGTGCTGAGTAAAACGCTTGTTGAACAAAACTGTCTATTCAATATGTAACAGGACAACATTTCTTAAAGGCTGTAACCCAGTAGTGCTAAATGTTTCATTCCTGTAGGCTGGATGAGTGGTGTGGGGCCAATTCATGGGACAGATCCCTTGCGGGGTTGAGCCTTGCACTCCCAGCCCCACGTGCTTGATCTAGCTTGCACGGCCATGCTGTCTGGCCCGCCAGGCTCCCCACAAGTTCAGAAATTCGGCTTCAGGAGAACAGCAATTAATCCTGCTATTGCTCCCTCCTACCACGTTTTCAGACCCGTGCAGAGCCTGGTGGGCCAGATGTCATGGCTCCTTGGGCCAGGGGTTTAACATCCCTGTTATAGACTAATATTATTGTTAAGGAAGGGGAAATACTAAGGTACTTCCACCTTGTGAAAATGCATGGCAAAAATGGGGTTCTGTATAAGACTGTGGCAAGACTAGTAGTAGCATTCAACATTAGACCCGTCACAACTGAAAACCAAAACTGCTTATTGCCAAAAGGCTCCAAAATCTAGTACGTTCTCAAATATCAAATGAGTGGAACCATTGTGCTTATGTATATGATTAAGTAATGAAATCATAAAATTATGAAAAGTATACAGGTAAAACTGAGGCAACTAAATGCCAAGGAGAGAAATTGAAGCAAGATGAGATGAAGCTGGCTGTCTGCTTTTCTGAAAGTACTGATATCCCAGGCAATCTATATTCAATCTTGTATTGTACCAAGTGCAGTTAATTTTAAGTCTGGTTACTAACAAACTTTCAGATGGCAAAGGGAGGGTGGGTGTGTACACGCATGCGCATGTATCTGGAAAGAAGGACCTTGAGCCACCATGGTTTTTAAAAGGAAACTGCGAATTGCTAGGTGCCTTAAGAAGCTTTATCCTCTTAATGACAAGCCTAACGTCAGCACGTTCTTGCTTATCCCAGTTGCACACGACTTAATAAAATCAGTCCTTGCAGACTGCAGTAGTATTGTCTGACTTATTCTCCATTTAGTATATTTCTACCTAATATTCAGAAATGTTAAAGCCTAGATGCATCTCTTTGTTCTGCGTTGCATAGAAATATGCCTAAATATGTTTTAATAGTATTGTCAGAGTTCCTCTAGTGACTGTGCACAGATGGAAGTCCAAATCAGAAATCTGACTTTAGACATTCAGGCACTTTAACTGTCAGAAGAGAGCATAATGATCTTGTGTGGGTTCTGGCATAAGCCAACAGAACATCATTGAGTATTTCCAGCACTGCGCCCAATGATTTCTTGATGGAGTAGAGCATTTCTGTACAAAGATATCCATCAAGCACTTTTATGGACACATTAGTTGCTGGATAACTATCCATACTTGATGTGTGGTATTTTATTTCCATTTTTTAAAAAACTTTAACTGCCAACAGCTTGATCTTGATAATCTTCATCTGCCACGTTTGGAGACTTCCACTATTACAAATTGTCATCTTATGTATATTGCACTGTGATTAAATTACATTTCACATTTGTTTAATATTACCTGGATGCTTCATTCTTTAATCTGGTGGGTGGAATAACTCCTAAATGAAGTTTTTGGTGTGCTTACATGTATGTGTGAATGCAAGAGGATCAAAAACCAAAAATGATTACTGCTACAACTTTGTAAGCTACTTTTTAGCATGAGGCCCAAAATCGTCATGAAAAGAAACAGCCCATTTTTAATAGTGTGGTGGAAGCAAACTTCTTCATCCAAAATATCTGAATTTGTCACTTGACCTGCAGAGTGCTGGATAGGAATAAGTCTTGTTCAGGCATATCTGGTCTCCTGAGCTAGCTCCCTCTGGTGGTCTAAATCTTAATAGCTAGCTGGAAATGGTACAAGGCTCTCAACTGGCTACATCTGTTCAGAAGCATACTTTTATCATGTTAATGTTAACTGTTATCTGTCTCGTGCCTGGGCAGCTTGTCAACAGTTGTATTTTGACTTGTAAATAAAAAGCTCCTCAGTACATTCCAGTCACGTGCTTGGATTGCAACAGAAACAACTCAACAAAACTGAGCACCGGTGTGATTTTGTTCCAGTTTTGTCTCCAGAGGATGCATGGTATCACTTAGCCTGTATTCCAGGGATATGCGCGCACCCTTACTTGAACATGCATGCTAGAAAGAATTTTTGACATCGTACAACTATGCAAAGACTGCTTAACGTGCTTGGCTAGTAATTGATTGTTCTCTTGGCTTTAAGACACTCAGCAGTTGTGCGGTTTTGTTTTTATAGGGAGTTCTTTTCATTTTTTGATAGTACTGTGTGACCGCTCGTGCATATACAATTATTTTGGTATAAAAAAGGGTTTTGGGATCAATTTTAAAATTTAATACTTTGTTCATGTATGCCATACCGGAGTTGATACACGAGCACAAGGTTAAGCTATGAAGCAGTCTTCCACATAACACAAAAACTGTGATTTGCCAATCTTAATCCTTCTGTGTTGTCTAAGCATTTTCACTACATTGTGCATTATGAACATTGAATTATTGCATAGATGGTGTTTTAAGTACTTTATTAAACAAGGTAAGCAGCTTCACCTGCTACTGCTTCAGATGAATGTTTAGACATAGCTAGCAATTTCCAGTCAGTGCAATATGCATAGATATATTTTGCTCCTACAGGCTAGGCAAATGCTTGTCTGAGCTATTTTAGATGAGACTGATGTGTCCTTTGAGCAAGGGAAGACCTGCGGAGGTCTGTTTCAGCCTTATTTTTTTTTTTGAGTCCTTGTTCTTAACAGACTCTGAAAGCAGCTTTATGGTAAACAACACACTGAAACTTCAAAACCTTATTTTTATTGAGCAGTATTGTTTTCATCTTGATTTATGGTGAAGAACTGACTTTTAGTTTTTTCATTAAATGTATCTGCACCATTGTACAATGCTGACCACAAGTGAGATTTGCTAATTAAGTCTTTATTTAGTCTGGATTCAGAAATTATGTAGTGTTGTAATATATAATGGTTTGCATAAAATACTGTCTTCTCTTTAAGGTTTTGACAAAGGGAAGGATGACGCATCACAAAGTAAAGAAGATTCAGCGCATTCTATGTCAAAAAGCAAGGTAAACGAGAGCACCATCTCCAAAAGATGACTTAACTCTGCAGTTCAGCATATATCATTTGGTGTGCTGGCTTTAAATGGAAGTTTATTTCATTATAGTGAGCTGCGGTCTCATGGGTTGCTGTTCAGACTTCTCAAGAGATGAAAATTAATATTTAAAGAGACAGCTCCTTAATACTATCCTTATTGAGATGACATTAAATGCAAAACCTCGGTACAAACTCATGAAATTGTTATGGCTTCTTGTTAGGTGGCGTCTCTGAGTCCAGTGCTGCCTAATAGTTCACTGTAATGGAAAATGGATAGAAGCCAAGTCATGATATGGAACATGAACTCCCAACCTTTTCACCTATAAGTGAGAGTGTCATTCAGCAAGATGCATGTGTAGTATATCTTAATGGAATGGATTAAGGGTAGTGAAAGAAGCTTTAATATGGAAAAGCTTATTTTAATCATCTTAAGAAGTTGCAGGTTAAACTACACACACGCATTTAAAGATGGCATTTCAGAGTATACAGTAGCCAACTAGAGCCTGTTCTGCAAAACCCTGAGGCCTCCTGCATGGGAAATGCTGAACATCTAAGTCCCAGGCAGCTGTCTACTGATAAGAGTATCTGGTATTCTGTCATTGGCTTTTTCAAATTGATTTTAAAGTCTCTTTGAAGACTCATGACCTGTAGTTAGCGCCAAATGCTTTTTTCCCCCTATTTGGTGCAATTGCAATGCAAAAGCACACCACTGGTAGTACAGTGAGAGAATTAATATGTATATCACCCTGTTGCCATCTGTTTCCTAAGCAGGAATAGGAGTGACTTGAGCCAAACAAGAAGTGGAAAATAATAGTATGATTCCTGGACCAAATATCTTTTGTTAAAGGAGATTAAAGATTGAGAGCACAGGTTGCTAATCTGAGAGTTAAAAATCTTCCAGGAATGTTGCAGTCACTGAGTACCTACCCATGGGAAACCTGCAAAAGTTAAACTTTAAGTACTTTCTTCCTATTTTTTTTAAAAACCGCATAACTGTATGATTAAGGGTTCCAGGAATGCCAGAGGGTCTCTAATCTCTGTTGCAACTCCAAACCTATAGGTTTTCAAAGCTTGGCTTCATAGGAGTCTGTAAACAATGATAAAGGTTAACACCAGGGATATGCCTGGACATTGCAACATATATTGTCTTTGCATCAAAGACCTTTTCTAAAGGTACTGAGAAGTTGCCAGATCATGCCAGAGAATATATTGTGTGGAAGTCCAGTATAATAGTACATAGAACATATTACTTTGGTCTTCCTTGTCATACATTCTGTTTCTGCCCAAGTGCTTTGAAGTTGCACTCTGGGTGCATCCCCACAGCCTATATGAAGACAGAGCTTTTTAATTTCAGGTTTTTGCAGTGTTCTTTTTGTTTACACGCTCTAACTTTATCTGGGCCTTAATCCCTAATAGTATAAAGGTGTCAAAGGTTTTCATCTTAAGCAAAGGCTATCTTTGGCTATAGGGAAGGCCAGATTGGAGTACTGCATCCAGTTCTGGGCGCCACACTTCAAGAGGGATGCAGACAGCATTGAGAGGGTCCAGAGGAGGGCCACTCGCATGATCAGGGGCCAGCAGGGCAGGCCCTATGAGGAGAGGTTATGGGACCTGAACCTGTTCAGCCTCCAAAAGAGAAGGCTGAGGGGGGATCTTGTGGCCTGTTATAAACTAGTCAGGAGGGATCAGCAGGCATTGGGGGAGTCACTGTTCCCCCAAGCACCGCCAGGAGTGACCAGGAATAACGGTCACAAGGTGGCAGAGGGTAAGTTTAGGTTGGACATCAGGAGGCGCTATTTCATGGTCAGGGCGGCTTGGGTCTGGAACCAACTTCCAAGAGAGGTGGTGCAGGCTCCTACCCTGGGGGGTTTTGAGAGGAGGTTAGATGAACACCTTGCTGGGGTCATTTGATCCCAGAACTCTTTCCTGCCATGGCAGGGGGTCAAACTAGATGTTCTGCTCAGGTCCCTTCCGACCCTAGAAACTATGAAACTATTTTGTACAGTGTCTGTAAGAGGAAAGTGTCCTTTTACAGTATTTGACATGCCTCAGTTTCTTTTCTTTTAGTCACCAGTGCAAGGACAGTCCTTATCTTCACTTGCCATAGGACCGTTAGCTTGCCGCATCCCCTGGTTTAATGACCCCTTTAGAGAGAGAGAGAAATTTGCATGGAAGATGCTTTTCCAAATCATTACTTGCAAACATTTAAAGTAGATATTCCATGTTCTTCATACAACACCCCCCACCCATCAAATCCCTATTTAGAGTGGGGAAACTACAGAACTGCTACTGAAGTTCCATGATAAACTCTTACTTTATTCAGTTTTAACAAACCCTTTTACCTGGATGTAATATTGTATACCCAGGAGTACCAGCCTCCTGCTCAGTACCTTGCAGTTGATTTTTAAAGAAGCTTTGGAGATCTGTGATGTCATAGTTGAGGATACTGGAGTATTCTGAATTTAGTTTAGTATCTTTGAACTCAGGATCATTTCTCATACAAAGGAGAACTGTCTAATTTTCTTCCACCCATGGATCCCATTAGTAGAAGAGAGCAAGAAGATATGACTTATTCTTCTTGTCTTTGATCCAAGTGTCTGGTCCTGAAGCTTCTAAATCTTTCTTGACATAGAAACTAACATAATCATTTTCTCAATTTTTGTGATGACTGACTTTACTCATTCTTTAATTTCTTTAAGTAATACTTCTTTAGTGATTGAGTATTAATTGCATTTGTTTTTGCATCTTTCCATTTCTTACCTTTCCTTGGTTTGTTCTGTCTTGCCCAGTTTTGTAGGTGTACAAGATCCAGATAGGCAGGACAAAAAGATTATTTCTTTCCCAACTTTCTTCTTGTAATTCTTTGTGTGATATTTGATAGTAATCAATAGCTTCCTGTACCCCAGGATGAACTTCATGGTGACAGAAGATGGCAACTGGCTGTTCCACCTACCAAAATTTAAGGTCTTTTGTCTTCAGCGATGGGTTGGAACAGTGGTTCTGAGAACTACCTGTAACACAGTACTTCGGTACAACAGGTACCTCACTGGGAGTTGCAGTTGGTTTTTTACAATCTTTATTTTCCTTCACGTTGTGCATTGTAGTTCTCTTATTTATTAATCTAAGCCTGAAGGAAGGGTTAGATTTTTCTCAGAGCCCAAAATGTTCTGTTTCTGACAGATACCTCCATAGCAGTATCTCAATAGTGTCATATATTTGGGAATTGAGCCTTGATGTGAAGACTGAGGCTTTAGAGTTCTAGAGCTAGATTGTATTAATGTAGGGTCCTAAGTATAGGCTTTCCCTTGAAATAGATTGCATCAGTAGGTTTCATAGTTTCATAGTTGGTAGGGTTGGAAGGGACCTGAGAAGATCATCAAGTCTGACCCCCTGCCATGAGCAGGAAAAAATGCTGGGGTCAAACGACCCCAGCTAGGTGATTTATCTAGCCTCCTTTTGAAGACCCCCAGGGTAGGAACGAGTACCACTTCCCTTGGAAGTTGGTTCCAGATCCTAGCCGCCCTGACTGAAATAGTGCCTCCTGATGTCTAGCCTGAACCTACTCTGTCAACTTGTGGTCGTTATTCTTACCTGCTCCTGGGACTCTCCCATTCCCCACTGGTCCCCCCCCGCCCCGGTAAGTTTTATAGATAGCCACCAGATCCCCTCTCAGCCTTCTCTTGTGGAGGCTAAACAGGTTCAGGTCCCGTAGCCTCTCCTCGTAGGGCCTGCCCTGCTGCCTCCTGATCATGCGAGTGGCCCTCCTCTGGACCCTCTCCATGTTGTCCACTCCCTCCTGAAGTGCAGCTCCCAGAACTGGACGCAGTACTCCAACTGTGGCCTGACCAATGTTGCATAGAGGGGGAGGATCACCTCCTTGGACCTGCTCGTGATGCATCTGTAGATGCATGACAAGGTGCAGTTAACCTTACTGACTGCGTCCTCACATTGGCGGCCCATGTTCATCTTGGAATCAATAATGACTCCAAGATCCTTTTCTGGTTTATTTAGATTGACAGCCAGAAAACTTAATGTTACTTTTAGCATGTTCCATTAATCTTTTCTAATGGGTACTCCTAGTAAATTCTCCTGACATCTTTCCATATCTCTGTTCTGTTCCTGCTACTGTGATAAAATTCCTTCAGACTTTATCAACAAAGAATTTAAATTCTCTGAGCATTTAGCTATAGAATCTGAACTTCACTTAAGAATGGGCTTCCAGTATAAAATGTACAGGACCCACATTTCTCTTAATATCCCAAATTTCTTAGGCAGAATTTAGGGAAACTTAGCTTTTTCTGGGAAAAGCTGTGCTGATATAATTGTTTTCTTTGAATAATCTGAACTCTATTGTTTATCAGATAGGCTTACATTTGTGTTTTGGGCACCTGCTTCCCCAATTACAGCAGAGGAGAGAGAAAAAGTAAATTTATTTTTTCTTTAAAACCACAAAATACAAACTAAACAAAGACCTGTCCATGTTAAGGCTCCCAGGTTAAAAAATGGCTTATTTTAGAATTAAAGCAAGAACTTGCTACCAGTTCAACTCTTAAGTGCAGGTATTTATGCAGGTGCTGACATAAACAAGACTGAATGTTTTAGAATTCAGAGTTAAAAGAAACACGTTGGCATGCTGTCCAAAGTATTGTTGGAACTAATTCCAATTTAAATTGTATATTTTTGGATCTTATATTCTTGTGTTTAAATGTTGCGCTTTTTTTCATTTATTGGTTGCTTAGCTAACACTTACTTATTTTGGACTTGGTCACTCTAAAGCGGGGTTATTCAAGCCCTGGCTTGCAGGCCAGATTTGGCCCAAGGAGCTATGTAATTCAGCCTTCAGGTCTCCCCACAATTAACACTGCCACTGGTTCCCCACCCCCAATTTTCCAAGCTCTATGTGGCTGAATTGGCTCAAACCAACATGGCCCTGTACAGAGGTATTGGACCCTGTTTCTGCATGGCTGGATCTAGCCAGGGATTGATGCAGCCACATGGCAGTGGCCCACTCAGGGGGCTTATGTGGCTGCGTTGGGCTGAGGCTGGGTCAGCACTGCGCACTGGATTGGGTCTGCAGACTGGATTCAGCCCATGGTATAGCTTCAGTCCACGGGCGAAAAAGACTGGGCACTGTTGCACTATTGTGTTTAAAAGGAACTGAATAAATATCACATTGTAAACTAAGGTTTTTAAAATGGAATGGTCAGTCTGAAAAGTAAAATGGATTACAGACAACAGGTCAAAAAATATTGTCCTTTGAGGCTGCTCTAATCCCAGGGCACTTCGCTAAGCAGCCAGTGTCAGTCAGGGTTACATTTCAGTGCATGAAGAACTGGATATCTCTCTAACTCGTCTGAAGTTTATTTTTAAGTCCATACTTATTGAGCAGTTTCCAGTGGTGATTAAATAGGTTGCAATGATAGTGACAGGTGACATACCATGTAAGAAAAGTCTTCTGTAATGTTACAGGCTGCTGTGGCCACTTGCTAGTTATTGGCTGGCTCAGTCTTTTCTTCCAGTTCCCTTTCAGCTAGTGGGCAAGAGAGGCAAAGGAACAAACTTTGAACCTTTCAAGACATGACAAAAAAAAATCATGTGGTGCTGAGGCAGCACATTGCCCAGCTGTGAAAGACGACTCGGGTTTTGTAAAGCTAACTTGAGTCCTATTCCCCTGTTTGGTAGCACTTGGGGGAATGAGTTGATTAATTGCCAGGAGTTTGGGGGACAGGTGGGAGCTTTGAGAGTGCTGTTGGGCAGCTGTAATGCATTAATTTATGCACTGGACTTAATTCTAGTCCAAAGAGACTGAATATTTCTCTTCATGGGTCACTGGGGCCATGGGGAAAATTTGCATCTAGCTTGCGGAGACTGCATCTTTCCCTTCATGGGTCAGGGGGTAAGTGCCTTAATAACATTTGTTATGGGAGGAGTTCGGTAGCTGGGGGTGGAGGCACTGTAGATCAAATTATCAGGGTATTTCAGGCTCCTCCCATTTTAAATATAGTACCTATATGAAATAGAGTACTTTTTATAAATAAGAATGAAACCATTGATCTCTTGCAAACGAGTTCTTAACTAATCAAGAGTTTGGAATATTCAGCAGGGGTTCCTTAGCAACAGGCAACACATGCTAAATATTTACTGCATGTAGCAAAGCTGCTTCTGGAGGAATCACTTGCACGCTTTCAGCCCTTGAAGTATCTTATCAAGTAGAACTATAGGTTGTAAATAGATCAAATTACTGGGAATTTTGTTTTTGTTGAAGAAAAATAAAAGGAAATTGAACAGAGAGCAGAAGTCTATAGATAAACTCATGCATGCCACCAGTATTACTTTTGTGAGTGGCTGAAACATCATTCTGTTGTATCCAGGTATCTATCAATAGTACTAATTGTTTTTTATTTCATAAATTTCAGTCTGAGTCCAAGCTTTACAATGGCTCGGAGAAAGACATCTCCTCAGCTTCAAGTAAGCTCACAAAAAAAGAGTCTCTTAAGGTGAGTTGCTTTCAAAATATTTTTCTTAGGGCACTGTTTTGCCCTTTGTTTGACTTCCTGAGGTTTGACTGGAAAATATCATAAATAAGGCTTTTAAGGTGGTAGAAGAAGTAGTGTTGCTGAGTCTTTTGTCACCCCTTCAGTTTGTACTAAATCGTTTCTTACATAGTTATGAGGCGCTATGCTTCTATGATGTAGACTGGGAAGATGCACAAAATGGGTAGAGATGCCTCTTGTTGAATTACCAATGCCTTATCATGTGTTCTCCTTGTTGGTATTGCATTCTATTAGGTTTAAAGTAATCTTAATGTTAAAATTAGTAAGAAATGAGAAGCAAGATGGCTATAGACATTAGCTGATCTACCATTATTGGTGGGAAATGGCCCATTATCAATTTCTGTTGCAAAACAAGTGAAACTAAAACTTTTTTCTCTTTCCACTGTCCCTAAAAATAGCAGAGGGGGACTTTGATTTTTAGATGCTTGAGTTGGATGCAAAAGGGTGATACTTCTTAAGTCCCTTCCAGTCCTACTTTTCTATGATTTTATGATTTTTCAGAGACTGTCAAATTTAAATTGAATCTGGCCCCCAAATTAGCTTGGTGGGGCTTTTTTTTATTTGTTTGTTTTTCAACAGCATGCAAGGTAAATTTTTTTTCACCTAAATTTGTTGGCACCTTTTAGTTGGCCCTTTATGTGACTACTTTAATTTATAATCAATTACTAATCAATTTTAAGATAAAACTAACTCATCTACTACATGCATTTCTCAGGATGAGCAGTGAAGAGTTAAACAGTAAAGTAGTGACAGTCAAATGTGAAGTAAGGATCTTTAGGTTATTGGAAAAAAAAATGAAGTGGTGCTTATATGAACAGTAAAGTATTCTTAACCTTGACATTCTGTATTCTTTAATATCAGAAGTGGCTGTTCTTGAAATAATTTGGAGATACCTTGTGTTGAAAGCAAACATTCCTCTGCATCTTGATGCTGCTTCTGCATCTATTACCTGTTGTGTTTTGCACCTTGTTTTTCCTGGTTGGTTGGTTGGCTGGTTGTTTTGGCTGGGGCTTTTTATTGCGCTCACTTGCTTGTTTCCATCGATTATAATGTTGTTTCTATCTCTTTTATTTATTAATTACAGGTTCAAAAGAAAAATTACAGAGAAGAGAAGAAGAGAGCCACGAAAGAATTACTTAGTACAATCACAGACCCATCAGTTATTGTTATGGCTGATTGGCTGAAGGTCAGAACTTGTGTGAAACCTGAGCTGAAGTTCTAGCAGCTGCCTACTATTTACCTACCAGAATAGAAAAGGCTCGGTATCGGAGTGGGTTGCTGATTTAGTGTTTTTCCAGGAGCCGAGCAGCTATTAATTGAATCCCAGAGGCTTCATGCTCGACTCCTACAGGACTAATGTAGGAACCTAGCTTTTACTTAGAGTAGTCACCTTAGTTACGTCTACCTTGTGTCGTGCAATTGATTTTTGGATGAGTTCGGTTTATGATTTCTGTTTTGTTTTTTTTTCACTTTGGTTATTAATATTTAATTGTAAACTTTCTGTAGCTTCTATTAAAAGTAGCAAAAAGGTCACAAACTAACACAGCTTGCTTCTTGTTCACTTCTTGCTTTCCTCCCTTATGAACTATAATTTTCTGTAAGAAAGGTGAGAAGTACATCCCTTCCACAGCTACTTGTATCAGTAATAATGTGGTATTTTCTTAATTTAATTTTTAAAAAGATGTTACTTCTGGGTAAGCCACTTAGTTCTTTCTTTGCACAAAATATTTACCCTGAGCCATATCTCAGTGTAAATACCTACCTTATTACACTGCATAACAGGCAGGTCTCTGAAGGTCAGTGGGGGTGTGGGCAAATGTAATGATTGAAATGTTTCTAAATTTAAATGCCTAGGGGCTGTTCAGAAAGGGCATGTTTCAGCCAAGGGACACACACATGCCCCTGTGCTGTTCCTAGCTTAATGTTTCAAAACTAAAGCCTCTTCTAGCATCAGCCATGGGGGATTAGAACAGGATGTTGTGACTTGTGGCTCTGTGCTGTGCTTACTCTCCCCTGCCCCCTTATGGAGAGGGGAGACCTGGGAAGAGTAAAGAGGTGGAGAGGTGTGGGTGTGTTGGGGGCAAGGGCAGTGCAGGCTCCTAAATGGTGTTAACCTCTCCTGTCTTCAGAGTCTTGGGGCTGGAGGGCCTGGCTCTAGTGTCAGTGAGGGTTCCAGGGGGTCTGAGACAGGAGGGGGTAAGTCCAGCTTTAGCCACAACCCAGCTCTCCATGCACATGTAACCAAAAGTGAAATATTCCAAAATAGTCCCTGTTTTAAAGGAAGTGCTTTTTTGGAGCGATTCACTTGGTTTTGTGTTTTCAAAGGGCTTGTCTGTCTGTACATCCCGTTGGAATGTTTCAGTTGTTACTTCTCTCGCACCCTAAATTGGCATTGAATCAAGTGGATGGGAAGGAATAAGGTTCAGAGCCAACAAAATGTTAATCAGACATCCAGACCCTAGGCCAGTGATTCTTAACCCTAGGATGCCTTGAGTTCTTTTCAGGGGTGCTGAGGGGTGCCATAGCGTGTTAGCACTGTGAGGTGTGCAAACGTGATTTATACGATAAACCCAGAGATTTCAAATAGAAATCTGTAATGTCAAAACACTGCTTCCCCAGGGGACTTTAAGTTTCTGAGATCCAGAAGCATTTTCAGATGTTGACTTTTTGTGTACCTTCAGTTGTGTAACATCTAAACCTGTTTTACCACAGAGAAGCAGAGAATGCTGTATTATCAACAGACTTGCTTTGTTTTAGATAATAGCCATCAAATGACGTAGGCTTAATTTCTCTCTTTGTGGGAGAGATGAAATTCATTCTTTTGTCAGGTAGAATCCTAAATACCTGTTCATCCTTTTTTGTAGATTCGTGGTACCTTGAAAAGCTGGACCAAATTGTGGTGTGTGTTGAAACCAGGAGTACTGCTTATTTACAAAACCCCCAAAAATGGCCAGTGGGTAGGAACAGTGCTCCTGAATGCTTGTGAGCTCATTGAGCGGCCTTCCAAGAAAGATGGCTTTTGCTTTAAACTCTTCCATCCCTTGGAGCAGTCCATATGGGCTGTTAAGGTAAGGAACTGGCTCCTTATTTAAGACATCATTGTTTCTAGTATCGAGTAGAGGCAACTTTAATCAATAGATGGGGTAAACTTTTCTATTCTATTCAATATGAAATCTTCCAGGAATTCTGAGCATGATACAGCAGTGTCTGTTGTTGTACCCTTCTTCCAGAAAAAACCATGTGAGTTCTGATTTATGCTTCGTACATTGTACTTTTCTCCACACTTAAGTTGGTTTTTTATCTAGCAGGGGCCCTGGTAGAAAGGAGAAGGTAGTATTGAAGAAGTTAATAAAATACATTTACCTACAGAAGTGATGTTTATGTACATATGTTTAATGGGCAAGAAAGATTGGAGGGCATAACAGTATATTTTAAAATATTTAAAACATTTTTGTAGTATGTGGAGCTCATACATTATTATATTAAGTGAACCAAAGTAAATACTAATATAAGAAAAAAGAATTGATTAATTTCATCAATGGTGAATGTGACCCAAACTGTGGTTTCTTAACAAAAGCTTTTTCAGGTTATGGTATACCTAATTTTAAGGGTAAATATTGTCGTTAAGCTCTAGACCTGTTTCTGGGATTTCTGTCTTGGAGATGAATGTGAGGTATAAATGTAGACTTGCAAAAGGTAATTTTATTGCCATTGTTTATGAAATTAAATTTTTTTTTCCAAATGTTTTATGAGATGGGGAAACTTAATAAAAGAGAGTAACTTCTCCAAATTGAAAAAGGGAGCTGATTTAGATGAGTTAGAGTTTAGCTTATTAAATTCCATGTTCTGTGATTTAGATGACAAGACTGCCACTACCTCAGAGGCAAAAATCCAGACTTGCTGTCATCTTAGAGCAGTAGCATGCATCACATTTTAACTACCATATTTACTCTAAATATGACAACTCTGCCCCCTCCCCCCCGCCCCCATCAGCATGGAGAAAAAAGCCCTATGTCTTATTTGTGTGTAGGAAAACCTCACTATATATAAATATTGTACATCATTAACCTCCTGCCAAAAGCAGCATGTACTCGGCTATAATGGAAAAGCTGTAATGGAAATCAACTATGGAGTTGATTTTAAATGCAGCGAACACTAAGCATGACTAAAACACATGACCCATATTGTCAGTCATGAGTGGGGTGTTAATTAGCACATGGATTTTTCATGAGGGAATCTAAATCGCACACACACTAACCAGTGCTGAGCTATGAGGTCTCTATGGCATGAAATACTGTTGACTCTAGGGCCCAGCACAATGAACTTTATGGAAAATCGTAAGCCTTTTGGCTAATATGCATAGTGGGTGCATCTACACGTGAGCTTTACTGTGGAATTGGCTAATTAGCTCTGCAGTAAAGTGTCACCATCTACATGTGTGCTGGCATAAGGATGCAATAAATTGACTCCCTCATAAGAGAGTACTGTTGGGAACAGCACTATCTTATGGAGGAGTCATTTATTGTGGAGAGCAGAAAGCACATGTGGATGATGACCAAGACTGCAGCAGTTTGAGCTGGGGAAGAAGTTGTGGGGACTGTTACCAATAGGATTTCTTTTTTGCCAAAGCCTCCAAGGATTGACGACAGCAACTTGTCTGATGTGGTATCAAGTGAACTTTAATAGTAACCTCTATGCTGGGTGTGGGGGGAGAGAAAAGGGTTGTAGTAGTGGAGAAGTAGCTGAGGAACCAGATGTCAGGCAGGTTATAATGTGTTATAAATCCAATGTCTATATTTAGTCCATGATTTTTAGTATCCGGGAAGTTGAAGTGGAGTTCGTGTGCCCCCACGCTTCTCACAAGAAACCACTCTTTTTCCAATCTCTGTTCTGATCCTCAAAGGAAACTTACAAAACACTTCCCAGAGACAAGCCTATGAACTCCACTTCATCAACCTCCTGGATGCTAAAAAAAAAAATGGACTAAATATAGACATTGGATTTATGACACATTATAACCTGTCTGACATCTGACTTCCCAGGTACTTCTCCAGTGTTCATCCCCCTTCTTCCTCCCCCCGCCCCCCACTGTCTCTCACCCACTGACTCCTTAATCTATATCTTCGCTGACTGCCTATCTTGCATGCAGACCAGCCCAGCCTCTGGCTTTTTTACTCTTCATTCCATCCAGAAAGAGCACACACCAACTGCAGAGACTTCCTCATCCTGACCAAGGGTTTTTGAACCCGAAAGCTTCCTTAAAAATTGTTGTCCAACTATTTAAGTTGGTCTAATAAAAGATATTCGCATCTTCCCAAAGAATCTTGTCTGCCTATGTCCTTAGACCAACACAGCTACAACCTACACCCCTGTTAGTATAACTCAGTTTGCCCACTATACAAGTTGACACCCATTTTCCCCTCCCCTCCCAGATTTATTTTCCCTGCTGTAGCAGTTGGAGGAGAACAAATTCAAGGTAAACCTCCAGTAATTAGATTTTATACCTGGAAAATTT
Organism: Gavialis gangeticus; assembly: GCF_001723915.1. Lineage (NCBI taxonomy): Eukaryota > Metazoa > Chordata > Crocodylia > Gavialidae > Gavialis > Gavialis gangeticus. The sequence goes on along the minus strand of NW_017729022.1, from coordinate 32,876,103 downwards.
TAACACACTTATACATTTTCTATACATAGAATCTAATTGTTGGGGGCATTATTTTATATTTGAGTAAATACGGTAGTTTTATCCTTTCTAATGGTAAGACTTTCCAAGAAATACTAGAAAAAGAGAGGTTTCATTCTTGTGTTTGTGCTTTATCTGAATAATATAATTTATGAGCCTTAGATTGCTGTAAAATTTTGAAGAGCATAGTATTTTATTTAAGTCTTTCCAGATCTTATTTTAATATTTGCAAATAGATTTCACTGTTGAGACTTAGGATTATTAATTTAATAGAATCATATACAAAAGCACTTGTTTTATTTGTGTGCTGAACAAGGAGGGAGATACTGACTATTAGAGGCATACTTCCTATGCATGGGCATAGCCAATAAAATCCTGAAGCTTTATTATTTGCATTACTATAGGACCCTAGGTGTTCTTGTGAAGCAGGTCTTTACACATCTTAACAAAGACTTCATCTGTGCCTCTGCTGTGCGTAGGGTGGCCATCATACAGGACATTCCTGTTTTCTGCTACTCTGTCCTCTATTGATATGAAACCCGATGCCTTTGTCCTCTCTTTCTCTTCAAGAGGAAAAAAAAGAGGACATAAAGGCGTCTGGTTTGGTATCAATAAAGGACAACCGACTGTCCTCTATGATGGCCACCCTAGCTGTGTGTAGTTTCATTTACTTTTACATTCATTTTCCTCTGTTTAACGTGAGGGAGTGAATGTAATTCTCAATGGCTATTTCTTTCCAGAAACTGATATTTGTTTGAAATGTTCTCTTTAAACTGAACATTTAAATTTGTATTTTATTCAGTTTTTAGTTCAGTATACTTGACTATAACTTCAGAAATTTTTCTCCTGGTTTCTCCCTTTTTATTAACATACTGATTCCTCATTCCCTTCTGAAACTGCTGGATTTTTCTGTTAATGTGACTTAAAGGTTCACTCATTGTATAAAGGATAGCACAGTTATTTGACTAGTCTGCTATGACCTAGCTCTGCCAAAGATCACAAATCAATCTTAAATTGGGGTCTGTGTGAATCGAGGCTATTTTCTTAATTGCTTGGCAATGAGTGCTGGATTTGTTTTCTGTTTTTTAACTAGATATTTAGAGTTTAGAGGACATTCCCCACCAGATTTTAACTATTTTAAGGTAGGTCAAATTTTAAACCTGAACAAATTGATATCGTCCACTTTTAAATGTGCTGAGGGCTGGAGTGGCATTTGTTCATTCTGGTATGGCTATATGCAGATTATTAGTTTTAATTAGCTGAAAGTCCCTGAGGTTTCCTGTCTTGTCCCTGGTCAGTAACTTGCCAGATACGCTACAGATCATATTTATTCTTTTTGTGGCAGGACTAACTTTTTCACAACTTTTATAACAATAGCTGCAAATAACTGGCTGGAGAATTAAGCTAATGAGAGAGCTAGTTGCAACACAGAACAAAATTCATTGGCAACCAGTCTGGGGAAATAAAATGGTTTCGAACTTTTAATGCAAGTTTTATACGTCCTGCAGAGGTCATGCTTTTGCTGCAGTACACTTCAGTGTCTATGCCCATCTATTGTATTGCTGCTCTCCCAGTAAAAACTAGGAGTGCACAAGCAATCTTTCAATTTCTCCCTGAAGAAACGTACCCTCTCCAGGAGAAGATGTTCCATGTTCACACTGGAAGGAATCTCCCCTCTGAGGGAGTTTCTTTTTGCACGAATGAAATCCCTGGATGCAGCTTCATGCCCCCTCTGAGTCTGGGGAATGGCGGGGAACTTTGTCCTGATGTTTCACTCCCCTCTTAGCCCTGTCAAGGAAAGGAGTGAAGCAGCTGACTGCTACTTTTGTACCTCTTTCCCTCGGCCAACAACTTCCTGGTCTGGGGAGTGGGCAGGGGGTTTTTGCTTTGCTGTTTCGACTGCTCTGCTCCCAGACGCTGGGAGTGAAACACAGAAGCGGTTGCCCACTGCCCCCTTCCTGTTCCCCAGACTGAGGGTCCCTGGTTGGAAAGGCATGGAGTAGTCTTTCCTTGTCCTCCATAGTCTGAGGGGTGTGAAGGAGCCACTGCTCTGCATGCCTTCTCCAGGCTGGGATCACCCTGATTTGGGGAGCAAAGACAACTGCAGGCTGCATTCCTGTACAGCATCCTCTCTTGGAAGGATTTCTAGCAGTGGAAACTTATCAGGAACTTCCACTGCTAGAAATGATTGACTGCTAATATCTCAAAACAAGTCCCTCTATTTTCTGGTTATAATGTTCTGAAGCTTCCAGCACGCTACTACTGTGTTCATTTTCCCCTCAACCACTTAAGTGAAATAGTGACACTATTTGCTGTGCTGAGACTTGGATGAACTAAGTTTTCCAATGAACAGGTCTGAATGTATTTTAAAACATTCTTTGTTCATACTTGCACCCATTTGTTTGCTTTCTGTAAGCACTCAAGATGCTGAGTTTTATTGACTACAAGTTTTTTGCTGAGAGTAAACATCAAAAACCATACACGAAACTTAAACAAACATTTGTGCTGGGAGTAGTGCACAGACACCCAGTCAGAACCATACAAGTACAAAAATGTATCTGAGCAACTGTTTGCTGTCTATCCATAGTTTTTTAAATAAGAAGAAAGGTCCAGTGCTTTGGCAAGCAGTTATCGAAAACGACTAGCTTTGGATGTCACTGAAAAATGCCCATTCAGCTCCAGTCTTTTTCAATATATTTTGCCCAAGCCTTTAAAAATCAACATTTTTTTCACTTGAACAGACCCATCTTCATTTCTAAATTGCATCAGCGCAGTCCAGAATGATTTGTGATTCCAGCATATGAGTCTCACCTGCTGGATAACACTAAATGAATTGGCTGACTTGTGCTGAAGCCCAAAATCTGTCAGCGGTGAATTACCTGCAGCCAGTTCACGTAACATTTCTCACAGTACTGCAGTACCCTTTCCTTCAGTCATAGCTGTCTTGAAATCAGTTGCCTGTATGCTCTTTAATCTTATTAGTTCTTGGTGATCTATGTTTAGAGAAGCAACAGTTCTTCTAGCATGAAAAGGGCCCCTTGTGAAATTTTCTGTATAGTTAACTCCCTATCATAACTTCCTTTCTCCCAAATAATACTTATAACTGTACAGTCTCTTTCATCTCTGTTTTGAAATATCCTCATGAAGGACAATTTTTTATCACCCTTTTGCTGCTCTTATTCTGTAATTAATGTTCAGAAAATCCTGACCATCTTCTGTACCAGAAATAGCCTGTATGTATTGTTTTTTTTTAACCCTGCCAAGATTTATTTCCGTACTTAAAATGTTCCGGCTGTTTCATGTGCTTGCTTCTAAAACCATTGTCCTTATCTGCTTCTGCTCCAAATCTCAGCTTGCATATAAATTCCCTCTTCTAACTCTAGTGCCTTTTTTCATTAGTCTCACTTGGGGAAACACACTGAGACCCAAAGGGATTTTCTTTTCAATTAGGTTGATGGCGAGCAGGTTTAGCGCACCTTTCACCACGGCTGCCAACCTGTTACTATTGTCCCTTTTTGTCTGTCAATCATTTAAAAAATTCCTATAAATAAAGTTTTAAAGAAGGCTCTAAAGGGGTGTTCACTGTTTCACCCTTTAGCCATGTGGCAGAAAGAAAAAGGTCTTTAGGAACAAGTTAAATCAGAGTCTGCAGGACTTAATTTTAGGTAATGTGGATTTCTGTATCCCCTGCCTCTGTGGGGATCGTAGTGCACTCTCTTCTGTTGACACCTCCAGCAGAAATATACTCAAATACTACACAAACGAGGAGAGTGCTATAGTAACTACAGTTGCAGTTAGTGTCCTCTGTCAGCTACTCAGGCCTGTTTGTGTTGTCAGGAAGCCTTAATCTGGCATTTTGGAGAAAAGGTAAGAGCACAGGTAGCAGAGCAAAATGCTTTTAAGTGGTCAAGCTTTTGGTCATGTCACCTCGCAGTTAACTTGAAGTAGACCTGTTAAGTGAAGGGGGAGTGTCTTGTCCTCTTGTGACTTGATCTTGTGTTTTCAGTGGCGGTGAGGCTATGGCTGTAATGAACAACAACAGCCTTGAAGGGGAAAGTATATGGAGTTTTGCTCTTGGCAGCTGCTGCTATTTGGAAAGAGGCAGGAGTAGATAGAGTTGGTTGCTATAAAGAATTCGGCCTTTTCACTTGAGGGAATTTGTTGTAAACTAATTCTTGGATTCTCACATAACAGTGGCTGTTTCCCAATTTGCTTATTTTCACTCTGGTCTCCCAATGCAACATAGAACTGAATAAGAATAGGTCCCAACAAGAATCTCTTGTAGGCCTGTAGGGCTAGGGACAGACGTTATACATAAACTAGTTTAAGTGATCAGGAACTGGTTTAAACCTGTAACAGAACAGACATTCAGTGCACATACCAGTTTGAGGTGAACCTGGTTGAACGTAGTATCAGATTTAACTGATTTAGGTCTGCTCCAGAGCAGGGCTGGCCCTGCCCCTCTTCTCCGTAGCTGGAGCTCTGGTGGAAATGAGGCACAGTAGTGTCTGCCTGGGTTCCCCTGACACTTTCCCTCTTCCCCTCCCACTCCCTGCTCAAGCAGGGATTCCCCCTTCCCTCTCTGAGCACAGACCATAGCCAGCATGTGGTATGCTAGCTAATGCTAAGAGGTGTCTGTGCAAGGCAGACAGGACAGTCTGCTCAGGGCAGGGGTGGGTCATTATTTTGGGTGGAGGGCGCCTTAACAAGTTTTGCCAAGCTGTTGAGGGCTGTATGAGTAGCGCTGCCCCTGGTCACCGTCTTGGGACTGGAAGTCGTGCCCCCTGACCTTTGCCACCAGAAGTCCCTTCCCTTGCCCCCAGAAATACTCCTTTCAGCAAGGGGTTTTGCCATCTCGGAACCAGAAAAATACCAAATTATATTCTAAAAATCAAACATGTACAACATTCATTAATTTGATTTCAAAAAATATTTTTGGTCTGATTTATGCGTTTGTGTAGTGCACATAGAGGTAGTTGTACAATAGCTTCAAATGAAGTCTTACTCTTGTATACTGTTGGGGGAGTGGGTATAGGTTTTTGGGGGGTCATGGGTGTGGGTATGTGGAGTGTGCATGTGTGGGAGGGGTTGTGGGAATGTTGATAGGTGTGGGGTGAGGGAGCATGTGGATATGTGGGGTGTGGGTGGATATGGAGTTTGTGTGGGGAGTGTCAGGGTCTGCATGTATGGCAGTGAGAGGGAGGGTGTGGGTACATGTGTGTGGTGGGGTGTGTGTGGGACTTGCCCTACGAACAGACACGCACTTACACTCTGTGCCTCCCTCACTGCACACGCGCACACATAAGCGCACACTCGCACACACCCCTCCCACTCCTGGGCCCATGCTCCCATGGTCCAGTGATTCAGGTGGGAGCCACATGGTGCTGGAGCAGCTGGCGGGCATGCAGGGAAGCAGTGAAAGTGGCAGCAGGCAGAGACTTCCAGTTGGGAGGTGGGGATGGGAGGGGTGGGGCTGGGCTGGCCTTGCTCCTGGGTTCTGTCAGCTTCCCCTGGGTCCTACTGTCCCTGGCTCCTGTCATCTTTGACTTGCAGCCAGAGCAGATTAATATTAACTTCCTAAATTTTTTAGGTGCCCAGCAGGCTGGATAGAATGGCCTGGTGGGCTGGATATAGCCCACAGGCCATATTTTGTCCATTCTTAGCTTAGAGCTTTTTAGAGCTATTCAGCAGGTCAGCTGGTAATGTTCCCTCCGTTTCTTCCTTGGAAAAAGCTGTTTAAGAAAAGCT
>NW_017729022.1:32858772-32870007 GCF_001723915.1 Gavialis gangeticus | reverse complement strand
ATTCAGGCTCAGGCTTTTTGAATATCTGTCCCTAGCCCAGAAGAGATGAGGATGACTACCCCTGAGCAATATTATCAGTTTGTGGCTACTGTGTTTCTGCTGTGGATGGCATTAGTAGAGCGTACACAGGCTATTAAAGTGCCTAACCTAAAGGAGTAAGTAGCAACTTGAATCCTAAAGACCTTTCTCTTTAACACAAGATTGAGGTGGGAACTACACTTCAAAAGAAAAATTGAGTGAAAGAGGGCAGCCCATCTACTGGTTCACATCTTCATTTGTTTTTGTTGAGTGATACCACCTCTGCTTGCCTTTGTCAGCTTGTTGTTTAATGCATCCAACACTAAACTATCAAACAGCTGAATTCAGTTTAATGTCTAATGATTCTGCACCTGATTTATGTTTCAAGGGTCCTAAAGGTGAAGCAGTTGGCTCAATAACTCAACCGTTACCCAGCAGTTACTTGATCATCCGAGCAGCTTCAGAATCTGATGGTAAATAAACTTTGTTTTGTGTTTACTTTCAAAGCAATTGCTTAGTAAAACCAGATGGTTCCATTTTTCTTTTACAATGGCAATTACAGCATCATGTTTTGCAGTTCCAGACTTCAGTTACAGGTGCTCTTTTTATTAACTCGGTATATTTAGGTGGTTCTAGTGAAAACATTTTTATTTAATAACGCAGCTTTTGACAAAATAAATCAGAAACTCATTTTTTTGGGCTAAGTTCAACCTGCTTACCAAATGAACACTGTACCCTGGGTCAATGTTTTAAATGCTAAAACCCTGAAAAGTTATAAAATGAATGCCAAGACCCATGTAGCTTTGCAAAGCTACGTTTGTGCAATGGTTCTAGCAATTTAATCATATCAGTCCAATTTAATTTGTATACATCTTATACACACACAGCAGTGTTTTCAGTTTAAGTCTGGTAAACTTCAAGAAGATGTGAAGATTGACTTTCCTGAAGTTCCCTCCTAGTTTGTATGATGTAAATCTGTTTCTTATCTCTCAAATGTTTGGTGCTACCCTTTTAATGCGAAATACTCACAAACCTTGGAAACTGGTATACTAGGGGAAATGGTGAAGATGCCCTTCAGAAGGATCAGATTGAAAGAACAGATGTTTCCTTTTCATTTGGAAATGTTAAATCTTATCTATTTGACTCAACACTTCTTTTGAGTGTCTGCAAAATAGGGTGCACAATGGAGGACATAAGCTCAGTAAATGAATAACAATGCTCAGTGTGAAAAAGGTTAGTGCTTTGGCCCCCAGGGTTCAGACTTAATGATTGGTAGAGATTTTTAATGTTTTTCTTCCTCTTCCCAATCATTACTGTTGTGTTGTTTGTAGCCAACAATCATTGCGTCTTGCACATGAAGTTTGTTTGTTTGGTCACTTTAATATTAAGATGGTTTCTATCAAAACATGATGAAAGATGCAAGAATATATATCTGAGCCCTACTGTTGAAGGGCCCAGAAAAGAGGTGGTAGTTGCCTTTTATGAAGGTAGAGACATCTGCCATTCTGTCTAGTATGCCATTCTGGCCAGTCCTGCCCAGAAGCCTTTCTCTCACCAAAGCTGGCCATGAAGTATTTTTATAATTTAGCACAGGAGGGGTCTTACATCAAAGATGCTGAAGAAATAAGCATGCATCTTCTGTAAGAGTTTGTCTTTCAAAGATAAAGTGAGCAGGTGTCCTAAAGAACTGTGAAGTGAACAATATCAGATTTGATGATAATGTAAACATTTAAAGAATTTGATTTATTAATTAGCCTCTGTCTTTAGGCAGGTGTTGGATGGATGCATTGGAACTGGCTTTAAAATGTTCAGGCCTACTTAAACGTACGATGATTAGGGAAGGTAAAGAACATGACTTGAATGTTCCAGCAGAAAATACACATGTATCTTTCTATGGATTGCTGCGTGCTAACAACTTGCACAGTGCAGAAAACTTTCCGTAAGTAAACCAAGCCCTTAATTTAAATGTTATGTAGACAGAACCAAACTATGGAAGACTGTTTAAAATTCCTATGTCTCAGGCATATTCATTAATCTTTAATGACAGTTATGGTCCTCCATGGCAAGAGCCTCTTTTAAGATGGGTGTTTCAACTGCATTTCAATTTCCCAGGTGCAAATACCTTCATTTTTTAAATAGAACTTTTCAGTGATGCAAGGTAAAATTTCACCTTTAATCATCCAATCTTTTCCTTGCTAGAAACAGTAAAGAATTCTTCTCCTCTTGGCTCTGTCTTAATATTGGCTATCCCTCTAAAATGTGTTCTATTCGGAAGGCAGATTTTAATGCTCACATAATGAGCATTTTGGAAATATAATCTTAACCCAGCAAGGTGAATCAGTGGTATTTTCATATAGGGGCACTTATTTTTCAGAATGACCAAATGTATTTAAAGAACACAGAGGAAGACATTGACCTTCTCTTAAATAATTTATTCTGGAACTTCAGTCATCATCTGGTACATCTGGAAATGCAGCTGACTGATATAAGTTGTTTTCAGTTATCCTTGATGTTACATGTGCCTGGAAGAACTCCACAAGCCATAGAGCCCTAGTTCTGGGAGAATACACTAAGAGCAATACATTTTGGAATGGCTATTTAGTACTTTCACTCTCTAATACTGGACAACAGAAACAAAAGTGTACTGTGTCCCTACTTCTTGAATTTTCATTTTCTGCTTGGAGATACTGTAGCCAAAAAGCTTTTCTTGATTACTTGAAAGATGCAGATTGCACCCACAATAAACCATTTGATTAGCTTTCCTCTTGAATTGATCAAAATATGCCTCATCTCTTACAAACAGACTTAGAAGTCATTTAAGTTCACTGCTTGCATCTGGGTTAAGAAGGCTTTTGTCTGAGAACTTCCTCATGCTTTAAAAAATCAGGAATACCTTGTATGTACAGGAAGCAGGACATGGAACCGAGCTTAGCTTCTTGCTACATCTCAGGTTTTCCTGCTTTACAAATGGTGCATTAGAAAGTGTGTGTCAGGAAATCTCGACCTCCATGATTTTTCCATCTTTTCCTTTCCCCACGCCATCTGTGCACCCTGGGTCAGGGTGTGATTGATCTTTACTCCAAGTAGGTGCCCTCTTCTCATGTTTGTTACTTGTCTCCCCAGCATAGGATGTTGATTTTAGTTAGAGTATACTGGGAAGACCTCTGTTTGGAGAAATACAGCACCATTGGCTATTCAGCCTGAAACAAACCTGCACTCTGAGGTTGTCTGTTACCTTAGACCCAAGTATTTGACACAGTTCATGGAGCCATTGTATACAGACGATCAAGCAACTTACTGGCAGGGACTCTTGAAATGCCTCTGGTCCTCCCACTCCACACTAACTCCTTTCAGCCAGTAAAATGGCTATATGCAACCCGGTTGGAGATTAATTAAATTGGTTATCCCTAAAACACTAATGCTGCTGCTTAATGTGAGCTGTTTAGTTGGTGCAGATTATGATCATAATTTAGATGCAATGAACAGTTTAATTAAACACTAAAATAGTTCCTTTAAATAGAGCTTATTTATAGAATTTTAATTAGGCAGAATTTGAAGGAATATTCATGTTTAAGCTGGTTGGCTAGAAGTAATTGAAAAACAGGACTTGCCAAAAAGTCTCAAAATAGGCCCCTCCTTTTTCACCAGGTACATGCAACTCATAAGTGTATAGACAGTGAGGCTAGCTGTACATTTTGGGGGAAGATTTTAACCAGTGGGGGAAAGGGGAATGGAAAGCAGTGTCAACTGAACACCCAGTCATTGCTGGAGAAATGTTAATGAGATGGCATTTCCTTGAGCTCTGTCTCTTGGTTTTAAGTTGTGCTGTACTATCCCTTTTGATATAGGAAGTTCAGTTTTCTCAATTGTATTAACCAACTGGACTATATATCTACTTGCATGTTTGCCTGTGTGCATACAACATGCTTTTTAACACCCAGCCCCCCGGTTACTGTCAAACATCCTTATCCATTTACTTTTTCTTATGCTTAAGCACCAGAAAAGCAGGCCTTGTGAAGTAAGGACCTGTGTAAGGGAAAACTTTCTTAAGGCTGGTAACAATTTATTAGTTTAAAATGAAGTCTAAAATAATACATGTCTGAGAAATGCAAGTTGGTAAAGGTCCTATATTAAATGTCACAAAGTGCTCTCGGGTCAGGATTGATGACTCATGTCCCACATTATGGCAGGTCTTGAGTTTGGAGGTATGGAAGTGTTGGAGTTGGTAATCTGCAAAATTTGACATTATTTGTGTCATTTTTTTCACTTCAGACTAAATGACAGTGAAATTGAAAGGCAGCATTTTAAGGATCAAGATCTGTACTCTGACAAATCTGATAAAGAGAATGATCATGATCATGATGAGTCTGATAATGATGGGCTGGGGAAAAGTGAAGAGAGTGACAGTGACACATCAGAACGGCAAGATGACTCTTATGTTGATCCAGAACCTATTGATGATCTCAAAGAAACTACGTATTTGGAACAAGTTCATGAAGAACTTGGAGAGGTAAAAATGTTATCTTTTGTGGTGCCTATCTTATTTCTGGATTGAAAATTGACATCAGCATTTTGTCAAATCAAATAGGACAAAGTTACCGTGTTGAATTGGCCTTTATTTTAAGCAGCCTTGCCATGTGGCATGCACTGCTTGTTCATTGGTGGATTCCTACTGTCCACCATTCATGGGGTTGACCAAGAGCTTTTAGGAAAGGTGACTAATATGATTCTGAACCATTTCTTTCAGTATTGTTGATATAGTTTGTTAGTTTGAAGAGGCAGCCTGGAAACCAAGGAAAAGAGCTAGCAGCACTTGTTTTTTAAATGAGAGTTAATTCTCCTTTTATATAGTTCTATTTTCCATTCTGTCAAAGGCGCCTGGAGTCGCAGCATTTGCAGGACTTAGTGGCTGACTTGTCTTCAGTTTTCATTAGCACTTTGCATAGTAATTCTCCATTGGTTCTGTGTGGGAACTAAATTGTATATTTTATTACTTTAAAAAAAAGTTGTATTTGATCGTTAAATTGTCTGAAAAGGAATCTTTCAATCCTTACTCTGGCATCTTCCCCTAGGAAAACCTTTGTTTTTTTAACCAGCAATAGAGAGTAGGTAAGGTGGCAGGTAGTAATAGTTAATCTATCACTCAAAAATAGTTACCTATTTTTGGCCTCAAAAATATTTTTGCTTTTACCTGCTCAAGTAGCTGATAGTTAAACTGCAACTAGTTGCAGTTTGTGTTTGAAATACAACGTAGTTTTTTGTTCGCTGACACTACTGTATTCCTTTTTTTAAAGATCTTTCTCATGGACTAGAACAGTGGTTTTCAACTGGTGGTCCACAAACTCTCGGGGGTGGGAAGGGGGAGTCTGTGAAAGATGACTATGATCAATCAAAAGTATGAGAGTTTTTAGGGGTCTGCACATGGGGAAACTGGTGCCTCCTGAGTCTGGGGGGACGCCCACAGACAACACTGCAGGCGGTGTCATCAGCAGAGGTGGAGCTGGTGAGCACCCACAGACACCGCTGCTGGTGTCATTGGTGCGGGTGGAGCTGGCGAGCAGACACTGGCAGGGACGGCCCTGTCAGGGGTGGCGCTTGCCCCCCTGTGCCCTCCCTACCAGTCGCCTACGGGTCTGCAAATGAAAAAAGGTTGAAAACCACTGGACTAGAATGACCATTTTTAAGTGCACACGTAGCAGCATCAGGGAAGCAGTCTCCTAAGATAAGAAAGGAATGAGAGAGCACTGAAGGGCTGAGGTGTAGATCTGAAGTAAGAGGCAACATTGAAAATAGCGAAGAGCTGCCCATGTCTGCCATCTGAACCACATATAAGAGAACAGAAGGGGGGAAAAAATCGATGCCTGGAAAAGGAGCCAAAGGAAAGAGCTGACCGTAGTTTTATCTGGAGGTCTTTCACTTCATGTTTGGATATGATGAAAGGGAAAGGGACTCTTTTTAAGGCTTAAATTGCATTTCTCAGGATAACTCTCTTGCTCATATAAAAAACTGTGGAAGGGAAGTAACTGGTCAGGCCCCATGTATCCTAAGCTAAGGTGGTCTTTAAAATATGTGCAGGTTTCCCTCTTCCCTAAGGGATCCTAGGATATTTTGAATTCTGTTCTGCTTTTGAGTGAATACTTTTTCCTTTTAGGCAGGGGAGGCTTCTCAAACAGAAGTAGTATCAGAGGAAAACAAAAGCCTGATCTGGACACTATTGAAACAAGTTCGTCCAGGAATGGACCTGTCCAAAGTTGTACTGCCTACATTTATCTTGGAACCACGCTCTTTCCTGGACAAACTCTCTGACTACTACTATCATGCGGATTTCTTGTCTGAGTGAGTTTGTTCTTACCTTCTTTTTATGGGGAAAATATTGAAATGGTTTTGTAGTTTTGTTTGCCTTGCTTAAACTGGTACATAGAATGCTGTGCACCCAAAAGCTGGTCTGCCAACATATCAAAAGCTATGTGAGATTTTTCTTGGCTTATAAAGGAGGAATGACTACAACTGAGATGTTGCATATCACAGGCAAAATCTTATGGTAAGAATTGGATAGCAGCTTTCACACATTTCAAGCAGCAGTGTTAAGAACAAAAGAGAAACCCTTCAAAATCTGGTCTTTTAAGGAAACTTTCTCTCCTCTTAAGTTACAAAGTAATTGCTATTTAAATCCTTGTTTGAGTGGGGAAGGGTGGAATATGCTGTCACGTACAGCCTAGATGAATTCATTTGCTTTATCTGAGCAAATAGAGATACAAAGGATGTGACATGGAATATTCTGCTACTTCAGTTCTAACTTGCTGTGCCTGTTAGAGCTGCTTTTTTCCTTTATTTTAAAGCAGTGTCCTCTATAGATTGGCAAATTGCATGGGCAAGGTTTAATGGTGCGGGGGTTGAGATGATAGTATATCTTTGCAATGTTGCTCATGTTCTTCAGAACTGAGCATATTTGGTCTGCAGAAGAAATGCTTTCTCTACAGCCTTTACGTGTAGTATGGGGAAGAGGCATAGATCTTAAAGTTTTAAATTATCCGTATAAAATAAATACAAAAAGGATTCTACTTCAAACTGTAAACTTCTGAAGTGAAGTATATTTGTTTTGATCTACATTATTTAAACTACAGTGGAAAAGAACAAAAGATGAGAAACTAAAACAAAATAGTTAAATTTCAAGAATGCTGAAGTGTCTCAAAATGAAAATTGTCTCTATTTAGGATGCTTATCTTAACTCTGCATTACCAACTTGTTCATTGTACCTATCCATTCTAACTAGTAGCAGAATTTTTCTCCCCACTTTACATTAGGAAGAACTTGCAAAAAAAAAAAAAATAAAATAAAGTTTTAGGAGGTAGCCTCTTGAATTCTGTAAAAGGTTGTATATGATAATTTCTTTTATTTGGCAGCATTCCATTATAGTACATTCAAACAGTTTGGCTGTTGGAAAAAGAAATCTTGGAATATTCATAATCCTCATCTGCAGACTTGTTGCTAGCCTATGTCCATTAAGTAACCTGTATACCTTAAAAAAAAAAAAAAAAAATGCATGCTCTTACATATTCTATTTACATCAGTTCAGAAACTAATGACAAGGTTTATCTCCAGTTCAGTGAGGATATGGTATAAGTAGAGCTACTTGGAAATGCCAGAAGATGTGCCACCTGAAATATTTTAGTTTTATCAAACCCAGGACCTGAGTCCATGAGAAACCTGGCTGAAGTTTTGGTGGCTTGTAGGTAATTTAGTGCTCTATTTTTATATTGGAAGGTGTTTCTGCTACAAAATTTCCTTTCTCTGAAAGAGTTAGAAAATAGTCGTTTCATTCTGATTTGGACTGAACTAAAATATTCTTTTTGCAACCTGAACATGTGTTTTGCCCAGCTGTATTGCAGTACATAGCCATGTAATTGAATGATGATGGTAGATTACAAATGATTGGATATCTATTGTAAAGTTTCAATTTGATCTTTAATCTGATAATTTTATGTAATGTTTCATAGGGCAGCTCTTGAAGAGAATGCTTACAATCGTTTGAAGAAAGTAGTAAAATGGTATTTGTCGGGATTCTACAAAAAACCACAGGTAACTTTTTCATTTTATTCCTGCCATTGATTAAGAAAGAATGGTAATAGTAACAGTAATTATGTTAATTTACTTTTCAAGTATAACATGTACAAATAAATAAGAAACTCTTCTGTTTTTGAATGCAAGCAGCATTTAAAATACTCAGTACCTGATGTTTGTTTTTTAAGTAAATGTTGAAATACCCAACTTGTTTAAAAATGCTTATTTGCTTTGTTCCTCACTGATAATATCATTCTGTGTGGAGAGATGCTGCCTGCACTTCATAGCAGCACTTTTTTTTACTCTTTAGCCTAACCCCTCTACTTTACTTTCCTAAAGCTTTTTTTTCTTTCTAGTCATCCAAATGAGGTAGGGTATTTATGTGGCACTTAGCTTAGTCTGCTTAATCTCAAGCAAACAAATGATCAAACTTTGCTCCTGTAAGGACCCGGTGTCTCCCAGTATACACAAAGGGAGCAAAGTGCTCTACCAAATACCTTCTGGATCTTCCATTTTCCCTCAGAATTTGTGGGTGTAGTCCCCAAAGACTAACTCTTTTACTGTGCATACTAACAAAAGTGGTTTTTTTCATTTTATATTTGATAATGCTGATGCGAGTTTTGTTGCACAGTATCTTTAAGGTGTATGCTTGTCTTGTATTATCAATTTGTCTGTGGTGTTTCCGTACAGGGGCTAAAAAAACCATATAATCCTATACTTGGCGAGACTTTCCGCTGCATGTGGATTCACCCAAGGACAAACAGCAAGACTTTTTACATTGCTGAACAGGTATTAGCCAAAATGTTTTAGAATTGTAATAGATGCTTCAAGAATTTGGCAGCAGTTGATTCATTTGTGGCTTTGATTTGATAAAGAAACATTCAATAAAGATCTTCTGAAGACTTCTGTTGGTCCCCATTAGGTAAACTTTTTATGCACATGCATAAACTAAAATGTGAAAGCAGTCCCCTGGCTCCTTTTACACTGATTCTCACTGCCTTGATGAGTATTGAGAGAGCCAAAGTTGTTGCATGACATTGTCTTTGGGTTTGCTTACTCGGGAGGATAGCATGCAGTTGTTTTGGAGAAATCTAGTAAGATCACTTCATAAAGCTGCCTTGGAGAGTTGCTACTATCTGTCTACTGCATCAAGAGCAGGTGTTGGGTTTCTTTTGGTGAGGAAACAGGGTGCTGGCAGAGCTGAGTTTGACTTGCTGTTCAAGTAATGGAGTTCCTCAGCTCACTGTCTCAGATGTTCCTCTTAATTCCAGGACAAGGTCAAGAAGCAGACAAAGGGGATAACTTGTAAGAAGGAAGGAGTTTCTGTGTCTGAATGCATCTCCTCTGTGTTAAACCTCTGCTTCAGAATAATGTATCTAATGTATCCTTTAGTGCAGGATAGAGGTGATATTTCTACCCATGAGAGGGAGTTGCATGTTCACTTTTCCACATATTCCTCAGAGGTAGTTCTTTGGCCATGCAGCTAGGTATCCAGGTCCTGTAGTAGCTTTCTAGTGAGGGTGTAAATTCAAAAACTGAGTTGCTGTTGATCAAATTAACCATGCTATGCCCATCTGAGAGCAAGGCTGAGCTAGTTGCTGCATCAAAGGAAAACTAGTTCTGTTTGAACATCCATCTTGCACAGTATTATAGATTAGTCTGAATGAAAGTGGAGCAGAACTAATGAACCCATGTTGCATGGATTTTCCATATCAGTATATTCTGTTCTTCAGCACCCAGATAGATTTAACAGAAACATTTGAGTCTTTCTTCAGAAAGTTGGGTGTGGCCACTGGAGACAGTTTTTTAACTTAAATTTTTTTTTTTAATTGAGCAGCCCTTACATGACTACACCTATTTTGTGAGTAAATATGATGCGTTGAATAGCATGTTCACATAGCATTTAAAGTTTCCTCCTTCTCATTTCCTCAACACCCTTATTGAATGCAAGGGCAGGTACTACTTTAAATATCTTCCAGCCTCTTAGCTGTAACAATTTTACCTCTTGGATTTCCAGTTGGCATATTTTCTTGCGTACCATATGCCCCAAATAAGACATGCACCTTAGGGTAGGCAGAATGAAAAGATTTTTTCCAGAATTGTGGCTGAAAGCTGATTTTGGGGAGAAGCTCACTGGCTACTTCAGGAAAAAGTTGACTGAGCAGCCAGATCGGCAGCAGCTATCAAGACTAAAACTAATTTTTGCCTGAATCACTCAGCTGACTGAGGGCCAGTGACCTACTCCATGCAGTCAGCTGTCAGCCCTGATTCTGGAAAAAAATTATTAAAATAAGTTCTGCCTGCCCACAAAGAGGCACAAAGCCTATGTGGTATGCAAGTAAATATAGTGTATGCATCTTCACTTTCTTCCTTTTTTATTTTTTGGCAGTTCATTAACTCTAGCACAAGACTTATTACAAAGTGTTATCTGCTTATGTTCAAATATGTCTTTCAACAGGTGTCTCATCACCCCCCAATATCTGCTTTCTATGTTAGCAACCGGAAGGATGGGTTTTGTCTCAGTGGTAGCATTCTGGCCAAATCCAAGTTCTATGGTAAATTTCTATACTATTGTTCACAGACTCTGGTGGAGGAGTTGGAAATTCAATTAAGTCTTTTAATGAGTGGCATCTGAAGCCGTAGCTCTCTTGTTCTATCAATTGTATTTAAGACTTCAAAAGCCATATAAGCATTGAAGAATCAGACTAATTACTTTTGGATTTGTCCTTCTCCATATAAAACTTCATGGCAACTCCAGCTTCTGTTGCATACTCTGTGCCAGAAGCAGAGCTACTGCCACTGCTACCTGCTACATGCCTCATGCCATGTTAGCGGTACATGGGGCACAAGGTGATGACGGCTCCAGCATGGGGCATGCAGTATGCAGCAGCAGCAGGGCTGCAGCCAAGGAGGTAGGATTGTTTTGATGACAAGTGAAACAACAGCTACGGAGTGACTGGAACGATCAGCCTTCATTGTCCCTCCTGATGCTGATGGCCATGTTCACTGGGCCCCAAAGTCCTGGGATTCTGCAGCAATCCAATCCCGCAGCCATGGTCCCAGCTTCTGGTAGCCTGGCAAGCCAGGTATAGCAGCTCTGTGGGCCAGATCTGCCCCCCTCATGCCCCTTACCACCTTCTCTCCCCCCCCCCCCCC